>NW_027040572.1:0-614166 GCF_037179485.1 Ochlerotatus camptorhynchus | reverse complement strand
CAATCATATTCTGTAAACAAATTATATAAAAATCATGCTAATAAGAAGTTTAGAAATATTACCAAAAGTTGACATTCTGCGATTTTTGTAAATTTGCAAGAGTCCATTGTTTCAACAATTCCTAAAGTTTGAATTTTTCATGAACTTTTAGAAAAATTAAAAATTGAAGCATACTTGTTGAGATATTTGAGCTGATCCCATTTTTTACTCAAATTTACTAAAAAATTACCTCGTATATTTTCCCCAGAATGAATTTACTCTTCTCAAAAACTTTGTCTCAGACGTCATTTCGATCAGAAGTGACGTTTTGGAGCGACAATTTACTGACAAATTTCCAAGACGCCATTTTGAAAAAAATGCCCCGATTTATGCAAAAATGTGAATGATTGCCCATAACAAACAAGCAATACAAAGTTTAATGCAAATCGGAGAAGGTCAAGACAAAAAAGATGTGTTTAGATTTTTGTTTCAAATTTTATTCGCCCAAAAAACATAGTCAGATTGTGGTTTTTTTCATTTTTCTGAGGTATGGCCCAAATAGGAATCTATGGCCAAAACTGGGGCACTTACTATAAACCAATATATTTTTGTGTAATACCGGCGTTGGCCACGTCTAAATACAGCATGAATAGGGAGAGGAAATATGGGGAAGGAAAATGTTGGCATGAAACTCGCTTTTTTGGAAGCCGAGAAGTTCTCTGCACTTCCACGAGCATCACATGAAGAAGTGAGAGCAGATACTAGGCAATGAATTGTGGTTCTCAGAATTTCGTAAAAATTGGTAGTTTTGTGCCTTATCGCAAAATATTGGACCGAATTTTTTTATATATTGTCATTAGGGTGACCATTTCAATGTTTCAGCGGTGCAAAAAAATTTTTTTTATCAAAAATAACTTTTTTCAAATTTTTTAAGTATTGAACCTCTGGGTCGATTTCAAAAACCAAAATATTTTTATATATTATTATTTACCTTTCCATATACTCAACTTATTGTGACGTTAATTGTGCATTTTCTTTGGCAAACAGTAATTTTCTTGGGCGACTTAAAGAAACTGATGAGTATTGACCCAAACAATTCCTCCGTAGGTGACCCAGTTTTCTTTGCTACTATACGCAGAGTGGTCGAGGATACGAATATGTGCGAAGCACTATACTCCTTAACTTCACCGTCTTTGAGCTCGTCACTGAAACCTTGCTTATATTTGGCGTGATTACTGCTGCCATCACATACCCCTATCACATACCCACTTGTAGATAACGGTTAGCTCATAGCTACCATAGAATTGTTGCAGTTTTTCAACAGACACCTGACTGCTTATTAAGCGGGTAGTAATGTGGTCCAGAAGTTCTTGAAGATTAACTACTGCCACGGTTCGCGAAATAGATATTCCTGTTTAAGGCATACGTGTAATTACAGTTTAATTCATCCTATAGTCCCTTTTAAAATTTACCAGATGGATAATACATTTCCTTTGCTTCGAGAATTTTTCCATAAGCTGGATACATATCTGCGCCGTTTTGAAGAGTACTGAGTTTCCCTTGAACTTGGTGCTTTCATGATGTTCTCTACAATCTCGGCATTCTTCTTTCCTGTTACGTAAAACAAGGTAAAGCATTTGACATCAATTTCAACTATCATCAAGCTTAATACCTGGCGGTTCAACACTAGATGCTGCGGCAAACATCAGTTCCTTTGGAGAAAAATGCTCCCACAATTCACGCGTCCTATTTGTGCTCGACTATGAGAACGTTTTCTTGGGGCGACCCTCGAGACGTTCAGCGTCTCAAACATTAGTTTTCTCTTCAACCAGTTCGAACAGAGTTTTTGAAATATTGTCCAAAGACGGCTGCTTTTCCTCCACCAATTGTTGAACTTGGCAATGAAATCGCTTTTTTTTCGCTTCCGTGATATTCAACACACTAGCAGATTTTTTTTAACTTGATCCAACAGCTCGGTCACAACTTTCTCTTTCATTAATGCTCAAAACACAGTCAATCAATTAGGATTTTTCTTGTTTTTGAAATATTCTTCAATCATCATCATTAGTGTACACATACATTCACGCACAAGCTATCCGAAAATTTAAAGCAAGTATTTCATGATTTTACATCGTATATTTTCTGGGTAAAACACCATCAATGCATTAACTTACTTGTGTTCTTCGTAGCATTCCACAATTTCACGTAATCGAATACACAAAATGAATAAAAACTGGAGGTCAAATCTCTTGGTGTTCAAAATAAAACACCAAGAAAATCACTTCGACTCCAGTTCTTTGCTAGCGAACGTAAAAGAATAATTGAACAAGCGTTGCCAGATGTATTACGTCTAGCAGTCGACATAAGTTTACTAAAACATGCAAATACTAAGTTTGAACCAATAACTTAGATGAGTGGATGATTTTAATGGTGAATGAATATCAAACACTGAATAAATAAAACTAAAAGGACCTTTTTTGGAACATAAACGTTCCAATTGCAAAGGTTAAAAAGATTGAATTAAACACAAAAAGGGAAGATGGCAGCATTGCATGTAGCCTGTTATTGGCTTTCCCGCTCAAGGGTGTAAACAAAATGCCATACAGCGTTGTCTGGCAGTGTGAATGTTTTATCTACGACATTCTTATACGCTTGCATGTGTGACGTCACATTTGCTGTTGTTAACCAGCTCCTTGTTTACAATGAAAATTCATGTAAATACTTATGACTAATACTGAATAATAATACTGAAAAATACTGAATAATGAAAACTTCGACTGATTCACAACTGGCGAAACTAGAGTGTATCGATACTACAAGGCTGGATACTAGAGATTCGATTGAAATTCCCTTCGTCAGATTATTTTCGGTTAACGGTCCGCAGTATTGAAGGTCTTGAATATTGCTAGTTCACAGAAATCTTAGCATTCATTGATTTTTCAGAAACAATAAAAAGATACAACCGCAGCTGTCAAACATTCCATACACTGACACAAAAACCTATTATTAAATTAATTGTAGACTCCGAACTTTTATAAAATCCAGATCTAGTCTGAATAAATTCTTCTGAGACACGTTCTGGCACAGGTTCGGGCATATTTGACACTAATAAGTAATCACAACCGGATCAATTTCTGACCTTTCAAGAGAGGTTCTGCGGATATCAAAGAACTCTGTTGGTTCTGAATATCAATCCTTCTACCATGACACATATTTCGGACCCGTTTAAGGACAAAATGAACTGTTTTCCGTTGACCCGCTAGATTGCTTTGTTAACGGCTTCGATTATAGCTGAAACGCTCAAGGATCGCTATAAAAACATCCCTAATTTAACTAGATTGCAGGCTAGAATGCAGGATGAATTTTCGGTATATTTTTAGGCATGATTGGGTTGAACGGCGGCTGTATTGCCAGCTCGATTATCGACTGCATCATTTTATACAAACATATTTTAAATCTTTATTTTCTCCTATCTAAATGATGCAAATCAGGGATGTAACGCTATAAATCCGCACACAAACTTCATTTATCTACGATTTTTAAATCCGTAATTTCAATAGTTTTATTGATGTTTTGTGATGCTTTTCGCGTTTTGTTTTTTTTTTTTTTTTTTTGAGGACAGCCGTTTGCGAATAGTTTTGATTCAGTGCTTCAAAGTTTCATTGGCATTGGTTGTCAGTGACGAGTGTCAATTTTTGGTTATCAAATCTGACGCCACATGCTAATTTTTCTCTGAATTGGCAATAGTTCTGATCATAATGTCAGTTTTGATACTCTCCGAACCAACTAAACCAAAAGCACAGATAACTGCGTTCAAATATTGTGAGAGGTAGTTCATGCTGATGGCTAATATTGACGTATTAACTACGTCTTTGTGGAATAAACTGGGGTGCAAATCGAAAAAAAATTGTGTGACGAAATAGTGTCAGGTTTTGAACGCTTATAACTTGACCAATTATGGTCCGTCAGTACCGCCAAAAGCGAGTAATGGCGCTATAGCCATAAGTCATAAAAGGCTAGGACAAGAGTTAGTGCTCATGCATCACTTAACTTTTCTAGCTTTGATGCGTCCAACGACCAACCAATCATATAATTACCAAAACCGGAACGTACGGTACCAGATGTCCACGTTTCATCCATTTATTGGATTCTGAAGCATCGTGTTTAAATCTTAGATTTAAACAGGCCCGATGTTTTCTGAATCATCTTGCTCCTTAAATGCTGCACAGTAAGCTTGGCCGTTTTGATATGTGTGACGCATCTTCTATGTGAAATATATATCAAATAGACAAGAAAAATGATGTAGGTATATATATCATTTTCCAGGATGCTTTCAAGAACTGGTGTTAGATTAGATTATAACTTGACCAATTATGGATGGATTTCGAATCTTATTACACCACTTGACTTGAGTCAAATACTTAATCAACATTCCTCGTTCTGCTTGCGAATGAGCAACATCAAGGCCTGTTGTCTCGTCACATGGCATAGCTTTAAAAGTGTTTTCACCGCGAAAAGTTTTTTTTTTCTGAAAGCAGTTTTTGTGCCTCAGGTGACTCGCGCACTACATAAGGAAGCAGCCGATCCTGGCGAAGCCTACGATCGGACTGTCCATCTTTAACCCGCTCGAAGATATCAAATTGATTTTATCGGAGCCATAGTCAGCAGCAAGAGCCGTGTAATACACATCGGCAAACGACAACCACACGGACGGTGTGTACGACTGGAAACAATAACCAGCAGAAAGCAGTGAGCCACCGCACGGACGGTGTGTACGACCGGCATCTATTGTGGCAGAGCAGCAACAGTATAGCAGTAGAAACGGTAAGGGCAAATAGCAGCACGTATCTGTTTTTGTATTCCCATTCCTCTGACTGTTTGCTTGTGGATCGTCTGTCTCTCCCCCAGTAGAATCGTTCCACATAGGGTGGTTCGTTAATAAAAAAAAAGTCAAATAATAATTACTTTTTGACGACAATTTTTAATTTCTAATGGATGGTTCAAAGGGGGGCAGTAAGCCTCCCAATGATAAACTTAGAAAGCGCCATTATCAGGCGTCCTCTGCCTCGCCTTGGGTTGTCTATTTTCGGCAGAAAGAGAAAGCCCTTAACTTCTTAGGGATTAAAAGAATATTGACGCGTCGTTTCCCGGGGACCGAATTTCATCAGGTCAATCGGAACAAACTGCGTATAACTGCACCTACATATAATATCGCAAATGATATTGCTGACGACGAGGCTTATAACAAAGAGTATTACGTCTACATCCCATCTCGAGATGTGGAGATAGACGGCGTGGTCTCTGCAGTGAGCCTGACGTGTGATGACGTCATGGAAGGTATGGGGCGCCTTCAAAATGCTGCTACATCTACCGTGGACGTTCTGGGTTGCAGGATATTGTATTCAGCGACCACGGTAGATGGTCAAAAGACTTATTCCCCTTCAGGCTCACTACAGGTGTCTTTCGCTGGATCGGTTCTCCCAAAGTTCTTAGAAATTGAAAATGTTTTTTTCCCGGTGCGACTTTTTGTACCAAGGGTATATAATTGTACCAACTGCAAAAAGTTGGGACACACAGCTGCTTTTTGTGACAACAAGCCCCGTTGTGGCAAATGTAGCCAAGACCACATGGAGGGTGCTTGCCAACAGGAAGCAACTAAATGTGCTTACTGCGGCAAAGAACCTCTTCATGCTTTGCAGGACTGCCCCGCGTACAAGAAGCGTACCAACAATGTGAAGCGTTCAATAAAAGAACGCTCCAAGCTGACGTTTGCAGAAATGGTTAAGTCAAAGATGAATACTAAGATGAAACTGTCGGAAGAAAAACTTTCTATTTTAGTGTCTTCTTTCACGGTCCCTTTCATCCAAGGAGAACCCTCCGTATTCAAGGTAATTTTGTGGTTTTGCTGCCCCCTCGGAAGAGATGAAATTTTGCGCTCATTTTTATCAAAACAATCACACCAAAATCAGAGATGTCCCATTTTTTAATTACTCGATTGACAACTAATCGATTATTTTTTTGTTCGCTGTGCTGCCATTTTTCCACCAATGAGAGTGCAGCACATGTTTGAAACGATCGGTATGATCCTGTGGAGATGTTAATGCTTATATCGGCAAGATCTAACCGATTATAAATAGTTTACTTTTCGGTTCGTTAATCGATTAAACGATTATTCGAATGAAAATCGGACATCACTAGATGAATGTGAAACGTCATTTCAAATATAAGGCCGTTCATAAATAATGATACAATTTGAAAGGGACCGGGGCTAATCACAAATTACGTCTCCATGGTAACTGAAATAAACACGAGTGTTCACCGGTTGGTTAAGTTGCAAAATGGATCCTCTGCTTCGTTGGCATCAGCCGCTCAAAATGAAAATACTTTTGAGATTTTGTCTTCCGATGAACTGGACTCTGACATAGCAGATGAGAGTGAGTCTCCGGAGGTACACGCCCCCGGTAAAAGGAAGCCGACTAGCTCCCCGGGAGTGCGCCGGAAAAAAAATAAAACCACTCTCAAAAGCATGCAAAAATCTGAAGGTAGCGGGGATTCATTGAAAAACCCGAACAAATCGGTAATTGCTGCTCCATCTGATCCTTGCTGCAGCTTTTCCACCCCGCCGCTACCTAATAAAGGTAATCGTAAGAGGTTACCAAAAATAAACACCACGTCTACTCGCAATTCAAAGAAAACTCTCCCGTCCAAGCGAGGAAAGATTAAATTTAAGGACATTGTGGATAATATTTTGAATGCCCTCGGCTTTCCCGACGAATCGCCACTTAGAGGGCTTATTGACCTGCTTGTTCCTATAGTCGGAAACTACTTCAAGCAATTGACTGCATCATGGCCCCTCATTGGTGAATTCATATCTTTCGATGGATAATTCGTCGAGTGAGGATCAAGATATGATCACTTTATTACAATGGAACTGTCGTAGTTTAATACCTAAATTAGACTCGTTCAAGTATTTGATTCACAATTCTGATTGTGATATATTTGCACTCTGTGAAACTTGGCTTTCTTCTGAAGATGAACTAAACTTCTACGATTTTAACATTATCCGCCTGGACCGAGATGATTCATATGGTGGCGTACTTTTGGGGATCAAAAAGTGCTACCCCTTCTATAAAATCTCAATCCCAATAATTTCAGGCATTGAAATTGTCGCTTGCCAAATAAATGTGAAGAACAAAGATCTTTGCATAGCTTCTGTATATGTCCCTCCAAGGACTTCCATAAACCGCCGTCAGCTTTGGAGTTCAGTTAATATCCTTCCATCTCCAGTTCTAATACTGGGCGATATGAACTCACACGGTACTGGTTGGGGCGAATCATACGATGACAATAGAGCGGGTATTTTCTATGATTTGTGCGACGATTTCAACTTGACTATCTTGAACACTGGTGAAGCAACACGTATAGCAAACCCTCCTGCTCGAGAGAGCCGTCTTGACATTTCTTTGTGCTCTAACTCACTATCATTAGATTGTCTGTGGAAGGTTATCAATGATCCCCATGGTAGTGATCACTTGCCAATTATTATTTCAATCAAAAGTGGTCGTCTAAAAACAGATCAGTCAATTCAAGTTCCTTTTGACCTCACGAGGAACATTGATTGGCAAAAATTTGTAGACAACCCTTCCGTGAAGTAAGAGATGTATTGGGAACACGTGATCTTCCCTACATGCAAGCGATCTACGAATTCCTTTGTTTGTCTGATGTTAGAGTTTGATGTGACTATCCCCTCCTTTCCTAACAATTTCCCGCCATTGTGTCCCAGTCTTATTATCCTCCTGTTCCTGTGCTACTTGCCCCTGCCCAGTCAGGATTTGGTCAACCGTCCGAGAGTAGTATCTGAAGGAGGCTTCAGAAACCAGTTTCCTACCTAGATCCTTCCAATTGAAATTGTTACCCATTAACCTCGAGCCCGCCACGAGTAATTGGTACCCAATACTAACCTAGAAATACTGCTATTTAAAATGTAAATCAAACATTACTGATTTTGCCTCCGCAAAGTGTCACACACGACTGAGCCTAGTAAATAAACGAACTAGTTAAAAAAAAAAAAAAAAATACTTAATCAATCTGCAGTCATGAAGAAATGTCCACAGGACTTTACAGAAATCTTCGATCAGCTCGACATCTTTAAAAATGTTTCTCACTATGGCAGGTTAGGAAGAACATCTGAGAGACGCCATTTGAATATTTAAACAGTTTTTCAGATCTTGATAGTGATCTACATGAAGTCTTGAAAAATTAACCAGACGATTCAATTGTCATTTTAAATCAGCTGGAAAATATCTAAGAGACTAATATTTTATCAATCTCAAGTCTTGAAAGAGATCTCAATTGAATTTTTCTGATTGTACTGAAAATTCTGACCGTGGAAGGATCTGATATTTTACATATTAATGTATGAACAGTTGCAGATCTTCAATATAATATTTGATCAACCTAATGGCCCAAAGTTGACCAAAATTGAAAATCTATTAATATAAACAAAGTTCTCTGATATTCTTCAAAGTTTCCATAACTTCTACGAAGGTTCTTATACTTCTCCAAAGTTTCTTGAACTAATACTCAGTTCCATGACCTCTCACAAAGTTTCCGTTACCTCTATGAAGTAACCGGAACTTGTGAGAAAGTTCACAAACTTCTGGGAAACCTCCCAACTGTTACGAAGGTCCCTTAAATTCAACGATTTCTCATAGCTCATACAAGGGATCCCAAACTTCTAGGAAGTTCTCTACCGAGTTTTCTGAACTTTTGCAAATTAGATTTCAGAAATCTAAGAATTCCTTCAACTATCTGGGAAGGTGCTCAACTATTTCAACGAATATTCTTTGACATCTGGAATGTTCCTTGAAATTAAACAAAGTTCATTGAGCTTTTCTGCACTTCTAACAAAGATGAATACTAAGATGAAACTGTCGGAAGAAAAACTTTCTATTTTAGTGTCTTCTTTCACGGTCCCTTTCATCCAAGGAGAACCCTCCGTATTCAAGGTAATTTTGTGGTTTTGCTGCCCCCTCGGAAGAGATGAAATTTTGCGCTCATTTTTATCAAAACAATCACACCAAAATCAGAGATGTCCCATTTTTTAATTACTCGATTGACAACTAATCGATTATTTTTTTGTTCGCTGTGCTGCCATTTTTCCACCAATGAGAGTGCAGCACATGTTTGAAACGATCGGTATGATCCTGTGGAGATGTTAATGCTTATATCGGCAAGATCTAACCGATTATAAATAGTTTACTTTTCGGTTCGTTAATCGATTAAACGATTATTCGAATGAAAATCGGACATCACTAGATGAATGTGAAACGTCATTTCAAATATAAGGCCGTTCATAAATAATGATACAATTTGAAAGGGACCGGGGCTAATCACAAATTACGTCTCCATGGTAACTGAAATAAACACGAGTGTTCACCGGTTGCTTCTACGTTTAACTATGGTTTTCTGCGAAGCTTCGTGAAATTCAAAGAAGCAGATCTTTGAACTTTCATAAGGTCCTCTGAAATAAAACAATGTTTATATAACTTCTTCGGCCATTCCCCCAACTTGTTAAAAGTTCACACTTCTATGAAAATTCCTGATTGTTCAACGAATTTCAACGAAGTTCCATGAAGCTCTACGAAGTTCCCTGAATTTCAACAAAGTTCCCAGAATTTCTACAAACTTCCTTCAGTTGAACTAATTTCTCCAAAGTTAAAGAAAAATCCCCAATCCTAAAGTTCTCCGAATTTCAAAAAAAAAAATCTACTAAATTCCCCTAGAGATCGCTTAACTTCTACAAAGTTTGATGAAATTCTACAAAATTAGCTGGACGTATACAAAATTTTCTGCATTTTTAGAAATTTTCCTGAACTTCTACACAGTTTCTTGACCTTCTACGAAGTTTCCTGAAGATCTACAAGGTTCCTTGAAGTGCTACACCTTTACCTGAACTTCAACGAATTTTCCCGAACAACGACGAACTCTGTTCTCCAATCGCTTACTTCGTTGGCTCAAATATCATAAGAGACTCTACGGAGCCGAGAAAATTTAGCATGATCTTTTATAATTGATTGATTGAATACACTATTGCGAAGCAGTGTAGGAGGGGGCTTTTGATGAGTTGTTCTTGTTCCTCCCAGGAGGTGACTTACCATCGGCTGCTACTTCCTCAAACTGTCGACAGCCTAACCGACACAGATGTATAATTTGCTGTCTCGAGAACAGTGAGTGAACTGCAGTAATATAACGTTCCCTGAAGTTAAATGGTGGTCTCTTATCTTCCCTTAATTGATGAACTCAGTTTTATAAGTCTGACATATTGGACGAATCCAATTTGGATAGTAGTTCTGTAGGTATGTGGAGACGTTTCGTCCATCTCGTTGAAGTATTTTTTTCAAAATATACCTGGCATCCCTGGTCCGAACTGTTTTGAACTTTGAATAATTTCAGAATTCTCAACATTCTATGTAGGAAAAATGGATGTATAGTAATGTCGGCCTAAATGCCCCTAATTTGAGCCCATACATAAATTCAGCAATCGACTTAATTTTCAATAGTGACTAAAAATATTCATAAGTCTCGCGTAACATTTGAAAAGGGCCTATGGCCAAAATGTAAACAATCCAGAAAATGAATTGTAAATTTTTCCGCCAGTATTTAATTCCTATATAAATAAATTAAAGTATTTTAGGCATTTATACTGTTCACAATAACAATAGTAACTATATCTCAGTACACAACATCCAAAACATGCGAAACGTTTTCAAAAATACATGAGAATCGATAAAAATTTAATGTCACAATAATAAGCCTTTTTGTGAATCTTTAAATGGTTAGGCCCTTTTTGTTAAGCCGTTGTGCTTGTCATCATAAATTGTAGGCCTTTTGCTAAGCCTTTTCTTAACGTCAAATAAATCATCGGCCCTGCCTCAAGCAGTAGGGCCTAGCTTTGATTTCAAATTTTTCAATCATCGGCCCTTCTACGTCGCTAGGCTTATGAATGGAACCTCATCGAACGAAAAAAAATATATGTTAGGCCCGAAGTTAGGCCGTTTTAGCATGAATGATTGGAAAAATTTCGTGGATCGGCCGTTTTTAAAATCAAGTGATTTTTAATGATTTTTATCGATAATGCGGAACATTCCTATACGACTGGTAGCTAATTACCAGTGCTACTGAATGGTATCAAAAATCGGTTTGTTTACATTTTGATCATAGGCCCTATTCAAATGTTACGCGAGAAGTACCGTCCCAATGACGCGTTCATCTAGATAAAATTGATAAATAGCTGATTTTTGGCGATGGGCCCAATCTTTGATCCATTGGCCAACATGAGAGCTATTTCTCCTGTTAAAAAATACAATCTAATATATAGAAGAAGAAAAATTGATCGAATATCTGATCCTAATTTTAAGAAAACCGGCTATTCAAAATTCCAATTTCAAGACATGTAAAAAAGTAAGAGGTTGTATCCAAGACACGACCGAAGATTTGACGTAGGATTTCGTGCTCGATTTCAATATTCGGCGACTGTGTTAGGGAAACCACTTTTTCTCATGCAATCGGTGATAATTTTGATCGTCATTGCAACAGTTGGACATTTGTGTATTTTCAATACTGATCTATTGAAAATTGATGAAGTGTTCATTTTAGCAGATTCGTATTTAAATTTCCAATCGATTGGCTTTTTAAGAAATAAAATCCATCCGCTGTTGACAGGGTTATAAGTGGTCGAAACCTGACCGCTTTTCGTAACGCGGTCGATTTTGGTTTTTTTTTAATTGCACCCCAATATGTGACGTAATCCTACACGCTTAGAAAAATTGATGTAAATTGAGGTGCTGTGAGACTGACATATACGAGCGTCAATTTTGACATAAAATTGAGCCATAATAGACGCGAAATTCAGCTCAATCAAACGTACTTTCGAATTTTTCAGTCTCGGAGCACTTAATTTTACATGACATGTTTGTTTATGCCCCATCGTTTGTGTCAAAGAAGGATTCCGTCACGTACAAAATTAGGTATTTCTAAGTGTGTATGTCAAAAATCGAAAACATGCATATAGAAAAAAAAAAATTCAGCAGAGGAATTTCTGGGCCTACGATTTTTCATAGCTAATTTCACCTTCTTTCAATCATGAGCATTTGTTTCGTGTTTAAATATTTTTTTTTATCTCAAGAGATGCCTAGTTAAATATATTGCATATGAGATTTTTCTTTCAATATGGCATGAGCGGTTTTTTTTTTGAGGTACATTGAAATAATAATTTTTATTATCTTGGATGAAATATGCTCCTGTTGCCTTTTTTGTTGTGACCGGAACAATACAGATGCCAGATGATGAATTGGGAGCAATTATTAAAATTACCCATTCGTCCTAGTGGAATTTAGTCTAGTGACAAATTCGACCAAATGGCGTTTGGCCTAATGGCATTTGACCTAGTGGCGTTCGGCCTAATGAGCCATCACCAGTAATTCATATGAATTGAGCTCTACGAGCATTTTTGCATACACATCTCTCGATTAAATATTCTATATATAAAAAAAAAACATGAAAACCAATAAAACATGATAATGAATGTTCCAGAATGATTTGAACGTCCTATATCATCTAATTAAAATTAATTTCCAAAATAGTTTACAATTTGGTGCTTCAATTGTCCTGAGAAGTTTTTTCAAAGTTCCTTAAAATAAGTTAAAATTGCGACTGAAACGCCTAAATTTTCTTGATCTTCTGATAAAAGGCCGAAGAACAAAAGGTCGATCGATAAATGGTTGATGGACAAAAGGTCAAAGGAGAAAAGGTCGAAGGAGAAAATGGATGTCGAAGGAGAAAAGATCGAAAGAGAAAAGGTCAAAGGAGAGAAGGTTGAAGGATAAAAGGTCGAAGTTCTATCCATAAGCATTAAAAATATTCCTTAAAATAAGTCTCAGAAAAAATGGGACTGAAGTTGTTAAATTTTCTTGACCCCATAATAAATTGGTGAAGTACAAAAAGTCGATCGAAAAATAGTTGATGGACGAAAGGTGGAACGAGAATAGGTCGAAGGAGAAGAGGTCGAAGGAGAAGAGGTCGAAGGAGAAAATGTTGCAAAAAAAAGGTCACAAAAGAAAAAGACGATGGAGAATAGGTCGAAGGAGAAAAGGTCGAAAAAGAAAACGTCGAAGTAGAAAAGGTTGAAGGAGGAAAGATTGAAGAAGAAAAGGTTGAAGAAGAAAAGTTCGGAGCAGAAAAGGTCGAAGGAGAAAAGTTCGAATGAGAAAAGGTTGAAGAAGAAAAGTTCGAAGCAGAAAAGGTCGAAGGAGAAAAGTTCGAAGGAGAAAAGGTCAAAGGATAAAAGGTCGAAGGACAAATGGTCGAAGGACAAATGGTCGAAGGACAAAAGGTCAAAATGGAAAACCTGTCAAATTGACAAAAAGTCAAATTAAAGCTAGGAGGACAAAAGGACCAACAGACAAAAATTTGAATGTAAAAATGACATAGTCGATAATAGGTCGAATCATTCCTTATCTATTTAAACCTCGCATCATGAGCAACTTTTTGGCAAGCAACTCGAGTTTTGTTGTTGACGTTTGACGTTGAGTTTCAGTGCTTTTTTTGTCCATACAAACTTTTATCTATTTCGGCATGTTGTTTCTTTCAGTGGTATTCGACCTTTTCAAGCGTAACTATTCAAATCAACGTATCTGATTTTGTAAACAATCATATCAATCGACGGTTTGTGGCAACTGCTAGCTCCCTCACAGAAACTAACAACACCAATATGTAGGGAAAATATTCCCCTACCTGATGATGGTGTTTGTTTGCGTGAGAGAGTTAGCAGTTAAGACAAATCGTCGATTGAATTGATTGTTTACAAAATCAGATACGTCGATTTGAATAGTTACGCTTGTTTTGTCCAATTCTACAATTTGCCCATTTTGACAATGTTTTTGACATTTTGTTCATTCAACATTTTGTCCTGAGCAGTTACAGGAAAAAATGATAGAAGAAAATTAATTTCAGACGTGACCTTCTCCGATTTGCTTGAAACTGTTATAATCGTAATGTTATGAGCAATAATTTTGCAAGGACCTACTCCACTCTAATATCCAGCAGACTTTTAATCCATTTGACCTTTTGTTTTTCTCAAATTCATGCGACTTGTTGTCATTCAAGGGTCGTTCTAGCTGCGCAATTTCAGCCGAAAATATAATCACGCAATTAAATGCTGCAGATTTAAATCAATCATGTGTCGACTAATGGTTTGAAACATACTTCAGATGCCATTAAATTCAGTTAGTTTTGAGTGAAATCTTTCGAAAGAGTTCAGATGATATTTTGGAAAATTTTGCCATATAAATTCTTCTTCTTTCCTTTATTTAACGTCGGTTTCTGTTCCGCAATCTAGTGCCGACGGACATCGTTTGCCATCCATTGACGGCAATCGAATGTGCAGGAAGGCAGCTTCCACACCTGCGTAGGATATCGCAACCATTCAAACACTCATGGGCCTGGACCAACGGCTTCACATCCCTTGCGAAGGAAGACGTGACCAGAGATTTTTATGTCTCAGAAAAATCCCACTGACCTCGGTTGGGATTGAGCCCAGTCCCATTGGGGTAATAAAGCTGTCACGTTTACCACTACACCACCGGCGTCGGTTGCCATAAAAATCAAATAAATTTAGAATTTAGTTCTGTCGGGGAAAATGAAACAGAACCGTACATAGACGAATGGATTCTGTCAATAAGATCGTTTTAGCCTGCGGAAATTGGCAGCTACACGCTAAATGTTGGCCAAATATACTTGTTAAGTATTTTAAGGCGTTAAACGACAGATTTTAAATGGCTTTCAAGGTCATACGATATAAAGCATTATTATGGAAATTCTCATTTCTCACATATCTTGGAACATTAAAATATTTATTTTATGTCAAACCTGAAGAGTAGGGCATCTATTGTGTTACACGCAAAACTGGGTCACTTAATCTAATCCTGTGTTTTTGTAGTCGAAAATGCATATTTTCTTAATAACAATCATCCAAGGAAACCTTGATATAACAAACATTGTCTCACTGCTTGGTCAAAACAAAAGCACTTCCACCAACAATCGACCTTCCGGCAACGTTCGTTGAACCAAAGCGACTGTCCATAGAAATTTACGTAAAATTATCGAAACCAGATTGCCAATAGAAAAATGACAAATTTCAAGATTGATATTCGAGCCTCGGGCTGTTCTTGCTTGACACCAACATTAGGTAAGAAAGCCACCTCAGAATGATGTACATTGAACAGAAAATAAAAAATAAAAATCTACGTTACATTAAAATTAAAGGAAAAAAAAAACAAAACTTGAACAAATTTAAAACACAACTTAAAAAATAACAAATAAATACAAGTTAGCTGAAGATCGGTGCTTTTTTCAGAATACAAGGGAAGAACTACGGAAAATCTACAAACCATATATTTATAGATTTTTCGGTAACAAAAGTTTAACTCTTCGTCTCTATCAGATTTAAGGATAACCAAGTACATACATTTAATACGAAGTAAGATGAAAATTGAAACTACTTTAACGATAAGCACTATTTTAACGAGAAAGCTATAATAGCAAAACAAAGCAAAGTAAAAACAGGAAACCAGGACAGCATCAAACGCAGCTCCAGAGCTGGTAATCCACGTGCATAACCGGGAAAAGAAATGAAAGGAACAATTTTACGGTGGCCAAAAAAGAAAAAAAAAAGAAAAACAGTTACAACCTACTCTGAGATACATATTTTCTATGCAATTTCAAGCAAGCCGATACAAATCAGCGTAGTGAACGGATATATATATAGAGAGAGAGAGCGCGTAGCAGGCTCGTCAGCTTCTGTTTCTTCGAAAATAACCTACAATCTACAAATACCAGAAAACACGGAAAACATTTTGGCTCATCAACAGACAGCAATGGGAGCACAAATAGTCGTAAGTCTAAGCATTAGTAGCTGCATTAGGGTGGTCCCTAAGCGACGTGAAACCCTACGTTCGTTGTTAGTTCTTTTTTAATCGCAGTAACCCAAGCAACCCACCGTTTTAGTTGTCTCCTTCCAGTTGAATAATAATAATAATAATAAACAAAAGCAGAAAAATTGCAATCTTGAGGCTCATCAATTGTACCACCCCAAACTCCCCATAATTCCCTTCCCCAGCATTTCTAAGTGTACGTGATGTTTGTTGAATCCTTATTAGTTTTGTTTGTATGTTGTAAACCGTGTAAGTAAGCGAAAACAAAAATTGTGTACTGTGTACATTGGAGAGAATAAAGAAATGTATTAAGATTAAGAAGTTTTCTACTAAAAACGACATTTGCAATTGAAAAAGAAAAAGAAAACGTTTTTATTTAAACAACAGAGATAGATGCAACTAAACTTGACTAGGAAACTCTCATCAGAGGAAGGAAGTGTTGACCATTTCTTGTGTTTCAAAACGTTTGGTTTATCGCCTGTTAGCAGCAAATGATGACTGATTTCTGACTCTTGGGTTTCCCTTCGAACCCAATCAAAATTCACCTAGATATTAAAGTTAGGTTTAAAGCCAAAAAGCAAACGTCGCAAAACGAAACATTAAATCGCTTGTAAGCAAATTCCTGTGAGAGAAGAGCATTGACTGATTAAACTTAGTGGAATATGTATAGTGAAAATGCGAGCTCTTGATTAGTTTTAAATTTATTTAGCGCAATTGGCACACACGTATCGGAAAAGAAACGGCATTGTTTTCTACGTTGAACGCTTTCTGTTGATTTGAAATAAAAAGGCTTTCGAAAAGTATTGTTGTAATTTAACGGCAGTTTTTGCCGACGTTAGTCGATAAGTTATGTTTCGGAAAAGCCGGAAATCAAGTCATCACAACACGCATGAGAGAAAGATTGAAATTGTAGCTTTTAAGTCATCAAAGTTCAATCGCTATGCGGCGGAGTGGAGAGTTGTACAGATGAGACTTTTTTTTTACATGTCCGCTAAGCAAGAAGCAACACACTACGAGATACGAAAGGGGTGAGAAATTTCAGCGATTCTTACATTAATTCACAAACAGAAACCTGCAAATATTAGCGCATAGGAAGGCATCATTAGCTTGTAGGAATCAAAACAAACCAGAAACAGTACTGAATTTGTATAAAACTTGGATTCAAAGAAGGGTCCCTAATTGTAATCGGTAATCTTTAAAGTAACAGTTAAAAACATACGATAATAACTATTGAAGCGGCAATGCTATGGAAACAATTCTTTAAAAAAATAAAAATCTCCATTGAAAAAAAAATCGCTTGTTATGACTTTCAAGTTATCCGAAACAGCAGCTCCCATCGCCTCAAACAAAACAAAACTATCGCTCGAAGATTTCAAAAATCCAGTCCAGTCCAGTCAAATCAGCATGTAAAAAGAAAGACTTTCATGAAGAATCTTTGACAAAAGCTCGAAAGACAAAATATTGAATGGATAAAAGGTTTTTTCCCTTGATTTATTTTCCGTGCCGACTAGAATTGCACCCAGGCCTGCTGGAGTGAGAGGTAATCACGCTTACCACTACACCACTGGCACCGTTTGGATAAAAGGTTGAATGGATAAAAGGTCAAAGGTTACAAAAGATCAAATTAAAGAGAGACAAAAGGTCGAATGGACAAAACAGCGTCTCGCCTCCATGAGACTGCAGGAAGGGTAGGAGGTGCTGCTGGAGGCACTCGTCCCGATGTATTTGCCCGTTGATTCTACACTGGAACCTCCATTTACGAAACAAACCGGGGGTTCGTAAATCGAATTAATGCGTTAAGAAAACCTCGTTATTTGGGATTTACTTCGTCAAAAGAGGTTTTTGCAAATATTGCTAAATACCCCACAATATGGATATTTTTGGAATCAGGGTGAGGTGTAGGAACTGTAAATCTACACACTCAGTTTTATCTACCGAGCTCGGCTGTGCAAATCTCGGTAAAAAATCACTGAGATCTCATCAACCATTTCAATTTTTGCTGAGATTCAGCTAAGCATTATCCGAGATTTAGCAATCAAATGTCACTTTTGCTTAGATCTCAGTGAAACTTATTTTTGCCGAGATTTGCACAGCCGAGCTCGGTAGAAAAAATTAAGTGTGTATGCTTGACGCCAAACGACTTGCCTCGACCTCCTGCTGAATGGATGGCACGTAGATGAGGACAAAGTGGAAGCGATCAGTAAGTTTCCGGCTCCCACCAACAAGAAGGAAGTTCAGCGGTTCATCGGGATGTGCGGATGGTACAAAAGGTTTATAAAAGACTTTTCACAAACAGCTGTCCCGCTAACGGAACTAACGAAAGCAAAAACAAAATTCATATGGACAGAGGAATGTGAGAAAGCTTTCCAGTCACTCAAATCACACCTCATTTCGACACCAGTATTGGCAACTCCAACGCTAAACTACGAGGGAGGCGAGAAAGTAATTTCCTATTTCTCACAGAAACTCTCATCAGCCGAAAGGAAGTATTCAGTGACACAGAGAGAGTGTCTTGCGGTGATCCGGTCTATCGAAAAATTCCGAGGATACCTCGAAGGCACGAATTTCACAGTGTTCTGCGATCACTCAAGCTTAACCTACCTGAAGACGATGAAAAATCCCACACCACTACTAGCTAGATGGATTCTTCGTATGAATGCGTACTCTTTCGATATAAAGGTTCGCAAAATTAACGGCGCCGGTGGTGTAGTGGTAAGCGTGATTACCTCTCACCCCAGAAGGCCTGGGTTCAATCCCAGTCGGCGCCGCCGGGATGTTCTGAGGCATAACATCTCTGATCACGCCTTCCTTCGGATGGGAAGTAAAGCCGTTGGTCCCCGGTTCATGAGTTGATGGGTCGATAGGTAGGGTCCAGGTGTGGGAGCTGCCTTCCTGGCACGTCGGTAGCATTGGTGCTCCAGCACGGAAAACAAGATCGACGGAAAAAACAAACCAAAGGAAAAAAAAAAAAAAGGTTCGCAAAGGAAGTTCAAATGTCGTTCCAGATTGCCTGAGTCGGGTGGAGATAGTCAACGCTGTAACCGCAGATCCGTGGTTCGACAAGCTAATGGAGGAGGTTCAATCGGATTCGAATAGTTTTCCAGACTTCAGGATCATCGTACAAAATCTATATAAAAACTGCATCATGAAGGACGAAACAGGAGGCAAATGTCATCGTTGGAAGAAGGTTATCCCTACGTATCTACGTCAGGAACTCATACACCGATATCATGATATTCCTACAGCAGCTCACCTCGGGTGCGATCGCACACTTTATCGCATTCAACGAGACTTCTACTGGCCCCAAATGGCAACGGACATCCGCAAATATGTACAAGCCTGTGACGTATGCAAAGCCAGCAAGGCACCCAATACAACGCTGACACCCACACTAGGAAACCCCAAACCTGCTCACTTACCATGGGAGCTGATTTCAATCGATTGGGTAGGTCCTCTCACACGATCGAAAAAGGGGAATACGGTACTCCTAGTGATTGTTGATTGGATAACTAAATTCGTCATCACGGAACCATTTCGTTCAGCAAACGCCCAAAAGATGTCTGATTTTCTGGAGCAATACGTGTTTCTTCGGTTTTCAACGCCAAGGATCATCGTTTCGGACTCTGGATCGCAATTTCTCGCACTGGTATTTCAAACTTTGCTCAAAAAATACAACGTAATCCACATGAGGACCGCTTTTTACACACCGATGTGCAACACTGCTGAGCGGACCAATGGCACGCTTATCACCTGCGTAAGATCCCTCCTGGACGATGACCAACGGGACTGGGATGTGCACATACAGCAAGTGGTTTGCGCAATCAACACAGCGAAACACGAAACACTCGGGTGCAGCCCTTACTACTGCAATTTCGGGAGGGATCACATCCTGTTCACGGAGCAATATCCACTGGCCAAGATGAATTCCGCGGAAGATCCTGCCAAGGCACACGAAGTACGATTCGCAGCGGCACAAAACATTCAACACTTCGTATTATCCCGAATCAAGGCAGCTCACGACACCAGCAAGCAGCGCTACGACCTTCGAGCAAGAAACCGAGGATTCGCCGTCGGCGAGATAGTATGGAGACGATCGTTCGAATTGTCAAACGCAGCTGAACATCGAACAAAAAAGCTTGGTGCGAAGTTCATACCCTGCATCGTACGGCAGGTCCAAGGGTGCAACAACTACCTGTTGGAGGATATAAAGACATCGAAAACCGGTGTCTACCATTCGAAGGACATCAAGGCAGATTAACCTTCACATGTTCAAGCTATGTACGCAGTTCTACCGTCTGACTAAGAGCGACTACGCTAAAAAAAACCTGGATTGCTGATCGACTGCAGGCCCAACAACTATCAATGAAACCTCGTCATCAGCAAACAGTCATCGAAGTACTCATCCATCAGCCTCGACCACCTCATCGCTTGGAAGAATAACAGCCAACGGATGGACAAGCGCAACCGCGCATGCCGTTTAGCGAGTCGAGAGAAATCGCTCCCCTCTGTGCTGGCAGTGGCCTTGGGGGATCATGCTGAAACACAACAACAAGATCACTCACTCATGGCTGGTTGAAAAAAGAACGCCCAACAATTACGCAATAGTCAATGTGCTACACAAACTCTTAAATACTTAATCAATATCTCACATGCTGCTTAATTAACGATTAGTCAGACCTTAATATTGTATTTCTCGGCAAAATCTCTGGCGCCCAAATACTAAACAGTAACTCAGATATTGAAGACGCGATTGCCTTTAGAATTAGGGTAGAATAAGCAATGTAGTGTTAAAGATTTTCCGCTATGCCTAAAAGCGGTGAATAAGATATTTTCTTGAATTGATCTGTCACAATAAGGTGTATCAAGAATTAAAATACTGTATGCCGGCGCCGGTGGTGTAGAGGTAAGCGTGACTGCTTTCTAACACCCCAATGGGTCTGGGTGCAATCCCAGTCGAGGTCGGTGGGATTTTTCTGAGGCATAAAAATCTCTGGTCACGTCTTCCTTCGGAAGGGAAGTAAAGCCGTTGGTCCCGGCCCATGTGTGTTGTGAATGGGTGCGTTATTCTACGCAGGTGTGGAAGCTGCCTTCCTGCACATTCGGTTGCCGTCAATGGATGGCAATCGATGTCCGTCGGTGATTGGCACTAGATTGCGGAACAGAGACCGACGTTAAATAAAGGAAAAAAAGAAGAAGAATTAAAATACCGATAGCTAATAAGTATGTATTGAAGTACCGTAAGGAAATATCGCCACTATACTCGATGTCCAACAAGGAGAAGATCTGCTCGAGATTGTTTAAAGTAAGAAGCAATCAGCCTTTTCAACATCTGATCGTCATAGATCAGACGAAATTTTTGCGACTCTGCACACTCGCAAACATTTCGTTCCCGTTTGAATGATGTTGGGTTACAAAAATTTCGAGATGATGCCGACAAAATGCGCCACCAATTTCTTCAAGTGTATCCCGTTTATGGTAACCAATTACCCAACTCATCATCTGTTATACATCCTCTCTCACGGCGTTATCAAATACATCGATAGGAAGAGATCGGCTCCTGTCCACACAGCCGTTTTGCAAGAACAAATACCCGTAGTAGACAATGGGACGGGTATTGTTGTTAAAGCACTACTATCGTGTGGTTAGCGTCAAAAGGGCTGGCGAAATAATTTCGGTGGTTGCTGAAAGTACGTGGCGATAGATCAAGTTCCCGTGAAGGAGGACCACACACCTGATTGACAGAAGGAGTCATCAGCGTGATCTGTCTCTCAAGGTAAATTCAAGGCCATGATCTAGGCAAAACAGTGGGCTAACATGCTCTTTGCAGGATAGTTGCATGTACCCTCCCTCATGATCAGACCGCCATTCCTGGAGCAATAAGAGGACGCCTCCATACATCACAATCATAAATGGACGCAGGAGCTCGTATCATCGCCATTAGTGCTCAATAAACGCATGCGCTGGTCAGGAAAGACCGTGAGCTACGTACAATACGAAAGGCCTTCTAAAGGTAAACCCAATAAATAAATCCCTGATGATTGACCGGCCAATGCTGTGTCGCCTCATCAGAGGGCCTTTTATTTACAGCTTCAACCCATACGATATCCGTCAAGTCTACGCCAAGCCCACTGAGGTACAAGCAGCATCACTGTCGTCCTTTCCACAATCACCTTGCATGAGTAGTGGCGATTCTCTGTCGTCGTGGAAGACTGCAGGAGACCAGAATAGCGGTATCGAGACGACAGAAGAGCGGTCACTGCCGTCGCTTGCAACCGATTAGCTTAGGAACGGGCGATGTCGATGCGATTTTTACAGAATCGATTTTTTTGCCTCGAAAAATCGATTTTTTTCATCCGATCTTTTTCTGTTCGATGTTTGACAGAATCGATTTTTCAAAGTGGATATCGATTTTTTACTCATTTAAACTTTTTTATAAAGCATTTAAAAAAACAAAACGCCTAAATTACCAAAGAGAAAATAAAATCGCTGAACTTGTTGTTTATTATGTTAAATCAAATGTTATCATTGAATTCTTGAAAAAAATGATAAACAAAATGGTATTTCACTATCCCAAAAATATGTTTTTATTTAAAATCAAGCGATTTTAATTTCACCGTCCTCAAATTTTGCTAAACACCCTTTCAATCTTGGGCTTTATGTATTTGTTACTTTTTATGTTGTGTGTACTTTGGACCCATTCTTTCTAATTCATCCAGCTGTTTTTGTTTGCAAAAAAACACGCACTCCTTGATGCAAAAAAACATTGGAAAGGTGAGTTTTAATACCTACACACTAAGATTATTTAACAGATTTCTGTAAAATTTTACCGAAATCTCAACAGCTGAACGTTCGGTAAACAATTTTACAGTTTTCCTGTAATTATTTACAGACATCTGTGAAAAATTTACAGATAATTGTGAAACATTACAGGAAATCTGCGAAACTGTTTACCGAACGTTCAGCTGTTGAGATTTCGGTAAAATTTTACAGATTTCTTTAAAAATTTCTAAGTGTGTACAGAAGATTTTGAAAGCTCAGATATAGAGTTGAAGTTGAATAACACACTTAGAAAAAATCATGTAAATTTAGGTGCTCTGAGCCTGACATATACGAGCGTCAATTTTGACATGAAATTGTGTCATAATAGACGTGAAATTCAACTCAATAAAACGTATTTTTCGTCGAGTAACGAACTTTTTTGTCTCGGAGCATTTAATTTTACATTACATGTTTGTTTACGTCTCATCTTTTATGTCAAAGATGGATTCCGTCACATGTAAAATTAGGTATTTCTAACTATGAAGCTAAATATTCGCAATATTTCTTAATAATTCGGTTTCAATATTTAAATAGAGTGCAATTGCTTTTGTGAATTGGTTTTATACAAATAAATGCTCACACACATACACTAAAACAACAGGAAGAGGAATATTTCGTCTAATAGAAGATTATAAAGCATAATTCAAATATTTAAAAAAAAATCGATTTTACTCGAATCGATTTTTTTTTCTTTCGATATTTTAGAGGATCGATTTTATAGTCAGTTTTAGAATCGATTCGACAACATCGATTTTTTGTTTCAAAACGCCCATTCCTAGATTAGCTGTTGGAGAGCACCATAACGTGCGACATTCGTGCAACAGTGAGTTGTCACCCGACAATTAATGATACACGACAACATCACGCGACGGTACAGCAGCGCAAGCAACGCAACGACATTGAATGTTGCGCAACAGTCAACAGTGCGACGAGTGACATTGGTGGCAGAAGTGCAGTTGTATCATCATCACGGGGCCCCCACCGATAGAGCAAAGTAGAAATGCTTTTGTGAGAGGAGAAATTTGTATGTATGGTTAAAGAATAGATGTAAGCTTGCTGTGCAATCCGTTACTATTATTTAGCAGCACACCCCACCTTCCTCTGTCTTTTGTCATTGGGTTATGTTAGATGAATGCAGACTTCACGTTCTTTTTATGTGGTACCGATGCGCTATTGAATTGACCCTATTTGCGTTCAGTATTTTCGATAACTTAATTATCCGACAATTATCCAAGTGACAAGGAAATTGTCACAACTGTTGGAAGAAAAACTATCTATTATAGTGTCCTCTTTCACGGTCCCTTTCATTCAATGATTTTTTTTTCCTTTATTTAACGTCGGTCTCTGTTCCGCAATCTAGTGCCAATCACCGACGGACATCGATTGCCATCCATTGACGGCAACCGAATGTGCAGGAAGGCAGCTTCCACACCTGCGTAGGATATCGCACCCATTCACAAGACACATGGGCCGGGACCAACGGCTTTACTTCCCATCCGAAGGAAGACGTGACCAGAGATTTTTATGCCTCAGAAAAATCCCACCGACCTCGGCTGGGATTGAACCCAGACCCATTGGGGTGTTAGAAAGCAGTCACGCTTACCACTACACCACCGGCGCCGGCATCCAATGAATACCCACGTATGCAAGGCAATTTTGTGGTTTTTCTACCCCCTCGTTAGAGATGAAATTTTGCGCTCAATTTGATCAAAACAATCACACCAATATCAGAGATGTCCTATTTTTAAATTACTCGATTAACAACCCTAATAAACAAATACCATAAACGAACTAATGGGTAAACTATCTCACAAATGGTTTGGATGATACCCCGAACACGTCGTTAAGCTCTCTTTTATGGTTATTTTTATTAGGGAACTAATCGATTATTTGTTGTTTGCTGTGCTGTCATTTTTCCAGCAATGAGAGTGCAGCACACGTTTCAAACGATCGGTGATGATCTGGAGAAGTTAATGCTTATATCGGCATGATATAACCGATTACAAATATTTTACTTTTCGGTTCGTTAATCGATTAATCGATTATTCGAATAAAAATCGGCTAGATGAATGTGACACCTCGTGTGACATGTCATTTCAAATATAAGGACCGTACATAAATAATGATACAATTTGAAAGGGACCGGGACTAATCACAAATTACGTCCCCACGGTAACTGAAATAAACACGAGTGTTCACCGGTTGACCCTACCCTTGTAGACAATGGATGTGTCATCTGCGAACAGAGACAACGAGCCACCATCAAGGAGAGCCGGTATATCGGAGGTGAACAGGTTAAATAGAATGGGGCCAAGGATGCTTCCTTGTGAAAGCATTCGATGTGATGCCATTCAGAGAGACTCGGAACGTCCTGTTCGATAGATAGTTGTTAATTATCTTCACTAGGAAGATTGGAAGACCGTACCCTAATAAAAAATAACCATAAACGAATGATAACCCAAATCATTGAAATATTCCACAAATGGTTTGGATGATCCCAGAACACGTCGTTAAGCAAATTAACCATACAATTTTTATTAGGGTAGTGCTGCAATTTGAACACCAGTCCATCATGCCAGACACTATTGAACGCTTTTTCAACGTCCAACAACGCATGGCAGATGTTTTTGAACGTTCCGTCTGAGAATGTTTGTTACTCGAGTCAGCTGGTGGACGGTCGAACGATCTTTCCGAAAACCAAACTGTTCCTTGAGTAACAAGTTGTTTTCTTCGGCACATGTTAGGAGCCGGTGGTAGACTGCTCTTTCGAATAGTTTTGATAATTCTGAGAGAAGGCTGATTGATCGATAACTTGAAGGAGAGGACGAATCCTTCCCAGGTTTCCGGATAGGATGATTTTATATAGGCCAACAGTTCGTCAGCCGTAATCTCCGATTTTTCGGATAAAATATTGAGAATCTCATAGAGGTTGGTTGCGTTTTGAGCAACCCCAGCTTCGTGAGGGCTGATGCTGTTTTTTCCGAGATTATGTTAGGCGATTACAGTGGGGCTTTAAGACAGGCAAGCCAGAACGCTGGTATTACCTTCGAATGGAGCTACGGAATATAATGATATTTTTGGTAATTCTATCAAAGTAGTGACGGTCGCTGCAGACTGTGGGAGAGTCGGATTGACCGCACAGGGGAATCAGCGTTGGTTTCGGATTACCGAAAAAGGAATCGACCACGAGGATTTAATAAAACTATCAAAAGGGAACTTTTAATGCGTCTTTCTTGTCGGATGTACAAAGTTCAACTGAAACACTTCTCTATTCGCGCCGTCTCAGCGTCGGCGAGGTTTGGTCGTCCCAATGGAAAAAAGATGTGTGGGGCACGACCAACCGGTAGATGACGAGGGGCAGCACACATTGCTAATTCTCTTCACTCCTCCTCAATGGTTGACCCTCGTCTCGCCACTGTCCAATCCAAGCTGCTTGGCAAAGCCGTGATGCTTGACTCCACCCAACGGCTTCGTGAGAACGTCCGCCTTCATGTCCTCCGTAGGGCAGTACTTCAGCACCACCTCATCGCGTTCACAAAGGTCCTTCACGAAGTGTCGTTTAGTCTCGATATGCTTGGACCTCTTGCTAGATCGTTCGGACCGAGCAAAACTGAGGCATCCTTGATTGTCGCCGTTCACCACAGTTGCGGCGGCCTGCTTCTCTCCAAGATCATCAAGTAGTCGACGCAGCCAGATCACCTCTTGGCACGTCTCCGTTAAGGCGACGTATTCCGCTTCCAGTGTCGACAGCGTTACACATTCTTGCCGCCGACTGGCCCACGAAATCGCTCCTCCTGCATAGAACACGACGAAGCCCGTAGTAGACTTCCGTGTTCCGACATCTCCTGCCCAATCACTGTCCGAGTATGCAACAAGTCCACTATTTTCACCCCCGAGAGTCAGCTTCCAATCGCGCGTTCCTTTGAGGTAGCGGATAACGCGTTTGGCCACCGTCCAGTCTCTCTCGGAAGGAGCACTAAACTTGCGCCCCAGGATTGCAGCACTGTTCATAATGTCGGGACGAGCGCAAACGGCAATATACATCAATGCACCCACTGCGCTTCTGTACTTCGTAATGTCTTCCAGCGGTTCGCTGTTCACTTCATCACTCAAAAATCCTTTGTCCATCGGCGTTTTCGACACTTTTGCTTCACTGAGTCCCGTCTTCGCTACCAACTGGTCTATGTAGTTCATCAATCTTACGCTGTACACATTGTTCTTCTTCTGCACTTCGAGACCCAGGAAGCACTTCACGTTGCCGAGACACTGAATGTCAAAACTCTTCTGCAACTGTTCGTATACGCGAGTAATCACTGCTTCGCTTTCACACCCCACGAGAAAATCGTCCACGTAAACTACCAAATACACTTTCTTCCCGTTCACGGTGCTCACAAACAAACACTGATCAACTTCACTCGCTGCAAACCCCATCTTCTTCAACACTTCCGTCAGCTTCTCGTACCAGCAGCGGGCTGACTGCTTCAGTCCATAAATGCTTTTGAGCAGCCGGCAAACAAGCTCCTCCTCGCCTTTAGCCACGTAGCCCGGGGGCTGCCTCATGTAGATTTCCTCACTGATCTTGCCATACAGATAGGCGGTTCGGACATCTAGATGCTTCAGTACGAGGTTCTTCTTCCCAGCCAACGTCAGGAGAGCTCGAAGAGTGGCGTGTCGCGTCACAGGGGCGTACACCTCATCGAAATCGACGCCAGGTGTTTGCGTAAACCCCTGCGCCACGATTCGTGCTTTGTAGCGCACGACCTCGTAGGTCTCATTCCGCTTAAGTTTGTATACCCATCGACTGCCGACGAGCTTCTTCCCTGGTGGAAGTGGCACCAGCTGCCAGGTACCATTCTTCTTCTGCGACGCCATCTCACTGTCCATTGCAGCCATCCAAGCATCCCGATCCGGACCAGATACTGCCTCCTTGAACGTAGCCGGCTCCTGCTCTGAGTGCGCTGCTACCCCAACCACGTAGTCCGACAGACGGCCGGGTAGCCACGTTCGCCGATGAGATTGACGACCAGTGCCTTCTGGAGTCGATGTCGCAGGTGCTTCCAGTTCTTCCTCCTCCTGCTTCACGGCCAGGGGGTCGCGCTTATCATCCGGATCCTCCATTTCGAAGTAATGCGAGTCTTCACCGTCTTCATCTTGATCCTCTTCATCAGCCTCTTCCACGGCTTCTTCCTGATCCGAAGGAACATCTTCTTCTTCAGCTTGCTGTTCCGTGCTGTCCTCGATTGGCCAAAACTTTTCGGCGCATTCAGGCTCCTGGCTCGGACCCTGCTGCAAGCTCTCCTTGGAAGATCCATCATCCATCTCCAGGAACCGCGCGTCCCGGCTGATGGTGATCTTGTCGGTGCTAGGATCAACAAAACGGTACCCTTTGTGTTCTTCGGAATACCCAATGAAACGAAGCTTACGTGCCTTTGCATCAAATTTGCCTCGTTTGACGTCTGGCACGTGTACGTAGGCATGGCACCCATAGACGCGGAGGAATCCCAGCTCTGGTTTGCGTCCGTGCCATTTCTCGAAAGGAGTCGTATCTACAGAACGTGAAGGAAGCCTATTCTGCAGGAACGCCGCTGCCACCACTGCCTCCCCCCAATAGCGCATGGGAAGATCAGCGTCAAGGAGCATCGTACGCGCCATCTCCTGCAGCGACCTATTCTTCCTCTCCGCTACTCCGTTTTGTTGCGGAGTGTATGGAGTCGTATATTGTGCCTTTATTCCCTCTTCCGCAAAGAATTTACGCAGTTCCTGGTTGCAGTACTCCCCGCCGCCGTCCGATCGGACAACCTTTGGTTTGCGGCCGAACAAAGTTTGGACAAAACGAACATATTCTTTGATCTTACCTGGAGCTTCCGACTTTTTGGCGAGTAAGTAGACGACCGTATAACGACTAAAGTCGTCAATCATCGTCATGATGAACCTCTTACCGCCCGGCGTTGTTGTCTTCATTGGCCCACACAGGTCGGTGTGAACCAACTCCAACGGCTGCGTAGACCTGCGTTCTGCCTCCTTCGGGATCGGGTCCCGAGCCAGTTTGCCTTCGATGCATGGCTCGCAGGTGAGCCGAATGCCGCACTTCACGACCTTCATGCCTTCACCTAACTTCTCGTTGCTGATTCGGCTAATCGCTGTCGGATGCCGGTGGCCAAACCGCCGGTGCCACTGGTGCTGGCACAGCGGATTATGCACTTTTTCTTCCACTTTTCGCGACACTTCACCGAGCTTCAACCGATACAAGTTGCCGCAGCGCTCCCCGGCAGCGACGACGTCACCGGCTTTATCACGGATGTCACAACCACTAGCCCCAAACACGGCCGTAAAACCTTTGGCGGTTAGTTTATCAACGGACACCAAGCCGCTTGTCAGCGACGGCACAAGCAAAACGTCAGAAAGATTCACGTTGATGACGTCACCGCTACCGTTCACTCCGCGCAGTGTGCCATAACCACAACCCGCCGTTTTAACTACTTTTCCGTCTGCCAAAATAACACTTGGTCCGTTCTTCTTCTCCAATTCCGTGAAAAACCGCTCGTCATTCGTCATATGACAGCTTGCGCCACTATCGATGTACCACGAGGTGCATTTTTCGTTGGCAACCATAAAGCACACATCGTTAGATTTCTTCGCACTTTTATCGGCTTTCTTCGCACTCGGTTTCACTTCGGGCTTCTTCTTTTCTGCATCGCCCTGCTTCTCGTTCTTCCACGCTCGGCAGTCACGCCGAATATGACCTGCCTTTCCACAATGGAAGCACGTTTTTCCCGCACTATTCTTCTCGCGACTCTTCTTTGTCGCACTCTTCATGGCGGTAGCCTCACCGCTCGCCGATCCACAAGCTCTTCCAGAACGCTCACATCGGCGTTCATATTCGTCAAGCACTTTCACTTTCACTGCTTCCAGCGTCGTACCGGCGTCGATCTGGCTCTGCAACAAAGTTGCCAGCCCTTGATACGATTCGGGCAAGCTTCGGAAGAGCAACACAATCTTGAAAGATTCACTTAGAGCGTGCCCCACAGCCGCAAGCCTATCGTATAATGCATCCAACTCCCGAACATGACACTCAACATCACCATCCTCGGAAAGATCCATGCGCCACAGCTTGTTCAGCAGCGCCACTTGCGTCGTGATGCTCGCTTTTTCGTGGTGTGCACACAAATTATCCCAACACTTTTTCGCCGAATCAGCAGTTCTCACAAGGTAGAACTGGTTCTCCTCGATCGAAAGGTTGATAGCCGTTCTCGCCTTCTGGTCAGCCTTTTTCCAGTTGTCGTCCGCTGGCTCCGGCTTCGGCTCGGCAATCGTGTGCCAAACCTCGTCCCGCGTGAGCAACATTTCGATGCGGAATTTCCATGCGCTCCAATTGAAATTGTTCAATTTGTCGAAATTGAATCCCTTGAAATCCGCCATTTTGTTCACTCACTCCCGACGCCGACTAGCCACTTGCGACGACCGCAACGCGAACCGAAAAATTTCTCAAAAATCTTCTTTCGCACTTTCCGAAACGCTTCCTGGGCCCATAACCTGTGGGAGAGTCGGATTGACCGCACAGGGGAATCAGCGTTGGTTTCGGATTACCGAAAAAGGAATCGACCACGAGGATTTAATAAAACTATCAAAAGGGAACTTTTAATGCGTCTTTCTTGTCGGATGTACAAAGTTCAACTGAAACACTTCTCTATTCGCGCCGTCTCAGCGTCGGCGAGGTTTGGTCGTCCCAATGGAAAAAAGATGTGTGGGGCACGACCAACCGGTAGATGACGAGGGGCAGCACACATTGCTAATTCTCTTCACAGACACCAGCGATGAAGACTGGGTGGTGTGGTGGTAAAAGGCAATTGGGTTCTTTAATTTTGAAAAATATATCGGTTTTTATATAGCATCTGAAAAAACTTCGTTTTCTGAGCACAGCGATATTTTTTTTCGAACCCACACACTTTCATCTCGATTTTTAAATCAAGATTTAAAGCAAAATTATAACATCACTGTTTGACAGTAAACTGACAAACTGACAGCTCGCTCCCATACAAAATTACACTGAGGGGCGCTAATAAGGTGAATTTTGCAAGTATAATCGTTCTTATTTAAAATAGTTCCAGTGTAGCAAAATTGATGAAATTTTGGGTTTGGATTCCATTTTTAATGCAGATTACGAATATGCATTTACCTCAATACCCTTAAAGAACCCAATTGAGGTATCTGCCTTGTGCGTGCAGGCGAAAAGCGTTATAAGAGAGCGAAAAATAACTCAGTTGATCTGTGAGCCTTTTGACAGTTAAAGCGAAAGGAATAAAGTTTGGTTAGGGCACTTGCTTGTGATACCTCCAACTGTGAATACGGTCTTTTATTTCGTTCGAGTTTATTTCCACCATGATCACTACTTTTAATTAGTTTCCCAGACATAAAAGTGGCGACGAGTGATAAATTGGAAACGATTTCAGGTTAAGCTGTGCGAAGTGATTTTTTTTATCCCTTGGTGGTTCCTGCAATTGGGTGGATTGTACAACAACGTACTGCAGTTGCTACTGCAGTTGTATCCAACCGGTGAACACTCGTGTTTATTTCAGTTACCGTGGGGACGTAATTTGTGATTAGCCCCGGTCCCTTTCAAGTTGTATGATTATTTATGTATGGTCCATATTAGAGTCGGTGTATAATGAGTCACGCCAAGAGAAAAACAGTTGAACTCGCATCACGGTTTTCGAAAGATTCCCTTTCTTTTCACTTGGCAACAGAGGACTTTTACATCAACTTCAAATGACTTCTAGCGAGAAAAAAAAATAGCGGCTGTAGTAAATCCTCGAGTAAATCCTTATATCAGTAATTTTGTCAAATTATCTTATCAAAAAATAGTAGAAATTCTCATTACTGATCATTGCCAAACGTATCCCATGACAATTGCTCAGTGCGTAATTATGATAATTTTTCCAATTATATTTCATATTTTATTGCATTACCTTTCGTGGACCTTTCATAGTATCGTAATGTTTGTTTTCTTTGCACGATAGGTAGCCGGTTTGACAGTTCAATAGGTAGACTTGGCTTCACTCTTGGCGTGACTCATTATACACCGACTCTAGTCCATATATTTTAAATGACGTTTCACAGTAATCTAGTGATGGCCGATTTTCATTCGAATAATTTTTTAATCGATTAACGAACCGAAAAGTAAAATATTTGTAATCGGTTATATCATGCCGATATAAGCATTAACATCTCTATTTCAAACATGTGCTGCACTGTCATTGGTAGAAAAATAGCTGCACAGCGAACAAAAAAAAAGAATAATTGTTAATCGAGTAATTAAAAAATGGGACATCTCTGATTTTGGTGTGTTTGTTTTGATAAAAAAAAAAGCGCAAAATTTCATCTCTACCGAGGGGGCAGCAAAATCACAAAATTACCTTGTATACGGGGGTATTCATTGGATGAAAGGGACCGTGAAAGAGGACACTAATAGCGAATTCGTTTATTATCGGGGTTGGAACCAGTTCCAACCCAGTGCGAAACCGAACTTTTTGTCAGTGCGAACCTCAACCTGAGCTGGGTTTTAAAAACAAACGATCAAACTGACGTTTGTCAGAAAGCAAGCAGACCCAATCTTGATACCCGATCCAGGTTGGAACTGAATAATAAACGAATTCGCTATAAAATAGAAAGTTTTTCTTCTCACAGTTTCATCTTGGTATTCATCTTTGGTATTATTCTTTGCTATAAATATCGATTCACACTTCCATCGGAAACATTGTCATATTTCAACTCAATTGAGCCGTTCTATCAGTGGAATAAGTACACGAGAATTTAATGAAATTAACCAACGAGCACTCTATGGAGTTGGATATCAACACGTGACTGGTTGTTTGACGAATTAATGGAAACGCACCGACAAAGCAAGCGGTGCTGTTATAGGACATGAAAATTTTCATTTTGACAGTACGGCGGAACTGCCGAGTACGGGCATTTCAATTTTTGCAATATTTGCTCCTCATGGACGAAAACGATAGCGAAGCTACGAAAGTTGATCCGAAGATCAGTTCTGAAGCCATACAGAATCTCAAGATAAGTTCAGAAGTCACAGCCTATTGTCCAGACGGCTTATCCAGGTAAGGTTTGCGTACACAATACGATGCTGGTTGTAAACCAACAGGTTTTCATGTCACCCGCCCAACCAGCATTCATGTAACCCGCCCAACCAGCATATGAGTGTCCCGTTAGCTTGCCTTCGGAATCCCCGTACCTTGACTGATTCTTTTTCGTTTCTTTTAGGTAGCGCACAACACGTTTTGCTACGACCCAATCAGCCTCCGACGAAGCGCAAATACCACCATCCCAAGATGGAAACCCAGACCGAATCTATCAGGCCATTTGTTGGATGTAGCTTTCCAGAGAAATTTTGTGCCCACAAAATAGTTCGCACCTCCCAGGTTAGTCATCTTGATTTTTTTGCTCAGGGAGACCAACATGTATTTACGCTTTACGTTCACCTTCTTTGTTACTGCCTAGCCAGAAGGGCTAGTCTAAAGGTTCCCCTAACCTCTGGTCTAGCCACGGAGGTCGTCTGGGGTGGGCTACATCCGCCTCTTTTTACTGGCTAGCTCGAGCTTGAGGCCTCTCACTCTCAGGGTCGGCTTTTGTCATGGAATCGCTATCCAAGAGTCCAATCTTTCATAGATTAAACGACACACAAATTCACTTTAATCCTTTTTATTTCCTAACTAACACTTACAGTGGGTTGGGTGTGTAATGGTTGGCCGGCCGGCTGCTGAGGGGACACGTGGTCGCGGGCGAGTGGTCGGGGGGGACCGTGATGATACTGGGCGCCGTCGTCTGGTTGGGTGCGCTCAGGGAACCAGTCCGTGTGATTGACCGTGGTTCGGGCTACGGCCAGGGTTACCGTCGGGCGTGGCTCACACAGGGAAACAGCACGCGATGTCGGGATGAGCGTCGTCGGTTTAACCTCAAAACTCGAGGGCCGGCTTGGATTGCCGAGATTTGGTCCACAAGGGAGTAACACTGGGAGCTAGCGTGGGTCTTCGCGTCCTGATTGGCGACAAAACACAAGCCGATAAACTTCAGGATACGCACGGTACAGACTAACCCCTTTGGTTCCGTGGGTGTCTGGGGAAAAACGGCCACAGTCGCTCACGAGGTTCTAGCTTCGTCTTTTTAATGTTGCACGATGATCCGTTCACTTCCGTGGTACTTTGGAAAAAGCCTCGATTGTTGCTCCAGTCCCAGTAGCTAGCCCTTCATTTCTTCTTCTCCTTTTTCTGTTCCTTCCTTTTTATTCGTCCTATATCCACCCGCGACAATCCAATAACCGTCCCCTGCAGCAATTTCAACGTGTTGTTGTGTGTACTAAATGTGTATTTTAACAAACTTTGTTCTTGCTTTTATTATGCATGTATATATATAACATTTTAACTTGTAGAGTGTGCAGGTAACTTGTATATTCCTAACAAAAAGTTTATATTAACTATCATATTTATTTTTAGACATATACACATAAAAATTAGACATTTAACAATTAATAATTGAAATTTTAATACGAATAGTTTTTTATTCGGCAAGCAAGTTGTAAAGAAACGGGTCAGCTCGGCTCTGCTCTACTTCAGCCCAGACACCTGATTCTCCCTTCCTTCTATCTCAAAGCCGGTCGGTTGTCGCAAATAGAGCTCAGCTTCCAGCTCTCTATAGCAATATGCCGTCTTCACATCAAAGTGTTTCACTGGATAAGGTTCCGTATGCTTGCCATCGCCAGTAGTGTCCTCAAAGTTGTTTGTTTGATGACAGGTGTGAAGACCTCGTTGAAGGATTACCTGAACCGTAGATAACTCTGGAGAGGTAATGGCGATGAATAGCTCTTACATCGTATGTGGCGGCTCGATGGCAATTGTAGTTAAGAGTTGAGCAAGCACTATCATTAGTTCGAGGGCACTGATAACGACGGCAGGACATTGGCACTTCTTTTACTTAATTAGCTGTATGCAATGAAAATCCATTTTCAGATGGAAACACTAACTACAAACAAATGGCTTACATATTATATCCAACACGTCTTCGACCTACGGCTATTTGCAACTGGAGTATCTACCGCTGCTCTCAGCAACAAAAACCTAAAACCCAGTATCCCGAAGTCTAGTGGTGAATTTCTATCACACGATTGACCCCATCGATGACGTCAAAAGAGATCTCCAACTTTGTTAAGACTGCTGTTTGCATCGGTCAAGTTCAAAACAATCCGCCGGTTGGTCGATAGCCAGTACAATAGCAAGCATATGTACATCAGCAGCAGCTACCGGATTAATTTTGGGTGTCTAGGGTTGTTCTCACAGACATTCTTACCCACCTAGAACTATCCGTTTCTGAAAGTAAAATAAATCCATCTTCGATAGGATGGGACAGGGAAAGAATAAATTTAAATTGGATCGATCCCAATAACGCGCACCAACGTGTTACGTACCTTACCAATCAGCCTAAGGCTTTGATGTCCTCTGCTGTCTGAAGAAGTCATCTCCGCTCTAAGCGATCCATGGCCACACGTCGCCAGCCTCGAACGCTCTTCCCTTGGAATCCGCAGTAGACGCATTAGGCGAGTTACTAACGGGACGGTTCGGAGTTTTTCAAAAAAGCTTGCCTACTCTACTAAGACTGAATAGTATTCTTTTGAATCGATACAAATACACTTAGCACTTTCCGCATCCAAACTACTTGTCCCACATCGTACGATGGTCACTTCGCTCGTCCGATGAGAGCTACTTACATCGAATCGCTCGTGTTGGCCTCGATCGTTGTGTGTCGTCAATTTTGGGAGTCAGCGGCCCTTATTACGGGTGTCACTTCACGGTGAAAACGAAGTGCAGTGACCACTTGTCACTCACGGTGAAGTGATTGCCGTGTAAATCAAATGGGAATCACTTCACCGTGAGTGACAAGTTATCATTTCACCGTGAAGTGACATCGGTAATAAGGGCCAGCAAATTCGCGCGGTTGCTAACTGGCGCTGTTATATTGCTATGCGCATCGGATCAGTCCCGTGTACGAGCTGAACTTGGAGACAAACCATTCGTTGAATTTTTCAGCAGCTGTTGAATTTATTTATTTAATTGTCGTCACTCATGCTACAAACCATTTGTGTTACATTGATTATCTTAATCACTTAAATTCATCCAGCTTTGTCTTAGAACAATATGTATGAGCATATAAATAGTTTGAAATAAATGGTTCTCCTTATTATCATTACGCGTGGAAATATATGTTTAGTTTGGTTTGGGATATGGGAATCGGCATCAGAAACGATGGAGTGACGTTCCTCGGTTTTGTCGACCTGCTGGAACTTTATTTGGACACTTGCCTATGCTAGTTTCTGGATCCGATTATTGGGTTTCGCCGCTTGCGGGCTATTTTTTGATGAGTCAGAGGAATGGCTGGAGCTGCAGGACATGCTTAAAATCATTAACCATAATTCTAACTTGTATAAATAAGCATGCTTTTGAATTTTATTCAAACATACATATTTTTGATGGAAACATTTCAACGCCCATTTCAACAACCAACCGAACCTTTCAGAACTTTACAATGAATGAGAACAATCGCAAAGTACGTTCGTTCTCGTCCACGTACGTTCAAAAACTGTATTTCTCGATGAACATTTCAAATGGTCATATCTTTCTCTTTTCATAACCACTGCTATGCAAACAGATTTCGCGCTAATTCTACCACATAGTTTGATAAAGGAGGTTCTTATCTAGCGTCCAAAACGTCAAATACAACAGGGAAAGGTTTTGCAGCTGAGTTATTTACTAAAGAGAAAGTCGATGAAGAGAATCGACCTAACAGCGCCGGTGGTGTAGTGGTAAGCGTGATTACCTCTCACCCCAGCAGGCCTGGGTTCAATACCAGTCGGCGCCGCCATCTCTGATCACGCCTTCCTTCGGATGGGAAGTAAAGCCGTTGGTCCCCGGTTCATGAGTTGATGGGTCGATAGGTAGGTTCCAGGTGTTGGAGCTGCCTCCCTGGCACGTCGGTAGCATTGGTGCTCAGCACGGAAAACAAGATTGACGGAAAAAACAAACCAAAGGAAAAAAAAAAAAGAGAATCGACCAAAGCAGTTAGGACCATTTGAAATGTTCATCGAGATTTCATACCGACCGATACTTTCTCTCTCTCCCTTTCTCTTATAAGTACACTGGAGTCGCTTTTTACGCGGGTGATACGTCCCGCGTAAAAAAAAAACCGCGTAAAAAAAAACCGCGTAAATTCCGGAATCCGCGTAAAAAAAAACCGAGTAAAAAAAAAACCGTGGAAGAAAAAACCGCGTAAAAAGCGATATACCGCGTAAATTCTGAAATCCGCGTAAAAAAAAACCAAAATCCGCGTAAAAAAAAACCGCGTAAATTCCGGAATCCGCGTAAAAAAAAACCGCGTAAATTCCGAAATCCGCGTAAAAAAAAACCGCGTAAAAAAAAACCGTGTAAAAAAAAACCGCGTAAAAAGCGACTCCAGTGTATTACACGGAGAAAAAATACTACCCAAAATTTGAGTTCTTTTTACTTAATATTGACTTCAGCCTCTCACTTGCACTCGTTATTGTTGTCAAAAAAGGAACGAGAGATTCGACCCAACGATATAGTTCAGCCCAATAAGTTACTTTTGAGTAAATTGCATATTTTCAAATTTACGTGAATTAAACTTAATTTTGGGTAGACTATACTTAAGAGTAGGTAATTTTTTTGCTGGTGTTAAATGGAAACTACTATATGCGATTTACTCAAATTTGGGTTATTGGGCTGAACCCCAGAATCAGTGCTGTAAATTTTCATATCATTCGATTGAAGATGAACCACTACAACCATTCAATCAATTCTGTGTAAACGAATTCTCACATGACCATAATTTGAAGAGCCCCTTTCTCATTCGAAGCTCATTGTCACTGTCAATTGAGTCACTCAGTATCATTTGATATACGACAGTGGATTATGGAAGAAATCCAGGAAAATGGTCCCGAACAGACAAGTCGACCCGATGTCGGATCAATGTAAGGCTAATTTAAGGTCGATGTCGACCCAATGTCGTGTTAATGTCGGGTCAATTTTGGGTTTATGTCGGGTCAATGTCGGGTCAACATCGGGTTGGGGTTTGATAGAAGTCAGGTTGGTGTCGAGTTGGCTTAGCTTTTTTGCCGGAATGTCGACCAGAGCTCCGTTTGTGTGTAGGTTACACTCAATCGAATGATATATAGCGTTTCTCAAATGAGAATGATCCATGCCTTCGTCAAATGACTAAGCAACTGATATCACCCATTCGGAGGAGGTCCCCTTTGATAGCGAATAGCTACTTTTCTCATTTTCATCAAAAATGTTCAAATGATTTTGAGAATTTACAGCACTGCCCAGAATTGAGGGAAAAGTACTTAATTTTGGGTAGTTTTTCATCTCCGTGTATGAAATCTCTCAGGTCATGCAATGCAACGATCAAAATTGTCATTGTTAAATTAAATAAACATTCTATTTTTTTTTTTTTTTTGATTTATCTAAAACTGATGTAAAGTGTCAAATTGGTATTCGATATGAATTAGATATATCGGCAATCCATGTTTATAATTTTATCCAGTAAGAATGAGATCAAACAATGAACCGAACATACCTCCTCAATAAGGCAGGGTCAATTAGAGAAACACTCAGATCAATAACTGACACACTTACCCATCTTGTGCTAATGGCGGATCTGATCCTATTGAATCAAGTGATAACCAGATAGTAAAGACAATACCAGTTGGCGCCAGCATCAGTGGTTTAAAAATGCTTCGCGCTAATGGCATAGTTCCCCTGCCGAAGAGCATTCCACAATGGTGTCTTGGTTAGCTTTAGTTAGGTAATACTGTTTGAATTATCATTTGTCAATAGGATCTTAAATTAACAAAATTTAGCGACACCACTTGATTGATACACTTTCATTCATACAAAATATGGGATAGGATTGTTTTTTAACTTGAAAAATATTACCCTGAAATGCACAATTGCAATTTTAATTGACAACGAAAAAAGTTGCAGGACATCTCAAATGTGGGACTACATTTCCTGCTGATTAAATTCTTGTTCCGACCCTAGCTCTTTTCTATTAAATATAGTTTCACTCAAACTACCTACTTTCTATCCTGTGTGTCAAGAATAAAGGAGCACATATGTGAGAGGCCCCGTTAAAAGTACTGAACAAAGTATCCAGTACCCTTAAACTCCCGCCACAAACCCTGCCAATCACATATGTGCTCCTGTTCTAGCTCCTAACTGATTAAAAATGCTTCTCAGGGTGGTATCACATTTCCCTCGAGATTCATTTCCCAAAATGGACCATTTACATGAAAGTATAAAATCATGTGCATTCTAAATTTTGCTAATGGGAATATTACCTTCTTTATTCAAATATCAAATTAAAGAAAAAAAACAATAAACAAACGAACATAAAATACAACAAAAAACAGCGCAACCACTCAAAGAACGAAATATTCCCATTTCAATATATTTTTTAAAGCTTTCTTAATTTAAAAATTCTTTAACAGAAATATTGCCGAAAACGTTAAACTGATAAATGGCCCATTCTGAAATTAATATCCGAGAAATGTGATACCACCCTTTTAACTAGCTAGCTACTATAAGTAAACGGTAAATTTGGAAGTAGCTTACTAACAAGATAAAAGGAGCACATATGTGATAAGCCCCGTTAAATGTACTGAAAAGTCACCTCTATTACTAATTTCGATCGAAACCGATTTTCAGTTTCAATCAAAATCATCAAAAGGGGTGACTTTTCAGTACCTTTAAACTCCCACCACATTCCCTGCCAATCACATATGTGCTCCTGCCCTAGCTCCTATCAATCTAACTGATTCTTTTTCTACATATATACCTACTATGTCTAAAACCTAACTCTGCTACTCTAAAATGCAACGATCGAGCTCACGGTAGTGGTCCTTCGAACTCCATAAATAATAAGATCTTCGATGATAGCACTCTGCCACATCGATTGGTTTGCTCGGAAGCACGGTCCCTAAACAAATTTTGTTCACCAAAAGGTCCCTATCCGGTGTTAATGGGTTCCGAGGAATCCTCGTAGTAAAGATGGTAGCTCGAAGTATTCATTAGTACCCGGCTACAACACCTTTACTCGTCAGGAAACCTCGGAGAAGCTAAGAAATTTTAATGAAATTCGTTGGACCACCAGTGAGCTCGATCTGATAACAAAAAAGAACACCAAACTACTAGACGAAATTTGAAATTTCCATTAAACCGAGGGCCATGGCCGAAACCAAAAAAGTCAATCCTAAACATTTCCAGCCAAACATTTTCTTTAGCGAATTTGGGTTTAGGTCACTGGAATTTTTTTCAAGCAGCACAGTAGGCTGCTTTGTAACTGTCAAATTTTGATCATCCTCGGTTTGCATGCCTGTATTTTCTCGCAGGGTACAGTGCTCCCAAAATCCAGCATACACAAAATTCAACTGAGTACGCTGCAGTTTGGGAGAAGTAGTTTGCGTATAAACGTTAGCAGTGTCCGCTACATACGTCACACGCTCCAAAAGTTCATGGTGTGTCTTGGCGTATGCTTCAAACACTGCTACCGTTGTCGTACATTGCTGTACCCTGGCTATTCCTGCTGTCAGAACCGAATCTACATCGGCTCTGTTACACCTAAATACCTCACATGAATTTAAATGTTTCTCTTCAACCCTATCTCCTAATTCATTATTGATCTCTAGCCCTACAGTATCATAATTATAATCTAAATTTTCCTTACCATTACCCGCGTTACCTGAGGCATTCTGGGTAGTTCCGCTCATCTCAAATCTCTCACCAATCTCCAGTTTCCTAGTAGATGCTACAAACGGCCGCCGAATAAACGTACCGACCGATGACCTTACGTTGTCATACTCATCGGTCACCGGTAAGTTTTTGATCATTTCCCAGCGATCTTGCCTTTTTGGCAGCTTTGGCTTCAAAGAAGCCGCCTTTATTCGCTGGTAAATGGCCGTTAGCTTACCATCGGGATCGGCACGCATGAAATCCGGCAAAGACACCGGTCTAACATTTCGACCAGACCGGGTCTGCCGAGCATCGCGACCATTCTTCACCTTACTAGGAAACATTTTGCTTGAATCGTCCTTGATTGGAAATATTGGGAGAGCGATGAAAAGTACGTCCGCTTTGAATCCACCTCAGAAGCCTCTTAACGATTGTTAGCAGCAGGCCTCCTTATATAGACTTCTGGCGTGTGAAAATTTGGTTACAAGGGTGTTGCTATGGTAGCGTCTGGAAGGTGATGCGCGGGCGGGGGTGGACGTCGTGAAAATTGGACGTTTTGGTCATAGTAGGCGTGCATGTTTTCTTTTTCATTAAGACGTCAAATTTTTTCACGACACATCATTAACTGAATATTTTGTTGCGGATAGTGGTAGGACAAAGTCTGGTGCTACTTTTGCCAGGAGTGTGCTTGCTGGTGAGCACCCATCAGAATCAACACAATTAACGGTGAAGCTGGAATTCCTAGTGCATAAAAAGTGATGATGGAGTCCTATTCATTCCGGATGTTGCTGATCAGTGGATCCTCCAGTTCATAACAACTGAGGGGGTTATAAGGAAAGTGTTCAAGTGATTTTGATCGATTCTCTTCATCGATTTTCACTTTCGTTAATAATTTAGCTACAAATTAATTCCTTGATTCGTGTGGATGCTTTATCAAACTATGTGGAGAAATAGAGCTGTGGATATCATAAGAGAAAGTCGATCAAAGTCACTTACACCCCTTTCCTTCCAACCCCCTCAATTGGAACCTAGTTTATCAATAATTTGTGCAGGAAAGTGAGTAGGTGTCAGCCAACTTTCTATCGAAAATGCTTGCTTTATTGGAAATGAAATAGTTTTTCTTCACTACTATTTTCGATAGGTTTTACAGTGGATCTCAAATTATAATACTTTGTATTTTTCGTATGCTCTTTTTTTAGGATCATTCTTGTGTTTTCGAAGATTTCCTTTTGATCATCACGTAATTCCTTTGGCTCATAGCAATTTTCTGAAGGTTCTCATCCCATTATTTTTGTTCTTCTTTTAGGTATGTTCTGATCGCTGCACCAATAACCCGATTCACCCGTTCGGTCGGATTATTTGCTGGATGGTAATTGGAATTTTGCCAGTGGTTAACCATCTTCAAGAAAGTAGCAAAAAGGTTGGATTTGAACTGTGGGCCGCTCCGGAACCCCAAACAACAGGAACTTAGAGAAGTGATCGGTGACGACTAGCAGCATCGTGTTGCCCTTTTTCGACTGTGGGATGGACACAACTTGCCAAGGGATCAACGCTGTTTTCAGACGCCCAATTTGAGGTACTCGTGCAATGCTTGGATGTTTCGCCGTTTTGCCCGTCTGGCATCCTCGAGAGAACCGCTTGATGTCCTCACACATACCCGGACAATAGTACTTTTCCCATAGTTTTGGAGTACCCAAAGTGGGCTTCGAGGATCTGGATACGATCAGCTTTCGGCGGCAAACGAGGATCGTCTGGAGTGAAGCTTGAGATACCCTTGAATACATTTCTTTGGAATGGCTTTGAAGTCCTTGTACTTGTCACTAATCTTTTCGATATCCGACTTCAGTTTTTCCAAGTCCACCGTAAGTACATCTACCTCATTTAATGCTCTTGATAACGCATCGGGACTATATTTAATACTCCTTTCTATATTCTAGAACTATATTATGCTGCTGCAGTTTAAGGGCCCACCAAACAAGTTGTGTGAAGCTGCTCTCGAAGCTTACTTTATTTAGCCATTTCAAGGATTGCGCGTCCGTTATCAACGTTAACGGAGTACCCTCTACGTAACGACGGAAGCGAAATTCAATGGCCAAAATTACTGCTAGGCATTCTCGTTCTGTTGCCGAATACTTCCTCTGAGCTGATCATTTTTTTTTTTTTGAAAATAATACTGTTGGCGTCGATATTCATTGAGAACTGAATTTGCCAGGATTGGTGAAGAAGTGAGTACACTTTTGATTTCATTAAATGCTTTGTATGCCTCTTCAGTCCAAATCAGTTTAGTTATCGACTTTTTCAGTAGGCCCGTGATCGGTGCCATGATGGTACTGTAGTTTGGTATAAATTGCTTGTAGAACCCAACCATTCCCATCAATCTTTTTACTTCTTTCAACGTTGTTGGTGAGGGATCTACTATCTATCGATATACCTTCCTCTGACAAAATATATATAAAATATAAAATTAGTTTTTCGAAAAATTTTGATTTTTCCGCACTTATGGATAAGTTGCTCTGCTCAATCTTTCCGCTACTGGTTTTCAATAACTTCAAGTGTTCTACTAACGTCTCAGAGGTGATGACTATGTCATCCAGGTGAACAAAAACCTGTGGTCCATGTCATATCCCAGAACTCTATTAAACATTGGGTTATTGGGGTCCCTGTTAACTCCCTCCCCTTGGCTAGTTTTTAACCTGGACGTTGGTGAGCGGGCCTAATCTTATGTTTCATAGTGGAGCGTTGGAGACGGTTGGTTTAGGTCTGGCATCGTTGGCTCATGCCATGACAGAATAGCGTCATGAGCATGCGATGAGGATTACTGAGCTTCCCCTCTCTGATGAACCATTGCATGAGAAAACCAAAGATCTAGCCTGAAGTGATATTATCACACCTGTTACTTCTTTTTTTAAAAGCCGCGTCGTAGTACGCTTACGTATAGGCACTGACGTTGGGTGCGATACTGGTGGGTTTTTCCGCAAATCACCCTTATTTTATTAATTTTACAGATAGATTTATTTGGGTTTGCAAGGGAATTATAGTATTGAAATATTTCAGAAAGTGCCCAACAGTGCTCCTTCTACTTGCGTGACAAGCTTTCATTGTTGTTTTCATTGAAGCATTACTCAGGGAACAATGTTAAACACCATTTTTGTACATGGTATTGTAACTAGTCTTATATATGCTTCATTTTGGTTTGGGATAAATTGTTTGAACTATGGCTCGGGATTTCCACTGTGGAGTGCTTCTATTGTGACATATCCATACGTAATTTTGAGGAACGACATGTGTGAGCATAGTTGGAGCATATACCCTATATAATTAAAAAATCATCTTGGAAACTAACATCAAAATGCTTGAAGGTGTCACCTGGGTCGAACTAATACATAATAAATATTGATCTAAGTAACAAACAACTTAAAATACGTTAAATTCTAGATCACATGGACAAGTGCAGGTACTTAATAAAGCATGATTGATTGATAATTGATTGGGTAGATTAGAGAATTCAATTATTTATTAAATCAAGCTAATGAGATATCATAATCATCAAAGGAACTTAAGGTGATACTCTAAAGAAGCCTTAGCGTGAAACTTTAAAGGCACAAATGTCAGCTTCCACAAAACATACAAATTTGAAATTGCTACTCCTTGTTTGCTGTGCTACCTTAAATAAGAAAATTTAGACAGCCTAATAACATTAAGTAAGTTAACAAAAGAGTTAGGATGTGGATGGTACGCTTAGGGAGGCAACTAGCCTATTCATGTATTGTCTATTTATTTTGATGGTTGCTTTAAAATATCAATTTGGTATATATGTGAAAGGATGAATCAGTGGGAGATGGATTTTCGGTTTCTTTACATTTTGCATCACAAATATTCGTAATCATGTGTCATTTCCTCAAAAACCCCCAATCACCGGCCTCTTCAATCCCTTCCTTTTCCCATGGCGTTCAAGTGGTCCGCATAGACTATTTAGCCATTACCCTTCCTTTATCCTCGGCTTTGGATTGACTTTCGCTCCCATTGCCCCACCAAACGCTGCAAAATGAAAATGAAAATGAAAATTGGGGTCCCTGTTAACTCAAACGGCATCACCTTGAAGCGATATAGATGCTTTCCTGATCTAAACGACGTGTATTCCCTGCTTTCCAACAGAGTTTACATAAGGAATTTGCCAGTATGCTTTAGACAAGTCTTTAATAGAGAAGTTCTTAGCTTCCCAATATCATCTGCATGTCAGGCAAAGGATATGCTTCCTTTTTCGTTACCTCGTCAACTCTCCTGCTATCTAGTCAAAGCCTCCACTCTCCTGATGACTTTTTTACTGGTAAAATTGGATTGCACCAGTCTGACTCCGACAATTCGATGATTTCCATCTCCTTCATACGATCCATTTCCTTTGCCATCTATTTTTGGATCACCGCAGACCTTCGGATGCTTCGGTTTCTATCCTGGAATTATGTCAATTTTATGCTCCAGCACAGTTGTTCTTCCTCTCCATCCATCTACAAATCTCCTGTTACGTTCTCTGTTGGTTCTAGTATTAGTTTTATTGGTTTACTTCTCCAAAATATTCTTCTACGAAGTTGATGAACACTTCTTCCTCCTTTGCTCGATTAGTTTCAAATGTGTTATGTTTTCTATTCTCCGTCAAAAATGACGCAAAACATTTTATTTTCCTTAAGATTTTTACTCCTTTGCACCAATAGCTGCGGTAGTGTTCTTATAATAGTGGAACCCATTAGAATCCAATGCATTCCACTATTATAGGAACCAAAGTTAGCAGCTACCACTACTACTGGAACAGTGTTCCTATTAATGCAGTACAAGTTTTCCAAAAAAGGTATTCAACTTAATTACAATGTAATATATTTCTCCAAAAAATGTTCAACTTGGTTGCAGTTCCAGTTGTTTGTTATTTGGCTGAAGATATTTTTGTTTATGATTGATTCGAATAGCTTTGGAATGCACGAGCTGATGGCAATCCCACGATAATTTCAGATATCAAATTTTGGATTAATGGATATTAAAAACGATTTTTTTTTCATTCCTGCGAGAATGTACTGGAGACAAGTAACATATTGAACAGCCATTATAAAGGAATTGTGAGTTCTTTTGCTAAATTTTACATACAATCTAACGGGATTCCATCTGGTCCTGAGCCTTTAGTGGTGTCCAAAGCTCTTAGACCTGTCAACATATCTTGAACATAAAGGTTACTAACACCAAAATTGTTCGAAAAAACTGGAAACTGTGAAAAATATTCGTAATCATGATCATTATCCGAGAAATTGGAGTATGTCTCTTGAAAAAATGTGACAAAAAGATAACAAATATCTTTTCAATTATTGCTTATTTTTTCGTCTAAAGTAATTGTTGATAGAAAGTTGAACGAATTAATTTTATTTTTAACGTTATTGAAGAAGACTCTTGGACATGCTTTAATTTATTTTTCAGCTTTATTGTTATACTCATAAAGAGCAGCAGATACAGCAAAATTAGACTGGTTACAAATATTCAAATACTTTTCCAAATTACCCTGATTATTGTTTTTTTCTATATATTTTGTGAGCCTTTTGTTTCCGATTTTTCAAATGAATGATTTGCTTATCGCTCTAAAAATCCGGTCAATGAGCAAAACATTAATTGTAACTGTACAGGCCTGCATATCTCGAATCCTTGCATTATCATGCTGGGTTGATTTAATTTGGATATTTTTTTCAGTTCATCAAAAATGACTTTTTTTTTGTCTGTAATAGGGGTAAGAGGGGCATAGTGAGCATCCCTTGCCCCAGCTTGGTCTTCCGGCCGTTCGTAACAAATTGGTTGGTGGTAGGATCAATATCATAATGATACTACCAGTTGATTTGTTTCATGCAGCTGGAGATCCAAAGCCAAAGTGCGGAATGCTCACTATGCCCCTCCTGCTCCTATTCTTGTATTTTGTTTTTCTCAAAATCAACACTTCAATCAAACGTAAGTAGACCCCTTATTTGAACAAGTAAAAAACGCGTGCGGAATTGCTTCACCGGTTATTGAATTGCATTTTATTATTCCCATTCAATGCATTTGGAATTGGTTGTAGGAAAGAGTAAATTGTATATGTTACGAAAAATTAAACAATCCTATCTATCAAAACTAATAATAGCCGGTTCAGAGGATGCTGCAGGGGACAACTGTTCACTTCTCACTCGTAAGGGGAACGTCCAGAGGTGTCGCTCGAACATAATCTGCCAACCAAATTTCCTCTGGGAATTTCTGATCGAAGTCTTCTTGGAACATACTCATCCTGATCGTACGTTACAGTTCATCTGCTACTGGGTAGGTTTCGATGATTCTACCCGTAGGCCATTGATTTGGCTTCGAATTGACATCCCCTAATAGAACGAAGTCGCCGACCGAAACGTTGTGTGATGAACGTTGCCACTTTGACATCCGCTGCAGAGATCGCATGTATTCTGTCTGCCATCTAGTGCGAAATTCTTGCGAGAGACGCTGAACAAACTGACAGCCTGACATCGAGCTAATTTTCGGCTCCAGCAAGTTGACTTCGGGAACGGTGGTGAGTGCACGACCGATGAGAAGATGAGCTGGAGTGAGAGGTTGAGGATCCATCGGGCTATTGGAGATCGGTGTAAGTGCCCTTCGGTTCATGCAGCAATTTGAGCGTGGCCAGTTCTTCGAAGGTAATGATGTAACTGCTGGTGATCTTCGACAAATGCTGCATAGCAACCTTGATCGCTGACTCCTATAGTCCTCCATAGTGTGGCGACCGAGCTGGAATGAAGTTCCATTCCACTCCCTTGTCGGTTAGAAATGCGGTCACTTCATCGTTGTGCACAGAAGTTTGCACTGTTTTGCGTACATTTCTCGAAGGTGCTTAGCTCTTGCTCGGAAGTTCGTTGCGTTATCCTAGGACATTATCGCTGACAAACGGTAGCAGCTAGAAAATCTAGTGAATGCCGCCAAGAACGCGACAGTAGTAAGCTCAGACATAGCTTCCATATGCACGGCCTTTGTTATAAAGCAAACACAGAGTGCAATGTATTCTTTGCTTTGTTTCGCACCTCTGGTCCTACGTCCAACAATGCTGACTGGACCTGCATAGTCGTCGCCAGTAATCGCAAATGGTGGATTTGGTTGAACTCGATCAGATGGCAGCTGACTCATTAGTTGATACGTTGGTACTGGCTTAACACGTGCACACGTCACACACTGACGATAAGCTTTCCTTGCTGCACTTGCCCCACTGATGATCGAAAATCTTCTTCGGGGTACTGCCAGCAGTGTTTTTGGCCCACAGTGGTGATGGACGATGTGGTCATGGTTCAACAGATACGATTTGAGGATAGAATAGCGAGGGATCAATATAGGATGTCGAACGTCGTAGCTGAGACTTGACTGTTGTATCCTTCCGCCCACCCTGAGCATACCCTCTTCGTCCAGGACTCCAGATGATTCAGCTCTTCACGAAAGTGCTGCTGCTGAACGTGGCGCATGTAAACTGTTTGGGCTCGATCAAGCTCGCATGCTAACAAACGAGGAATCGACTGAGATTCAGGAGACCTTAACCAAAGAATACGAGCAGTGACCATCATGAGATCGAGATAATATCTTGCCATCATTCCATCGAGAAAGTCATTTTCGTAGAGAGTGATGAGAGAGACGGCTACTGTTCTTTGCTCCCTATCAATGTGCTGTTGGTCAGTGTTGGTCAGTGTCGATGTCGGATGTCGATTGATTCACAGTGCTCCATGCAGAACCATTCAACCACAGACTGTTGCGCTGAATTAGTTCTGGCGACGCTCCGCGCGAAATGAGATCACCGGAGTTTTGCTCCGCTGCGATGTGGCTCCAATTGACTCATGGAGATAGGAAAGGAATGTTAGTTCAACATTTCTATAAGAGAGATGCAGAGAACTCGACGACACCTAATCATGAATAGTTCTAACGTTTTGAGGAATGTTTGAAGGGAATTCGGATTACATCGTAAGACTTTTCAAAATGAATTTGTTATTACAGAGTAAATCGTACATGTTGTTAAATCAACTCGTTAAAAATTAAATTAAAATATGCACGTATATGGCCTCCATTTTTGTACGTATAAACCATTTATTTGCATTCTATACGAATTTTTTGTTTGTATATATGTTTGTATATCACGAAAATAATTTTGAATATACGTGCATTCTGGTTGTCTGGGCTAAAGTTAATTAATCCGTCTTAAAGTTCAGTTGTAGTTTGAGTAACCAGCCTGATGCTCGTCTGCTCAACCGATACTGATTAATTCAGACACATTTATAGCATAACACTCTGACATTTTGTCTTTGTTTATCTTCTACATCTATCTCACTGGTAGGTTCGGACTTTTCGATATAGAAATACTGAGCTCCTACAACCTTTACCGATGTAAAAGTCGATTTTCTCCGCAAGCCTTCTGGGAATCCTTTTACGAAGAACGGTGAAACTTTCTCCATCTTTTCCACCTTTGGTTCATCGCCGTTTTCCAGGATGGCGTAACGATTGTTCGATGCCAGTTGAGCACTGGTGGTGTCCAATAGGAATTGCTTCCCGATCGGAATAGCAGTCGCGTCAAAAGGATGCTTCACCAAACACCGCGAAAGAGAACGCAAATACTATCGCAACGAACTAGCGAACAACTCAAGAGAACGAGTAAAAAACCGAACTGTACTGCTGGACGGTCAAGCAGGGTAGTAAATTTAACGTTTATTTGCTGGTTTTTAAAGTTTCAACATTTGGTTATACATTTCAATTGGTTAGCCTTTGGCTCTTCAACTTTGTTCTAGTTAATTGGTTATTCTAATGTGATGATTGCGTTTAGCGCTAATTTACAGGATACCCTTTTCAGGGCTTGTTTCCGTTTGAATTTAAAAATGTGATAACCTACCTACTTAAGCACATGAACCTACCTAACTACTTGCACTAGGTTGCCAAATATCGAATGATCTGGTGGTTTGATCGCAGACAGGCGACTCTGACCCTTTCGAGCGTGGACGTCTTTCGCTCTTCGAGTGTTTTAAGACCGGCCAGGTGGTGAATCTCAGAATTACGAGTTCGCGGTGGATTGTTAAGGATCATTCTGATGATCTTGTTTAAGATCCTCTGAAGCTTTAGGTGGTGGCACTTAGCACAACTCTCCCATATTAGCATACCATACTCAATAGCCGGCAGAATGATCTGCTTGTGGACAGCAAGCTTGTCTTTTGAGGGAAAGGGTGGACTTCCTGTTTATCAGAGGATAGAGCGGCCTGATCTCGAAATAGTCGAACAGAACATCCAGGCCTGATTGTAGTTTACTCGCCAGAGCACGGATCACTCGACTCTTATAGATGATGGAGGTGTATTCTGCGAACATTGACAGGATACCACCACCCGGCAAGTGAGGAACGTCTAACGTGAAAATGTTGAATAGGGTAGGCTCAATCAGGCTACCCTGAGGGACCCCTGCATCAACGTTGAACGTATCAGAGGGGACATTGTTCAAGTAGACCTGCAATGATCTGCCCGACAAGAAGTTTTTGATGATCTTCAATGTTACAACTCTGTACCCTGAACGTACAATAACGCGTGTAATCATCCTCTCAGGAGGGTTAAATACAGTGCTTGGAAAACTTACATCAAAGTCCTGTCTAAGTGATCAAACGTGTCTCCATTTCCAATTTAGTTGAAATTCTTTGAAGCTGATCCGAAACTTGGACAACCAAGCCACCCGAACAATGTTGACTGTCGAACCAAAGCACCACTCGTTTAAACAGCATCTTCTTTGACGAAGGTACGACTTTCTTTATTATTATAGCGCAACAGCCAAAGGTGCTACGTAGAGAGGGTTTTTAGGATAAGAGAGAAACGTATTCAACTCAAACGACCTGGAAACCTATGCCTAAGGGGTTTCTAGCAACACTGCCATTTCAATCAAGATGTGCGTTGCTCGATTGTCTCTGGTTTTGACAGTTCGGTTGGCTTAAAATCAACCAGTCCGCTTATCTCTTATCCTAGACCCTCTCTAGTGCTACGAAAAGTTCCCACCTGGGATTAGTTATTTGTTTCAAAGGTGCGACCTTGGACCTTCGTCCTTTATTTTCTTTACGTAAGAGGTAGGTTATCTCGCAGATTAATTCATTACCTTTGTGCACCAATGTTTTAACGTTAAACTTACGTGATTGGGTTTGACGGTTTTGACAATAAGCTCAAACGAAAGATCGTCATCTGAAATTTATTGTTGTAATTTGAAATAATCATTCTAATTTTTTGGATTTATCTTAAACAGATGATATATCGGCAATCCATGTTTATAATTTTATCCAGTAAGAATGAGATCAAACAATGAACCGAACATACCTCCTCAATAAGGCAGGGTCAATTAGAGAAACACTCAGATCAATAACTGACACACTTACCCATCTTGTGCTAATGGCGGATCTGATCCTATTGAATCAAGTGATAACCAGATAGTAAAGACAATACCAGTTGGCGCCAGCATCAGTGGTTTAAAAATGCTTCGCGCTAATGGCATAGTTCCCCTGCCGAAGAGCATTCCACAATGGTGTCTTGGTTAGCTTTAGTTACGTAATACTATTTGAATTATTCATTTGTCAACAGGATCTTAAATTAACAAAATTTAGCGACACCACTTGATTGATACACTTTCATTCATACAAAATATGGGATAGGATTGTTTTTTAACTTGAAAAATATTACCCTGAAATGCACAATTGCAATTTTAATTGACAACGAAAAAAGTTGCAGGACATCTCAAATGTGGGACTACATTTCCTGCTGATTAAATTCTTGATCCGACCCTAGCTCTTTTCTACTAAATATAGTTTCACTCAAACTACCTACTTTCTATCCTGTGTTTCAAGAATAAAGGAGCACATATGTGAGAGGCCCCGTTAAAAGTACTGAACAAAGTATCCAGTACCCTTAAACTCCCGCCACAAACCCTGCCAATCACATATGTGCTCCTGTTCTAGCTCCTAACTGATTAAAAATGCTTCTCAGGGTGGTATCACATTTCCCTCGAGATTCATTTCCCAAAATGGACCATTTACATGAAAGTATAAAATCATGTGCATTCTAAATTTTGCTAATGGGAATATTACCTTCTTTATTCAAATATCAAATTAAAGAAAAAAAACAATAAACAAACGAACATAAAATACAACAAAAAACAGCGCAACCACTCAAAGAACGAAATATTCCCATTTCAATATATTTTTTAAAGCTTTCTTAATTTAAAAATTCTTTAACAGAAATATTGCCGAAAACGTTAAACTGATAAATGGCCCATTCTGAAATTAATATCCGAGAAATGTGATACCACCCTTTTAACTAGCTAGCTACTATAAGTAAACGGTAAATTTGGAAGTAGCTTACTAACAAGATAAAAGGAGCACATATGTGATAAGCCCCGTTAAATGTACTGAAAAGTCACCTCTATTACTAATTTCGATCGAAACCGATTTTCAGTTTCAATCAAAATCATCAAAAGGGGTGACTTTTCAGTACCTTTAAACTCCCACCACATTCCCTGCCAATCACATATGTGCTCCTGCCCTAGCTCCTATCAATCTAACTGATTCTTTTTCTACATATATACCTACTATGTCTAAAACCTAACTCTGCTACTCTAAAATGCAACGATCGAGCTCACGGTAGTGGTCCTTCGAACTCCATAAATAATAAGATCTTCGATGATAGCACTCTGCCACATCGATTGGTTTGCTCGGAAGCACGGTCCCTAAACAAATTTTGTTCACCAAAAGGTCCCTATCCGGTGTTAATGGGTTCCGAGGAATCCTCGTAGTAAAGATGGTAGCTCGAAGTATTCATTAGTACCCGGCTACAACACCTTTACTCGTCAGGAAACCTCGGAGAAGCTAAGAAATTTTAATGAAATTCGTTGGACCACCAGTGAGCTCGATCTGATAACAAAAAAGAACACCAAACTACTAGACGAAATTTGAAATTTCCATTAAACCGAGGGCCATGGCCGAAACCAAAAAAGTCAATCCTAAACATTTCCAGCCAAACATTTTCTTTAGCGAATTTGGGTTTAGGTCACTGGAATTTTTTTCAAGCAGCACAGTAGGCTGCTTTGTAACTGTCAAATTTTGATCATCCTCGGTTTGCATGCCTGTATTTTCTCGCAGGGTACAGTGCTCCCAAAATCCAGCATACACAAAATTCAACTGAGTACGCTGCAGTTTGGGAGAAGTAGTTTGCGTATAAACGTTAGCAGTGTCCGCTACATACGTCACACGCTCCAAAAGTTCATGGTGTGTCTTGGCGTATGCTTCAAACACTGCTACCGTTGTCGTACATTGCTGTACCCTGGCTATTCCTGCTGTCAGAACCGAATCTACATCGGCTCTGTTACACCTAAATACCTCACATGAATTTAAATGTTTCTCTTCAACCCTATCTCCTAATTCATTATTGATCTCTAGCCCTACAGTATCATAATTATAATCTAAATTTTCCTTACCATTACCCGCGTTACCTGAGGCATTCTGGGTAGTTCCGCTCATCTCAAATCTCTCACCAATCTCCAGTTTCCTAGTAGATGCTACAAACGGCCGCCGAATAAACGTACCGACCGATGACCTTACGTTGTCATACTCATCGGTCACCGGTAAGTTTTTGATCATTTCCCAGCGATCTTGCCTTTTTGGCAGCTTTGGCTTCAAAGAAGCCGCCTTTATTCGCTGGTAAATGGCCGTTAGCTTACCATCGGGATCGGCACGCATGAAATCCGGCAAAGACACCGGTCTAACATTTCGACCAGACCGGGTCTGCCGAGCATCGCGACCATTCTTCACCTTACTAGGAAACATTTTGCTTGAATCGTCCTTGATTGGAAATATTGGGAGAGCGATGAAAAGTACGTCCGCTTTGAATCCACCTCAGAAGCCTCTTAACGATTGTTAGCAGCAGGCCTCCTTATATAGACTTCTGGCGTGTGAAAATTTGGTTACAAGGGTGTTGCTATGGTAGCGTCTGGAAGGTGATGCGCGGGCGGTGGTGGACGTCGTGAAAATTGGACGTTTTGGTCATAGTAGGCGTGCATGTTTTCTTTTTCATTAAGACGTCAAATTTTTTCACGACACATCATTAACTGAATATTTTGTTGCGGATAGTGGTAGGACAAAGTCTGGTGCTACTTTTGCCAGGAGTGTGCTTGCTGGTGAGCACCCATCAGAATCAACACAATTAACGGTGAAGCTGGAATTCCTAGTGCATAAAAAGTGATGATGGAGTCCTATTCATTCCGGATGTTGCTGATCAGTGGATCCTCCAGTTCATAACAACTGAGGGGGTTATAAGGAAAGTGTTCAAGTGATTTTGATCGATTCTCTTCATCGATTTTCACTTTCGTTAATAATTTAGCTACAAATTAATTCCTTGATTCGTGTGGATGCTTTATCAAACTATGTGGAGAAATAGAGCTGTGGATATCATAAGAGAAAGTCGATCAAAGTCACTTACACCCCTTTCCTTCCAACCCCCTCAATTGGAACCTAGTTTATCAATAATTTGTGCAGGAAAGTGAGTAGGTGTCAGCCAACTTTCTATCGAAAATGCTTGCTTTATTGGAAATGAAATAGTTTTTCTTCACTACTATTTTCGATAGGTTTTACAGTGGATCTCAAATTATAATACTTTGTATTTTTCGTATGCTCTTTTTTTAGGATCATTCTTGTGTTTTCGAAGATTTCCTTTTGATCATCACGTAATTCCTTTGGCTCATAGCAATTTTCTGAAGGTTCTCATCCCATTATTTTTGTTCTTCTTTTAGGTATGTTCTGATCGCTGCACCAATAACCCGATTCACCCGTTCGGTCGGATTATTTGCTGGATGGTAATTGGAATTTTGCCAGTGGTTAACCATCTTCAAGAAAGTAGCAAAAAGGTTGGATTTGAACTGTGGGCCGCTCCGGAACCCCAAACAACAGGAACTTAGAGAAGTGATCGGTGACGACTAGCAGCATCGTGTTGCCCTTTTTCGACTGTGGGATGGACACAACTTGCCAAGGGATCAACGCTGTTTTCAGACGCCCAATTTGAGGTACTCGTGCAATGCTTGGATGTTTCGCCGTTTTGCCCGTCTGGCATCCTCGAGAGAACCGCTTGATGTCCTCACACATACCCGGACAATAGTACTTTTCCCATAGTTTTGGAGTACCCAAAGTGGGCTTCGAGGATCTGGATACGATCAGCTTTCGGCGGCAAACGAGGATCGTCTGGAGTGAAGCTTGAGATACCCTTGAATACATTTCTTTGGAATGGCTTTGAAGTCCTTGTACTTGTCACTAATCTTTTCGATATCCGACTTCAGTTTTTCCAAGTCCACCGTAAGTACATCTACCTCATTTAATGCTCTTGATAACGCATCGGGACTATATTTAATACTCCTTTCTATATTCTAGAACTATATTATGCTGCTGCAGTTTAAGGGCCCACCAAACAAGTTGTGTGAAGCTGCTCTCGAAGCTTACTTTATTTAGCCATTTCAAGGATTGCGCGTCCGTTATCAACGTTAACGGAGTACCCTCTACGTAACGACGGAAGCGAAATTCAATGGCCAAAATTACTGCTAGGCATTCTCGTTCTGTTGCCGAATACTTCCTCTGAGCTGATCATTTTTTTTTTTTTTTTGAAAATAATACTGTTGGCGTCGATATTCATTGAGAACTGAATTTGCCAGGATTGGTGAAGAAGTGAGTACACTTTTGATTTCATTAAATGCTTTGTATGCCTCTTCAGTCCAAATCAGTTTAGTTATCGACTTTTTCAGTAGGCCCGTGATCGGTGCCATGATGGTACTGTAGTTTGGTATAAATTGCTTGTAGAACCCAACCATTCCCATCAATCTTTTTACTTCTTTCCGCACTTATGGATAAGTTGCTCTGCTCAATCTTTCCGCTACTGGTTTTCAATAACTTCAAGTGTTCTACTAACGTCTCAGAGGTGATGACTATGTCATCCAGGTGAACAAAAACCTGTGGTCCATGTCATATCCCAGAACTCTATTAAACATTGGGTTATTTATTTATTTATTTATTTCATCAACCGATGTAGACTAGTACAAATACATATACAAATTTGTTTTTCTTAAGAATATTAAAAAATATATTGTCAGCTATTATATTTTTACTTCCTACGAGTTATGATTCCGTATGGAGTTAAAATATTGTTTTAGTTTATGCCGAGACATTGAAAAGTCAATGGTTTCGCAGTATTGATTGTAAGGGTCCCTGTTAACTCCCTCCCCTTGGCTAGTTTTTAACCTGGACGTTGGTGAGCGGGCCTAATCTTATGTTTCATAGTGGAGCGTTGGAGACGGTTGGTTTAGGTCCGGCATCGTTGGCTCATGCCATGACAGAATAGCGTCATGAGCATGCGATGAGGATTACTGAGCTTCCCCTCTCTGATGAACCATTGCATGAGAAAACCAAAGATCTAGCCTGAAGTGATATTATCACACCTGTTACTTCTTTTTTTAAAAGCCGCGTCGTAGTACGCTTACGTATAGGCACTGACGTTGGGTGCGATACTGGTGGGTTTTTCCGCAAATCACCCTTATTTTATTAATTTTACAGATAGATTTATTTGGGTTTGCAAGGGAATTATAGTATTGAAATATTTCAGAAAGTGCCCAACAGTGCTCCTTCTACTTGCGTGACAAGCTTTCATTGTTGTTTTCATTGAAGCATTACTCAGGGAACAATGTTAAACACCATTTTTGTACATGGTATTGTAACTAGTCTTATATATGCTTCATTTTGGTTTGGGATAAATTGTTTGAACTATGGCTCGGGATTTCCACTGTGGAGTGCTTCTATTGTGACATATCCATACGTAATTTTGAGGAACGACATGTGTGAGCATAGTTGGAGCATATACCCTATATAATTAAAAAATCATCTTGGAAACTAACATCAAAATGCTTGAAGGTGTCACCTGGGTCGAACTAATATATAATAAATATTGATCTAAGTAACAAACAACTTAAAATACGTTAAATTCTAGATCACATGGACAAGTGCAGGTACTTAATAAAGCATGATTGATTGATAATTGATTGGGTAGATTAGAGAATTCAATTATTTATTAAATCAAGCTAATGAGATATCATAATCATCAAAGGAACTTAAGGTGATACTCTAAAGAAGCCTTAGCGTGAAACTTTAAAGGCACAAATGTCAGCTTCCACAAAACATACAAATTTGAAATTGCTACTCCTTGTTTGCTGTGCTACCTTAAATAAGAAAATTTAGACAGCCTAATAACATTAAGTAAGTTAACAAAAGAGTTAGGATGTGGATGGTACGCTTAGGGAGGCAACTAGCCTATTCATGTATTGTCTATTTATTTTGATGGTTGCTTTAAAATATCAATTTGGTATATATGTGAAAGGATGAATCAGTGGGAGATGGATTTTCGGTTTCTTTACATTTTGCATCACAAATATTCGTAATCATGTGTCATTTCCTCAAAAACCCCCAATCACCGGCCTCTTCAATCCCTTCCTTTTCCCATGGCGTTCAAGTGGTCCGCATAGACTATTTAGCCATTACCCTTCCTTTATCCTCGGCTTTGGATTGACTTTCGCTCCCATTGCCCCACCAAACGCTGCAAAATGAAAATGAAAATGAAAATTGGGGTCCCTGTTAACTCAAACGGCATCACCTTGAAGCGATATAGATGCTTTCCTGATCTAAACGACGTGTATTCCCTGCTTTCCAACAGAGTTTACATAAGGAATTTGCCAGTATGCTTTAGACAAGTCTTTAATAGAGAAGTTCTTAGCTTCTCAATATCATCTGCATGTCAGGCAAAGGATATGCTTCCTTTTTCGTTACCTCGTCAACTCTCCTGCTATCTAGTCAAAGCCTCCACTCTCCTGATGACTTTTTTACTGGTAAAATTGGATTGCACCAGTCTGACTCCGACAATTCGATGATTTCCATCTCCTTCATACGATCCATTTCCTTTGCCATCTATTTTTGGATCACCGCAGACCTTCGGATGCTTCGGTTTCTATCCTGGAATTATGTCAATTTTATGCTCCAGCACAGTTGTTCTTCCTCTCCATCCATCTACAAATCTCCTGTTACGTTCTCTGTTGGTTCTAGTATTAGTTTTATTGGTTTACTTCTCCAAAATATTCTTCTACGAAGTTGATGAACACTTCTTCCTCCTTTGCTCGATTAGTTTCAAATGTGTTATGTTTTCTATTCTCCGTCAAAAATGACGCAAAACATTTTATTTTCCTTAAGATTTTTACTCCTTTGCACCAATAGCTGCGGTAGTGTTCTTATAATAGTGGAACCCATTAGAATCCAATGCATTCCACTATTATAGGAACCAAAGTTAGCAGCTACCACTACTACTGGAACAGTGTTCCTATTAATGCAGTACAAGTTTTCCAAAAAAGGTATTCAACTTAATTACAATGTAATATATTTCTCCAAAAAATGTTCAACTTGGTTGCAGTTCCAGTTGTTTGTTATTTGGCTGAAGATATTTTTGTTTATGATTGATTCGAATAGCTTTGGAATGCACGAGCTGATGGCAATCCCACGATAATTTCAGATATCAAATTTTGGATTAATGGATATTAAAAACGATTTTTTTTTTCATTCCTGCGAGAATGTACTGGAGACAAGTAACATATTGAACAGCCATTATAAAGGAATTGTGAGTTCTTTTGCTAAATTTTACATACAATCTAACGGGATTCCATCTGGTCCTGAGCCTTTAGTGGTGTCCAAAGCTCTTAGACCTGTCAACATATCTTGAACATAAAGGTTACTAACACCAAAATTGTTCGAAAAAACTGGAAACTGTGAAAAATATTCGTAATCATGATCATTATCCGAGAAATTGGAGTATGTCTCTTGAAAAAATGTGACAAAAAGATAACAAATATCTTTTCAATTATTGCTTATTTTTTCGTCTAAAGTAATTGTTGATAGAAAGTTGAACGAATTAATTTTATTTTTAACGTTATTGAAGAAGACTCTTGGACATGCTTTAATTTATTTTTCAGCTTTATTGTTATACTCATAAAGAGCAGCAGATACAGCAAAATTAGACTGGTTACAAATATTCAAATACTTTTCCAAATTACCCTGATTATTGTTTTTTTCTATATATTTTGTGAGCCTTTTGTTTCCGATTTTTCAAATGAATGATTTGCTTATCGCTCTAAAAATCCGGTCAATGAGCAAAACATTAATTGTAACTGTACAGGCCTGCATATCTCGAATCCTTGCATTATCATGCTGGGTTGATTTAATTTGGATATTTTTTTCAGTTCATCAAAAATGACTTTTTTTTTGTCTGTAATAGGGGTAAGAGGGGCATAGTGAGCATCCCTTGCCCCAGCTTGGTCTTCCGGCCGTTCGTAACAAATTGGTTGGTGGTAGGATCAATATCATAATGATACTACCAGTTGATTTGTTTCATGCAGCTGGAGATCCAAAGCCAAAGTGCGGAATGCTCACTATGCCCCTCCTGCTCCTATTCTTGTATTTTGTTTTTCTCAAAATCAACACTTCAATCAAACGTAAGTAGACCCCTTATTTGAACAAGTAAAAAACGCGTGCGGAATTGCTTCACCGGTTATTGAATTGCATTTTATTATTCCCATTCAATGCATTTGGAATTGGTTGTAGGAAAGAGTAAATTGTATATGTTACGAAAAATTAAACAATCCTATCTATCAAAACTAATAATAGCCGGTTCAGAGGATGCTGCAGGGGACAACTGTTCACTTCTCACTCGTAAGGGGAACGTCCAGAGGTGTCGCTCGAACATAATCTGCCAACCAAATTTCCTCTGGGAATTTCTGATCGAAGTCTTCTTGGAACATACTCATCCTGATCGTACGTTACAGTTCATCTGCTACTGGGTAGGTTTCGATGATTCTACCCGTAGGCCATTGATTTGGCTTCGAATTGACATCCCCTAATAGAACGAAGTCGCCGACCGAAACGTTGTGTGATGAACGTTGCCACTTTGACATCCGCTGCAGAGATCGCATGTATTCTGTCTGCCATCTAGTGCGAAATTCTTGCGAGAGACGCTGAACAAACTGACAGCCTGACATCGAGCTAATTTTCGGCTCCAGCAAGTTGACTTCGGGAACGGTGGTGAGTGCACGACCGATGAGAAGATGAGCTGGAGTGAGAGGTTGAGGATCCATCGGGCTATTGGAGATCGGTGTAAGTGCCCTTCGGTTCATGCAGCAATTTGAGCGTGGCCAGTTCTTCGAAGGTAATGATGTAACTGCTGGTGATCTTCGACAAATGCTGCATAGCAACCTTGATCGCTGACTCCTATAGTCCTCCATAGTGTGGCGACCGAGCTGGAATGAAGTTCCATTCCACTCCCTTGTCGGTTAGAAATGCGGTCACTTCATCGTTGTGCACAGAAGTTTGCACTGTTTTGCGTACATTTCTCGAAGGTGCTTAGCTCTTGCTCGGAAGTTCGTTGCGTTATCCTAGGACATTATCGCTGACAAACGGTAGCAGCTAGAAAATCTAGTGAATGCCGCCAAGAACGCGACAGTAGTAAGCTCAGACATAGCTTCCATATGCACGGCCTTTGTTATAAAGCAAACACAGAGTGCAATGTATTCTTTGCTTTGTTTCGCACCTCTGGTCCTACGTCCAACAATGCTGACTGGACCTGCATAGTCGTCGCCAGTAATCGCAAATGGTGGATTTGGTTGAACTCGATCAGATGGCAGCTGACTCATTAGTTGATACGTTGGTACTGGCTTAACACGTGCACACGTCACACACTGACGATAAGCTTTCCTTGCTGCACTTGCCCCACTGATGATCGAAAATCTTCTTCGGGGTACTGCCAGCAGTGTTTTTGGCCCACAGTGGTGATGGACGATGTGGTCATGGTTCAACAGATACGATTTGAGGATAGAATAGCGAGGGATCAATATAGGATGTCGAACGTCGTAGCTGAGACTTGACTGTTGTATCCTTCCGCCCACCCTGAGCATACCCTCTTCGTCCAGGACTCCAGATGATTCAGCTCTTCACGAAAGTGCTGCTGCTGAACGTGGCGCATGTAAACTGTTTGGGCTCGATCAAGCTCGCATGCTAACAAACGAGGAATCGACTGAGATTCAGGAGACCTTAACCAAAGAATACGAGCAGTGACCATCATGAGATCGAGATAATATCTTGCCATCATTCCATCGAGAAAGTCATTTTCGTAGAGAGTGATGAGAGAGACGGCTACTGTTCTTTGCTCCCTATCAATGTGCTGTTGGTCAGTGTTGGTCAGTGTCGATGTCGGATGTCGATTGATTCACAGTGCTCCATGCAGAACCATTCAACCACAGACTGTTGCGCTGAATTAGTTCTGGCGACGCTCCGCGCGAAATGAGATCACCGGAGTTTTGCTCCGCTGCGATGTGGCTCCAATTGACTCATGGAGATAGGAAAGGAATGTTAGTTCAACATTTCTATAAGAGAGATGCAGAGAACTCGACGACACCTAATCATGAATAGTTCTAACGTTTTGAGGAATGTTTGAAGGGAATTCGGATTACATCGTAAGACTTTTCAAAATGAATTTGTTATTACAGAGTAAATCGTACATGTTGTTAAATCAACTCGTTAAAAATTAAATTAAAATATGCACGTATATGGCCTCCATTTTTGTACGTATAAACCATTTATTTGCATTCTATACGAATTTTTTGTTTGTATATATGTTTGTATATCACGAAAATAATTTTGAATATACGTGCATTCTGGTTGTCTGGGCTAAAGTTAATTAATCCGTCTTAAAGTTCAGTTGTAGTTTGAGTAACCAGCCTGATGCTCGTCTGCTCAACCGATACTGATTAATTCAGACACATTTATAGCATAACACTCTGACATTTTGTCTTTGTTTATCTTCTACATCTATCTCACTGGTAGGTTCGGACTTTTCGATATAGAAATACTGAGCTCCTACAACCTTTACCGATGTAAAAGTCGATTTTCTCCGCAAGCCTTCTGGGAATCCTTTTACGAAGAACGGTGAAACTTTCTCCATCTTTTCCACCTTTGGTTCATCGCCGTTTTCCAGGATGGCGTAACGATTGTTCGATGCCAGTTGAGCACTGGTGGTGTCCAATAGGAATTGCTTCCCGATCGGAATAGCAGTCGCGTCAAAAGGATGCTTCACCAAACACCGCGAAAGAGAACGCAAATACTATCGCAACGAACTAGCGAACAACTCAAGAGAACGAGTAAAAAACCGAACTGTACTGCTGGACGGTCAAGCAGGGTAGTAAATTTAACGTTTATTTGCTGGTTTTTAAAGTTTCAACATTTGGTTATACATTTCAATTGGTTAGCCTTTGGCTCTTCAACTTTGTTCTAGTTAATTGGTTATTCTAATGTGATGATTGCGTTTAGCGCTAATTTACAGGATACCCTTTTCAGGGCTTGTTTCCGTTTGAATTTAAAAATGTGATAACCTACCTACTTAAGCACATGAACCTACCTAACTACTTGCACTAGGTTGCCAAATATCGAATGATCTGGTGGTTTGATCGCAGACAGGCGACTCTGACCCTTTCGAGCGTGGACGTCTTTCGCTCTTCGAGTGTTTTAAGACCGGCCAGGTGGTGAATCTCAGAATTACGAGTTCGCGGTGGATTGTTAAGGATCATTCTGATGATCTTGTTTAAGATCCTCTGAAGCTTTAGGTGGTGGCACTTAGCACAACTCTCCCATATTAGCATACCATACTCAATAGCCGGCAGAATGATCTGCTTGTGGACAGCAAGCTTGTCTTTTGAGGGAAAGGGTGGACTTCCTGTTTATCAGAGGATAGAGCGGCCTGATCTCGAAATAGTCGAACAGAACATCCAGGCCTGATTGTAGTTTACTCGCCAGAGCACGGATCACTCGACTCTTATAGATGATGGAGGTGTATTCTGCGAACATTGACAGGATACCACCACCCGGCAAGTGAGGAACGTCTAACGTGAAAATGTTGAATAGGGTAGGCTCAATCAGGCTACCCTGAGGGACCCCTGCATCAACGTTGAACGTATCAGAGGGGACATTGTTCAAGTAGACCTGCAATGATCTGCCCGACAAGAAGTTTTTGATGATCTTCAATGTTACAACTCTGTACCCTGAACGTACAATAACGCGTGTAATCATCCTCTCAGGAGGGTTAAATACAGTGCTTGGAAAACTTACATCAAAGTCCTGTCTAAGTGATCAAACGTGTCTCCATTTCCAATTTAGTTGAAATTCTTTGAAGCTGATCCGAAACTTGGACAACCAAGCCACCCGAACAATGTTGACTGTCGAACCAAAGCACCACTCGTTTAAACAGCATCTTCTTTGACGAAGGTACGACTTTCTTTATTATTATAGCGCAACAGCCAAAGGTGCTACGTAGAGAGGGTTTTTAGGATAAGAGAGAAACGTATTCAACTCAAACGACCTGGAAACCTATGCCTAAGGGGTTTCTAGCAACACTGCCATTTCAATCAAGATGTGCGTTGCTCGATTGTCTCTGGTTTTGACAGTTCGGTTGGCTTAAAATCAACCAGTCCGCTTATCTCTTATCCTAGACCCTCTCTAGTGCTACGAAAAGTTCCCACCTGGGATTAGTTATTTGTTTTAAAGGTGCGACCTTGGACCTTCGTCCTTTATTTTCTTTACGTAAGAGGTAGGTTATCTCGCAGATTAATTCATTACCTTTGTGCACCAATGTTTTAACGTTAAACTTACGTGATTGGGTTTGACGGTTTTGACAATAAGCTCAAACGAAAGATCGTCATCTGAAATTTATTGTTGTAATTTGAAATAATCATTCTAATTTTTTGGATTTATCTTAAACAGATGATATATCGGCAATCCATGTTTATAATTTTATCCAGTAAGAATGAGATCAAACAATGAACCGAACATACCTCCTCAATAAGGCAGGGTCAATTAGAGAAACACTCAGATCAATAACTGACACACTTACCCATCTTGTGCTAATGGCGGATCTGATCCTATTGAATCAAGTGATAACCAGATAGTAAAGACAATACCAGTTGGCGCCAGCATCAGTGGTTTAAAAATGCTTCGCGCTAATGGCATAGTTCCCCTGCCGAAGAGCATTCCACAATGGTGTCTTGGTTAGCTTTAGTTACGTAATACTATTTGAATTATTCATTTGTCAACAGGATCTTAAATTAACAAAATTTAGCGACACCACTTGATTGATACACTTTCATTCATACAAAATATGGGATAGGATTGTTTTTTAACTTGAAAAATATTACCCTGAAATGCACAATTGCAATTTTAATTGACAACGAAAAAAGTTGCAGGACATCTCAAATGTGGGACTACATTTCCTGCTGATTAAATTCTTGATCCGACCCTAGCTCTTTTCTACTAAATATAGTTTCACTCAAACTACCTACTTTCTATCCTGTGTTTCAAGAATAAAGGAGCACATATGTGAGAGGCCCCGTTAAAAGTACTGAACAAAGTATCCAGTACCCTTAAACTCCCGCCACAAACCCTGCCAATCACATATGTGCTCCTGTTCTAGCTCCTAACTGATTAAAAATGCTTCTCAGGGTGGTATCACATTTCCCTCGAGATTCATTTCCCAAAATGGACCATTTACATGAAAGTATAAAATCATGTGCATTCTAAATTTTGCTAATGGGAATATTACCTTCTTTATTCAAATATCAAATTAAAGAAAAAAAACAATAAACAAACGAACATAAAATACAACAAAAAACAGCGCAACCACTCAAAGAACGAAATATTCCCATTTCAATATATTTTTTAAAGCTTTCTTAATTTAAAAATTCTTTAACAGAAATATTGCCGAAAACGTTAAACTGATAAATGGCCCATTCTGAAATTAATATCCGAGAAATGTGATACCACCCTTTTAACTAGCTAGCTACTATAAGTAAACGGTAAATTTGGAAGTAGCTTACTAACAAGATAAAAGGAGCACATATGTGATAAGCCCCGTTAAATGTACTGAAAAGTCACCTCTATTACTAATTTCGATCGAAACCGATTTTCAGTTTCAATCAAAATCATCAAAAGGGGTGACTTTTCAGTACCTTTAAACTCCCACCACATTCCCTGCCAATCACATATGTGCTCCTGCCCTAGCTCCTATCAATCTAACTGATTCTTTTTCTACATATATACCTACTATGTCTAAAACCTAACTCTGCTACTCTAAAATGCAACGATCGAGCTCACGGTAGTGGTCCTTCGAACTCCATAAATAATAAGATCTTCGATGATAGCACTCTGCCACATCGATTGGTTTGCTCGGAAGCACGGTCCCTAAACAAATTTTGTTCACCAAAAGGTCCCTATCCGGTGTTAATGGGTTCCGAGGAATCCTCGTAGTAAAGATGGTAGCTCGAAGTATTCATTAGTACCCGGCTACAACACCTTTACTCGTCAGGAAACCTCGGAGAAGCTAAGAAATTTTAATGAAATTCGTTGGACCACCAGTGAGCTCGATCTGATAACAAAAAAGAACACCAAACTACTAGACGAAATTTGAAATTTCCATTAAACCGAGGGCCATGGCCGAAACCAAAAAAGTCAATCCTAAACATTTCCAGCCAAACATTTTCTTTAGCGAATTTGGGTTTAGGTCACTGGAATTTTTTTCAAGCAGCACAGTAGGCTGCTTTGTAACTGTCAAATTTTGATCATCCTCGGTTTGCATGCCTGTATTTTCTCGCAGGGTACAGTGCTCCCAAAATCCAGCATACACAAAATTCAACTGAGTACGCTGCAGTTTGGGAGAAGTAGTTTGCGTATAAACGTTAGCAGTGTCCGCTACATACGTCACACGCTCCAAAAGTTCATGGTGTGTCTTGGCGTATGCTTCAAACACTGCTACCGTTGTCGTACATTGCTGTACCCTGGCTATTCCTGCTGTCAGAACCGAATCTACATCGGCTCTGTTACACCTAAATACCTCACATGAATTTAAATGTTTCTCTTCAACCCTATCTCCTAATTCATTATTGATCTCTAGCCCTACAGTATCATAATTATAATCTAAATTTTCCTTACCATTACCCGCGTTACCTGAGGCATTCTGGGTAGTTCCGCTCATCTCAAATCTCTCACCAATCTCCAGTTTCCTAGTAGATGCTACAAACGGCCGCCGAATAAACGTACCGACCGATGACCTTACGTTGTCATACTCATCGGTCACCGGTAAGTTTTTGATCATTTCCCAGCGATCTTGCCTTTTTGGCAGCTTTGGCTTCAAAGAAGCCGCCTTTATTCGCTGGTAAATGGCCGTTAGCTTACCATCGGGATCGGCACGCATGAAATCCGGCAAAGACACCGGTCTAACATTTCGACCAGACCGGGTCTGCCGAGCATCGCGACCATTCTTCACCTTACTAGGAAACATTTTGCTTGAATCGTCCTTGATTGGAAATATTGGGAGAGCGATGAAAAGTACGTCCGCTTTGAATCCACCTCAGAAGCCTCTTAACGATTGTTAGCAGCAGGCCTCCTTATATAGACTTCTGGCGTGTGAAAATTTGGTTACAAGGGTGTTGCTATGGTAGCGTCTGGAAGGTGATGCGCGGGCGGGGGTGGACGTCGTGAAAATTGGACGTTTTGGTCATAGTAGGCGTGCATGTTTTCTTTTTCATTAAGACGTCAAATTTTTTCACGACACATCATTAACTGAATATTTTGTTGCGGATAGTGGTAGGACAAAGTCTGGTGCTACTTTTGCCAGGAGTGTGCTTGCTGGTGAGCACCCATCAGAATCAACACAATTAACGGTGAAGCTGGAATTCCTAGTGCATAAAAAGTGATGATGGAGTCCTATTCATTCCGGATGTTGCTGATCAGTGGATCCTCCAGTTCATAACAACTGAGGGGGTTATAAGGAAAGTGTTCAAGTGATTTTGATCGATTCTCTTCATCGATTTTCACTTTCGTTAATAATTTAGCTACAAATTAATTCCTTGATTCGTGTGGATGCTTTATCAAACTATGTGGAGAAATAGAGCTGTGGATATCATAAGAGAAAGTCGATCAAAGTCACTTACACCCCTTTCCTTCCAACCCCCTCAATTGGAACCTAGTTTATCAATAATTTGTGCAGGAAAGTGAGTAGGTGTCAGCCAACTTTCTATCGAAAATGCTTGCTTTATTGGAAATGAAATAGTTTTTCTTCACTACTATTTTCGATAGGTTTTACAGTGGATCTCAAATTATAATACTTTGTATTTTTCGTATGCTCTTTTTTTAGGATCATTCTTGTGTTTTCGAAGATTTCCTTTTGATCATCACGTAATTCCTTTGGCTCATAGCAATTTTCTGAAGGTTCTCATCCCATTATTTTTGTTCTTCTTTTAGGTATGTTCTGATCGCTGCACCAATAACCCGATTCACCCGTTCGGTCGGATTATTTGCTGGATGGTAATTGGAATTTTGCCAGTGGTTAACCATCTTCAAGAAAGTAGCAAAAAGGTTGGATTTGAACTGTGGGCCGCTCCGGAACCCCAAACAACAGGAACTTAGAGAAGTGATCGGTGACGACTAGCAGCATCGTGTTGCCCTTTTTCGACTGTGGGATGGACACAACTTGCCAAGGGATCAACGCTGTTTTCAGACGCCCAATTTGAGGTACTCGTGCAATGCTTGGATGTTTCGCCGTTTTGCCCGTCTGGCATCCTCGAGAGAACCGCTTGATGTCCTCACACATACCCGGACAATAGTACTTTTCCCATAGTTTTGGAGTACCCAAAGTGGGCTTCGAGGATCTGGATACGATCAGCTTTCGGCGGCAAACGAGGATCGTCTGGAGTGAAGCTTGAGATACCCTTGAATACATTTCTTTGGAATGGCTTTGAAGTCCTTGTACTTGTCACTAATCTTTTCGATATCCGACTTCAGTTTTTCCAAGTCAACCGTAAGTACATCTACCTCATTTAATGCTCTTGATAACGCATCGGGACTATATTTAATACTCCTTTCTATATTCTAGAACTATATTATGCTGCTGCAGTTTAAGGGCCCACCAAACAAGTTGTGTGAAGCTGCTCTCGAAGCTTACTTTATTTAGCCATTTCAAGGATTGCGCGTCCGTTATCAACGTTAACGGAGTACCCTCTACGTAACGACGGAGGCGAAATTCAATGGCCAAAATTACTGCTAGGCATTCTCGTTCTGTTGCCGAATACTTCCTCTGAGCTGATCATTTTTTTTTTTTTTTTGAAAATAATACTGTTGGCGTCGATATTCATTGAGAACTGAATTTGCCAGGATTGGTGAAGAAGTGAGTACACTTTTGATTTCATTAAATGCTTTGTATGCCTCTTCAGTCCAAATCAGTTTAGTTATCGACTTTTTCAGTAGGCCCGTGATCGGTGCCATGATGGTACTGTAGTTTGGTATAAATTGCTTGTAGAACCCAACCATTCCCATCAATCTTTTTACTTCTTTCCGCACTTATGGATAAGTTGCTCTGCTCAATCTTTCCGCTACTGGTTTTCAATAACTTCAAGTGTTCTACTAACGTCTCAGAGGTGATGACTATGTCATCCAGGTGAACAAAAACCTGTGGTCCATGTCATATCCCAGAACTCTATTAAACATTGGGTTATTGGGGTCCCTGTTAACTCCCTCCCCTTGGCTAGTTTTTAACCTGGACGTTGGTGAGCGGGCCTAATCTTATGTTTCATAGTGGAGCGTTGGAGACGGTTGGTTTAGGTCCGGCATCGTTGGCTCATGCCATGACAGAATAGCGTCATGAGCATGCGATGAGGATTACTGAGCTTCCCCTCTCTGATGAACCATTGCATGAGAAAACCAAAGATCTAGCCTGAAGTGATATTATCACACCTGTTACTTCTTTTTTTAAAAGCCGCGTCGTAGTACGCTTACGTATAGGCACTGACGTTGGGTGCGATACTGGTGGGTTTTTCCGCAAATCACCCTTATTTTATTAATTTTACAGATAGATTTATTTGGGTTTGCAAGGGAATTATAGTATTGAAATATTTCAGAAAGTGCCCAACAGTGCTCCTTCTACTTGCGTGACAAGCTTTCATTGTTGTTTTCATTGAAGCATTACTCAGGGAACAATGTTAAACACCATTTTTGTACATGGTATTGTAACTAGTCTTATATATGCTTCATTTTGGTTTGGGATAAATTGTTTGAACTATGGCTCGGGATTTCCACTGTGGAGTGCTTCTATTGTGACATATCCATACGTAATTTTGAGGAACGACATGTGTGAGCATAGTTGGAGCATATACCCTATATAATTAAAAAATCATCTTGGAAACTAACATCAAAATGCTTGAAGGTGTCACCTGGGTCGAACTAATATATAATAAATATTGATCTAAGTAACAAACAACTTAAAATACGTTAAATTCTAGATCACATGGACAAGTGCAGGTACTTAATAAAGCATGATTGATTGATAATTGATTGGGTAGATTAGAGAATTCAATTATTTATTAAATCAAGCTAATGAGATATCATAATCATCAAAGGAACTTAAGGTGATACTCTAAAGAAGCCTTAGCGTGAAACTTTAAAGGCACAAATGTCAGCTTCCACAAAACATACAAATTTGAAATTGCTACTCCTTGTTTGCTGTGCTACCTTAAATAAGAAAATTTAGACAGCCTAATAACATTAAGTAAGTTAACAAAAGAGTTAGGATGTGGATGGTACGCTTAGGGAGGCAACTAGCCTATTCATGTATTGTCTATTTATTTTGATGGTTGCTTTAAAATATCAATTTGGTATATATGTGAAAGGATGAATCAGTGGGAGATGGATTTTCGGTTTCTTTACATTTTGCATCACAAATATTCGTAATCATGTGTCATTTCCTCAAAAACCCCCAATCACCGGCCTCTTCAATCCCTTCCTTTTCCCATGGCGTTCAAGTGGTCCGCATAGACTATTTAGCCATTACCCTTCCTTTATCCTCGGCTTTGGATTGACTTTCGCTCCCATTGCCCCACCAAACGCTGCAAAATGAAAATGAAAATGAAAATTGGGGTCCCTGTTAACTCAAACGGCATCACCTTGAAGCGATATAGATGCTTTCCTGATCTAAACGACGTGTATTCCCTGCTTTCCAACAGAGTTTACATAAGGAATTTGCCAGTATGCTTTAGACAAGTCTTTAATAGAGAAGTTCTTAGCTTCTCAATATCATCTGCATGTCAGGCAAAGGATATGCTTCCTTTTTCGTTACCTCGTCAACTCTCCTGCTATCTAGTCAAAGCCTCCACTCTCCTGATGACTTTTTTACTGGTAAAATTGGATTGCACCAGTCTGACTCCGACAATTCGATGATTTCCATCTCCTTCATACGATCCATTTCCTTTGCCATCTATTTTTGGATCACCGCAGACCTTCGGATGCTTCGGTTTCTATCCTGGAATTATGTCAATTTTATGCTCCAGCACAGTTGTTCTTCCTCTCCATCCATCTACAAATCTCCTGTTACGTTCTCTGTTGGTTCTAGTATTAGTTTTATTGGTTTACTTCTCCAAAATATTCTTCTACGAAGTTGATGAACACTTCTTCCTCCTTTGCTCGATTAGTTTCAAATGTGTTATGTTTTCTATTCTCCGTCAAAAATGACGCAAAACATTTTATTTTCCTTAAGATTTTTACTCCTTTGCACCAATAGCTGCGGTAGTGTTCTTATAATAGTGGAACCCATTAGAATCCAATGCATTCCACTATTATAGGAACCAAAGTTAGCAGCTACCACTACTACTGGAACAGTGTTCCTATTAATGCAGTACAAGTTTTCCAAAAAAGGTATTCAACTTAATTACAATGTAATATATTTCTCCAAAAAATGTTCAACTTGGTTGCAGTTCCAGTTGTTTGTTATTTGGCTGAAGATATTTTTGTTTATGATTGATTCGAATAGCTTTGGAATGCACGAGCTGATGGCAATCCCACGATAATTTCAGATATCAAATTTTGGATTAATGGATATTAAAAACGATTTTTTTTTCATTCCTGCGAGAATGTACTGGAGACAAGTAACATATTGAACAGCCATTATAAAGGAATTGTGAGTTCTTTTGCTAAATTTTACATACAATCTAACGGGATTCCATCTGGTCCTGAGCCTTTAGTGGTGTCCAAAGCTCTTAGACCTGTCAACATATCTTGAACATAAAGGTTACTAACACCAAAATTGTTCGAAAAAACTGGAAACTGTGAAAAATATTCGTAATCATGATCATTATCCGAGAAATTGGAGTATGTCTCTTGAAAAAATGTGACAAAAAGATAACAAATATCTTTTCAATTATTGCTTATTTTTTCGTCTAAAGTAATTGTTGATAGAAAGTTGAACGAATTAATTTTATTTTTAACGTTATTGAAGAAGACTCTTGGACATGCTTTAATTTATTTTTCAGCTTTATTGTTATACTCATAAAGAGCAGCAGATACAGCAAAATTAGACTGGTTACAAATATTCAAATACTTTTCCAAATTACCCTGATTATTGTTTTTTTCTATATATTTTGTGAGCCTTTTGTTTCCGATTTTTCAAATGAATGATTTGCTTATCGCTCTAAAAATCCGGTCAATGAGCAAAACATTAATTGTAACTGTACAGGCCTGCATATCTCGAATCCTTGCATTATCATGCTGGGTTGATTTAATTTGGATATTTTTTTCAGTTCATCAAAAATGACTTTTTTTTTGTCTGTAATAGGGGTAAGAGGGGCATAGTGAGCATCCCTTGCCCCAGCTTGGTCTTCCGGCCGTTCGTAACAAATTGGTTGGTGGTAGGATCAATATCATAATGATACTACCAGTTGATTTGTTTCATGCAGCTGGAGATCCAAAGCCAAAGTGCGGAATGCTCACTATGCCCCTCCTGCTCCTATTCTTGTATTTTGTTTTTCTCAAAATCAACACTTCAATCAAACGTAAGTAGACCCCTTATTTGAACAAGTAAAAAACGCGTGCGGAATTGCTTCACCGGTTATTGAATTGCATTTTATTATTCCCATTCAATGCATTTGGAATTGGTTGTAGGAAAGAGTAAATTGTATATGTTACGAAAAATTAAACAATCCTATCTATCAAAACTAATAATAGCCGGTTCAGAGGATGCTGCAGGGGACAACTGTTCACTTCTCACTCGTAAGGGGAACGTCCAGAGGTGTCGCTCGAACATAATCTGCCAACCAAATTTCCTCTGGGAATTTCTGATCGAAGTCTTCTTGGAACATACTCATCCTGATCGTACGTTACAGTTCATCTGCTACTGGGTAGGTTTCGATGATTCTACCCGTAGGCCATTGATTTGGCTTCGAATTGACATCCCCTAATAGAACGAAGTCGCCGACCGAAACGTTGTGTGATGAACGTTGCCACTTTGACATCCGCTGCAGAGATCGCATGTATTCTGTCTGCCATCTAGTGCGAAATTCTTGCGAGAGACGCTGAACAAACTGACAGCCTGACATCGAGCTAATTTTCGGCTCCAGCAAGTTGACTTCGGGAACGGTGGTGAGTGCACGACCGATGAGAAGATGAGCTGGAGTGAGAGGTTGAGGATCCATCGGGCTATTGGAAATCGGTGTAAGTGCCCTTCGGTTCATGCAGCAATTTGAGCGTGGCCAGTTCTTCGAAGGTAATGATGTAACTGCTGGTGATCTTCGACAAATGCTGCATAGCAACCTTGATCGCTGACTCCTATAGTCCTCCATAGTGTGGCGACCGAGCTGGAATGAAGTTCCATTCCACTCCCTTGTCGGTTAGAAATGCGGTCACTTCATCGTTGTGCACAGAAGTTTGCACTGTTTTGCGTACATTTCTCGAAGGTGCTTAGCTCTTGCTCGGAAGTTCGTTGCGTTATCCTAGGACATTATCGCTGACAAACGGTAGCAGCTAGAAAATCTAGTGAATGCCGCCAAGAACGCGACAGTAGTAAGCTCAGACATAGCTTCCATATGCACGGCCTTTGTTATAAAGCAAACACAGAGTGCAATGTATTCTTTGCTTTGTTTCGCACCTCTGGTCCTACGTCCAACAATGCTGACTGGACCTGCATAGTCGTCGCCAGTAATCGCAAATGGTGGATTTGGTTGAACTCGATCAGATGGCAGCTGACTCATTAGTTGATACGTTGGTACTGGCTTAACACGTGCACACGTCACACACTGACGATAAGCTTTCCTTGCTGCACTTGCCCCACTGATGATCGAAAATCTTCTTCGGGGTACTGCCAGCAGTGTTTTTGGCCCACAGTGGTGATGGACGATGTGGTCATGGTTCAACAGATACGATTTGAGGATAGAATAGCGAGGGATCAATATAGGATGTCGAACGTCGTAGCTGAGACTTGACTGTTGTATCCTTCCGCCCACCCTGAGCATACCCTCTTCGTCCAGGACTCCAGATGATTCAGCTCTTCACGAAAGTGCTGCTGCTGAACGTGGCGCATGTAAACTGTTTGGGCTCGATCAAGCTCGCATGCTAACAAACGAGGAATCGACTGAGATTCAGGAGACCTTAACCAAAGAATACGAGCAGTGACCATCATGAGATCGAGATAATATCTTGCCATCATTCCATCGAGAAAGTCATTTTCGTAGAGAGTGATGAGAGAGACGGCTACTGTTCTTTGCTCCCTATCAATGTGCTGTTGGTCAGTGTTGGTCAGTGTCGATGTCGGATGTCGATTGATTCACAGTGCTCCATGCAGAACCATTCAACCACAGACTGTTGCGCTGAATTAGTTCTGGCGACGCTCCGCGCGAAATGAGATCACCGGAGTTTTGCTCCGCTGCGATGTGGCTCCAATTGACTCATGGAGATAGGAAAGGAATGTTAGTTCAACATTTCTATAAGAGAGATGCAGAGAACTCGACGACACCTAATCATGAATAGTTCTAACGTTTTGAGGAATGTTTGAAGGGAATTCGGATTACATCGTAAGACTTTTCAAAATGAATTTGTTATTACAGAGTAAATCGTACATGTTGTTAAATCAACTCGTTAAAAATTAAATTAAAATATGCACGTATATGGCCTCCATTTTTGTACGTATAAACCATTTATTTGCATTCTATACGAATTTTTTGTTTGTATATATGTTTGTATATCACGAAAATAATTTTGAATATACGTGCATTCTGGTTGTCTGGGCTAAAGTTAATTAATCCGTCTTAAAGTTCAGTTGTAGTTTGAGTAACCAGCCTGATGCTCGTCTGCTCAACCGATACTGATTAATTCAGACACATTTATAGCATAACACTCTGACATTTTGTCTTTGTTTATCTTCTACATCTATCTCACTGGTAGGTTCGGACTTTTCGATATAGAAATACTGAGCTCCTACAACCTTTACCGATGTAAAAGTCGATTTTCTCCGCAAGCCTTCTGGGAATCCTTTTACGAAGAACGGTGAAACTTTCTCCATCTTTTCCACCTTTGGTTCATCGCCGTTTTCCAGGATGGCGTAACGATTGTTCGATGCCAGTTGAGCACTGGTGGTGTCCAATAGGAATTGCTTCCCGATCGGAATAGCAGTCGCGTCAAAAGGATGCTTCACCAAACACCGCGAAAGAGAACGCAAATACTATCGCAACGAACTAGCGAACAACTCAAGAGAACGAGTAAAAAACCGAACTGTACTGCTGGACGGTCAAGCAGGGTAGTAAATTTAACGTTTATTTGCTGGTTTTTAAAGTTTCAACATTTGGTTATACATTTCAATTGGTTAGCCTTTGGCTCTTCAACTTTGTTCTAATTAATTGGTTATTCTAATGTGATGATTGCGTTTAGCGCTAATTTACAGGATACCCTTTTCAGGGCTTGTTTCCGTTTGAATTTAAAAATGTGATAACCTACCTACTTAAGCACATGAACCTACCTAACTACTTGCACTAGGTTGCCAAATATCGAATGATCTGGTGGTTTGATCGCAGACAGGCGACTCTGACCCTTTCGAGCGTGGACGTCTTTCGCTCTTCGAGTGTTTTAAGACCGGCCAGGTGGTGAATCTCAGAATTACGAGTTCGCGGTGGATTGTTAAGGATCATTCTGATGATCTTGTTTAAGATCCTCTGAAGCTTTAGGTGGTGGCACTTAGCACAACTCTCCCATATTAGCATACCATACTCAATAGCCGGCAGAATGATCTGCTTGTGGACAGCAAGCTTGTCTTTTGAGGGAAAGGGTGGACTTCCTGTTTATCAGAGGATAGAGCGGCCTGATCTCGAAATAGTCGAACAGAACATCCAGGCCTGATTGTAGTTTACTCGCCAGAGCACGGATCACTCGACTCTTATAGATGATGGAGGTGTATTCTGCGAACATTGACAGGATACCACCACCCGGCAAGTGAGGAACGTCTAACGTGAAAATGTTGAATAGGGTAGGCTCAATCAGGCTACCCTGAGGGACCCCTGCATCAACGTTGAACGTATCAGAGGGGACATTGTTCAAGTAGACCTGCAATGATCTGCCCGACAAGAAGTTTTTGATGATCTTCAATGTTACAACTCTGTACCCTGAACGTACAATAACGCGTGTAATCATCCTCTCAGGAGGGTTAAATACAGTGCTTGGAAAACTTACATCAAAGTCCTGTCTAAGTGATCAAACGTGTCTCCATTTCCAATTTAGTTGAAATTCTTTGAAGCTGATCCGAAACTTGGACAACCAAGCCACCCGAACAATGTTGACTGTCGAACCAAAGCACCACTCGTTTAAACAGCATCTTCTTTGACGAAGGTACGACTTTCTTTATTATTATAGCGCAACAGCCAAAGGTGCTACGTAGAGAGGGTTTTTAGGATAAGAGAGAAACGTATTCAACTCAAACGACCTGGAAACCTATGCCTAAGTGGTTTCTAGCAACACTGCCATTTCAATCAAGATGTGCGTTGCTCGATTGTCTCTGGTTTTGACAGTTCGGTTGGCTTAAAATCAACCAGTCCGCTTATCTCTTATCCTAGACCCTCTCTAGTGCTACGAAAAGTTCCCACCTGGGATTAGTTATTTGTTTCAAAGGTGCGACCTTGGACCTTCGTCCTTTATTTTCTTTACGTAAGAGGTAGGTTATCTCGCAGATTAATTCATTACCTTTGTGCACCAATGTTTTAACGTTAAACTTACGTGATTGGGTTTGACGGTTTTGACAATAAGCTCAAACGAAAGATCGTCATCTGAAATTTATTGTTGTAATTTGAAATAATCATTCTAATTTTTTGGATTTATCTTAAACAGATGATATATCGGCAATCCATGTTTATAATTTTATCCAGTAAGAATGAGATCAAACAATGAACCGAACATACCTCCTCAATAAGGCAGGGTCAATTAGAGAAACACTCAGATCAATAACTGACACACTTACCCATCTTGTGCTAATGGCGGATCTGATCCTATTGAATCAAGTGATAACCAGATAGTAAAGACAATACCAGTTGGCGCCAGCATCAGTGGTTTAAAAATGCTTCGCGCTAATGGCATAGTTCCCCTGCCGAAGAGCATTCCACAATGGTGTCTTGGTTAGCTTTAGTTACGTAATACTATTTGAATTATTCATTTGTCAACAGGATCTTAAATTAACAAAATTTAGCGACACCACTTGATTGATACACTTTCATTCATACAAAATATGGGATAGGATTGTTTTTTAACTTGAAAAATATTACCCTGAAATGCACAATTGCAATTTTAATTGACAACGAAAAAAGTTGCAGGACATCTCAAATGTGGGACTACATTTCCTGCTGATTAAATTCTTGATCCGACCCTAGCTCTTTTCTACTAAATATAGTTTCACTCAAACTACCTACTTTCTATCCTGTGTTTCAAGAATAAAGGAGCACATATGTGAGAGGCCCCGTTAAAAGTACTGAACAAAGTATCCAGTACCCTTAAACTCCCGCCACAAACCCTGCCAATCACATATGTGCTCCTGTTCTAGCTCCTAACTGATTAAAAATGCTTCTCAGGGTGGTATCACATTTCCCTCGAGATTCATTTCCCAAAATGGACCATTTACATGAAAGTATAAAATCATGTGCATTCTAAATTTTGCTAATGGGAATATTACCTTCTTTATTCAAATATCAAATTAAAGAAAAAAAACAATAAACAAACGAACATAAAATACAACAAAAAACAGCGCAACCACTCAAAGAACGAAATATTCCCATTTCAATATATTTTTTAAAGCTTTCTTAATTTAAAAATTCTTTAACAGAAATATTGCCGAAAACGTTAAACTGATAAATGGCCCATTCTGAAATTAATATCCGAGAAATGTGATACCACCCTTTTAACTAGCTAGCTACTATAAGTAAACGGTAAATTTGGAAGTAGCTTACTAACAAGATAAAAGGAGCACATATGTGATAAGCCCCGTTAAATGTACTGAAAAGTCACCTCTATTACTAATTTCGATCGAAAACGATTTTCAGTTTCAATCAAAATCATCAAAAGGGGTGACTTTTCAGTACCTTTAAACTCCCACCACATTCCCTGCCAATCACATATGTGCTCCTGCCCTAGCTCCTATCAATCTAACTGATTCTTTTTCTACATATATACCTACTATGTCTAAAACCTAACTCTGCTACTCTAAAATGCAACGATCGAGCTCACGGTAGTGGTCCTTCGAACTCCATAAATAATAAGATCTTCGATGATAGCACTCTGCCACATCGATTGGTTTGCTCGGAAGCACGGTCCCTAAACAAATTTTGTTCACCAAAAGGTCCCTATCCGGTGTTAATGGGTTCCGAGGAATCCTCGTAGTAAAGATGGTAGCTCGAAGTATTCATTAGTACCCGGCTACAACACCTTTACTCGTCAGGAAACCTCGGAGAAGCTAAGAAATTTTAATGAAATTCGTTGGACCACCAGTGAGCTCGATCTGATAACAAAAAAGAACACCAAACTACTAGACGAAATTTGAAATTTCCATTAAACCGAGGGCCATGGCCGAAACCAAAAAAGTCAATCCTAAACATTTCCAGCCAAACATTTTCTTTAGCGAATTTGGGTTTAGGTCACTGGAATTTTTTTCAAGCAGCACAGTAGGCTGCTTTGTAACTGTCAAATTTTGATCATCCTCGGTTTGCATGCCTGTATTTTCTCGCAGGGTACAGTGCTCCCAAAATCCAGCATACACAAAATTCAACTGAGTACGCTGCAGTTTGGGAGAAGTAGTTTGCGTATAAACGTTAGCAGTGTCCGCTACATACGTCACACGCTCCAAAAGTTCATGGTGTGTCTTGGCGTATGCTTCAAACACTGCTACCGTTGTCGTACATTGCTGTACCCTGGCTATTCCTGCTGTCAGAACCGAATCTACATCGGCTCTGTTACACCTAAATACCTCACATGAATTTAAATGTTTCTCTTCAACCCTATCTCCTAATTCATTATTGATCTCTAGCCCTACAGTATCATAATTATAATCTAAATTTTCCTTACCATTACCCGCGTTACCTGAGGCATTCTGGGTAGTTCCGCTCATCTCAAATCTCTCACCAATCTCCAGTTTCCTAGTAGATGCTACAAACGGCCGCCGAATAAACGTACCGACCGATGACCTTACGTTGTCATACTCATCGGTCACCGGTAAGTTTTTGATCATTTCCCAGCGATCTTGCCTTTTTGGCAGCTTTGGCTTCAAAGAAGCCGCCTTTATTCGCTGGTAAATGGCCGTTAGCTTACCATCGGGATCGGCACGCATGAAATCCGGCAAAGACACCGGTCTAACATTTCGACCAGACCGGGTCTGCCGAGCATCGCGACCATTCTTCACCTTACTAGGAAACATTTTGCTTGAATCGTCCTTGATTGGAAATATTGGGAGAGCGATGAAAAGTACGTCCGCTTTGAATCCACCTCAGAAGCCTCTTAACGATTGTTAGCAGCAGGCCTCCTTATATAGACTTCTGGCGTGTGAAAATTTGGTTACAAGGGTGTTGCTATGGTAGCGTCTGGAAGGTGATGCGCGGGCGGGGGTGGACGTCGTGAAAATTGGACGTTTTGGTCATAGTAGGCGTGCATGTTTTCTTTTTCATTAAGACGTCAAATTTTTTCACGACACATCATTAACTGAATATTTTGTTGCGGATAGTGGTAGGACAAAGTCTGGTGCTACTTTTGCCAGGAGTGTGCTTGCTGGTGAGCACCCATCAGAATCAACACAATTAACGGTGAAGCTGGAATTCCTAGTGCATAAAAAGTGATGATGGAGTCCTATTCATTCCGGATGTTGCTGATCAGTGGATCCTCCAGTTCATAACAACTGAGGGGGTTATAAGGAAAGTGTTCAAGTGATTTTGATCGATTCTCTTCATCGATTTTCACTTTCGTTAATAATTTAGCTACAAATTAATTCCTTGATTCGTGTGGATGCTTTATCAAACTATGTGGAGAAATAGAGCTGTGGATATCATAAGAGAAAGTCGATCAAAGTCACTTACACCCCTTTCCTTCCAACCCCCTCAATTGGAACCTAGTTTATCAATAATTTGTGCAGGAAAGTGAGTAGGTGTCAGCCAACTTTCTATCGAAAATGCTTGCTTTATTGGAAATGAAATAGTTTTTCTTCACTACTATTTTCGATAGGTTTTACAGTGGATCTCAAATTATAATACTTTGTATTTTTCGTATGCTCTTTTTTTAGGATCATTCTTGTGTTTTCGAAGATTTCCTTTTGATCATCACGTAATTCCTTTGGCTCATAGCAATTTTCTGAAGGTTCTCATCCCATTATTTTTGTTCTTCTTTTAGGTATGTTCTGATCGCTGCACCAATAACCCGATTCACCCGTTCGGTCGGATTATTTGCTGGATGGTAATTGGAATTTTGCCAGTGGTTAACCATCTTCAAGAAAGTAGCAAAAAGGTTGGATTTGAACTGTGGGCCGCTCCGGAACCCCAAACAACAGGAACTTAGAGAAGTGATCGGTGACGACTAGCAGCATCGTGTTGCCCTTTTTCGACTGTGGGATGGACACAACTTGCCAAGGGATCAACGCTGTTTTCAGACGCCCAATTTGAGGTACTCGTGCAATGCTTGGATGTTTCGCCGTTTTGCCCGTCTGGCATCCTCGAGAGAACCGCTTGATGTCCTCACACATACCCGGACAATAGTACTTTTCCCATAGTTTTGGAGTACCCAAAGTGGGCTTCGAGGATCTGGATACGATCAGCTTTCGGCGGCAAACGAGGATCGTCTGGAGTGAAGCTTGAGATACCCTTGAATACATTTCTTTGGAATGGCTTTGAAGTCCTTGTACTTGTCACTAATCTTTTCGATATCCGACTTCAGTTTTTCCAAGTCCACCGTAAGTACATCTACCTCATTTAATGCTCTTGATAACGCATCGGGACTATATTTAATACTCCTTTCTATATTCTAGAACTATATTATGCTGCTGCAGTTTAAGGGCCCACCAAACAAGTTGTGTGAAGCTGCTCTCGAAGCTTACTTTATTTAGCCATTTCAAGGATTGCGCGTCCGTTATCAACGTTAACGGAGTACCCTCTACGTAACGACGGAGGCGAAATTCAATGGCCAAAATTACTGCTAGGCATTCTCGTTCTGTTGCCGAATACTTCCTCTGAGCTGATCATTTTTTTTTTTTTTTTGAAAATAATACTGTTGGCGTCGATATTCATTGAGAACTGAATTTGCCAGGATTGGTGAAGAAGTGAGTACACTTTTGATTTCATTAAATGCTTTGTATGCCTCTTCAGTCCAAATCAGTTTAGTTATCGACTTTTTCAGTAGGCCCGTGATCGGTGCCATGATGGTACTGTAGTTTGGTATAAATTGCTTGTAGAACCCAACCATTCCCATCAATCTTTTTACTTCTTTCCGCACTTATGGATAAGTTGCTCTGCTCAATCTTTCCGCTACTGGTTTTCAATAACTTCAAGTGTTCTACTAACGTCTCAGAGGTGATGACTATGTCATCCAGGTGAACAAAAACCTGTGGTCCATGTCATATCCCAGAACTCTATTAAACATTGGGTTATTGGGGTCCCTGTTAACTCCCTCCCCTTGGCTAGTTTTTAACCTGGACGTTGGTGAGCGGGCCTAATCTTATGTTTCATAGTGGAGCGTTGGAGACGGTTGGTTTAGGTCCGGCATCGTTGGCTCATGCCATGACAGAATAGCGTCATGAGCATGCGATGAGGATTACTGAGCTTCCCCTCTCTGATGAACCATTGCATGAGAAAACCAAAGATCTAGCCTGAAGTGATATTATCACACCTGTTACTTCTTTTTTTAAAAGCCGCGTCGTAGTACGCTTACGTATAGGCACTGACGTTGGGTGCGATACTGGTGGGTTTTTCCGCAAATCACCCTTATTTTATTAATTCTACAGATAGATTTATTTGGGTTTGCAAGGGAATTATAGTATTGAAATATTTCAGAAAGTGCCCAACAGTGCTCCTTCTACTTGCGTGACAAGCTTTCATTGTTGTTTTCATTGAAGCATTACTCAGGGAACAATGTTAAACACCATTTTTGTACATGGTATTGTAACTAGTCTTATATATGCTTCATTTTGGTTTGGGATAAATTGTTTGAACTATGGCTCGGGATTTCCACTGTGGAGTGCTTCTATTGTGACATATCCATACGTAATTTTGAGGAACGACATGTGTGAGCATAGTTGGAGCATATACCCTATATAATTAAAAAATCATCTTGGAAACTAACATCAAAATGCTTGAAGGTGTCACCTGGGTCGAACTAATATATAATAAATATTGATCTAAGTAACAAACAACTTAAAATACGTTAAATTCTAGATCACATGGACAAGTGCAGGTACTTAATAAAGCATGATTGATTGATAATTGATTGGGTAGATTAGAGAATTCAATTATTTATTAAATCAAGCTAATGAGATATCATAATCATCAAAGGAACTTAAGGTGATACTCTAAAGAAGCCTTAGCGTGAAACTTTAAAGGCACAAATGTCAGCTTCCACAAAACATACAAATTTGAAATTGCTACTCCTTGTTTGCTGTGCTACCTTAAATAAGAAAATTTAGACAGCCTAATAACATTAAGTAAGTTAACAAAAGAGTTAGGATGTGGATGGTACGCTTAGGGAGGCAACTAGCCTATTCATGTATTGTCTATTTATTTTGATGGTTGCTTTAAAATATCAATTTGGTATATATGTGAAAGGATGAATCAGTGGGAGATGGATTTTCGGTTTCTTTACATTTTGCATCACAAATATTCGTAATCATGTGTCATTTCCTCAAAAACCCCCAATCACCGGCCTCTTCAATCCCTTCCTTTTCCCATGGCGTTCAAGTGGTCCGCATAGACTATTTAGCCATTACCCTTCCTTTATCCTCGGCTTTGGATTGACTTTCGCTCCCATTGCCCCACCAAACGCTGCAAAATGAAAATGAAAATGAAAATTGGGGTCCCTGTTAACTCAAACGGCATCACCTTGAAGCGATATAGATGCTTTCCTGATCTAAACGACGTGTATTCCCTGCTTTCCAATAGAGTTTACATAAGGAATTTGCCAGTATGCTTTAGACAAGTCTTTAATAGAGAAGTTCTTAGCTTCCCAATATCATCTGCATGTCAGGCAAAGGATATGCTTCCTTTTTCGTTACCTCGTCAACTCTCCTGCTATCTAGTCAAAGCCTCCACTCTCCTGATGACTTTTTTACTGGTAAAATTGGATTGCACCAGTCTGACTCCGACAATTCGATGATTTCCATCTCCTTCATACGATCCATTTCCTTTGCCATCTATTTTTGGATCACCGCAGACCTTCGGATGCTTCGGTTTCTATCCTGGAATTATGTCAATTTTATGCTCCAGCACAGTTGTTCTTCCTCTCCATCCATCTACAAATCTCCTGTTACGTTCTCTGTTGGTTCTAGTATTAGTTTTATTGGTTTACTTCTCCAAAATATTCTTCTACGAAGTTGATGAACACTTCTTCCTCCTTTGCTCGATTAGTTTCAAATGTGTTATGTTTTCTATTCTCCGTCAAAAATGACGCAAAACATTTTATTTTCCTTAAGATTTTTACTCCTTTGCACCAATAGCTGCGGTAGTGTTCTTATAATAGTGGAACCCATTAGAATCCAATGCATTCCACTATTATAGGAACCAAAGTTAGCAGCTACCACTACTACTGGAACAGTGTTCCTATTAATGCAGTACAAGTTTTCCAAAAAAGGTATTCAACTTAATTACAATGTAATATATTTCTCCAAAAAATGTTCAACTTGGTTGCAGTTCCAGTTGTTTGTTATTTGGCTGAAGATATTTTTGTTTATGATTGATTCGAATAGCTTTGGAATGCACGAGCTGATGGCAATCCCACGATAATTTCAGATATCAAATTTTGGATTAATGGATATTAAAAACGATTTTTTTTTCATTCCTGCGAGAATGTACTGGAGACAAGTAACATATTGAACAGCCATTATAAAGGAATTGTGAGTTCTTTTGCTAAATTTTACATACAATCTAACGGGATTCCATCTGGTCCTGAGCCTTTAGTGGTGTCCAAAGCTCTTAGACCTGTCAACATATCTTGAACATAAAGGTTACTAACACCAAAATTGTTCGAAAAAACTGGAAACTGTGAAAAATATTCGTAATCATGATCATTATCCGAGAAATTGGAGTATGTCTCTTGAAAAAATGTGACAAAAAGATAACAAATATCTTTTCAATTATTGCTTATTTTTTCGTCTAAAGTAATTGTTGATAGAAAGTTGAACGAATTAATTTTATTTTTAACGTTATTGAAGAAGACTCTTGGACATGCTTTAATTTATTTTTCAGCTTTATTGTTATACTCATAAAGAGCAGCAGATACAGCAAAATTAGACTGGTTACGAATATTCAAATACTTTTCCAAATTACCCTGATTATTGTTTTTTTCTATATATTTTGTGAGCCTTTTGTTTCCGATTTTTCAAATGAATGATTTGCTTATCGCTCTAAAAATCCGGTCAATGAGCAAAACATTAATTGTAACTGTACAGGCCTGCATATCTCGAATCCTTGCATTATCATGCTGGGTTGATTTAATTTGGATATTTTTTTCAGTTCATCAAAAATGACTTTTTTTTTGTCTGTAATAGGGGTAAGAGGGGCATAGTGAGCATCCCTTGCCCCAGCTTGGTCTTCCGGCCGTTCGTAACAAATTGGTTGGTGGTAGGATCAATATCATAATGATACTACCAGTTGATTTGTTTCATGCAGCTGGAGATCCAAAGCCAAAGTGCGGAATGCTCACTATGCCCCTCCTGCTCCTATTCTTGTATTTTGTTTTTCTCAAAATCAACACTTCAATCAAACGTAAGTAGACCCCTTATTTGAACAAGTAAAAAACGCGTGCGGAATTGCTTCACCGGTTATTGAATTGCATTTTATTATTCCCATTCAATGCATTTGGAATTGGTTGTAGGAAAGAGTAAATTGTATATGTTACGAAAAATTAAACAATCCTATCTATCAAAACTAATAATAGCCGGTTCAGAGGATGCTGCAGGGGACAACTGTTCACTTCTCACTCGTAAGGGGAACGTCCAGAGGTGTCGCTCGAACATAATCTGCCAACCAAATTTCCTCTGGGAATTTCTGATCGAAGTCTTCTTGGAACATACTCATCCTGATCGTACGTTACAGTTCATCTGCTACTGGGTAGGTTTCGATGATTCTACCCGTAGGCCATTGATTTGGCTTCGAATTGACATCCCCTAATAGAACGAAGTCGCCGACCGAAACGTTGTGTGATGAACGTTGCCACTTTGACATCCGCTGCAGAGATCGCATGTATTCTGTCTGCCATCTAGTGCGAAATTCTTGCGAGAGACGCTGAACAAACTGACAGCCTGACATCGAGCTAATTTTCGGCTCCAGCAAGTTGACTTCGGGAACGGTGGTGAGTGCACGACCGATGAGAAGATGAGCTGGAGTGAGAGGTTGAGGATCCATCGGGCTATTGGAGATCGGTGTAAGTGCCCTTCGGTTCATGCAGCAATTTGAGCGTGGCCAGTTCTTCGAAGGTAATGATGTAACTGCTGGTGATCTTCGACAAATGCTGCATAGCAACCTTGATCGCTGACTCCTATAGTCCTCCATAGTGTGGCGACCGAGCTGGAATGAAGTTCCATTCCACTCCCTTGTCGGTTAGAAATGCGGTCACTTCATCGTTGTGCACAGAAGTTTGCACTGTTTTGCGTACATTTCTCGAAGGTGCTTAGCTCTTGCTCGGAAGTTCGTTGCGTTATCCTAGGACATTATCGCTGACAAACGGTAGCAGCTAGAAAATCTAGTGAATGCCGCCAAGAACGCGACAGTAGTAAGCTCAGACATAGCTTCCATATGCACGGCCTTTGTTATAAAGCAAACACAGAGTGCAATGTATTCTTTGCTTTGTTTCGCACCTCTGGTCCTACGTCCAACAATGCTGACTGGACCTGCATAGTCGTCGCCAGTAATCGCAAATGGTGGATTTGGTTGAACTCGATCAGATGGCAGCTGACTCATTAGTTGATACGTTGGTACTGGCTTAACACGTGCACACGTCACACACTGACGATAAGCTTTCCTTGCTGCACTTGCCCCACTGATGATCGAAAATCTTCTTCGGGGTACTGCCAGCAGTGTTTTTGGCCCACAGTGGTGATGGACGATGTGGTCATGGTTCAACAGATACGATTTGAGGATAGAATAGCGAGGGATCAATATAGGATGTCGAACGTCGTAGCTGAGACTTGACTGTTGTATCCTTCCGCCCACCCTGAGCATACCCTCTTCGTCCAGGACTCCAGATGATTCAGCTCTTCACGAAAGTGCTGCTGCTGAACGTGGCGCATGTAAACTGTTTGGGCTCGATCAAGCTCGCATGCTAACAAACGAGGAATCGACTGAGATTCAGGAGACCTTAACCAAAGAATACGAGCAGTGACCATCATGAGATCGAGATAATATCTTGCCATCATTCCATCGAGAAAGTCATTTTCGTAGAGAGTGATGAGAGAGACGGCTACTGTTCTTTGCTCCCTATCAATGTGCTGTTGGTCAGTGTTGGTCAGTGTCGATGTCGGATGTCGATTGATTCACAGTGCTCCATGCAGAACCATTCAACCACAGACTGTTGCGCTGAATTAGTTCTGGCGACGCTCCGCGCGAAATGAGATCACCGGAGTTTTGCTCCGCTGCGATGTGGCTCCAATTGACTCATGGAGATAGGAAAGGAATGTTAGTTCAACATTTCTATAAGAGAGATGCAGAGAACTCGACGACACCTAATCATGAATAGTTCTAACGTTTTGAGGAATGTTTGAAGGGAATTCGGATTACATCGTAAGACTTTTCAAAATGAATTTGTTATTACAGAGTAAATCGTACATGTTGTTAAATCAACTCGTTAAAAATTAAATTAAAATATGCACGTATATGGCCTCCATTTTTGTACGTATAAACCATTTATTTGCATTCTATACGAATTTTTTGTTTGTATATATGTTTGTATATCACGAAAATAATTTTGAATATACGTGCATTCTGGTTGTCTGGGCTAAAGTTAATTAATCCGTCTTAAAGTTCAGTTGTAGTTTGAGTAACCAGCCTGATGCTCGTCTGCTCAACCGATACTGATTAATTCAGACACATTTATAGCATAACACTCTGACATTTTGGCTTTGTTTATCTTCTACATCTATCTCACTGGTAGGTTCGGACTTTTCGATATAGAAATACTGAGCTCCTACAACCTTTACCGATGTAAAAGTCGATTTTCTCCGCAAGCCTTCTGGGAATCCTTTTACGAAGAACGGTGAAACTTTCTCCATCTTTTCCACCTTTGGTTCATCGCCGTTTTCCAGGATGGCGTAACGATTGTTCGATGCCAGTTGAGCACTGGTGGTGTCCAATAGGAATTGCTTCCCGATCGGAATAGCAGTCGCGTCAAAAGGATGCTTCACCAAACACCGCGAAAGAGAACGCAAATACTATCGCAACGAACTAGCGAACAACTCAAGAGAACGAGTAAAAAACCGAACTGTACTGCTGGACGGTCAAGCAGGGTAGTAAATTTAACGTTTATTTGCTGGTTTTTAAAGTTTCAACATTTGGTTATACATTTCAATTGGTTAGCCTTTGGCTCTTCAACTTTGTTCTAGTTAATTGGTTATTCTAATGTGATGATTGCGTTTAGCGCTAATTTACAGGATACCCTTTTCAGGGCTTGTTTCCGTTTGAATTTAAAAATGTGATAACCTACCTACTTAAGCACATGAACCTACCTAACTACTTGCACTAGGTTGCCAAATATCGAATGATCTGGTGGTTTGATCGCAGACAGGCGACTCTGACCCTTTCGAGCGTGGACGTCTTTCGCTCTTCGAGTGTTTTAAGACCGGCCAGGTGGTGAATCTCAGAATTACGAGTTCGCGGTGGATTGTTAAGGATCATTCTGATGATCTTGTTTAAGATCCTCTGAAGCTTTAGGTGGTGGCACTTAGCACAACTCTCCCATATTAGCATACCATACTCAATAGCCGGCAGAATGATCTGCTTGTGGACAGCAAGCTTGTCTTTTGAGGGAAAGGGTGGACTTCCTGTTTATCAGAGGATAGAGCGGCCTGATCTCGAAATAGTCGAACAGAACATCCAGGCCTGATTGTAGTTTACTCGCCAGAGCACGGATCACTCGACTCTTATAGATGATGGAGGTGTATTCTGCGAACATTGACAGGATACCACCACCCGGCAAGTGAGGAACGTCTAACGTGAAAATGTTGAATAGGGTAGGCTCAATCAGGCTACCCTGAGGGACCCCTGCATCAACGTTGAACGTATCAGAGGGGACATTGTTCAAGTAGACCTGCAATGATCTGCCCGACAAGAAGTTTTTGATGATCTTCAATGTTACAACTCTGTACCCTGAACGTACAATAACGCGTGTAATCATCCTCTCAGGAGGGTTAAATACAGTGCTTGGAAAACTTACATCAAAGTCCTGTCTAAGTGATCAAACGTGTCTCCATTTCCAATTTAGTTGAAATTCTTTGAAGCTGATCCGAAACTTGGACAACCAAGCCACCCGAACAATGTTGACTGTCGAACCAAAGCACCACTCGTTTAAACAGCATCTTCTTTGACGAAGGTACGACTTTCTTTATTATTATAGCGCAACAGCCAAAGGTGCTACGTAGAGAGGGTTTTTAGGATAAGAGAGAAACGTATTCAACTCAAACGACCTGGAAACCTATGCCTAAGTGGTTTCTAGCAACACTGCCATTTCAATCAAGATGTGCGTTGCTCGATTGTCTCTGGTTTTGACAGTTCGGTTGGCTTAAAATCAACCAGTCCGCTTATCTCTTATCCTAGACCCTCTCTAGTGCTACGAAAAGTTCCCACCTGGGATTAGTTATTTGTTTCAAAGGTGCGACCTTGGACCTTCGTCCTTTATTTTCTTTACGTAAGAGGTAGGTTATCTCGCAGATTAATTCATTACCTTTGTGCACCAATGTTTTAACGTTAAACTTACGTGATTGGGTTTGACGGTTTTGACAATAAGCTCAAACGAAAGATCGTCATCTGAAATTTATTGTTGTAATTTGAAATAATCATTCTAATTTTTTGGATTTATCTTAAACAGATGATATATCGGCAATCCATGTTTATAATTTTATCCAGTAAGAATGAGATCAAACAATGAACCGAACATACCTCCTCAATAAGGCAGGGTCAATTAGAGAAACACTCAGATCAATAACTGACACACTTACCCATCTTGTGCTAATGGCGGATCTGATCCTATTGAATCAAGTGATAACCAGATAGTAAAGACAATACCAGTTGGCGCCAGCATCAGTGGTTTAAAAATGCTTCGCGCTAATGGCATAGTTCCCCTGCCGAAGAGCATTCCACAATGGTGTCTTGGTTAGCTTTAGTTACGTAATACTATTTGAATTATTCATTTGTCAACAGGATCTTAAATTAACAAAATTTAGCGACACCACTTGATTGATACACTTTCATTCATACAAAATATGGGATAGGATTGTTTTTTAACTTGAAAAATATTACCCTGAAATGCACAATTGCAATTTTAATTGACAACGAAAAAAGTTGCAGGACATCTCAAATGTGGGACTACATTTCCTGCTGATTAAATTCTTGATCCGACCCTAGCTCTTTTCTACTAAATATAGTTTCACTCAAACTACCTACTTTCTATCCTGTGTTTCAAGAATAAAGGAGCACATATGTGAGAGGCCCCGTTAAAAGTACTGAACAAAGTATCCAGTACCCTTAAACTCCCGCCACAAACCCTGCCAATCACATATGTGCTCCTGTTCTAGCTCCTAACTGATTAAAAATGCTTCTCAGGGTGGTATCACATTTCCCTCGAGATTCATTTCCCAAAATGGACCATTTACATGAAAGTATAAAATCATGTGCATTCTAAATTTTGCTAATGGGAATATTACCTTCTTTATTCAAATATCAAATTAAAGAAAAAAAACAATAAACAAACGAACATAAAATACAACAAAAAACAGCGCAACCACTCAAAGAACGAAATATTCCCATTTCAATATATTTTTTAAAGCTTTCTTAATTTAAAAATTCTTTAACAGAAATATTGCCGAAAACGTTAAACTGATAAATGGCCCATTCTGAAATTAATATCCGAGAAATGTGATACCACCCTTTTAACTAGCTAGCTACTATAAGTAAACGGTAAATTTGGAAGTAGCTTACTAACAAGATAAAAGGAGCACATATGTGATAAGCCCCGTTAAATGTACTGAAAAGTCACCTCTATTACTAATTTCGATCGAAACCGATTTTCAGTTTCAATCAAAATCATCAAAAGGGGTGACTTTTCAGTACCTTTAAACTCCCACCACATTCCCTGCCAATCACATATGTGCTCCTGCCCTAGCTCCTATCAATCTAACTGATTCTTTTTCTACATATATACCTACTATGTCTAAAACCTAACTCTGCTACTCTAAAATGCAACGATCGAGCTCACGGTAGTGGTCCTTCGAACTCCATAAATAATAAGATCTTCGATGATAGCACTCTGCCACATCGATTGGTTTGCTCGGAAGCACGGTCCCTAAACAAATTTTGTTCACCAAAAGGTCCCTATCCGGTGTTAATGGGTTCCGAGGAATCCTCGTAGTAAAGATGGTAGCTCGAAGTATTCATTAGTACCCGGCTACAACACCTTTACTCGTCAGGAAACCTCGGAGAAGCTAAGAAATTTTAATGAAATTCGTTGGACCACCAGTGAGCTCGATCTGATAACAAAAAAGAACACCAAACTACTAGACGAAATTTGAAATTTCCATTAAACCGAGGGCCATGGCCGAAACCAAAAAAGTCAATCCTAAACATTTCCAGCCAAACATTTTCTTTAGCGAATTTGGGTTTAGGTCACTGGAATTTTTTTCAAGCAGCACAGTAGGCTGCTTTGTAACTGTCAAATTTTGATCATCCTCGGTTTGCATGCCTGTATTTTCTCGCAGGGTACAGTGCTCCCAAAATCCAGCATACACAAAATTCAACTGAGTACGCTGCAGTTTGGGAGAAGTAGTTTGCGTATAAACGTTAGCAGTGTCCGCTACATACGTCACACGCTCCAAAAGTTCATGGTGTGTCTTGGCGTATGCTTCAAACACTGCTACCGTTGTCGTACATTGCTGTACCCTGGCTATTCCTGCTGTCAGAACCGAATCTACATCGGCTCTGTTACACCTAAATACCTCACATGAATTTAAATGTTTCTCTTCAACCCTATCTCCTAATTCATTATTGATCTCTAGCCCTACAGTATCATAATTATAATCTAAATTTTCCTTACCATTACCCGCGTTACCTGAGGCATTCTGGGTAGTTCCGCTCATCTCAAATCTCTCACCAATCTCCAGTTTCCTAGTAGATGCTACAAACGGCCGCCGAATAAACGTACCGACCGATGACCTTACGTTGTCATACTCATCGGTCACCGGTAAGTTTTTGATCATTTCCCAGCGATCTTGCCTTTTTGGCAGCTTTGGCTTCAAAGAAGCCGCCTTTATTCGCTGGTAAATGGCCGTTAGCTTACCATCGGGATCGGCACGCATGAAATCCGGCAAAGACACCGGTCTAACATTTCGACCAGACCGGGTCTGCCGAGCATCGCGACCATTCTTCACCTTACTAGGAAACATTTTGCTTGAATCGTCCTTGATTGGAAATATTGGGAGAGCGATGAAAAGTACGTCCGCTTTGAATCCACCTCAGAAGCCTCTTAACGATTGTTAGCAGCAGGCCTCCTTATATAGACTTCTGGCGTGTGAAAATTTGGTTACAAGGGTGTTGCTATGGTAGCGTCTGGAAGGTGATGCGCGGGCGGGGGTGGACGTCGTGAAAATTGGACGTTTTGGTCATAGTAGGCGTGCATGTTTTCTTTTTCATTAAGACGTCAAATTTTTTCACGACACATCATTAACTGAATATTTTGTTGCGGATAGTGGTAGGACAAAGTCTGGTGCTACTTTTGCCAGGAGTGTGCTTGCTGGTGAGCACCCATCAGAATCAACACAATTAACGGTGAAGCTGGAATTCCTAGTGCATAAAAAGTGATGATGGAGTCCTATTCATTCCGGATGTTGCTGATCAGTGGATCCTCCAGTTCATAACAACTGAGGGGGTTATAAGGAAAGTGTTCAAGTGATTTTGATCGATTCTCTTCATCGATTTTCACTTTCGTTAATAATTTAGCTACAAATTAATTCCTTGATTCGTGTGGATGCTTTATCAAACTATGTGGAGAAATAGAGCTGTGGATATCATAAGAGAAAGTCGATCAAAGTCACTTACACCCCTTTCCTTCCAACCCCCTCAATTGGAACCTAGTTTATCAATAATTTGTGCAGGAAAGTGAGTAGGTGTCAGCCAACTTTCTATCGAAAATGCTTGCTTTATTGGAAATGAAATAGTTTTTCTTCACTACTATTTTCGATAGGTTTTACAGTGGATCTCAAATTATAATACTTTGTATTTTTCGTATGCTCTTTTTTTAGGATCATTCTTGTGTTTTCGAAGATTTCCTTTTGATCATCACGTAATTCCTTTGGCTCATAGCAATTTTCTGAAGGTTCTCATCCCATTATTTTTGTTCTTCTTTTAGGTATGTTCTGATCGCTGCACCAATAACCCGATTCACCCGTTCGGTCGGATTATTTGCTGGATGGTAATTGGAATTTTGCCAGTGGTTAACCATCTTCAAGAAAGTAGCAAAAAGGTTGGATTTGAACTGTGGGCCGCTCCGGAACCCCAAACAACAGGAACTTAGAGAAGTGATCGGTGACGACTAGCAGCATCGTGTTGCCCTTTTTCGACTGTGGGATGGACACAACTTGCCAAGGGATCAACGCTGTTTTCAGACGCCCAATTTGAGGTACTCGTGCAATGCTTGGATGTTTCGCCGTTTTGCCCGTCTGGCATCCTCGAGAGAACCGCTTGATGTCCTCACACATACCCGGACAATAGTACTTTTCCCATAGTTTTGGAGTACCCAAAGTGGGCTTCGAGGATCTGGATACGATCAGCTTTCGGCGGCAAACGAGGATCGTCTGGAGTGAAGCTTGAGATACCCTTGAATACATTTCTTTGGAATGGCTTTGAAGTCCTTGTACTTGTCACTAATCTTTTCGATATCCGACTTCAGTTTTTCCAAGTCCACCGTAAGTACATCTACCTCATTTAATGCTCTTGATAACGCATCGGGACTATATTTAATACTCCTTTCTATATTCTAGAACTATATTATGCTGCTGCAGTTTAAGGGCCCACCAAACAAGTTGTGTGAAGCTGCTCTCGAAGCTTACTTTATTTAGCCATTTCAAGGATTGCGCGTCCGTTATCAACGTTAACGGAGTACCCTCTACGTAACGACGGAGGCGAAATTCAATGGCCAAAATTACTGCTAGGCATTCTCGTTCTGTTGCCGAATACTTCCTCTGAGCTGATCATTTTTTTTTTTTTTTTGAAAATAATACTGTTGGCGTCGATATTCATTGAGAACTGAATTTGCCAGGATTGGTGAAGAAGTGAGTACACTTTTGATTTCATTAAATGCTTTGTATGCCTCTTCAGTCCAAATCAGTTTAGTTATCGACTTTTTCAGTAGGCCCGTGATCGGTGCCATGATGGTACTGTAGTTTGGTATAAATTGCTTGTAGAACCCAACCATTCCCATCAATCTTTTTACTTCTTTCCGCACTTATGGATAAGTTGCTCTGCTCAATCTTTCCGCTACTGGTTTTCAATAACTTCAAGTGTTCTACTAACGTCTCAGAGGTGATGACTATGTCATCCAGGTGAACAAAAACCTGTGGTCCATGTCATATCCCAGAACTCTATTAAACATTGGGTTATTGGGGTCCCTGTTAACTCCCTCCCCTTGGCTAGTTTTTAACCTGGACGTTGGTGAGCGGGCCTAATCTTATGTTTCATAGTGGAGCGTTGGAGACGGTTGGTTTAGGTCCGGCATCGTTGGCTCATGCCATGACAGAATAGCGTCATGAGCATGCGATGAGGATTACTGAGCTTCCCCTCTCTGATGAACCATTGCATGAGAAAACCAAAGATCTAGCCTGAAGTGATATTATCACACCTGTTACTTCTTTTTTTAAAAGCCGCGTCGTAGTACGCTTACGTATAGGCACTGACGTTGGGTGCGATACTGGTGGGTTTTTCCGCAAATCACCCTTATTTTATTAATTCTACAGATAGATTTATTTGGGTTTGCAAGGGAATTATAGTATTGAAATATTTCAGAAAGTGCCCAACAGTGCTCCTTCTACTTGCGTGACAAGCTTTCATTGTTGTTTTCATTGAAGCATTACTCAGGGAACAATGTTAAACACCATTTTTGTACATGGTATTGTAACTAGTCTTATATATGCTTCATTTTGGTTTGGGATAAATTGTTTGAACTATGGCTCGGGATTTCCACTGTGGAGTGCTTCTATTGTGACATATCCATACGTAATTTTGAGGAACGACATGTGTGAGCATAGTTGGAGCATATACCCTATATAATTAAAAAATCATCTTGGAAACTAACATCAAAATGCTTGAAGGTGTCACCTGGGTCGAACTAATATATAATAAATATTGATCTAAGTAACAAACAACTTAAAATACGTTAAATTCTAGATCACATGGACAAGTGCAGGTACTTAATAAAGCATGATTGATTGATAATTGATTGGGTAGATTAGAGAATTCAATTATTTATTAAATCAAGCTAATGAGATATCATAATCATCAAAGGAACTTAAGGTGATACTCTAAAGAAGCCTTAGCGTGAAACTTTAAAGGCACAAATGTCAGCTTCCACAAAACATACAAATTTGAAATTGCTACTCCTTGTTTGCTGTGCTACCTTAAATAAGAAAATTTAGACAGCCTAATAACATTAAGTAAGTTAACAAAAGAGTTAGGATGTGGATGGTACGCTTAGGGAGGCAACTAGCCTATTCATGTATTGTCTATTTATTTTGATGGTTGCTTTAAAATATCAATTTGGTATATATGTGAAAGGATGAATCAGTGGGAGATGGATTTTCGGTTTCTTTACATTTTGCATCACAAATATTCGTAATCATGTGTCATTTCCTCAAAAACCCCCAATCACCGGCCTCTTCAATCCCTTCCTTTTCCCATGGCGTTCAAGTGGTCCGCATAGACTATTTAGCCATTACCCTTCCTTTATCCTCGGCTTTGGATTGACTTTCGCTCCCATTGCCCCACCAAACGCTGCAAAATGAAAATGAAAATGAAAATTGGGGTCCCTGTTAACTCAAACGGCATCACCTTGAAGCGATATAGATGCTTTCCTGATCTAAACGACGTGTATTCCCTGCTTTCCAATAGAGTTTACATAAGGAATTTGCCAGTATGCTTTAGACAAGTCTTTAATAGAGAAGTTCTTAGCTTCCCAATATCATCTGCATGTCAGGCAAAGGATATGCTTCCTTTTTCGTTACCTCGTCAACTCTCCTGCTATCTAGTCAAAGCCTCCACTCTCCTGATGACTTTTTTACTGGTAAAATTGGATTGCACCAGTCTGACTCCGACAATTCGATGATTTCCATCTCCTTCATACGATCCATTTCCTTTGCCATCTATTTTTGGATCACCGCAGACCTTCGGATGCTTCGGTTTCTATCCTGGAATTATGTCAATTTTATGCTCCAGCACAGTTGTTCTTCCTCTCCATCCATCTACAAATCTCCTGTTACGTTCTCTGTTGGTTCTAGTATTAGTTTTATTGGTTTACTTCTCCAAAATATTCTTCTACGAAGTTGATGAACACTTCTTCCTCCTTTGCTCGATTAGTTTCAAATGTGTTATGTTTTCTATTCTCCGTCAAAAATGACGCAAAACATTTTATTTTCCTTAAGATTTTTACTCCTTTGCACCAATAGCTGCGGTAGTGTTCTTATAATAGTGGAACCCATTAGAATCCAATGCATTCCACTATTATAGGAACCAAAGTTAGCAGCTACCACTACTACTGGAACAGTGTTCCTATTAATGCAGTACAAGTTTTCCAAAAAAGGTATTCAACTTAATTACAATGTAATATATTTCTCCAAAAAATGTTCAACTTGGTTGCAGTTCCAGTTGTTTGTTATTTGGCTGAAGATATTTTTGTTTATGATTGATTCGAATAGCTTTGGAATGCACGAGCTGATGGCAATCCCACGATAATTTCAGATATCAAATTTTGGATTAATGGATATTAAAAACGATTTTTTTTTCATTCCTGCGAGAATGTACTGGAGACAAGTAACATATTGAACAGCCATTATAAAGGAATTGTGAGTTCTTTTGCTAAATTTTACATACAATCTAACGGGATTCCATCTGGTCCTGAGCCTTTAGTGGTGTCCAAAGCTCTTAGACCTGTCAACATATCTTGAACATAAAGGTTACTAACACCAAAATTGTTCGAAAAAACTGGAAACTGTGAAAAATATTCGTAATCATGATCATTATCCGAGAAATTGGAGTATGTCTCTTGAAAAAATGTGACAAAAAGATAACAAATATCTTTTCAATTATTGCTTATTTTTTCGTCTAAAGTAATTGTTGATAGAAAGTTGAACGAATTAATTTTATTTTTAACGTTATTGAAGAAGACTCTTGGACATGCTTTAATTTATTTTTCAGCTTTATTGTTATACTCATAAAGAGCAGCAGATACAGCAAAATTAGACTGGTTACGAATATTCAAATACTTTTCCAAATTACCCTGATTATTGTTTTTTTCTATATATTTTGTGAGCCTTTTGTTTCCGATTTTTCAAATGAATGATTTGCTTATCGCTCTAAAAATCCGGTCAATGAGCAAAACATTAATTGTAACTGTACAGGCCTGCATATCTCGAATCCTTGCATTATCATGCTGGGTTGATTTAATTTGGATATTTTTTTCAGTTCATCAAAAATGACTTTTTTTTTGTCTGTAATAGGGGTAAGAGGGGCATAGTGAGCATCCCTTGCCCCAGCTTGGTCTTCCGGCCGTTCGTAACAAATTGGTTGGTGGTAGGATCAATATCATAATGATACTACCAGTTGATTTGTTTCATGCAGCTGGAGATCCAAAGCCAAAGTGCGGAATGCTCACTATGCCCCTCCTGCTCCTATTCTTGTATTTTGTTTTTCTCAAAATCAACACTTCAATCAAACGTAAGTAGACCCCTTATTTGAACAAGTAAAAAACGCGTGCGGAATTGCTTCACCGGTTATTGAATTGCATTTTATTATTCCCATTCAATGCATTTGGAATTGGTTGTAGGAAAGAGTAAATTGTATATGTTACGAAAAATTAAACAATCCTATCTATCAAAACTAATAATAGCCGGTTCAGAGGATGCTGCAGGGGACAACTGTTCACTTCTCACTCGTAAGGGGAACGTCCAGAGGTGTCGCTCGAACATAATCTGCCAACCAAATTTCCTCTGGGAATTTCTGATCGAAGTCTTCTTGGAACATACTCATCCTGATCGTACGTTACAGTTCATCTGCTACTGGGTAGGTTTCGATGATTCTACCCGTAGGCCATTGATTTGGCTTCGAATTGACATCCCCTAATAGAACGAAGTCGCCGACCGAAACGTTGTGTGATGAACGTTGCCACTTTGACATCCGCTGCAGAGATCGCATGTATTCTGTCTGCCATCTAGTGCGAAATTCTTGCGAGAGACGCTGAACAAACTGACAGCCTGACATCGAGCTAATTTTCGGCTCCAGCAAGTTGACTTCGGGAACGGTGGTGAGTGCACGACCGATGAGAAGATGAGCTGGAGTGAGAGGTTGAGGATCCATCGGGCTATTGGAGATCGGTGTAAGTGCCCTTCGGTTCATGCAGCAATTTGAGCGTGGCCAGTTCTTCGAAGGTAATGATGTAACTGCTGGTGATCTTCGACAAATGCTGCATAGCAACCTTGATCGCTGACTCCTTTTTTTTTTTTTTTTTTTAACTCTTTATTTGTTCCAAATTCAAAATAAATTACATTTCATTTTAACCTAGGTGCTCCAGTTACTGCAGTAACGTACCAGCCTTAATTGTTATGATATATATCTAAGTGTTTTTACATTGTTCATGTCTTGGCAATTCAGTATTTTAAACAGGTTTTTTAACCTGCATGTCAGTATAACAATTGATATCTTAAAACTAAAAACTAAAACTAAATCTTATCTAAGTATAAAGGGAATTAATCGTTGCAATTGAGGATTGCAACGATTTTTGCCTGAAATTATTAATTATTTTGTTGGACATTTGTGCTAAAGTCTCAACATTCGAAATTCTATGTACTTCGGTTGTACTGTACCAGGGAGGCAACTTCAAAATCATTTTCAGAATTTTGTTCTGAATCCTTTGAAGTGCTTTTTTCCTGGTAGTGCAACAACAAGACCATATTGGCACAGCGTAAAGCATGGCCGGTCTAAAAACTTGTTTAAATATTAGAAGTTTATTCGTCAGGCAAAGTTTGGATTTCCTGTTTATAAGAGGATACAAACATTTAATATATTTGTTACATTTAGCTTGAATGCCCTCAATGTGATCTTTAAAAGTTAATTTTTGGTCAAGTATTAATCCAAGATATTTCACTTGGTTTGACCAGGAAATTGGAACTCCGTTCATAGTGACTATGTGACTACTACTAGGTTTCAAAAACGAAGCTCTAGGCTTATGTGGAAATATTATAAGTTGAGTTTTGGAAGCGTTGGGAGAAATCTTCCATTTTTGTAAATAAGAAGAGAAAATATCTAAACTTTTCTGCAGTCTGCTGCAAATAACACGAAGACTTCTTCCTTTAGCGGAAATGCCTGTGTCATCAGCGAACAAAGATTTGTGGCAACCCTGAGGCAAATCAGGGAGGTCCGAAGTGAAAATGTTATACAATATAGGCCCAAGAATGCTACCCTGAGGAACTCCTGCTCTAACAGGTAGTCGATTAGATTTGGAATTTTGATAATTTACCTGCAGAGTTCTGTCAGTTAAATAATTTTGAACTAATTTAATAATATAAAGTGGAAAATTAAACTTTTTCAATTTAGCAATCAAACCTTCATGCCAAACACTGTCGAATGCTTTTTCTATGTCTAGAAGAGCAACTCCAGTCGAGTGGCCTTCAGATTTGTTTGAACGAATTAAATTGTTAACTCTTAAGAGTTGATGAGTAGTTGAATGCCCATGGCGAAATCCAAACTGCTCATCTGCAAAAATTGAGTTCGTATTGATGTGAAGCATCATTCTATTCAAAATTATCTTTTCAAAAAGTTTACTTATTGAAGAAAGCAAACTTATTGGGCGGTAGCTAGAAGCTTCAGCTGGATTTTTATCCGGCTTCAAAATTGGAACAACTTTTGCATTTTTCCATTTATCAGGAAAGTATGCCAAATGGAAACATCTGTTAAATAATTTTACCAAGAAAGACAAGGTACTCTCTGGGAGTTTTTTGATGAGGATATAGAAAATGCCATCATCACCTGGAGCTTTCATATTTTGAAAATTTTTAGTTATAGACCTTACTTCGTCCAAATCAGTCCCCCAGGAATCATCAAAAATATTTTCCCGAGAGAAAATATTCAGAAAATCCCGAGCAACCTGATTCTCAATAGGACTAGTAAGACCCAAACTGAAATTATGGGAACTCTCGAATTGCTTAGCAAGTTTCTGAGCTTTTTCCAAATTTGTGATCAAAATTTTACCACCTTCTTTAAGCGCTGGAATAGGCTTTTGAGGTTTTTTCAAAATTTTTGTGAGTTTCCAAAAGGGTTTGGAACTCGGGTCTAATTTAGAAATATTATTTTCAAAAGTTTTGTTCCTCAGGGCAGAGAATCGCTTTTTAATTTGTTTTTGCAAATCCCGCCAGATAACTTTCATGGCAGGATCGCGTGTTCTTTGATATTGTCTCCTACGGACATTTTTAAGACGGATCAAGAGCTGAAGATCATCGTCTATTATAATTGAATCGAATTTAACCTCGCATTTTGGTACTGAGGCAGCTCTTGCTTCAACTATAGAAGTAGTCAGAGATTCAAGAGCGTAATTAATTTCATCTTTGGTTTGCAAATGAATGTTTGGATCGAAGTTATATTCCATAAATGTTCGATACTGCTCCCAATCAGCTCTATGGTAATTGAAAGTAGAGCTGTTGGGATTACAAATTATTTCTTGGGATATTTCAAAAGTTACTGGAAGGTGATCAGAACCGAAGTCAGCATGGGTAACCAATTGGCTACAAAGTTGACATGAATCAGTTAAGACCAAATCAATAGTGGAGGGATTTCTTGCAGAAGAAAAGCATGTTGGGCTGTTTGGATATTGAATAGTGTAATAACCTGCAGAACAATCATCAAACAGAATATTACCATTGGAATTGCTTTGAGCATTATTCCATGAGCGGTGTTTTGCATTAAAATCACCAATAATGAAGAATTTAGACCTATGACGGGTAAGTTTCTGGAGGTCACCCTTGAGAAAATTCTTTTGCTGGCCTACGCATTGGAATGGCAAATAGGCAGCTATAAACGTAAGTTGTCCAAATTTTGTTTCAACAGAAACTCCCAAAGTTTCAAAAACTTTGGTTTCAAAAGAAGAAAGAATTTTATGTTTGATTTGTCTATGAATAATGATGGCAACGCCACCACAGGGTCCATCAAGACGATCATTTCTATAAATCAAGTAATTTGCGTCCTTCTTAACCTTATGGGCAGGTTTAAGGAACGTTTCAGTTATAACGGCAATATGCACGTTATGAACTCGTAAAAAGTTAAATAGCTCGTCTTCATTATCTTTAAGAGATCGAGCATTCCAATTTACAATATTTAATGCTTTAAAATCCATTACTGAATTTTAAAGTCATGACAATATTATTTGCAAATTTTACTCCAGTTTGAATAGCATCAAACATGGAGTTAGATTTAAGCATATCAGAAATCATGTCAATTAATGAATTCTGTAAAAATTCCATTTTGGGGGCAGTAATGCTTCCTAAGTCAAAATTGTCAAAATTTCCGTTAGAACGTTGGTTAGTATTTTGATTTCTACCCGCTGCAATAGCAGCATAGGTAGCTCCATTAACTCGCTGAACATTGTTAGCAGCGAGGGGAGTAGGTACAGATGAAACATTTGAAGCAGGGGAGATATTTGTACCTACGGGTACGAATGTAGAATTTGTTCCTCGCTGACCGTTGTTAACAGCAGAGGAATTTGTACCTGGTCGGAAACGTGGAGCGTTTCCTACCTGACGGTTAGAACGAGATTGTAGGATCGCTTTGCGAGTCTTACATTCCCAAAAATTGGATTTGTGGTTTTCACCACAATTTGAACATTTAAATTTCTTAGGATCTTCCTTCACAGGACAGTCGTCCTTTGCGTGAGAGGAATCACCACAATTCATGCATTTAGCTGGCATGTAGCAATTTTTAGTTCCGTGACCCCATCCCTGGCACTTACGGCACTGGGTGAGGTTTTGGAAATTTCCTCCAGTCTTCCTGAAGTGTTCCCACTTCACTCGGACATGGAGCATAAGGCTAGCTTTTTCTAAGGCCTTAAGGTTGTTTAGTTCACTAGACTTGAAGTGAACTAAATAAAAATCATTAGAAATCCCGTTGCGCGAATCGCCAGGACGGGATTTCATTTTCATTTTGATTACTTGGAGTGGCACAACTCCAAGTAATTTTGCCAGTTCATCTTTGATCTGATCCAGGGATTCACCACTGGGCAGTCCTTTCATGACAACCTTGAACACACGTTCAGTTTTGGTGTCGTAAGTAAAAAATTTGTGCTTCTTCTCAGTAAGATACTTGAGAAGACATTTAAATCCGTCCAAGGTTTCAGCCAATACACGGCATTCACCCCGACGTCCAATTTGTAGTGAAAACTTAACTTTCACGAAATTCAAAAGTTCCATGCGAAGAGCATGGAAATCGGTAGTGGTTATCACAATAGGGGGAATCTTTTCCTTCTTGGCATTAAGCCGGGAAAGTTTACTAGAATTTTTCTTGGATGATGGATCATTCTCATCATCCGTGAGCAAATCAAATTGATTACTCAAATTAATTTCATCAGAAGGGGGGTCAAGAGTTTGCCCCTTTCTTTTGCGTTTAGGCGCCATGGCGGCAGTAAATTTTTATCCAAATCGATTTCCAAGCAGATTACTATAAGAATCTGAAGGATCGAAGAGGAATTTTCCAAATCGATATCCAAGAAGGATTACCTCGGGTAGGGTCCAAACAAGGATCGAAGAGGAATAAGAGTTGAACAAGGTAGAAAATTTTTACAGGTTGAGCACTGAAAAGTGCTGTTTAAATTTGTTGTAGCTTTAGGTAGTAGTAACACTTCCTTCAGCAAAAAGCAAATAGATCCGCACGGCAAGAGAGCACGATGCGGACTTTGATCGCTGACTCCTATAGTCCTCCATAGTGTGGCGACCGAGCTGGAATGAAGTTCCATTCCACTCCCTTGTCGGTTAGAAATGCGGTCACTTCATCGTTGTGCACAGAAGTTTGCACTGTTTTGCGTACATTTCTCGAAGGTGCTTAGCTCTTGCTCGGAAGTTCGTTGCGTTATCCTAGGACATTATCGCTGACAAACGGTAGCAGCTAGAAAATCTAGTGAATGCCGCCAAGAACGCGACAGTAGTAAGCTCAGACATAGCTTCCATATGCACGGCCTTTGTTATAAAGCAAACACAGAGTGCAATGTATTCTTTGCTTTGTTTCGCACCTCTGGTCCTACGTCCAACAATGCTGACTGGACCTGCATAGTCGTCGCCAGTAATCGCAAATGGTGGATTTGGTTGAACTCGATCAGATGGCAGCTGACTCATTAGTTGATACGTTGGTACTGGCTTAACACGTGCACACGTCACACACTGACGTTAAGCTTTCCTTGCTGCACTTGCCCCACTGATGATCGAAAATCTTCTTCGGGGTACTGCCAGCAGTGTTTTTGGCCCACAGTGGTGATGGACGATGTGGTCATGGTTCAACAGATACGATTTGAGGATAGAATAGCGAGGGATCAATATAGGATGTCGAACGTCGTAGCTGAGACTTGACTGTTGTATCCTTCCGCCCACCCTGAGCATACCCTCTTCGTCCAGGACTCCAGATGATTCAGCTCTTCACGAAAGTGCTGCTGCTGAACGTGGCGCATGTAAACTGTTTGGGCTCGATCAAGCTCGCATGCTAACAAACGAGGAATCGACTGAGATTCAGGAGACCTTAACCAAAGAATACGAGCAGTGACCATCATGAGATCGGGATAATATCTTGCCATCATTCCATCGAGAAAGTCATTTTCGTAGAGAGTGATGAGAGAGACGGCTACTGTTCTTTGCTCCCTATCAATGTGCTGTTGGTCAGTGTTGGTCAGTGTCGATGTCGGATGTCGATTGATTCACAGTGCTCCATGCAGAACCATTCAACCACAGACTGTTGCGCTGAATTAGTTCTGGCGACGCTCCGCGCGAAATGAGATCCCCGGAGTTTTGCTCCGCTGCGATGTTGCTCCAATTGACTCATGGAGATAGGAAAGGAATGTTAGTTCAACATTTCTATAAGAGAGATGCAGAGAACTCGACGACACCTAATCATGAATAGTTCTAACGTTTTGAGGAATGTTTGAAGGGAATTCGGATTACATCGTAAGACTTTTCAAAATGAATTTGTTATTACAGAGTAAATCGTACATGTTGTTAAATCAACTCGTTAAAAATTAAATTAAAATATGCACGTATATGGCCTCTATTTTTGTACGTATAAACCATTTATTTGCATTCTATACGAATTTTTTGTTTGTATAAATGTTTGTATATCACGAAAATAATTTTGAATATACGTGCATTCTGGTTGTCTGGGCTAAAGTTAATTAATCCGTCTTAAAGTTCAGTTGTAGTTTGAGTAACCAGCCTGATGCTCATCTGCTGACTTATGTAAAAATCAACCGATACTGATTAATTCAGATACATTTATAGCATAACACTCTGACATTTTGTCTTTGTTTATCTTCTACATCTATCTCACTGGTAGGTTCGGACTTTTCGATATAGAAATACTGAGCTCCTACAACCTTTACCGATGTAAAAGTCGATTTTCTCCGCAAGCCTTCTGGGAATCCTTTTACGAAGAACGGTGGAACTTTCTCCATCTTTTCCACCTTTGGATCATCGCCGTTTTCCAGGATGGCGTAACGATTGTTCGATGCCAGTTGAGCACTGGTGGTGTCCAATAGGAATTGCTTCCCGATCGGAATAGCAGTCGCGTCAAAAGGATGCTTCACCAAACACCGCGAAAGAGAACGCAAATACTATCGCAACGAACTAGCGAACAACACAAGAGAACGAGTAAAAAACCGAACTGTACTGCTGGACGGTCAAGCAGGGTAGTAAATTTAACGTTTATTTGCTGGTTTTTAAAGTTTCAACATTTGGTTATACATTTCAATTGGTTAGCCTTTGGCTCTTCAACTTTGTTCTAGTTAATTGGTTATTCTAATGTGATGATTGCGTTTAGCGCTAATTTACAGGATACCCTTTTCAGGGCTTGTTTCTGTTTGAATTTAAAAATGTGATAACCTACCTACTTGAGCACATGAACCTACCTAACTACTTGCACTAGGTTGCCAAATATCGAATGATCTGGTGGTTTGATCGCAGACAGGCGACTCTGACCCTTTCGAGCGTGGACGTCTTTCGCTCTTCGAGTGTTTTAAGACCGGCCAGGTGGTGAATCTCAGAATTACGAGTTCGCGGTGGATTGTTAAGGATCATTCTGATGATCTTGTTTAAGATCCTCTGAAGCTTTAGGTGGTGGCACTTAGCACAACTCTCCCATATTAGCATACCATACTCAATAGCCGGCAGAATGATCTGCTTGTGGACAGCAAGCTTGTCTTTTGAGGGAAAGGGTGGACTTCCTGTTTATCAGAGGATAGAGCGGCCTGATCTCGAAATAGTCGAACAGAACATCCAGGCCTGATTGTAGTTTACTCGCCAGAGCACGGATCACTCGACTCTTATAGATGATGGAGGTGTATTCTGCGAACATTGACAGGATACCACCACCCGGCAAGTGAGGAACGTCTAACGTGAAAATGTTGAATAGGGTAGGCTCAATCAGGCTACCCTGAGGGACTCCTGCATCAACGTTGAACGTATCAGAGGGGACATTGTTCAAGTAGACCTGCAATGATCTGCCCGACAAGTAGTTTTTGATGATCTTCAATGTTACAACTCTGTACCCTGAACGTACAATAACGCGTGTAATCATCCTCTCAGGAGGGTTAAATACAGTGCTTGGAAAACTTACATCAAAGTCCTGTCTAAGTGATCAAACGTGTCTCCATTTCCAATTTAGTTGAAATTCTTTGAAGCTGATCCGAAACTTGGACAACCAAGCCACCCGAACAATGTTGACTGTCGAACCAAAGCACCACTCGTTTAAACAGCATCTTCTTTGACGAAGGTACGACTTTCTTTATTATTATAGCGCAACAGCCAAAGGTGCTACGTAGAGAGGGTTTTTAGGATAAGAGAGAAACGTATTCAACTCAAACGACCTGGAAACCTATGCCTAAGTGGTTTCTAGCAACACTGCCATTTCAATCAAGATGTGCGTTGCTCGATTGTCTCTGGTTTTGACAGTTCGGTTGGCTTAAAATCAACCAGTCCGCTTATCTCTTATCCTAGACCCTCTCTAGTGCTACGAAAAGTTCCCACCTGGGATTAGTTATTTGTTTCAAAGGTGCGACCTTGGACCTTCGTCCTTTATTTTCTTTACGTAAGAGGTAGGTTATCTCGCAGATTAATTCATTACCTTTGTGCACCAATGTTTTAACGTTAAACTTACGTGATTGGGTTTGACGGTTTTGACAATAAGCTCAAACGAAAGATCGTCATCTGAAATTTATTGTTGTAATTTGAAATAATCATTCTAATTTTTTGGATTTATCTTAAACAGATGATATATCGGCAATCCATGTTTATAATTTTATCCAGTAAGAATGAGATCAAACAATGAACCGAACATACCTCCTCAATAAGGCAGGGTCAATTAGAGAAACACTCAGATCAATAACTGGCACACTTACCCATCTTGTGCTAATGGCGGATCTGATCCTATTGAATCAAGTGATAACCAGATAGTAAAGACAATACTAGTTGGCGCCAGCATCAGTGGTTTAAAAATGCTTCGCGCTAATGGCATAGTTCCCCTGCCGAAGAGCATTCCACAATGGTGTCTTGGTTAGCTTTAGTTACGTAATACTATTTGAATTATTCATTTGTCAACAGGATCTTAAATTAACAAAATTTAGCGACACCACTTGATTGATACACTTTCATTCATACAAAATATGGGATAGGATTGTTTTTTAACTTGAAAAATATTACCCTGAAATGCACAATTGCAATTTTAATTGACAACGAAAAAAGTTGCAGGACATCTCAAATGTGGGACTACATTTCCTGCTGATTAAATTCTTGTTCCGACCCTAGCTCTTTTCTATTAAATATAGTTTCACTCAAACTACCTACTTTCTATCCTGTGTGTCAAGAATAAAGGAGCACATATGTGAGAGGCCCCGTTAAAAGTACTGAACAAAGTATCCAGTACCCTTAAACTCCCGCCACAAACCCTGCCAATCACATATGTGCTCCTGTTCTAGCTCCTAACTGATTAAAAATGCTTCTCAGGGTGGTATCACATTTCCCTCGAGATTCATTTCCCAAAATGGACCATTTACATGAAAGTATAAAATCATGTGCATTCTAAATTTTGCTAATGGGAATATTACCTTCTTTATTCAAATATCAAATTAAAGAAAAAAACAATAAACAAACGAACATAAAATACAACAAAAAACAGCGCAACCACTCAAAGAACGAAATATTCCCATTTCAATATATTTTTTAAAGCTTTCTTAATTTAAAAATTCTTTAACAGAAATATTGCCGAAAACGTTAAACTGATAAATGGCCCATTCTGAAATTAATATCCGAGAAATGTGATACCACCCTTTTAACTAGCTAGCTACTATAAGTAAACGGTAAATTTGGAAGTAGCTTACTAACAAGATAAAAGGAGCACATATGTGATAAGCCCCGTTAAATGTACTGAAAAGTCACCTCTATTACTAATTTCGATCGAAACCGATTTTCAGTTTCAATCAAAATCATCAAAAGGGGTGACTTTTCAGTACCTTTAAACTCCCACCACATTCCCTGCCAATCACATATGTGCTCCTGCCCTAGCTCCTATCAATCTAACTGATTCTTTTTCTACATATATACCTACTATGTCTAAAACCTAACTCTGCTACTCTAAAATGCAACGATCGAGCTCACGGTAGTGGTCCTTCGAACTCCATAAATAATAAGATCTTCGATGATAGCACTCTGCCACATCGATTGGTTTGCTCGGAAGCACGGTCCCTAAACAAATTTTGTTCACCAAAAGGTCCCTATCCGGTGTTAATGGGTTCCGAGGAATCCTCGTAGTAAAGATGGTAGCTCGAAGTATTCATTAGTACCCGGCTACAACACCTTTACTCGTCAGGAAACCTCGGAGAAGCTAAGAAATTTTAATGAAATTCGTTGGACCACCAGTGAGCTCGATCTGATAACAAAAAAGAACACCAAACTACTAGACGAAATTTGAAATTTCCATTAAACCGAGGGCCATGGCCGAAACCAAAAAAGTCAATCCTAAACATTTCCAGCCAAACATTTTCTTTAGCGAATTTGGGTTTAGGTCACTGGATTTTTTTTCAAGCAGCACAGTAGGCTGCTTTGTAACTGTCAAATTTTGATCATCCTCGGTTTGCATACCTTGATTTTCTCGCAGGGTACAGTGCTCCCAAAATCCAGCATACACAAAATTCAACTGAGTACGCTGCAGTTTGGGAGAAGTAGTTTGCGTATAAACGTTAGCAGTGTCCGCTACATACGTCACACGCTCCAAAAGTTCATGGTGTGTCTTGGCGTATGCTTCAAACACTGCTACCGTTGTCGTACATTGCTGTACCCTGGCTATTCCTGCTGTCAGAACCGAATCTACATCGGCTCTGTTACACCTAAATACCTCACATGAATTTAAATGTTTCTCTTCAACCCTATCTCCTAATTCATTATTGATCTCTAGCCCTACAGTATCATAATTATAATCTAAATTTTCCTTACCATTACCCGCGTTACCTGAGGCATTCTGGGTAATTCCGCTCATCTCAAATCTCTCACCAATCTCCAGTTTCCTAGTAGATGCTACAAACGGCCCCCGGATATACTCACCGACCGATGACCTTACATTGTCATACTCATCGGTTACCGGTAAGTTTTTAAGCATTTCCCAGCGATCCTGCCTTTTTGGCAGCTTTGGCTTCAAAGAAGCCGCCTTTATTCGCTGGTAAATGGCCGTTAGCTTACCATCGGGATCGGCACGCATAAAATCCGGCAAAGACACCGGTCTAACATTTCGACCAGACCGGGTCTGCCGAGCATCGCGACCATTCTTCACCTTACTAGGAAACATTTTGCTTGAATCGTCCTTAATTGGAAATATTGGGAGAGCGATGAAAAGTACGTCCGCTTTGAATCCACCTCAGAAGCCTCTTAACGATTGTTAGCAGCAGGCCTCCTTATATAGACTTCTGGCGTGTGAAAATTTGGTTACAAGGGTGTTGCTATGGTAGCGTCTGGAAGGTGATGCGCGGGCGGGGGTGGACGTCGTGAAAATTGGACGTTTTGGTCATAGTAGGCGTGCATGTTTTCTTTTTCATTAAGACGTCAAATTTTTTCACGACACATCATTAACTGAATATTTTGTTGCGGATAGTGGTAGGACAAAGTCTGGTGCTACTTTTGCCAGGAGTGTGCTTGCTGGTGAGCACCCATCAGAATCAACACAATTAACAGTGAAGCTGGAATTCCTAGTGCATAAAAAGTGATGATGGAGTCCTATTCATTCCGGATGTTGCTGATCAGTGGATCCTCCAGTTCATAACAACTGAGGGGGTTATAAGAAAAGTGTTCAAGTGATTTTGATCGATTCTCTTCATCGATTTTCACTTTCGTTAATAATTTAGCTACAAATTAATTCCTTGATTCGTGTGGATGCTTTATCAAACTATGTGGCAGAAATAGAGCTGTGGATATCATAAGAGAAAGTCGATCAAAGTCACTTACACCCCTTTCCTTCCAACCCCCTCAATTGGAACCTAGTTTATCAATAATTTGTGCAGGAAAGTGAGTAGGTGTCAGCCAACTTTCTATCGAAAATGCTTGCTTTATTGGAAATGAAATAGTTTTCTTCACTACTATTTCCGATAGGTTTTACAGTGGATCTCAAATTATAATACTTTGTATTTTTCGTATGCTCTTTTTTTAGGATCATTCTTGTGTTTTCGAAGATTTCCTTTTGATCATCACGTAATTCCTTTGGCTCATAGCAATTTTCTGAAGGTTCTCATCCCATTATTTTTGTTCTTCTTTTAGGTATGTTCTGATCGCTGCACCAATAACCCGATTCACCCGTTCGGTCGGATTATTTGCTGGAGGGTAATTGGAATTTTGCCAGTGGTTAACCATCTTCAAGAAAGTAGCAAAAAGGTTGGATTTGAACTGTGGGCCGCTCCGGAACCCCAAACAACAGGAACTTAGAGAAGTGATCGGTGACGACTAGCAGCATCGTGTTGCCCTTTTTCGACTGTGGGATGGACACAACTTGCCAAGGGATCGACGCTGTTGTCAGACGCCCAATTTGAGGTACTCGTGCAATGCTTGGATGTTTCGCCGTTTTGCCCGTCTGGCATCCTCGAGAGAACCGCTTGATGTCCTCACACATACCCGGACAATAGTACTTTTCCCATAGTTTTGGAGTACCCAAAGTGGGCTTCGAGGATCTGGATACGATCAGCTTTCGGCGGCAAACGAGGATCGTCTGGAGTGAAGCTTTTCGATATCCGACTTCAGTTTTTCCAAGTCCACCGTAAGTACATCTACCTCATTTAATGCTCTTGATAACGCATCGGGACTATATTTAATACTCCTTTCTATATTCTAGAACTATATTATGCTGCTGCAATTTAAGGGCCCACCAAACAAGTTGTGTGAAGCTGCTCTCGAAGCTTACTTTATTTAGCCATTTCAAGGATTGCGCGTCCGTTATCAACGTTAACGGAGTACCCTCTACGTAACGACGGAAGCGAAATTCAATGGCCAAAATTACTGCTAGGCATTCTCGTTCTGTTGCCGAATACTTCCTCTGAGCTGATCATTTTTTTTTTTTTTGAAAATAATACTGTTGGCGTCGATATTCATTGAGAACTGAATTTGCCAGGATTAGTGAAGAAGTGAGTACACTTTTGATTTCATTAAATGCTTTGTATGCCTCTTCAGTCCAAATCAGTTTAGTTATCGACTTTTTCAGTAGGCCCGTGATCGGTGCCATGATGGTACTGTAGTTTGGTATAAATTGCTTGTAGAACCCAACCATTCCCATCAATCTTTTTACTTCTTTCCGCACTTATGGATAAGTTGCTCTGCTCAATCTTTCCGCTACTGGTTTTCAATAACTTCAAGTGTTCTACTAACGTCTCAGAGGTGATGACTATGTCATCCAGGTGAACAAAAACCTGTGGTCCATGTCATATCCCAGAACTCTATTAAACATTGGGTTATTGGGGTCCCTGTTAACTCCCTCCCCTTGGCTAGTTTTTAACCTGGACGTTGGTGAGCGGGCCTAATCTTATGTTTCATAGTGGAGCGTTGGAGACGGTTGGTTTAGGTCCGGCATCGTTGGCTCATGCCATGACAGAATAGCGTCATGAGCATGCGATGAGGATTACTGAGCTTCCCCTCTCTGATGAACCATTGCATGAGAAAACCAAAGATCTAGCCTGAAGTGATATTATCACACCTGTTACTTCTTTTTTTAAAAGCCGCGTCGTAGTACGCTTACGTATAGGCACTGACGTTGGGTGCGATACTGGTGGGTTTTTCCGCAAATCACCCTTATTTTATTAATTTTACAGATAGATTTATTTGGGTTTGCAAGGGAATTATAGTATTGAAATATTTCACAATATTTGCGTGACAAGCTTTCATTGTTGTTTTCATTGAAGCATTACTCAGGGAACAATGTTAAACACCATTTTTGTACATGGTATTGTAAATAGTCTTATATATGCTTCATTTTGGTTTGGGATAAATTGTTTGAACTATGGCTCGGGATTTCCACTGTGGAGTGCTTCTATTGTGACATATCCATACGTAATTTTGAGGAACGACATGTGTGAGCATAATTGGAGCATATACCCTATATAATTAAAAAATCATCTTGGAAACTAACATCAAAATGCTTGAAGGTGTCACCTGGGTCGAACTAATATATAATAAATATTGATCTAAGTAACAAACAACTTAAAATACGTTAAATTCTAGATCACATGGACAAGTGCAGGTACTTAATAAAGCATGATTGATTGATAATTGATTGGGTAGATTAGAGAATTCAATTATTTATTAAATCAAGCTAATGAGATATCATAATCATCAAAGGAACTTAAGGTGATACTCTAAAGAAGCCTTAGCGTGAAACTTTAAAGGCACAAATGTCAGCTTCCACAAAACATACAAATTTGAAATTGCTACTCCTTGTTTGCTGTGCTACCTTAAATAAGAAAATTTAGACAGCCTAATAACATTAAGTAAGTTAACAAAAGAGTTAGGATGTGGATGGTACGCTTAGGGAGGCAACTAGCCTATTCATGTATTGTCTATTTATTTTGATGGTTGCTTTAAAATATCAATTTGGTATATATGTGAAAGGATGAATCAGTGGGAGAGGGATTTTCGGTTTCTTTACATTTTGCATCACAAATATTCGTAATCATGTGTCATTTCCTCAAAAACCCCCAATCACCGGCCTCTTCAATCCCTTCCTTTTCCCATGGCGTTCAAGTGGTCCGCATAGACTATTTAGCCATTACCCTTCCTTTATCCTCGGCTTTGGATTGACTTTCGCTCCCATTGCCCCACCAAACGCTGCAAAATGAAAATGAAAATGAAAATTGGGGTCCCTGTTAACTCAAACGGCATCACCTTGAAGCGATATAGATGCTTTCCTGATCTAAACGACGTGTATTCCCTGCTTTCCAACAGAGTTTACATAAGGAATTTGCCAGTATGCTTTAGACAAGTCTTTAATAGAGAAGTTCTTAGCTTCCCAATATCATCTGCATGTCAGGCAAAGGATATGCTTCCTTTTTCGTTACCTCGTCAACTCTCCTGCTATCTAGTCAAAGCCTCCACTCTCCTGATGACTTTTTTACTGGTAAAATTGGATTGCACCAGTCTGACTCCGACAATTCGATGATTTCCATCTCCTTCATACGATCCATTTCCTTTGCCATCTATTTTTGGATCACCGCAGACCTTCGGATGCTTCGGTTTCTATCCTGGAATTATGTCAATTTTATGCTCCAGCACAGTTGTTCTTCCTCTCCATCCATCTACAAATCTCCTGTTACGTTCTCTGTTGGTTCTAGTATTAGTTTTATTGGTTTACTTCTCCAAAATATTCTTCTACGAAGTTGATGAACACTTCTTCCTCCTTTGCTCGATTAGTTTCAAATGTGTTATGTTTTCTATTCTCCGTCAAAAATGACGCAAAACATTTTATTTTCCTTAAGATTTTTACTCCTTTGCACCAATAGCTGCGGTAGTGTTCTTATAATAGTGGAACCCATTAGAATCCAATGCATTCCACTATTATAGGAACCAAAGTTAGCAGCTACCACTACTACTGGAACAGTGTTCCTATAAATGCAGTACAAGTTTTCCAAAAAAGGTATTCAACTTAATTACAATGTAATATATTTCTCCAAAAAATGTTCAACTTGGTTGCAGTTCCAGTTGTTTGTTATTTGGCTGAAGATATTTTTGTTTATGATTGATTCGAATAGCTTTCGAATGCACGAGCTGATGGCAATCCCACGATAATTTCAGATATCAAATTTTGGATTAATGGATATTAAAAACGATTTTTTTTCATTCCTGCGAGAATGTACTGGAGACAAGTAACATATTGAACAGCCATTATAAAGGAATTGTGAGTTCTTTTGCTAAATTTTACATACAATCTAACGGGATTCCATCTGGTCCTGAGCCTTTAGTGGTGTCCAAAGCTCTTAGACCTGTCAACATATCTTGAACATAAAGGTTACTAACACCAAAATTGTTCGAAAAAACTGGAAACTGTGAAAAATATTCGTAATCATGATCATTATCCGAGAAATTGGAGTATGTCTCTTGAAAAAATGTGACAAAAAGATAACAAATATCTTTTCAATTATTGCTTATTTTTTCGTCTAAAGTAATTGTTGATAGAAATTTTATTTTTAACGTTATTGAAGAAGACTCTTGGACATGCTTTAATTTATTTTTCAGCTTTATTGTTATACTCATAAAGAGCAGCAGATACAGCAAAATTAGACTGGTTACAAATATTCAAATACTTTTCCAAATTACCCTGATTATTGTTTTTTTCTATATATTTTGTGAGCCTTTTGTTTCCGATTTTTCAAATGAATGATTTGCTTATCGCTCTAAAAATCCGGTCAATGAGCAAAACATTAATTGTAACTGTACAGGCTGCATATCTCGAATCCTTGCATTATCATGCTGGGTTGATTTAATTTGGATATTTTTTTCAGTTCATCAAAAATGACTTTTTTTTTGTCTGTAATAGGGGTAAGAGGGGCATAGTGAGCATCCCTTGCCCCAGCTTGGTCTTCCGGCCGTTCGTAACAAATTGGTTGGTGGTAGGATCAATATCATAATGATACTACCAGTTGATTTGTTTCATGCAGCTGGAGATCCAAAGCCAAAGTGCGGAATGCTCACTATGCCCCTCCTGCTCCTATTCTTGTATTTTGTTTTTCTCCCAGTTGAGCTTTCCAAAATGCTTCTCTCTGGTCCTTCAACGGACCCCTAAGTTTGAGCTCGTAGCCGATTTCATCTTGCATCAGGTCACTAGGATTTATATACGATCCCAAACCAACTTGGTTTGTAAAAGAAGCTACCTTAGTAAATAATAATCCTAAACTAATCTTTTTTTTTTCCTATTTCAGAACTCCAACCAAATCAACACTTCAATCAAACGTAAGTAGACCCCTTATTTGAACAAGTAAAAAACGCGTGCGGAATTGCTTCACCGGTTATTGAATTGCATTTTATTATTCCCATTCAATGCATTTGGAATTGGTTGTAGGAAAGAGTAAATTGTATATGTTACGAAAAATTAAACAATCCTATCTATCAAAACTAATAATAGCCGGTTCAGAGGATGCTGCAGGGGACAACTGTTCACTTCTCACTCGTAAGGGGAACGTCCAGAGGTGTCGCTCGAACATAATCTGCCAACCAAATTTCCTCTGGGAATTTCTGATCGAAGTCTTCTTGGAACATACTCATCCTGATCGTACGTTACAGTTCATCTGCTACTGGGTAGGTTTCGATGATTCTACCCGTAGGCCATTGATTTGGCTTCGAATTGACATCCCCTAATAGAACGAAGTCGCCGACCGAAACGTTGTGTGATGAACGTTGCCACTTTGACATCCGCTGCAGAGATCGCATGTATTCTGTCTGCCATCTAGTGCGAAATTCTTGCGAGAGACGCTGAACAAACTGACAGCCTGACATCGAGCTAATTTTCGGCTCCAGCAAGTTGACTTCGGGAACGGTGGTGAGTGCACGACCGATGAGAAGATGAGCTGGAGTGAGAGGTTGAGGATCCATCGGGCTATTGGAGATCGGTGTAAGTGCCCTTCGGTTCATGCAGCAATTTGAGCGTGGCCAGTTCTTCGAAGGTAATGATGTAACTGCTGGTGATCTTCGACAAATGCCTTGATCGCTGACTCCTATAGTCCTCCATAGTGTGGCGACCGAGCTGGAATGAAGTTCCATTCCACTCCCTTGTCGGTTAGAAATGCGGTCACTTCATCGTTGTGCACAGAAGTTTGCACAGTTTTGCGTACATTTCTCGAAGGTGCTTAGCTCTTTCTCTGAAGTTCGTTGCGTTATCCTAGGACATTATCGCTGACAAACGGTAGCAGCTAGAAAATCTAGTGAATGCCGCCAAGAACGCGACAGTAGTAAGCTCAGACATAGCTTCCATATGCACGGCCTTTGTTATAAAGCAAACACAGAGTGCAATGTATTCTTTGCTTTGTTTCGCACCTCTGGTCCTACGTCCAACAATGCTGACTGGACCTGCATAGTCGTCGCCAGTAATCGCAAATGGTGGATTTGGTTGAACTCGATCAGATGGCAGCTGACTCATTAGTTGATACGTTGGTACTGGCTTAACACGTGCACACGTCACACACTGACGTTAAGCTTTCCTTGCTGCACTTGCCCCACTGATGATCGAAAATCTTCTTCGGGGTACTGCCAGCAGTGTTTTTGGCCCACAGTGGTGATGGACGATGTGGTCATGGTTCAACAGATACGATTTGAGGATAGAATAGCGAGGGATCAATATAGGATGTCGAACGTCGTAGCTGAGACTTGACTGTTGTATCCTTCCGCCCACCCTGAGCATACCCTCTTCGTCCAGGACTCCAGATGATTCAGCTCTTCACGAAAGTGCTGCTGCTGAACGTGGCGCATGTAAACTGTTTGGGCTCGATCAAGCTCGCATGCTAACAAACGAGGAATCGACTGAGATTCAGGAGACCTTAACCAAAGAATACGAGCAGTGACCATCATGAGATCGGGATAATATCTTGCCATCATTCCATCGAGAAAGTCATTTTCGTAGAGAGTGATGAGAGAGACGGCTACTGTTCTTTGCTCCCTATCAATGTGCTGTTGGTCAGTGTTGGTCAGTGTCGATGTCGGATGTCGATTGATTCACAGTGCTCCATGCAGAACCATTCAACCACAGACTGTTGCGCTGAATTAGTTCTGGCGACGCTCCGCGCGAAATGAGATCCCCGGAGTTTTGCTCCGCTGCGATGTTGCTCCAATTGACTCATGGAGATAGGAAAGGAATGTTAGTTCAACATTTCTATAAGAGAGATGCAGAGAACTCGACGACACCTAATCATGAATAGTTCTAACGTTTTGAGGAATGTTTGAAGGGAATTCGGATTACATCGTAAGACTTTTCAAAATGAATTTGTTATTACAGAGTAAATCGTACATGTTGTTAAATCAACTCGTTAAAAATTAAATTAAAATATGCACGTATATGGCCTCTATTTTTGTACGTATAAACCATTTATTTGCATTCTATACGAATTTTTTGTTTGTATATATGTTTGTATATCACGAAAATAATTTTGAATATACGTGCATTCTGGTTGTCTGGGCTAAAGTTAATTAATCCGTCTTAAAGTTCAGTTGTAGTTTGAGTAACCAGCCTGATGCTCATCTGCTGACTTATGTAAAAATCAACCGATACTGATTAATTCAGATACATTTATAGCATAACACTCTCACATTTTGTCTTTGTTTATCTTCTACATCTATCTCACTGGTAGGTTCGGACTTTTCGATATAGAAATACTGAGCTCCTACAACCTTTACCGATGTAAAAGTCGATTTTCTCCGCAAGCCTTCTGGGAATCCTTTTACGAAGAACGGTGGAACTTTCTCCATCTTTTCCACCTTTGGATCATCGCCGTTTTCCAGGATGGCGTAACGATTGTTCGATGCCAGTTGAGCACTGGTGGTGTCCAATAGGAATTGCTTCCCGATCGGAATAGCAGTCGCGTCAAAAGGATGCTTCACCAAACACCGCGAAAGAGAACGCAAATACTATCGCAACGAACTAGCGAACAACTCAAGAGAACGAGTAAAAAACCGAACTGTACTGCTGGACGGTCAAGCAGGGTAGTAAATTTAACGTTTATTTGCTGGTTTTTAAAGTTTCAACATTTGGTTATACATTTCAATTGGTTAGCCTTTGGCTCTTCAACTTTGTTCTAGTTAATTGGTTATTCTAATGTGATGATTGCGTTTAGCGCTAATTTACAGGATACCCTTTTCAGGGCTTGTTTCTGTTTGAATTTAAAAATGTGATAACCTACCTACTTGAGCACATGAACCTACCTAACTACTTGCACTAGGTTGCCAAATATCGAATGATCTGGTGGTTTGATCGCAGACAGGCGACTCTGACCCTTTCGAGCGTGGACGTCTTTCGCTCTTCGAGTGTTTTAAGACCGGCCAGGTGGTGAATCTCAGAATTACGAGTTCGCGGTGGATTGTTAAGGATCATTCTGATGATCTTGTTTAAGATCCTCTGAAGCTTTAGGTGGTGGCACTTAGCACAACTCTCCCATATTAGCATACCATACTCAATAGCCGGCAGAATGATCTGCTTGTGGACAGCAAGCTTGTCTTTTGAGGGAAAGGGTGGACTTCCTGTTTATCAGAGGATAGAGCGGCCTGATCTCGAAATAGTCGAACAGAACATCCAGGCCTGATTGTAGTTTACTCGCCAGAGCACGGATCACTCGACTCTTATAGATGATGGAGGTGTATTCTGCGAACATTGACAGGATACCACCACCCGGCAAGTGAGGAACGTCTAACGTGAAAATGTTGAATAGGGTAGGCTCAATCAGGCTACCCTGAGGGACTCCTGCATCAACGTTGAACGTATCAGAGGGGACATTGTTCAAGTAGACCTGCAATGATCTGCCCGACAAGTAGTTTTTGATGATCTTCAATGTTACAACTCTGTACCCTGAACGTACAATAACGCGTGTAATCATCCTCTCAGGAGGGTTAAATACAGTGCTTGGAAAACTTACATCAAAGTCCTGTCTAAGTGATCAAACGTGTCTCCATTTCCAATTTAGTTGAAATTCTTTGAAGCTGATCCGAAACTTGGACAACCAAGCCACCCGAACAATGTTGACTGTCGAACCAAAGCACCACTCGTTTAAACAGCATCTTCTTTGACGAAGGTACGACTTTCTTTATTATTATAGCGCAACAGCCAAAGGTGCTACGTAGAGAGGGTTTTTAGGATAAGAGAGAAACGTATTCAACTCAAACGACCTGGAAACCTATGCCTAAGTGGTTTCTAGCAACACTGCCATTTCAATCAAGATGTGCGTTGCTCGATTGTCTCTGGTTTTGACAGTTCGGTTGGCTTAAAATCAACCAGTCCGCTTATCTCTTATCCTAGACCCTCTCTAGTGCTACGAAAAGTTCCCACCTGGGATTAGTTATTTGTTTCAAAGGTGCGACCTTGGACCTTCGTCCTTTATTTTCTTTACGTAAGAGGTAGGTTATCTCGCAGATTAATTCATTACCTTTGTGCACCAATGTTTTAACGTTAAACTTACGTGATTGGGTTTGACGGTTTTGACAATAAGCTCAAACGAAAGATCGTCATCTGAAATTTATTGTTGTAATTTGAAATAATCATTCTAATTTTTTGGATTTATCTTAAACAGATGATATATCGGCAATCCATGTTTATAATTTTATCCAGTAAGAATGAGATCAAACAATGAACCGAACATACCTCCTCAATAAGGCAGGGTCAATTAGAGAAACACTCAGATCAATAACTGGCACACTTACCCATCTTGTGCTAATGGCGGATCTGATCCTATTGAATCAAGTGATAACCAGATAGTAAAGACAATACTAGTTGGCGCCAGCATCAGTGGTTTAAAAATGCTTCGCGCTAATGGCATAGTTCCCCTGCCGAAGAGCATTCCACAATGGTGTCTTGGTTAGCTTTAGTTACGTAATACTATTTGAATTATTCATTTGTCAACAGGATCTTAAATTAACAAAATTTAGCGACACCACTTGATTGATACACTTTCATTCATACAAAATATGGGATAGGATTGTTTTTTAACTTGAAAAATATTACCCTGAAATGCACAATTGCAATTTTAATTGACAACGAAAAAAGTTGCAGGACATCTCAAATGTGGGACTACATTTCCTGCTGATTAAATTCTTGTTCCGACCCTAGCTCTTTTCTATTAAATATAGTTTCACTCAAACTACCTACTTTCTATCCTGTGTGTCAAGAATAAAGGAGCACATATGTGAGAGGCCCCGTTAAAAGTACTGAACAAAGTATCCAGTACCCTTAAACTCCCGCCACAAACCCTGCCAATCACATATGTGCTCCTGTTCTAGCTCCTAACTGATTAAAAATGCTTCTCAGGGTGGTATCACATTTCCCTCGAGATTCATTTCCCAAAATGGACCATTTACATGAAAGTATAAAATCATGTGCATTCTAAATTTTGCTAATGGGAATATTACCTTCTTTATTCAAATATCAAATTAAAGAAAAAAACAATAAACAAACGAACATAAAATACAACAAAAAACAGCGCAACCACTCAAAGAACGAAATATTCCCATTTCAATATATTTTTTAAAGCTTTCTTAATTTAAAAATTCTTTAACAGAAATATTGCCGAAAACGTTAAACTGATAAATGGCCCATTCTGAAATTAATATCCGAGAAATGTGATACCACCCTTTTAACTAGCTAGCTACTATAAGTAAACGGTAAATTTGGAAGTAGCTTACTAACAAGATAAAAGGAGCACATATGTGATAAGCCCCGTTAAATGTACTGAAAAGTCACCTCTATTACTAATTTCGATCGAAACCGATTTTCAGTTTCAATCAAAATCATCAAAAGGGGTGACTTTTCAGTACCTTTAAACTCCCACCACATTCCCTGCCAATCACATATGTGCTCCTGCCCTAGCTCCTATCAATCTAACTGATTCTTTTTCTACATATATACCTACTATGTCTAAAACCTAACTCTGCTACTCTAAAATGCAACGATCGAGCTCACGGTAGTGGTCCTTCGAACTCCATAAATAATAAGATCTTCGATGATAGCACTCTGCCACATCGATTGGTTTGCTCGGAAGCACGGTCCCTAAACAAATTTTGTTCACCAAAAGGTCCCTATCCGGTGTTAATGGGTTCCGAGGAATCCTCGTAGTAAAGATGGTAGCTCGAAGTATTCATTAGTACCCGGCTACAACACCTTTACTCGTCAGGAAACCTCGGAGAAGCTAAGAAATTTTAATGAAATTCGTTGGACCACCAGTGAGCTCGATCTGATAACAAAAAAGAACACCAAACTACTAGACGAAATTTGAAATTTCCATTAAACCGAGGGCCATGGCCGAAACCAAAAAAGTCAATCCTAAACATTTCCAGCCAAACATTTTCTTTAGCGAATTTGGGTTTAGGTCACTGGATTTTTTTTCAAGCAGCACAGTAGGCTGCTTTGTAACTGTCAAATTTTGATCATCCTCGGTTTGCATACCTTGATTTTCTCGCAGGGTACAGTGCTCCCAAAATCCAGCATACACAAAATTCAACTGAGTACGCTGCAGTTTGGGAGAAGTAGTTTGCGTATAAACGTTAGCAGTGTCCGCTACATACGTCACACGCTCCAAAAGTTCATGGTGTGTCTTGGCGTATGCTTCAAACACTGCTACCGTTGTCGTACATTGCTGTACCCTGGCTATTCCTGCTGTCAGAACCGAATCTACATCGGCTCTGTTACACCTAAATACCTCACATGAATTTAAATGTTTCTCTTCAACCCTATCTCCTAATTCATTATTGATCTCTAGCCCTACAGTATCATAATTATAATCTAAATTTTCCTTACCATTACCCGCGTTACCTGAGGCATTCTGGGTAATTCCGCTCATCTCAAATCTCTCACCAATCTCCAGTTTCCTAGTAGATGCTACAAACGGCCCCCGGATATACTCACCGACCGATGACCTTACATTGTCATACTCATCGGTTACCGGTAAGTTTTTAAGCATTTCCCAGCGATCCTGCCTTTTTGGCAGCTTTGGCTTCAAAGAAGCCGCCTTTATTCGCTGGTAAATGGCCGTTAGCTTACCATCGGGATCGGCACGCATAAAATCCGGCAAAGACACCGGTCTAACATTTCGACCAGACCGGGTCTGCCGAGCATCGCGACCATTCTTCACCTTACTAGGAAACATTTTGCTTGAATCGTCCTTAATTGGAAATATTGGGAGAGCGATGAAAAGTACGTCCGCTTTGAATCCACCTCAGAAGCCTCTTAACGATTGTTAGCAGCAGGCCTCCTTATATAGACTTCTGGCGTGTGAAAATTTGGTTACAAGGGTGTTGCTATGGTAGCGTCTGGAAGGTGATGCGCGGGCGGGGGTGGACGTCGTGAAAATTGGACGTTTTGGTCATAGTAGGCGTGCATGTTTTCTTTTTCATTAAGACGTCAAATTTTTTCACGACACATCATTAACTGAATATTTTGTTGCGGATAGTGGTAGGACAAAGTCTGGTGCTACTTTTGCCAGGAGTGTGCTTGCTGGTGAGCACCCATCAGAATCAACACAATTAACGGTGAAGCTGGAATTCCTAGTGCATAAAAAGTGATGATGGAGTCCTATTCATTCCGGATGTTGCTGATCAGTGGATCCTCCAGTTCATAACAACTGAGGGGGTTATAAGGAAAGTGTTCAAGTGATTTTGATCGATTCTCTTCATCGATTTTCACTTTCGTTAATAATTTAGCTACAAATTAATTCCTTGATTCGTGTGGATGCTTTATCAAACTATGTGGCAGAAATAGAGCTGTGGATATCATAAGAGAAAGTCGATCAAAGTCACTTACACCCCTTTCCTTCCAACCCCCTCAATTGGAACCTAGTTTATCAATAATTTGTGCAGGAAAGTGAGTAGGTGTCAGCCAACTTTCTATCGAAAATGCTTGCTTTATTGGAAATGAAATAGTTTTCTTCACTACTATTTCCGATAGGTTTTACAGTGGATCTCAAATTATAATACTTTGTATTTTTCGTATGCTCTTTTTTTAGGATCATTCTTGTGTTTTCGAAGATTTCCTTTTGATCATCACGTAATTCCTTTGGCTCATAGCAATTTTCTGAAGGTTCTCATCCCATTATTTTTGTTCTTCTTTTAGGTATGTTCTGATCGCTGCACCAATAACCCGATTCACCCGTTCGGTCGGATTATTTGCTGGAGGGTAATTGGAATTTTGCCAGTGGTTAACCATCTTCAAGAAAGTAGCAAAAAGGTTGGATTTGAACTGTGGGCCGCTCCGGAACCCCAAACAACAGGAACTTAGAGAAGTGATCGGTGACGACTAGCAGCATCGTGTTGCCCTTTTTCGACTGTGGGATGGACACAACTTGCCAAGGGATCGACGCTGTTGTCAGACGCCCAATTTGAGGTACTCGTGCAATGCTTGGATGTTTCGCCGTTTTGCCCGTCTGGCATCCTCGAGAGAACCGCTTGATGTCCTCACACATACCCGGACAATAGTACTTTTCCCATAGTTTTGGAGTACCCAAAGTGGGCTTCGAGGATCTGGATACGATCAGCTTTCGGCGGCAAACGAGGATCGTCTGGAGTGAAGCTTTTCGATATCCGACTTCAGTTTTTCCAAGTCCACCGTAAGTACATCTACCTCATTTAATGCTCTTGATAACGCATCGGGACTATATTTAATACTCCTTTCTATATTCTAGAACTATATTATGCTGCTGCAATTTAAGGGCCCACCAAACAAGTTGTGTGAAGCTGCTCTCGAAGCTTACTTTATTTAGCCATTTCAAGGATTGCGCGTCCGTTATCAACGTTAACGGAGTACCCTCTACGTAACGACGGAAGCGAAATTCAATGGCCAAAATTACTGCTAGGCATTCTCGTTCTGTTGCCGAATACTTCCTCTGAGCTGATCATTTTTTTTTTTTTTTGAAAATAATACTGTTGGCGTCGATATTCATTGAGAACTGAATTTGCCAGGATTAGTGAAGAAGTGAGTACACTTTTGATTTCATTAAATGCTTTGTATGCCTCTTCAGTCCAAATCAGTTTAGTTATCGACTTTTTCAGTAGGCCCGTGATCGGTGCCATGATGGTACTGTAGTTTGGTATAAATTGCTTGTAGAACCCAACCATTCCCATCAATCTTTTTACTTCTTTCCGCACTTATGGATAAGTTGCTCTGCTCAATCTTTCCGCTACTGGTTTTCAATAACTTCAAGTGTTCTACTAACGTCTCAGAGGTGATGACTATGTCATCCAGGTGAACAAAAACCTGTGGTCCATGTCATATCCCAGAACTCTATTAAACATTGGGTTATTGGGGTCCCTGTTAACTCCCTCCCCTTGGCTAGTTTTTAACCTGGACGTTGGTGAGCGGGCCTAATCTTATGTTTCATAGTGGAGCGTTGGAGACGGTTGGTTTAGGTCCGGCATCGTTGGCTCATGCCATGACAGAATAGCGTCATGAGCATGCGATGAGGATTACTGAGCTTCCCCTCTCTGATGAACCATTGCATGAGAAAACCAAAGATCTAGCCTGAAGTGATATTATCACACCTGTTACTTCTTTTTTTAAAAGCCGCGTCGTAGTACGCTTACGTATAGGCACTGACGTTGGGTGCGATACTGGTGGGTTTTTCCGCAAATCACCCTTATTTTATTAATTTTACAGATAGATTTATTTGGGTTTGCAAGGGAATTATAGTATTGAAATATTTCACAATATTTGCGTGACAAGCTTTCATTGTTGTTTTCATTGAAGCATTACTCAGGGAACAATGTTAAACACCATTTTTGTACATGGTATTGTAAATAGTCTTATATATGCTTCATTTTGGTTTGGGATAAATTGTTTGAACTATGGCTCGGGATTTCCACTGTGGAGTGCTTCTATTGTGACATATCCATACGTAATTTTGAGGAACGACATGTGTGAGCATAATTGGAGCATATACCCTATATAATTAAAAAATCATCTTGGAAACTAACATCAAAATGCTTGAAGGTGTCACCTGGGTCGAACTAATATATAATAAATATTGATCTAAGTAACAAACAACTTAAAATACGTTAAATTCTAGATCACATGGACAAGTGCAGGTACTTAATAAAGCATGATTGATTGATAATTGATTGGGTAGATTAGAGAATTCAATTATTTATTAAATCAAGCTAATGAGATATCATAATCATCAAAGGAACTTAAGGTGATACTCTAAAGAAGCCTTAGCGTGAAACTTTAAAGGCACAAATGTCAGCTTCCACAAAACATACAAATTTGAAATTGCTACTCCTTGTTTGCTGTGCTACCTTAAATAAGAAAATTTAGACAGCCTAATAACATTAAGTAAGTTAACAAAAGAGTTAGGATGTGGATGGTACGCTTAGGGAGGCAACTAGCCTATTCATGTATTGTCTATTTATTTTGATGGTTGCTTTAAAATATCAATTTGGTATATATGTGAAAGGATGAATCAGTGGGAGAGGGATTTTCGGTTTCTTTACATTTTGCATCACAAATATTCGTAATCATGTGTCATTTCCTCAAAAACCCCCAATCACCGGCCTCTTCAATCCCTTCCTTTTCCCATGGCGTTCAAGTGGTCCGCATAGACTATTTAGCCATTACCCTTCCTTTATCCTCGGCTTTGGATTGACTTTCGCTCCCATTGCCCCACCAAACGCTGCAAAATGAAAATGAAAATGAAAATTGGGGTCCCTGTTAACTCAAACGGCATCACCTTGAAGCGATATAGATGCTTTCCTGATCTAAACGACGTGTATTCCCTGCTTTCCAACAGAGTTTACATAAGGAATTTGCCAGTATGCTTTAGACAAGTCTTTAATAGAGAAGTTCTTAGCTTCCCAATATCATCTGCATGTCAGGCAAAGGATATGCTTCCTTTTTCGTTACCTCGTCAACTCTCCTGCTATCTAGTCAAAGCCTCCACTCTCCTGATGACTTTTTTACTGGTAAAATTGGATTGCACCAGTCTGACTCCGACAATTCGATGATTTCCATCTCCTTCATACGATCCATTTCCTTTGCCATCTATTTTTGGATCACCGCAGACCTTCGGATGCTTCGGTTTCTATCCTGGAATTATGTCAATTTTATGCTCCAGCACAGTTGTTCTTCCTCTCCATCCATCTACAAATCTCCTGTTACGTTCTCTGTTGGTTCTAGTATTAGTTTTATTGGTTTACTTCTCCAAAATATTCTTCTACGAAGTTGATGAACACTTCTTCCTCCTTTGCTCGATTAGTTTCAAATGTGTTATGTTTTCTATTCTCCGTCAAAAATGACGCAAAACATTTTATTTTCCTTAAGATTTTTACTCCTTTGCACCAATAGCTGCGGTAGTGTTCTTATAATAGTGGAACCCATTAGAATCCAATGCATTCCACTATTATAGGAACCAAAGTTAGCAGCTACCACTACTACTGGAACAGTGTTCCTATAAATGCAGTACAAGTTTTCCAAAAAAGGTATTCAACTTAATTACAATGTAATATATTTCTCCAAAAAATGTTCAACTTGGTTGCAGTTCCAGTTGTTTGTTATTTGGCTGAAGATATTTTTGTTTATGATTGATTCGAATAGCTTTGGAATGCACGAGCTGATGGCAATCCCACGATAATTTCAGATATCAAATTTTGGATTAATGGATATTAAAAACGATTTTTTTTCATTCCTGCGAGAATGTACTGGAGACAAGTAACATATTGAACAGCCATTATAAAGGAATTGTGAGTTCTTTTGCTAAATTTTACATACAATCTAACGGGATTCCATCTGGTCCTGAGCCTTTAGTGGTGTCCAAAGCTCTTAGACCTGTCAACATATCTTGAACATAAAGGTTACTAACACCAAAATTGTTCGAAAAAACTGGAAACTGTGAAAAATATTCGTAATCATGATCATTATCCGAGAAATTGGAGTATGTCTCTTGAAAAAATGTGACAAAAAGATAACAAATATCTTTTCAATTATTGCTTATTTTTTCGTCTAAAGTAATTGTTGATAGAAATTTTATTTTTAACGTTATTGAAGAAGACTCTTGGACATGCTTTAATTTATTTTTCAGCTTTATTGTTATACTCATAAAGAGCAGCAGATACAGCAAAATTAGACTGGTTACAAATATTCAAATACTTTTCCAAATTACCCTGATTATTGTTTTTTCTATATATTTTGTGAGCCTTTTGTTTCCGATTTTTCAAATGAATGATTTGCTTATCGCTCTAAAAATCCGGTCAATGAGCAAAACATTAATTGTAACTGTACAGGCTGCATATCTCGAATCCTTGCATTATCATGCTGGGTTGATTTAATTTGGATATTTTTTTCAGTTCATCAAAAATGACTTTTTTTTTGTCTGTAATAGGGGTAAGAGGGGCATAGTGAGCATCCCTTGCCCCAGCTTGGTCTTCCGGCCGTTCGTAACAAATTGGTTGGTGGTAGGATCAATATCATAATGATACTACCAGTTGATTTGTTTCATGCAGCTGGAGATCCAAAGCCAAAGTGCGGAATGCTCACTATGCCCCTCCTGCTCCTATTCTTGTATTTTGTTTTTCTCCCAGTTGAGCTTTCCAAAATGCTTCTCTCTGGTCCTTCAACGGACCCCTAAGTTTGAGCTCGTAGCCGATTTCATCTTGCATCAGGTCACTAGGATTTATATACGATCCCAAACCAACTTGGTTTGTAAAAGAAGCTACCTTAGTAAATAATAATCCTAAACTAATCTTTTTTTTTTTCCTATTTCAGAACTCCAACCAAATCAACACTTCAATCAAACGTAAGTAGACCCCTTATTTGAACAAGTAAAAAACGCGTGCGGAATTGCTTCACCGGTTATTGAATTGCATTTTATTATTCCCATTCAATGCATTTGGAATTGGTTGTAGGAAAGAGTAAATTGTATATGTTACGAAAAATTAAACAATCCTATCTATCAAAACTAATAATAGCCGGTTCAGAGGATGCTGCAGGGGACAACTGTTCACTTCTCACTCGTAAGGGGAACGTCCAGAGGTGTCGCTCGAACATAATCTGCCAACCAAATTTCCTCTGGGAATTTCTGATCGAAGTCTTCTTGGAACATACTCATCCTGATCGTACGTTACAGTTCATCTGCTACTGGGTAGGTTTCGATGATTCTACCCGTAGGCCATTGATTTGGCTTCGAATTGACATCCCCTAATAGAACGAAGTCGCCGACCGAAACGTTGTGTGATGAACGTTGCCACTTTGACATCCGCTGCAGAGATCGCATGTATTCTGTCTGCCATCTAGTGCGAAATTCTTGCGAGAGACGCTGAACAAACTGACAGCCTGACATCGAGCTAATTTTCGGCTCCAGCAAGTTGACTTCGGGAACGGTGGTGAGTGCACGACCGATGAGAAGATGAGCTGGAGTGAGAGGTTGAGGATCCATCGGGCTATTGGAGATCGGTGTAAGTGCCCTTCGGTTCATGCAGCAATTTGAGCGTGGCCAGTTCTTCGAAGGTAATGATGTAACTGCTGGTGATCTTCGACAAATGCCTTGATCGCTGACTCCTATAGTCCTCCATAGTGTGGCGACCGAGCTGGAATGAAGTTCCATTCCACTCCCTTGTCGGTTAGAAATGCGGTCACTTCATCGTTGTGCACAGAAGTTTGCACAGTTTTGCGTACATTTCTCGAAGGTGCTTAGCTCTTTCTCTGAAGTTCGTTGCGTTATCCTAGGACATTATCGCTGACAAACGGTAGCAGCTAGAAAATCTAGTGAATGCCGCCAAGAACGCGACAGTAGTAAGCTCAGACATAGCTTCCATATGCACGGCCTTTGTTATAAAGCAAACACAGAGTGCAATGTATTCTTTGCTTTGTTTCGCACCTCTGGTCCTACGTCCAACAATGCTGACTGGACCTGCATAGTCGTCGCCAGTAATCGCAAATGGTGGATTTGGTTGAACTCGATCAGATGGCAGCTGACTCATTAGTTGATACGTTGGTACTGGCTTAACACGTGCACACGTCACACACTGACGTTAAGCTTTCCTTGCTGCACTTGCCCCACTGATGATCGAAAATCTTCTTCGGGGTACTGCCAGCAGTGTTTTTGGCCCACAGTGGTGATGGACGATGTGGTCATGGTTCAACAGATACGATTTGAGGATAGAATAGCGAGGGATCAATATAGGATGTCGAACGTCGTAGCTGAGACTTGACTGTTGTATCCTTCCGCCCACCCTGAGCATACCCTCTTCGTCCAGGACTCCAGATGATTCAGCTCTTCACGAAAGTGCTGCTGCTGAACGTGGCGCATGTAAACTGTTTGGGCTCGATCAAGCTCGCATGCTAACAAACGAGGAATCGACTGAGATTCAGGAGACCTTAACCAAAGAATACGAGCAGTGACCATCATGAGATCGGGATAATATCTTGCCATCATTCCATCGAGAAAGTCATTTTCGTAGAGAGTGATGAGAGAGACGGCTACTGTTCTTTGCTCCCTATCAATGTGCTGTTGGTCAGTGTTGGTCAGTGTCGATGTCGGATGTCGATTGATTCACAGTGCTCCATGCAGAACCATTCAACCACAGACTGTTGCGCTGAATTAGTTCTGGCGACGCTCCGCGCGAAATGAGATCCCCGGAGTTTTGCTCCGCTGCGATGTTGCTCCAATTGACTCATGGAGATAGGAAAGGAATGTTAGTTCAACATTTCTATAAGAGAGATGCAGAGAACTCGACGACACCTAATCATGAATAGTTCTAACGTTTTGAGGAATGTTTGAAGGGAATTCGGATTACATCGTAAGACTTTTCAAAATGAATTTGTTATTACAGAGTAAATCGTACATGTTGTTAAATCAACTCGTTAAAAATTAAATTAAAATATGCACGTATATGGCCTCTATTTTTGTACGTATAAACCATTTATTTGCATTCTATACGAATTTTTTGTTTGTATAAATGTTTGTATATCACGAAAATAATTTTGAATATACGTGCATTCTGGTTGTCTGGGCTAAAGTTAATTAATCCGTCTTAAAGTTCAGTTGTAGTTTGAGTAACCAGCCTGATGCTCATCTGCTGACTTATGTAAAAATCAACCGATACTGATTAATTCAGATACATTTATAGCATAACACTCTGACATTTTGTCTTTGTTTATCTTCTACATCTATCTCACTGGTAGGTTCGGACTTTTCGATATAGAAATACTGAGCTCCTACAACCTTTACCGATGTAAAAGTCGATTTTCTCCGCAAGCCTTCTGGGAATCCTTTTACGAAGAACGGTGGAACTTTCTCCATCTTTTCCACCTTTGGATCATCGCCGTTTTCCAGGATGGCGTAACGATTGTTCGATGCCAGTTGAGCACTGGTGGTGTCCAATAGGAATTGCTTCCCGATCGGAATAGCAGTCGCGTCAAAAGGATGCTTCACCAAACACCGCGAAAGAGAACGCAAATACTATCGCAACGAACTAGCGAACAACTCAAGAGAACGAGTAAAAAACCGAACTGTACTGCTGGACGGTCAAGCAGGGTAGTAAATTTAACGTTTATTTGCTGGTTTTTAAAGTTTCAACATTTGGTTATACATTTCAATTGGTTAGCCTTTGGCTCTTCAACTTTGTTCTAGTTAATTGGTTATTCTAATGTGATGATTGCGTTTAGCGCTAATTTACAGGATACCCTTTTCAGGGCTTGTTTCTGTTTGAATTTAAAAATGTGATAACCTACCTACTTGAGCACATGAACCTACCTAACTACTTGCACTAGGTTGCCAAATATCGAATGATCTGGTGGTTTGATCGCAGACAGGCGACTCTGACCCTTTCGAGCGTGGACGTCTTTCGCTCTTCGAGTGTTTTAAGACCGGCCAGGTGGTGAATCTCAGAATTACGAGTTCGCGGTGGATTGTTAAGGATCATTCTGATGATCTTGTTTAAGATCCTCTGAAGCTTTAGGTGGTGGCACTTAGCACAACTCTCCCATATTAGCATACCATACTCAATAGCCGGCAGAATGATCTGCTTGTGGACAGCAAGCTTGTCTTTTGAGGGAAAGGGTGGACTTCCTGTTTATCAGAGGATAGAGCGGCCTGATCTCGAAATAGTCGAACAGAACATCCAGGCCTGATTGTAGTTTACTCGCCAGAGCACGGATCACTCGACTCTTATAGATGATGGAGGTGTATTCTGCGAACATTGACAGGATACCACCACCCGGCAAGTGAGGAACGTCTAACGTGAAAATGTTGAATAGGGTAGGCTCAATCAGGCTACCCTGAGGGACTCCTGCATCAACGTTGAACGTATCAGAGGGGACATTGTTCAAGTAGACCTGCAATGATCTGCCCGACAAGTAGTTTTTGATGATCTTCAATGTTACAACTCTGTACCCTGAACGTACAATAACGCGTGTAATCATCCTCTCAGGAGGGTTAAATACAGTGCTTGGAAAACTTACATCAAAGTCCTGTCTAAGTGATCAAACGTGTCTCCATTTCCAATTTAGTTGAAATTCTTTGAAGCTGATCCGAAACTTGGACAACCAAGCCACCCGAACAATGTTGACTGTCGAACCAAAGCACCACTCGTTTAAACAGCATCTTCTTTGACGAAGGTACGACTTTCTTTATTATTATAGCGCAACAGCCAAAGGTGCTACGTAGAGAGGGTTTTTAGGATAAGAGAGAAACGTATTCAACTCAAACGACCTGGAAACCTATGCCTAAGTGGTTTCTAGCAACACTGCCATTTCAATCAAGATGTGCGTTGCTCGATTGTCTCTGGTTTTGACAGTTCGGTTGGCTTAAAATCAACCAGTCCGCTTATCTCTTATCCTAGACCCTCTCTAGTGCTACGAAAAGTTCCCACCTGGGATTAGTTATTTGTTTCAAAGGTGCGACCTTGGACCTTCGTCCTTTATTTTCTTTACGTAAGAGGTAGGTTATCTCGCAGATTAATTCATTACCTTTGTGCACCAATGTTTTAACGTTAAACTTACGTGATTGGGTTTGACGGTTTTGACAATAAGCTCAAACGAAAGATCGTCATCTGAAATTTATTGTTGTAATTTGAAATAATCATTCTAATTTTTTGGATTTATCTTAAACAGATGATATATCGGCAATCCATGTTTATAATTTTATCCAGTAAGAATGAGATCAAACAATGAACCGAACATACCTCCTCAATAAGGCAGGGTCAATTAGAGAAACACTCAGATCAATAACTGGCACACTTACCCATCTTGTGCTAATGGCGGATCTGATCCTATTGAATCAAGTGATAACCAGATAGTAAAGACAATACTAGTTGGCGCCAGCATCAGTGGTTTAAAAATGCTTCGCGCTAATGGCATAGTTCCCCTGCCGAAGAGCATTCCACAATGGTGTCTTGGTTAGCTTTAGTTACGTAATACTATTTGAATTATTCATTTGTCAACAGGATCTTAAATTAACAAAATTTAGCGACACCACTTGATTGATACACTTTCATTCATACAAAATATGGGATAGGATTGTTTTTTAACTTGAAAAATATTACCCTGAAATGCACAATTGCAATTTTAATTGACAACGAAAAAAGTTGCAGGACATCTCAAATGTGGGACTACATTTCCTGCTGATTAAATTCTTGTTCCGACCCTAGCTCTTTTCTATTAAATATAGTTTCACTCAAACTACCTACTTTCTATCCTGTGTGTCAAGAATAAAGGAGCACATATGTGAGAGGCCCCGTTAAAAGTACTGAACAAAGTATCCAGTACCCTTAAACTCCCGCCACAAACCCTGCCAATCACATATGTGCTCCTGTTCTAGCTCCTAACTGATTAAAAATGCTTCTCAGGGTGGTATCACATTTCCCTCGAGATTCATTTCCCAAAATGGACCATTTACATGAAAGTATAAAATCATGTGCATTCTAAATTTTGCTAATGGGAATATTACCTTCTTTATTCAAATATCAAATTAAAGAAAAAAACAATAAACAAACGAACATAAAATACAACAAAAAACAGCGCAACCACTCAAAGAACGAAATATTCCCATTTCAATATATTTTTTAAAGCTTTCTTAATTTAAAAATTCTTTAACAGAAATATTGCCGAAAACGTTAAACTGATAAATGGCCCATTCTGAAATTAATATCCGAGAAATGTGATACCACCCTTTTAACTAGCTAGCTACTATAAGTAAACGGTAAATTTGGAAGTAGCTTACTAACAAGATAAAAGGAGCACATATGTGATAAGCCCCGTTAAATGTACTGAAAAGTCACCTCTATTACTAATTTCGATCGAAACCGATTTTCAGTTTCAATCAAAATCATCAAAAGGGGTGACTTTTCAGTACCTTTAAACTCCCACCACATTCCCTGCCAATCACATATGTGCTCCTGCCCTAGCTCCTATCAATCTAACTGATTCTTTTTCTACATATATACCTACTATGTCTAAAACCTAACTCTGCTACTCTAAAATGCAACGATCGAGCTCACGGTAGTGGTCCTTCGAACTCCATAAATAATAAGATCTTCGATGATAGCACTCTGCCACATCGATTGGTTTGCTCGGAAGCACGGTCCCTAAACAAATTTTGTTCACCAAAAGGTCCCTATCCGGTGTTAATGGGTTCCGAGGAATCCTCGTAGTAAAGATGGTAGCTCGAAGTATTCATTAGTACCCGGCTACAACACCTTTACTCGTCAGGAAACCTCGGAGAAGCTAAGAAATTTTAATGAAATTCGTTGGACCACCAGTGAGCTCGATCTGATAACAAAAAAGAACACCAAACTACTAGACGAAATTTGAAATTTCCATTAAACCGAGGGCCATGGCCGAAACCAAAAAAGTCAATCCTAAACATTTCCAGCCAAACATTTTCTTTAGCGAATTTGGGTTTAGGTCACTGGAATTTTTTTCAAGCAGCACAGTAGGCTGCTTTGTAACTGTCAAATTTTGATCATCCTCGGTTTGCATGCCTGTATTTTCTCGCAGGGTACAGTGCTCCCAAAATCCAGCATACACAAAATTCAACTGAGTACGCTGCAGTTTGGGAGAAGTAGTTTGCGTATAAACGTTAGCAGTGTCCGCTACATACGTCACACGCTCCAAAAGTTCATGGTGTGTCTTGGCGTATGCTTCAAACACTGCTACCGTTGTCGTACATTGCTGTACCCTGGCTATTCCTGCTGTCAGAACCGAATCTACATCGGCTCTGTTACACCTAAATACCTCACATGAATTTAAATGTTTCTCTTCAACCCTATCTCCTAATTCATTATTGATCTCTAGCCCTACAGTATCATAATTATAATCTAAATTTTCCTTACCATTACCCGCGTTACCTGAGGCATTCTGGGTAATTCCGCTCATCTCAAATCTCTCACCAATCTCCAGTTTCCTAGTAGATGCTACAAACGGCCCCCGGATATACTCACCGACCGATGACCTTACATTGTCATACTCATCGGTTACCGGTAAGTTTTTAAGCATTTCCCAGCGATCCTGCCTTTTTGGCAGCTTTGGCTTCAAAGAAGCCGCCTTTATTCGCTGGTAAATGGCCGTTAGCTTACCATCGGGATCGGCACGCATAAAATCCGGCAAAGACACCGGTCTAACATTTCGACCAGACCGGGTCTGCCGAGCATCGCGACCATTCTTCACCTTACTAGGAAACATTTTGCTTGAATCGTCCTTAATTGGAAATATTGGGAGAGCGATGAAAAGTACGTCCGCTTTGAATCCACCTCAGAAGCCTCTTAACGATTGTTAGCAGCAGGCCTCCTTATATAGACTTCTGGCGTGTGAAAATTTGGTTACAAGGGTGTTGCTATGGTAGCGTCTGGAAGGTGATGCGCGGGCGGGGGTGGACGTCGTGAAAATTGGACGTTTTGGTCATAGTAGGCGTGCATGTTTTCTTTTTCATTAAGACGTCAAATTTTTTCACGACACATCATTAACTGAATATTTTGTTGCGGATAGTGGTAGGACAAAGTCTGGTGCTACTTTTGCCAGGAGTGTGCTTGCTGGTGAGCACCCATCAGAATCAACACAATTAACGGTGAAGCTGGAATTCCTAGTGCATAAAAAGTGATGATGGAGTCCTATTCATTCCGGATGTTGCTGATCAGTGGATCCTCCAGTTCATAACAACTGAGGGGGTTATAAGAAAAGTGTTCAAGTGATTTTGATCGATTCTCTTCATCGATTTTCACTTTCGTTAATAATTTAGCTACAAATTAATTCCTTGATTCGTGTGGATGCTTTATCAAACTATGTGGCAGAAATAGAGCTGTGGATATCATAAGAGAAAGTCGATCAAAGTCACTTACACCCCTTTCCTTCCAACCCCCTCAATTGGAACCTAGTTTATCAATAATTTGTGCAGGAAAGTGAGTAGGTGTCAGCCAACTTTCTATCGAAAATGCTTGCTTTATTGGAAATGAAATAGTTTTCTTCACTACTATTTCCGATAGGTTTTACAGTGGATCTCAAATTATAATACTTTGTATTTTTCGTATGCTCTTTTTTTAGGATCATTCTTGTGTTTTCGAAGATTTCCTTTTGATCATCACGTAATTCCTTTGGCTCATAGCAATTTTCTGAAGGTTCTCATCCCATTATTTTTGTTCTTCTTTTAGGTATGTTCTGATCGCTGCACCAATAACCCGATTCACCCGTTCGGTCGGATTATTTGCTGGAGGGTAATTGGAATTTTGCCAGTGGTTAACCATCTTCAAGAAAGTAGCAAAAAGGTTGGATTTGAACTGTGGGCCGCTCCGGAACCCCAAACAACAGGAACTTAGAGAAGTGATCGGTGACGACTAGCAGCATCGTGTTGCCCTTTTTCGACTGTGGGATGGACACAACTTGCCAAGGGATCGACGCTGTTGTCAGACGCCCAATTTGAGGTACTCGTGCAATGCTTGGATGTTTCGCCGTTTTGCCCGTCTGGCATCCTCGAGAGAACCGCTTGATGTCCTCACACATACCCGGACAATAGTACTTTTCCCATAGTTTTGGAGTACCCAAAGTGGGCTTCGAGGATCTGGATACGATCAGCTTTCGGCGGCAAACGAGGATCGTCTGGAGTGAAGCTTTTCGATATCCGACTTCAGTTTTTCCAAGTCCACCGTAAGTACATCTACCTCATTTAATGCTCTTGATAACGCATCGGGACTATATTTAATACTCCTTTCTATATTCTAGAACTATATTATGCTGCTGCAATTTAAGGGCCCACCAAACAAGTTGTGTGAAGCTGCTCTCGAAGCTTACTTTATTTAGCCATTTCAAGGATTGCACGTCCGTTATCAACGTTAACGGAGTACCCTCTACGTAACGACGGAAGCGAAATTCAATGGCCAAAATTACTGCTAGGCATTCTCGTTCTGTTGCCGAATACTTCCTCTGAGCTGATCATTTTTTTTTTTTGAAAATAATACTGTTGGCGTCGATATTCATTGAGAACTGAATTTGCCAGGATTGGTGAAGAAGTGAGTACACTTTTGATTTCATTAAATGCTTTGTATGCCTCTTCAGTCCAAATCAGTTTAGTTATCGACTTTTTCAGTAGGCCCGTGATCGGTGCCATGATGGTACTGTAGTTTGGTATAAATTGCTTGTAGAACCCAACCATTCCCATCAATCTTTTTACTTCTTTCAACGTTGTTGGTGAGGGATCTACTATCTATCGATATACCTTCCTCTGACAAAATATATATAAAATATAAAATTAGTTTTTCGAAAAATTTTGATTTTTCCGCACTTATGGATAAGTTGCTCTGCTCAATCTTTCCGCTACTGGTTTTCAATAACTTCAAGTGTTCTACTAACGTCTCAGAGGTGATGACTATGTCATCCAGGTGAACAAAAACCTGTGGTCCATGTCATATCCCAGAACTCTATTAAACATTGGGTTATTGGGGTCCCTGTTAACTCCCTCCCCTTGGCTAGTTTTTAACCTGGACGTTGGTGAGCGGGCCTAATCTTATGTTTCATAGTGGAGCGTTGGAGACGATTGGTTTAGGTCCGGCATCGTTGGCTCATGCCATGGCAGAATAGCGTCATGAGCATGCGATGAGGATTACTGAGCTTCCCCTCTCTGATGAACCATTGCATGAGAAAACCAAAGATCTAGCCTGAAGTGATATTATCACACCTGTTACTCCTTTTTTTAAAAGCCGCGTCGTAGTACGCTTACGTATAGGCACTGACGTTGGGTGCGATACTGGTGGGTTTTTCCGCAAATCACCCTTATTTTATTAATTTTACAGATAGATTTATTTGGGTTTGCAAGGGAATTATAGTATTGAAATATTTCAGAAAGTGCCCAACAGTGCTCCTTCTACTTGCGTGACAAGCTTTCATTGTTGTTTTCATTGAAGCATTACTCAGGGAACAATGTTAAACACCATTTTTGTACATGGTATTGTAAATAGTCTTATATATGCTTCATTTTGGTTTGGGATAAATTGTTTGAACTATGGCTCGGGATTTCCACTGTGGAGTGCTTCTATTGTGACATATCCATACGTAATTTTGAGGAACGACATGTGTGAGCATAATTGGAGCATATACCCTATATAATTAAAAAATCATCTTGGAAACTAACATCAAAATGCTTGAAGGTGTCACCTGGGTCGAACTAATATATAATAAATATTGATCTAAGTAACAAACAACTTAAAATACGTTAAATTCTAGATCACATGGACAAGTGCAGGTACTTAATAAAGCATGATTGATTGATAATTGATTGGGTAGATTAGAGAATTCAATTATTTATTAAATCAAGCTAATGAGATATCATAATCATCAAAGGAACTTAAGGTGATACTCTAAAGAAGCCTTAGCGTGAAACTTTAAAGGCACAAATGTCAGCTTCCACAAAACATACAAATTTGAAATTGCTACTCCTTGTTTGCTGTGCTACCTTAAATAAGAAAATTTAGACAGCCTAATAACATTAAGTAAGTTAACAAAAGAGTTAGGATGTGGATGGTACGCTTAGGGAGGCAACTAGCCTATTCATGTATTGTCTATTTATTTTGATGGTTGCTTTAAAATATCAATTTGGTATATATGTGAAAGGATGAATCAGTGGGAGATGGATTTTCGGTTTCTTTACATTTTGCATCACAAATATTCGTAATCATGTGTCATTTCCTCAAAAACCCCCAATCACCGGCCTCTTCAATCCCTTCCTTTTCCCATGGCGTTCAAGTGGTCCGCATAGACTATTTAGCCATTACCCTTCCTTTATCCTCGGCTTTGGATTGACTTTCGCTCCCATTGCCCCACCAAACGCTGCAAAATGAAAATGAAAATGAAAATTGGGGTCCCTGTTAACTCAAACGGCATCACCTTGAAGCGATATAGATGCTTTCCTGATCTAAACGACGTGTATTCCCTGCTTTCCAATAGAGTTTACATAAGGAATTTGCCAGTATGCTTTAGACAAGTCTTTAATAGAGAAGTTCTTAGCTTCCCAATATCATCTGCATGTCAGGCAAAGGATATGCTTCCTTTTTCGTTACCTCGTCAACTCTCCTGCTATCTAGTCAAAGCCTCCACTCTCCTGATGACTTTTTTACTGGTAAAATTGGATTGCACCAGTCTGACTCCGACAATTCGATGATTTCCATCTCCTTCATACGATCCATTTCCTTTGCCATCTATTTTTGGATCACCGCAGACCTTCGGATGCTTCGGTTTCTATCCTGGAATTATGTCAATTTTATGCTCCAGCACAGTTGTTCTTCCTCTCCATCCATCTACAAATCTCCTGTTACGTTCTCTGTTGGTTCTAGTATTAGTTTTATTGGTTTACTTCTCCAAAATATTCTTCTACGAAGTTGATGAACACTTCTTCCTCCTTTGCTTGATTAGTTTCAAATGTGTTATGTTTTCTATTCTCCGTCAAAAATGACGCAAAACATTTTATTTTCCTTAAGATTTTTACTCCTTTGCACCAATAGCTGCGGTAGTGTTCTTATAATAGTGGAACCCATTAGAATCCAATGCATTCCACTATTATAGGAACCAAAGTTAGCAGCTACCACTACTACTGGAACAGTGTTCCTATAAATGCAGTACAAGTTTTCCAAAAAAGGTATTCAACTTAATTACAATGTAATATATTTCTCCAAAAAATGTTCAACTTGGTTGCAGTTCCAGTTGTTTGTTATTTGGCTGAAGATATTTTTGTTTATGATTGATTCGAATAGCTTTGGAATGCACGAGCTGATGGCAATCCCACGATAATTTCAGATATCAAATTTTGGATTAATGGATATTAAAAACGATTTTTTTTCATTCCTGCGAGAATGTACTGGAGACAAGTAACATATTGAACAGCCATTATAAAGGAATTGTGAGTTCTTTTGCTAAATTTTACATACAATCTAACGGGATTCCATCTGGTCCTGAGCCTTTAGTGGTGTCCAAAGCTCTTAGACCTGTCAACATATCTTGAACATAAAGGTTACTAACACCAAAATTGTTCGAAAAAACTGGAAACTGTGAAAAATATTCGTAATCATGATCATTATCCGAGAAATTGGAGTATGTCTCTTGAAAAAATGTGACAAAAAGATAACAAATATCTTTTCAATTATTGCTTATTTTTTCGTCTAAAGTAATTGTTGATAGAAATTTTATTTTTAACGTTATTGAAGAAGACTCTTGGACATGCTTTAATTTATTTTTCAGCTTTATTGTTATACTCATAAAGAGCAGCAGATACAGCAAAATTAGACTGGTTACAAATATTCAAATACTTTTCCAAATTACCCTGATTATTGTTTTTTCTATATATTTTGTGAGCCTTTTGTTTCCGATTTTTCAAATGAATGATTTGCTTATCGCTCTAAAAATCCGGTCAATGAGCAAAACATTAATTGTAACTGTACAGGCTGCATATCTCGAATCCTTGCATTATCATGCTGGGTTGATTTAATTTGGATATTTTTTTCAGTTCATCAAAAATGACTTTTTTTTTGTCTGTAATAGGGGTAAGAGGGGCATAGTGAGCATCCCTTGCCCCAGCTTGGTCTTCCGGCCGTTCGTAACAAATTGGTTGGTGGTAGGATCAATATCATAATGATACTACCAGTTGATTTGTTTCATGCAGCTGGAGATCCAAAGCCAAAGTGCGGAATGCTCACTATGCCCCTCCTGCTCCTATTCTTGTATTTTGTTTTTCTCCCAGTTGAGCTTTCCAAAATGCTTCTCTCTGGTCCTTCAACGGACCCCTAAGTTTGAGCTCGTAGCCGATTTCATCTTGCATCAGGTCACTAGGATTTATATACGATCCCAAACCAACTTGGTTTGTAAAAGAAGCTACCTTAGTAAATAATAATCCTAAACTAATCTTTTTTTTTTCCTATTTCAGAACTCCAACCAAATCAACACTTCAATCAAACGTAAGTAGACCCCTTATTTGAACAAGTAAAAAACGCGTGCGGAATTGCTTCACCGGTTATTGAATTGCATTTTATTATTCCCATTCAATGCATTTGGAATTGGTTGTAGGAAAGAGTAAATTGTATATGTTACGAAAAATTAAACAATCCTATCTATCAAAACTAATAATAGCCGGTTCAGAGGATGCTGCAGGGGACAACTGTTCACTTCTCACTCGTAAGGGGAACGTCCAGAGGTGTCGCTCGAACATAATCTGCCAACCAAATTTCCTCTGGGAATTTCTGATCGAAGTCTTCTTGGAACATACTCATCCTGATCGTACGTTACAGTTCATCTGCTACTGGGTAGGTTTCGATGATTCTACCCGTAGGCCATTGATTTGGCTTCGAATTGACATCCCCTAATAGAACGAAGTCGCCGACCGAAACGTTGTGTGATGAACGTTGCCACTTTGACATCCGCTGCAGAGATCGCATGTATTCTGTCTGCCATCTAGTGCGAAATTCTTGCGAGAGACGCTGAACAAACTGACAGCCTGACATCGAGCTAATTTTCGGCTCCAGCAAGTTGACTTCGGGAACGGTGGTGAGTGCACGACCGATGAGAAGATGAGCTGGAGTGAGAGGTTGAGGATCCATCGGGCTATTGGAGATCGGTGTAAGTGCCCTTCGGTTCATGCAGCAATTTGAGCGTGGCCAGTTCTTCGAAGGTAATGATGTAACTGCTGGTGATCTTCGACAAATGCCTTGATCGCTGACTCCTATAGTCCTCCATAGTGTGGCGACCGAGCTGGAATGAAGTTCCATTCCACTCCCTTGTCGGTTAGAAATGCGGTCACTTCATCGTTGTGCACAGAAGTTTGCACAGTTTTGCGTACATTTCTCGAAGGTGCTTAGCTCTTTCTCTGAAGTTCGTTGCGTTATCCTAGGACATTATCGCTGACAAACGGTAGCAGCTAGAAAATCTAGTGAATGCCGCCAAGAACGCGACAGTAGTAAGCTCAGACATAGCTTCCATATGCACGGCCTTTGTTATAAAGCAAACACAGAGTGCAATGTATTCTTTGCTTTGTTTCGCACCTCTGGTCCTACGTCCAACAATGCTGACTGGACCTGCATAGTCGTCGCCAGTAATCGCAAATGGTGGATTTGGTTGAACTCGATCAGATGGCAGCTGACTCATTAGTTGATACGTTGGTACTGGCTTAACACGTGCACACGTCACACACTGACGTTAAGCTTTCCTTGCTGCACTTGCCCCACTGATGATCGAAAATCTTCTTCGGGGTACTGCCAGCAGTGTTTTTGGCCCACAGTGGTGATGGACGATGTGGTCATGGTTCAACAGATACGATTTGAGGATAGAATAGCGAGGGATCAATATAGGATGTCGAACGTCGTAGCTGAGACTTGACTGTTGTATCCTTCCGCCCACCCTGAGCATACCCTCTTCGTCCAGGACTCCAGATGATTCAGCTCTTCACGAAAGTGCTGCTGCTGAACGTGGCGCATGTAAACTGTTTGGGCTCGATCAAGCTCGCATGCTAACAAACGAGGAATCGACTGAGATTCAGGAGACCTTAACCAAAGAATACGAGCAGTGACCATCATGAGATCGGGATAATATCTTGCCATCATTCCATCGAGAAAGTCATTTTCGTAGAGAGTGATGAGAGAGACGGCTACTGTTCTTTGCTCCCTATCAATGTGCTGTTGGTCAGTGTTGGTCAGTGTCGATGTCGGATGTCGATTGATTCACAGTGCTCCATGCAGAACCATTCAACCACAGACTGTTGCGCTGAATTAGTTCTGGCGACGCTCCGCGCGAAATGAGATCCCCGGAGTTTTGCTCCGCTGCGATGTTGCTCCAATTGACTCATGGAGATAGGAAAGGAATGTTAGTTCAACATTTCTATAAGAGAGATGCAGAGAACTCGACGACACCTAATCATGAATAGTTCTAACGTTTTGAGGAATGTTTGAAGGGAATTCGGATTACATCGTAAGACTTTTCAAAATGAATTTGTTATTACAGAGTAAATCGTACATGTTGTTAAATCAACTCGTTAAAAATTAAATTAAAATATGCACGTATATGGCCTCTATTTTTGTACGTATAAACCATTTATTTGCATTCTATACGAATTTTTTGTTTGTATATATGTTTGTATATCACGAAAATAATTTTGAATATACGTGCATTCTGGTTGTCTGGGCTAAAGTTAATTAATCCGTCTTAAAGTTCAGTTGTAGTTTGAGTAACCAGCCTGATGCTCATCTGCTGACTTATGTAAAAATCAACCGATACTGATTAATTCAGATACATTTATAGCATAACACTCTCACATTTTGTCTTTGTTTATCTTCTACATCTATCTCACTGGTAGGTTCGGACTTTTCGATATAGAAATACTGAGCTCCTACAACCTTTACCGATGTAAAAGTCGATTTTCTCCGCAAGCCTTCTGGGAATCCTTTTACGAAGAACGGTGGAACTTTCTCCATCTTTTCCACCTTTGGATCATCGCCGTTTTCCAGGATGGCGTAACGATTGTTCGATGCCAGTTGAGCACTGGTGGTGTCCAATAGGAATTGCTTCCCGATCGGAATAGCAGTCGCGTCAAAAGGATGCTTCACCAAACACCGCGAAAGAGAACGCAAATACTATCGCAACGAACTAGCGAACAACTCAAGAGAACGAGTAAAAAACCGAACTGTACTGCTGGACGGTCAAGCAGGGTAGTAAATTTAACGTTTATTTGCTGGTTTTTAAAGTTTCAACATTTGGTTATACATTTCAATTGGTTAGCCTTTGGCTCTTCAACTTTGTTCTAGTTAATTGGTTATTCTAATGTGATGATTGCGTTTAGCGCTAATTTACAGGATACCCTTTTCAGGGCTTGTTTCTGTTTGAATTTAAAAATGTGATAACCTACCTACTTGAGCACATGAACCTACCTAACTACTTGCACTAGGTTGCCAAATATCGAATGATCTGGTGGTTTGATCGCAGACAGGCGACTCTGACCCTTTCGAGCGTGGACGTCTTTCGCTCTTCGAGTGTTTTAAGACCGGCCAGGTGGTGAATCTCAGAATTACGAGTTCGCGGTGGATTGTTAAGGATCATTCTGATGATCTTGTTTAAGATCCTCTGAAGCTTTAGGTGGTGGCACTTAGCACAACTCTCCCATATTAGCATACCATACTCAATAGCCGGCAGAATGATCTGCTTGTGGACAGCAAGCTTGTCTTTTGAGGGAAAGGGTGGACTTCCTGTTTATCAGAGGATAGAGCGGCCTGATCTCGAAATAGTCGAACAGAACATCCAGGCCTGATTGTAGTTTACTCGCCAGAGCACGGATCACTCGACTCTTATAGATGATGGAGGTGTATTCTGCGAACATTGACAGGATACCACCACCCGGCAAGTGAGGAACGTCTAACGTGAAAATGTTGAATAGGGTAGGCTCAATCAGGCTACCCTGAGGGACTCCTGCATCAACGTTGAACGTATCAGAGGGGACATTGTTCAAGTAGACCTGCAATGATCTGCCCGACAAGTAGTTTTTGATGATCTTCAATGTTACAACTCTGTACCCTGAACGTACAATAACGCGTGTAATCATCCTCTCAGGAGGGTTAAATACAGTGCTTGGAAAACTTACATCAAAGTCCTGTCTAAGTGATCAAACGTGTCTCCATTTCCAATTTAGTTGAAATTCTTTGAAGCTGATCCGAAACTTGGACAACCAAGCCACCCGAACAATGTTGACTGTCGAACCAAAGCACCACTCGTTTAAACAGCATCTTCTTTGACGAAGGTACGACTTTCTTTATTATTATAGCGCAACAGCCAAAGGTGCTACGTAGAGAGGGTTTTTAGGATAAGAGAGAAACGTATTCAACTCAAACGACCTGGAAACCTATGCCTAAGTGGTTTCTAGCAACACTGCCATTTCAATCAAGATGTGCGTTGCTCGATTGTCTCTGGTTTTGACAGTTCGGTTGGCTTAAAATCAACCAGTCCGCTTATCTCTTATCCTAGACCCTCTCTAGTGCTACGAAAAGTTCCCACCTGGGATTAGTTATTTGTTTCAAAGGTGCGACCTTGGACCTTCGTCCTTTATTTTCTTTACGTAAGAGGTAGGTTATCTCGCAGATTAATTCATTACCTTTGTGCACCAATGTTTTAACGTTAAACTTACGTGATTGGGTTTGACGGTTTTGACAATAAGCTCAAACGAAAGATCGTCATCTGAAATTTATTGTTGTAATTTGAAATAATCATTCTAATTTTTTGGATTTATCTTAAACAGATGATATATCGGCAATCCATGTTTATAATTTTATCCAGTAAGAATGAGATCAAACAATGAACCGAACATACCTCCTCAATAAGGCAGGGTCAATTAGAGAAACACTCAGATCAATAACTGGCACACTTACCCATCTTGTGCTAATGGCGGATCTGATCCTATTGAATCAAGTGATAACCAGATAGTAAAGACAATACTAGTTGGCGCCAGCATCAGTGGTTTAAAAATGCTTCGCGCTAATGGCATAGTTCCCCTGCCGAAGAGCATTCCACAATGGTGTCTTGGTTAGCTTTAGTTACGTAATACTATTTGAATTATTCATTTGTCAACAGGATCTTAAATTAACAAAATTTAGCGACACCACTTGATTGATACACTTTCATTCATACAAAATATGGGATAGGATTGTTTTTTAACTTGAAAAATATTACCCTGAAATGCACAATTGCAATTTTAATTGACAACGAAAAAAGTTGCAGGACATCTCAAATGTGGGACTACATTTCCTGCTGATTAAATTCTTGTTCCGACCCTAGCTCTTTTCTATTAAATATAGTTTCACTCAAACTACCTACTTTCTATCCTGTGTGTCAAGAATAAAGGAGCACATATGTGAGAGGCCCCGTTAAAAGTACTGAACAAAGTATCCAGTACCCTTAAACTCCCGCCACAAACCCTGCCAATCACATATGTGCTCCTGTTCTAGCTCCTAACTGATTAAAAATGCTTCTCAGGGTGGTATCACATTTCCCTCGAGATTCATTTCCCAAAATGGACCATTTACATGAAAGTATAAAATCATGTGCATTCTAAATTTTGCTAATGGGAATATTACCTTCTTTATTCAAATATCAAATTAAAGAAAAAAACAATAAACAAACGAACATAAAATACAACAAAAAACAGCGCAACCACTCAAAGAACGAAATATTCCCATTTCAATATATTTTTTAAAGCTTTCTTAATTTAAAAATTCTTTAACAGAAATATTGCCGAAAACGTTAAACTGATAAATGGCCCATTCTGAAATTAATATCCGAGAAATGTGATACCACCCTTTTAACTAGCTAGCTACTATAAGTAAACGGTAAATTTGGAAGTAGCTTACTAACAAGATAAAAGGAGCACATATGTGATAAGCCCCGTTAAATGTACTGAAAAGTCACCTCTATTACTAATTTCGATCGAAACCGATTTTCAGTTTCAATCAAAATCATCAAAAGGGGTGACTTTTCAGTACCTTTAAACTCCCACCACATTCCCTGCCAATCACATATGTGCTCCTGCCCTAGCTCCTATCAATCTAACTGATTCTTTTTCTACATATATACCTACTATGTCTAAAACCTAACTCTGCTACTCTAAAATGCAACGATCGAGCTCACGGTAGTGGTCCTTCGAACTCCATAAATAATAAGATCTTCGATGATAGCACTCTGCCACATCGATTGGTTTGCTCGGAAGCACGGTCCCTAAACAAATTTTGTTCACCAAAAGGTCCCTATCCGGTGTTAATGGGTTCCGAGGAATCCTCGTAGTAAAGATGGTAGCTCGAAGTATTCATTAGTACCCGGCTACAACACCTTTACTCGTCAGGAAACCTCGGAGAAGCTAAGAAATTTTAATGAAATTCGTTGGACCACCAGTGAGCTCGATCTGATAACAAAAAAGAACACCAAACTACTAGACGAAATTTGAAATTTCCATTAAACCGAGGGCCATGGCCGAAACCAAAAAAGTCAATCCTAAACATTTCCAGCCAAACATTTTCTTTAGCGAATTTGGGTTTAGGTCACTGGATTTTTTTTCAAGCAGCACAGTAGGCTGCTTTGTAACTGTCAAATTTTGATCATCCTCGGTTTGCATACCTTGATTTTCTCGCAGGGTACAGTGCTCCCAAAATCCAGCATACACAAAATTCAACTGAGTACGCTGCAGTTTGGGAGAAGTAGTTTGCGTATAAACGTTAGCAGTGTCCGCTACATACGTCACACGCTCCAAAAGTTCATGGTGTGTCTTGGCGTATGCTTCAAACACTGCTACCGTTGTCGTACATTGCTGTACCCTGGCTATTCCTGCTGTCAGAACCGAATCTACATCGGCTCTGTTACACCTAAATACCTCACATGAATTTAAATGTTTCTCTTCAACCCTATCTCCTAATTCATTATTGATCTCTAGCCCTACAGTATCATAATTATAATCTAAATTTTCCTTACCATTACCCGCGTTACCTGAGGCATTCTGGGTAATTCCGCTCATCTCAAATCTCTCACCAATCTCCAGTTTCCTAGTAGATGCTACAAACGGCCCCCGGATATACTCACCGACCGATGACCTTACATTGTCATACTCATCGGTTACCGGTAAGTTTTTAAGCATTTCCCAGCGATCCTGCCTTTTTGGCAGCTTTGGCTTCAAAGAAGCCGCCTTTATTCGCTGGTAAATGGCCGTTAGCTTACCATCGGGATCGGCACGCATAAAATCCGGCAAAGACACCGGTCTAACATTTCGACCAGACCGGGTCTGCCGAGCATCGCGACCATTCTTCGCCTTACTAGGAAACATTTTGCTTGAATCGTCCTTAATTGGAAATATTGGGAGAGCGATGAAAAGTACGTCCGCTTTGAATCCACCTCAGAAGCCTCTTAACGATTGTTAGCAGCAGGCCTCCTTATATAGACTTCTGGCGTGTGAAAATTTGGTTACAAGGGTGTTGCTATGGTAGCGTCTGGAAGGTGATGCGCGGGCGGGGGTGGACGTCGTGAAAATTGGACGTTTTGGTCATAGTAGGCGTGCATGTTTTCTTTTTCATTAAGACGTCAAATTTTTTCACGACACATCATTAACTGAATATTTTGTTGCGGATAGTGGTAGGACAAAGTCTGGTGCTACTTTTGCCAGGAGTGTGCTTGCTGGTGAGCACCCATCAGAATCAACACAATTAACGGTGAAGCTGGAATTCCTAGTGCATAAAAAGTGATGATGGAGTCCTATTCATTCCGGATGTTGCTGATCAGTGGATCCTCCAGTTCATAACAACTGAGGGGGTTATAAGAAAAGTGTTCAAGTGATTTTGATCGATTCTCTTCATCGATTTTCACTTTCGTTAATAATTTAGCTACAAATTAATTCCTTGATTCGTGTGGATGCTTTATCAAACTATGTGGCAGAAATAGAGCTGTGGATATCATAAGAGAAAGTCGATCAAAGTCACTTACACCCCTTTCCTTCCAACCCCCTCAATTGGAACCTAGTTTATCAATAATTTGTGCAGGAAAGTGAGTAGGTGTCAGCCAACTTTCTATCGAAAATGCTTGCTTTATTGGAAATGAAATAGTTTTCTTCACTACTATTTCCGATAGGTTTTACAGTGGATCTCAAATTATAATACTTTGTATTTTTCGTATGCTCTTTTTTTAGGATCATTCTTGTGTTTTCGAAGATTTCCTTTTGATCATCACGTAATTCCTTTGGCTCATAGCAATTTTCTGAAGGTTCTCATCCCATTATTTTTGTTCTTCTTTTAGGTATGTTCTGATCGCTGCACCAATAACCCGATTCACCCGTTCGGTCGGATTATTTGCTGGAGGGTAATTGGAATTTTGCCAGTGGTTAACCATCTTCAAGAAAGTAGCAAAAAGGTTGGATTTGAACTGTGGGCCGCTCCGGAACCCCAAACAACAGGAACTTAGAGAAGTGATCGGTGACGACTAGCAGCATCGTGTTGCCCTTTTTCGACTGTGGAATGGACACAACTTGCCAAGGGATCGACGCTGTTGTCAGACGCCCAATTTGAGGTACTCGTGCAATGCTTGGATGTTTCGCCGTTTTGCCCGTCTGGCATCCTCGAGAGAACCGCTTGATGTCCTCACACATACCCGGACAATAGTACTTTTCCCATAGTTTTGGAGTACCCAAAGTGGGCTTCGAGGATCTGGATACGATCAGTTTTCGGCGGCAAACGAAGCGCCGTGGTGCAGGTGCAGGCGCCGTTTGTTGGCAGGGTCCAATATTGGACAGTTTGATGTGTATAAAGTACCATCAGTTAAAACTGTATTTTTGAGCTTTATCTCTGTACATGTTTCTTAGAAGATTATCATGTTGGTGTACGCTGATTCTAAAAGTAAATGGTATTAACATTGAGCTGTCCATAGTTGGGCGTTGTTGAACTTGTGGTACTTGCACAACATTTCATGTGAGTACCAAAGTACTAAAGTAAGTGGGACAATGTCAATGAGATATGGCTAGTTGGGTATTCAGATGAAACTATTTCTTTAAAAAACTAATCCTGGTTGTATCTCTTTTTCGTTTACATGTAACACTGTTTGATATTACTAACCGCACCGAGCCTTCATTCCGGGTGGTGAGCGAACCTGAAGAAGAAGAAGATGACTATACAGCATGAGTGGTACCATTACCCCTTCTCGGAACGAGTGTATTGTTAATAGACCTGGTCTACGATTCAAAGTTGAATTCTGTGATAATAAGTATCACATAAAACGTAAAATTGGAAGCATCATCTTTATCGAAATGTAAGTATTATTGACAATAACCATAACTATATGATATGCAAATTTATACGATAGGTACCTGGATCAACGTTATTTAAACATGCGCATTCGATCGTGACGGCATCTTATTCTGCATTTTAAACCTACCCAACACTTTTCCTTTCTACAATCCCTGAGCAGCTGGTTCACCATAAGTGTACCTCGCAGAACTTTTTTAATCCCCATGGGTAAAGATGCTGTGTTGCTTACTACTCTTACGGCTTAGCGACTTTGCAGTCAATTTAATTGTTTATGAGAAAGTTACCGATCATTATATGTGGACGACAAAAAAACGGACTATTACGTTCAAAAAACAAATCCTATTCTAAATTTCCCCCATTGATGTAGAAGCTCATGAACCTTTTTTTTACCTAAAATACAACAGTATTACTATATCAAAAACCAGAACATAAGGAAGTTACCATAGTAAAAAAAAATTAAGAAAAAGTTAAACTCAAGTGGTATAAATAGAATTTAGTGCCCCATACCGATGGCATAATTGATACATGAAACATATCGCAAACATTTTTATCACAGCAAATATTTTAAACTATTTATATACAGATTTATTTTTAAAAAACTAACTATTTGAACAAGAATATCCTTACCCAAACAGAAAAATAATATAGGGGAAATGGCTCTAATGTAGGCCTATGGATCTAAGATTGGGCTCATAGCTAAAAATCTGCTATTTATCAATTTTATCTAGATGAACGCGTCATTGGGATGGTACTAATGGTTTGTTTTGGTCGCTATTGAAAATTTAGTCGTTTGTTGAATTTATGTATGGGCCCAAATTAGAGGCATTAAGTGCAAGTTTACCGGCCCGAAAATAAAAATTTTGTTTTGGCACGTTTTTATTTTTCTAAAAATATTGGAAAAAATTATCAAAAATCCAAGAAAATCATTTTCTTCCTAAGATTCTTGACAAAAATTACCTGTAATCATATTTTTCTATTTTATCATGAACAAAATTGGACTTTCAGCAAACCGAAATAATAATAATAATATAATAAAATGCCGACATTTGAAATAATTTTGTATTATAATATGCAATATGATTATTTTAACAAACGTTAAGAGGAGGGGCAGATTTTTATTTTTTTTTTCTTGTGATTCGATTATCCGGAGGATTTGATTATCCGGAGTGAAAAAAAAAATCGATACTCCGGATAATCGAGTCCGACCTGTAACTATATTATCATAATTGTGAATATTCCAATAATAGAACAGAAGGAGTACACCCTAATGCAGCTCGAAGCTGCCAACAAAAATGGGACCCAAATCGATACGAACATCTGCTATGTGGCAAACTATTAACGAACGTTTTACGAACAGAAGGAAAGGTGCTTCATCTGCGAGAACATCAACGGTGAATGGGTAATCGGTACCGGAACCATACTAATCAACAAGTACAAGGCAGTCAATATCCTGGACTCATGTTGGGACTCACGGATCCTTTCAACTCAAACTATAACAGAAACAGGTAACTGCACAATCACAGTGCAGAATTTTACATTCAAAAGCAATCCAACGACCATACAACAACACGAATATCTCACGCCAATATTCGGCTAAGATATATAAGTAACCAAACAGAAAACGGATATCGAAGAGATACACCGAATGAACTTCAAAAAATTAAACTCCATATGACGGGTTCTTAGACATTCGGTGGAATATCCATGTTGCCTCCATCGTCCTGTTACCACTAATCATATTCTGTATTCGTAGATACAAAATGCAATCCATAAATTATCCTCATCAAGTCGACATCGCCACGCTACGAATCGCCAGCAAGAAACATAACATCAACCATTTGAGAGACGAGCTTCAAAAAGACGAGCCAATGCGTTTGATGAAACCGCTCTTTCCGGTACCCAGATTTGTGCTAACGAAAGGATCAAACAAGCCAACCGAGGACGCTTGACACCTAGGGGGGGAGACATTATGACGATTCCCGCCAGCACCGTACATCATTACATTCACTCAAGCCCATAGCAACAACACTGAACCCGATTCAGCCCATTGTACGCAGGAAGACGAAATGATGACGCTTACAAGACTCACCAAGCCATGTGGACAAAGTTTGTAACAAAATCGAACCATCAGCAGGAAGCAGCCGATACATCAGATTTAGCTTATTTATAGTGATTGGAAATTTATTTTTAAAGTGCGACATTGTGGCGATACTTATTCCTGAATAAATTTATTTTTTATGGAACTTAGAATCGATCCAGGATTACTAGTTAATACGTGTTTTATTAATTTATTTATTTTTACAGCCCACTCAATTGATGATGAAACGAAGATTTGTTGTCCAGAAAAGTTTTGAAATTATATTAGCGCTATAGTCGCTTTATTTATAGTCTGGCGGATAGAATTACAATCTATCAAAAAGCGGAACCAATTTGACCAACAATTAAAAAGGTACTATCAACTTGTATGACCCAAACTTTGAAAGTTAATTAATTAATCTTTATTAGGGAGGCTTTCAGCCTGGGGCTGGTTCGCCTCCAATCACTTTGAAAGTTCTTTCCTCGCCAACCGAAAGCTAATTAACAGCATCATCGGAAAGAAGAAACTTTTCCCAAACCGATGATGGTGTTGGTTTCCGTAGGCGAGCCTTGAATCACGGGAAAAGGGTTTGCAAAAGCTGATGTGCGCTTTTCTGTTGTTGATCGTGATATTATGCTCGATTGGTTCCGCTATTTGCCAGCTCAATTGTTTCCCGAGCGACTATAGTGTAAGAAGGTCTTAATTTTCATTCTATTATTGTATTATATTATTCTATGATCACAGACCTATTAAGAACAGAAAGAAAAATGATCATAATTTATCCTTACTACTTACAAGGCGGTGTTCTACATACTAGCATAACGTTCAAACTGTGAAATCCTTTTCTGTTATAATAAAGATGCTGAACATCCGCAGGAGGTGGAAAAATCCTTACGTGGGTACCATCGACACATCCTATTACCCCTGGGAATCCAGCTTTTTCGTAGAATCCAAGTTTTATCGCATCCTTTTCTGCATCTTGCATAGGAAACTGTATGACCATCGGGCAAACTTGGGTTTCTAAAATATCAATCACAGATGCCAAAGTCTTCGATAATGTGGGTTGTGCCATTCCTGCGAACACATCGTTTCCTACACCTTTTTGGTAACTGCCTTCAGCAAAAAATCTTAATGCTGCCGATAGTTTTGTTATTGGTAGCACTGATGAAGATCCAACGGTCACTCCTAGTTTGTGTTCCACTATGTTGAGTAAATATTTAAAGAGGTCCTTTGAAATCCGAAAATATTTAACAAACCTGAAATCAAAACGAACTTGGAAGTTATTCTAGATACTTTATGACAAAAACAAACTTACGCATCGTGGGGTAAATCAAGAGGATTGCTCATATCTCTTAATCTTCGACGTTCCAGGCGCACCATAGCAGCTTCAACGTGAGAATCATCGCTCTCGTCATCACTACTCCAAAATACAAAAGAGCTCATAGCACACGAGATACAAAATTGTTTAAGCACTTATTAATTATCACGGATTATAAATTTCAACTAGTTTTATGGTGTTTTTCGAGTTGAATTCTATTATTTTTTTTTTTTCTTTGTGTTGTCCTTATTTTGGACGGCTAAGACCGCTCACGGTCCATCTCGCCACTGTGGTTGTCGTGTTTCGTGTTTGGTGGTTTCTTCGATGTTGTATCGTCGGTTTCAGTTTATGTTTGGATTTTTGTTCGTTTAATGAAAGCTACAATTTCTTTCAGGTCCGTCTCGTTGTTCTCTTTTAGGATGGTGGTCAGCGGTTTGCAGTATTCTAGCACGATATGCTCTGATCTTTCGATGTTGAACTTGGGGCAGTAGTATAGTAGGTGCTGTAGGTCTTCCGTTTCGTCGCACAATTCGCAACTATCGTTTATTTCCCACCCCCACTTGTATCTGCGCTCCTTTGTGTTTGTGTGTCCTGTGCGTATCCGCCCGATGATAGTTTTCTCTTCTGTGTTCAGGTTTAATCCATGGAACCAGATTTTTTCCCCCGGCGTTTCCATTATTTCCAGGTGCCATATTCCTTTCTCCTCGGAAATTTTTCTGTACGATGTTATCCAGTCGTCCCAGATGTCAGCTTTCGCCAGCAGGATGGCATCGGGTAGTGTCAGGGAGTTGTAATTTGTTTGTGGTCCTTGAGTGGCTCGAACCGCTTCTTCATCAGCCTTTTCGTTACCCGGAATCCCTTGGTGGCTGGGAATCCATTGCAGCTTGATCTTGTAGTTCCTGTCTTGTTTCAGCAGTTTGACAATTTCCCACGCCAGGAAGTTTTCATTCTGCTTGCTTCTGTTTCGGATGGTTTGACAGGCTCCCTTGGAGTCGGTGAAAATCACTGCTTTGTGATATTTTTTCTCCTTTGCGAGTTCAATGGCCGAGCGAATAGCCAGTAGTTCGGCGTTGGTGATGGTGTAATTAGGGTTGATTTTCTGCGTCAAAACTTGCTGGTCTGTGTGGTCGTACACCGCCAGTGCCGTTCCCGTCGTCGTTTTGGATGCATCCGTATAGAGGTGGTGAAAGTCTTCATAGTAGAGATTCTTTATTTCCAGGAATTTTAGGTTCCAGAACTGCTGGCTGTAGTTTTCCTTTTTGTTTTGGTGCTCAAACATGTCCTCTTTGATGTTCCTCTCCAGTGTGTAGTCCGAGTACTGCCGTCTATTCAAGAAGGCTATTTCGCTGTCTTTCGGGTTCATTTGGCATATGATGTAGTTGAATTTGACGGCCGTTTCCGTCCAGTAGGATCCGTTTCCCAAGTTGTTCCTGATTGAACGATCGGAGAAAGGCTGTAGCTGATTGGTGTGGTAGGTGCTTTTCAGGAGCTCCTTCAGAGTGAGCAGCTCCCTTCTGATGTCCAGCGGCGTCTGTCCGGTTTCGGCGTGGATCACATGGATTGGTGTGGTTTTTAGGTAACGCATAGCGCTGCGAAGGTACGAGTTGTAGCTTCTGAAGGTTTGTTTTGGCCGCATTTCCGTATATTTGAGCTCCATACTCTAGTCGGCTGCGGATGATGGCGTTCCCAATCTTGACTAGTGTGTTCGGGTTGGCACTGCTGCTGCGCTTCCCGAGCATCTTTATTATTTTTACTTTTGCGGCTGCTTTGTCTCGGATGTCCTCGATGTGTTTTCTGTGTGTGAGAGTCCTGTCGACTGTATATCCCAAGTATCGATGAGTGTTGTTCAGGTCCACGTTCTCTCGTCCTATCCTGATCCTTACTACGCTGGTGTCTTTTCTCGTGAAAGCGACTGCAGCGCTTTTGGAAACGTTGATTTTGAGTTCCAGTCTGGTGAGCTCAGTTTGGAGCTGGGATAGATAGTTGTTGGCTTTTGTTGCTGCATCTTCTGGACTGCTGCCGGTTGCCACCACCGCAAAGTCATCCGCGAACTGGACGAGTTCGCATCCTTCGTGTTCTATCCGGTGCAGACCACTGGTGTAGAGGTTGAAGAGGATGGGTGACAGTGGGCATCCTTGGGGGAGGCCTTCGCTAACCTCTCTGTGAGCGTCTCCTTCGTTTGTTTTGAGGACAAGATGTCGGTCGCTGAGGTAAGTGTGAAGCCAGGAGATGATCTTGTTTGGGATGCTTAAGGTTTTTAGGGTGTTGAGCAGTGTTTGCAGGTTCACGCAGTCGAAAGCCTGTGATAGATCGAGGAATACGACGACGGTGTCCTTCTTTGCCAGCTGGGCGTCCTTCACCTTGTTGACGACGTAGTTGACGCAGCTCTGTGCCGAACGGTGTTTCCGAAAGCCAAACGATCGAGGAGGGTGTAAATTCTCTATTTCTGCTATATCAGCCAGTCTGCTGTTGATCACCGAGTTGATCAGCTTGAGATTGATGTTCATGAGAGCGATGGGTCGGTTCGATCCTGGGTTGAGCGGGTCACCTTTGTTTTTTGGAATTGGCTTTATTTGGGTGGTCCTCCACCTTTCCGGAATTACTTCCGAAACGAAGACTTCGTTGAGCATCTCACATACCTTAACTTGCATGTCTAGCCTGAGGTTCTTCAGGATGCCGTAAGACATGCCGTCTTCTCCTGGGGCCGAGTGGGACTTTTTCTTTTTTAGGGCTTCCAAGATTTCCTCGACCTGGAGCGCCATTTCGTAGCCCTTTAAGTGGGAGGGGGTTACGGATGTGGGTTTCCCAACCGGTTTTAACTTCCCATCGTAGTAGTATGCGAGGAACTGTACTGCGTCATCCAGCGTGGTTTCCGGTTTTCTGCTTACCGGCTGGGTTAGCGCGGTATCCAAACCCTTGATGATGTTCCACAGCTGTCTGGGGGGAGTGTCCTCGTCAACTGTTTCAGCGAGTTCCTGGCAATAAGCCCGTTTTGCCTTCCGAATGAGCCTCTTGAGGATAGCCCGTGCTTTTTGGAGTTCTAGGTGGTTGGTTATGCTCTTGTTTCGGTTGTAGATTCGGAGCTTCTCTCGTTTGGTCTTATAGCATTCGTTGATGTCCTCGGACCACCAGCGCTTCAGGTAATTTCCTTTTTTATCTTTGATTATGAAGCTGGCTTGTTCTATGCTATCCTCGAATATTGTCTGCATTTCGTCGGGGTTATAGATGTATTGAGGCTTCAACTGGTTGATCAATTCCGCTGCTTTGTCCTTGTTGACCCGTTTCATTTTTCCTAGTGCCACCGGAATCTCACTTGCGATTTCGATGACTATCGATAGATGGTTGCTTCCGAATTCTTGTGGGACCACTTCCCAAGAAGCCTTGGTTGCTAGACCGGCGGTTGCCAGAGAGAGGTCGATCGCTGTGCTGCTTCTGTTGACCGTGGACATACATGTTGTCGTACCGTCGTTCAGGAGGATAAACTTGGAGGGTTCCAAGATGCTGTTGAGCAGGTTTCCTTTGTAGCAGTTGGTCGCACCGGGGTCCCAGCTTCGATGGTGACTGTTGAAGTCGCCTCCGATAAGAATTTCACCATCCATGTTGTCCAGCTTCTCGAAGAGTTCCAGTATCTTGCTTCTGATTTCACTGAGAGGACTATATCCAGAGGGAACGTATACGGAAACCAGTGTGAGCGGAAAAAACCCCTTGGTTATTTTGACCCCTACAACTTCGACCGGTAGAAGGTCCTCGAACTGTACCGTTTCGTAGTCCAGGGTCTCGTGTACTAGAATTCCGACTCCCCCGTATCCTTGATTTCGCCTGGCAGATTCCAGTCTAAAGTGAGCCAATCTAAAATTTTCTTCCTTCCTGAGCCAAATTTCCTGCAACAGTGCCACGCCCACCGAGTTTTCCGAAAGGAACTGGCTGAGCTCTTCGCGGGTATCGACAGGGCGAAGGCTTTGGACGTTGTGCTGCAAGATTATCAGCTTTTTACACTCCACTGTGAAAGCTTGTGTTGGTTCTCGTGGTTTCTCCTTGGAGCGGTTGCCCCTCGATGATTGATTGGATGTCTTGTCCGATGTCGACGAGTAGTTGGTCCCTGTCCAACTCTGACTCCGCGTGTTGTACCCTTAAGCCGATCTTTTGTTGCAGGTCTCTCAGTGCTCCTACCCAGCGTTTGTGTCGCACCTCTGCGAAGAATTGTTGCCGCAGCCACGTGATGAAGCGTTCAAAGTCCGTTGCCTTGAAAGGGTTCTCCTGGCATATGGGACAGGTCGAAGCGAGTTTCCTTAGCCCCCCACGCTCACCTTCCTCGTTGGGTGTGGTGGGTTCCTGCCTTTCCCGACTCATGTCTCGGGAGCGAGAAGACTGTCTTCTCTGGGGCCTAGGTCCTGCGAACGGCCAGTTGGGTTGATCACTTCCTCCGAGCCTTGGGAAATCACCTTCATTTCCCTCGACTCCCAGCTGGTCCAGGAGATTGAATCGATTTTGTAGCTTCGGGAAGTGGGTTTCTGCCTGGGTGAAAGTGATCTGCCTCTCCCTCATAGTTTCTCGAATCTTCACGTGTCTTTTTCTTTCTAGGCACTCGATATCGCTTGCTCCATGTCTGAGTTTGCAGTTTGGGCATTTAACGTCCATGTTGCAGTCTGCCGTTGAGTGCGTGCCTCCACAGTTGGCGCATCTTGCACGAGAGGTGCAGAACTTGGCTCCATGTCCGAATCTCCAGCAGTTCCTGCACTGGCGGATGGGAAAAATGTACAATTCGGGCCTGAAGTTACAACCGAAGATCTTTACCCATTTTGGCACTTGCGCACCCTCAACTGTTACCTTGATGTTCGTTGTGTCCAGAAGCTCTCCATTCCTGCTCCGTCGCTTGATGCGTTGAACTTTGGTCGCTCGGTGTTCTGCTTCTATGTTCTCCAACATCTCTTCCTCATTGAAGCTGGTGGGGACTCCCCTGATGAAGGTGATGGTATGATCCCTGCTCTTGGGTTCGTACAGTCTCAAGTTGGCATCTGCCAGCTTTAACTGTCTCAGCTGGGTTTCGAACTCGGTGTCAACCTTGAACCTGAATTTCCCTAGCTTGGAGATTTCAGAGAAATCGTGGAACCCTTTGTCCCTTAGGTATTTTCCAAGGAGGGTAGGATGACTTGGGAAGTCTTTTCCAATGTCGATCATCTCGAGGACTACGGTTTTGCGTTGGGCTTCCTCGTTGTGTGCCCCGTCTTGCGTTTGCTGTTCCAGTGTGTTACTTGCAGCTTCCTGGTCCTTTTTTTTCGTTTGTCTGGTGACCCGTCCAGCCCCGGTCTTCCTGCTGTCAGCAATACGCTTGATCCTTGCTGCGGCCTCCGCACTTGATCCTGCCATGGTAGGTCCGGAGAGAGCTTGCTATGTCGATAGGTTTCACTCTCTGATTCAACGGCTTACGTATTTCCGTCTTCCCGAATTTCCCCGGAAAATTCCCGTATCGGGCAGTCGATGGCCTACACCAACTATAATTTCTCTTCTGTTACTACTTACAACCCTGCACCCTCGAGCCGACGAGTTGAGGTTAGGTTTGAAATTCCCTTGGTTCTCCTCAGACGATTCTTGCCTTCCTTCCGGTATCCCCCTTCTTCACTGAATTCAAGAAAATTGACGGAAAAATTGGTCCGATTCGGGTACGATTACTAGCTGGAAATCGCACTTGTAGCCTGATACGCCGCAGGCTTATAAATCGAACACCACGGGACACTTCCAGCAAACACAAATGGCTGCCATAGATTTTTCCCGAAATCGATTTCACTCAATGTCAAAACGGCAAATTTTATGCGCAAAACACCCGAAACAAATCGATGCTTCAATTAAGCCACTTTTCAAACACTTTTGCCTAATAAAATTTACATAGGATTCAAATTTTATTTGAACTGAAACAGAGCACACCACTCCACTTTACAACCATTTTTTCCTGAAAACGTGAACTTACGAGCGAGAACTCGTGTTTACTTCTCGAATTCTATTATTTAAAAAGTAGAACCAAGTTTTAAAGCAGCAAAAAAGTAAACAAAGATTTCGACTTTAGTATCCAAAGGGCCAATTTTGACATTATCATTTTGGATTAAAAGAAATAGTATGCAAATTCGTTTAAAAATACTTTTTTATTCCCATTATTGCTCTAAAACATAAATTGGATCCATTTTTTCTTGTTTTCTTCATAAAAAAGTAACTAAGGTCGATAAAACACAAAAATACAAAATACTTATATTCCTGCAAACCAAAACCGCATAGGCCCTTCACAAAAACTATGCAGATTTGACAATTATCGAAATGAACGCCGTATCACTTGCGGTTCACTCTGTCACCGACCTACAAATGAACCTCTCACGGCACCCGAGTCCGAGACGGTTTTATGACAGGTGGGCAGGAACTCACAGTCTCCCAGTGTTGGTGAGTTCTTTGCCGTTAATGTTCACGAAAAGTTCACTATTTTGCTATTGGAAGATTGCCGTAAAAGCTCGACGCAGATGTCGCCACTGCATGATGATGATAATGTTGACAGACTGCATATAAAATTCGTGAAAATTTGCATTAAATCATAATTTTCATCAAGCCTGCGTGAAATCCTTCCAATATAACATTCGAATTGAAGAAGAAAATGTTTTTACGATCAGACTGATGTGCATCTTTGACTTTTCCAGATGAACTTTCATAAGATATATTCATTTCATTTCACGGCTCCATCAATGCTGCATCGTACGTATGATGTAAACAGAAGTAAATTGCTAAATTACTCAAAATAAAGATGATTTGTCATCTTGTTAACACTTTATAAACCATCGAGCACCATTTTATAGTATGATGCGTGTTGAGTAAATCAAGTTCCATTGCGTTTTCCGTCGAAAATTGTGAGTATCAATATGTTTACCTAAAAAAGGCCAAAATGAACATTTATTGAAAATTGGCGTCCTATACAACCATTTCTACATTATCACCAGCATGATACAATCTTTCCTAAGTAAATTCACTTAATTTCCACTTTCATCCTAGTGGAAATCGCACAAATTCACCATTTTCCGAAAAATGCAGCTGCGCAGGAGGTAACCTCTACCTGTGGGTGTAAACTTGTTGTGCCTAATTTTCCATGAAAACATCTCCGATCCATACCGAAATAATAACAGTTAGTTTGCAAACACGTTTTCTTACACGATTCAAGCAAAAGTTTCCACCGGAAATTATTAGTTTTTTATTTATGTACCGATTTGCCCCCAAAATCGTCTGTTTTACTTGGAGAATTTGGAAACTATCCTCCTTCTAGTAGTTCTCACTTCGAAATGTAGGTGGCGAAAGCTTGGAAAAGTTTCACTGCAAGACGCCAATACAGAAATTCAAAACAAAAATTTTATCTGCGGATTTGAACAGTTTTTGACCTGTTTCATACAGCTAGCTGGCATCCCTATCTTGTTTGCCTTGCCTTGAAAAGAGCTAACATCGCTGCGGACCCGCGAATTGCGGGCCCCACTGACAGCTCATAATTTGTAAACAAATAGAAGATTCAAGCCAGAATTTCAAAAAAGGCGTGACTGATATTATGGATATTCTTAATATTTTTGCTTACATTTTGTGAAAAATAAACTTAGGACTCATAAAATATTATTTTCTAATTTTCTTCCACGAAGTCAACCATTTATATGGCATAAAAGGGAAAATAATTTCATTTGATAAAAATAAGACAATTCAGTCACGCCATTTTTGCAGTTCACACTGGAATTGTGACGTTTCAGATGTTGGTTTCAATAACATGGCGGCATGCCAGCCAGCTGGTTTCATACTACCGGAAGGTGTATGCTGGTCACAAATGCCGTGCCAAACTGATTTCCTATGAAATTAATCAATCTTTGATGTGAAATTCGCTAATAAACACGAGGCGCATTTCTTATAGCAAACATGCCATAACAAAATGGGCATGGTTCATTTAAGTAAACAAACTAACACTTCTTCCGACTGTTACACCTATGTATTAGCCGTCTCGACCCGAGTCGACTTTCGGAATCAAGTGAGAAGAATCACGTGATGGTGAAGTGACAATTCAGTACCAACATTTCAAAGGGGCTTAATTGCTTTTGTAAACAATGGCTTTGGACGTCGATTTCTCGCAAATGAAAACCCACCCCTCCAAATTACCAATGCTAGCTGATACAGGAAACATACCTCTGCATGCTGGTGTCATTCATTTTCATGAGTGAGCTTTCATTCGCGAGAAATTGACGACTAAAGCCATTGTTTACAAATGCAATTACGCCCCTTTGAAATGTTGGCACTGAATTGTCGTCTCACCTCACACGCCGCGCAGAATAATCACAATTAAATGTAATGGACGGGAAGGTCCACCAGGGCACCCGTATGAAGCGAAATGGATGGGAAGTGTGGAAATGTTGTGTTGGAGTTGTGTCTTTAAAATTTCGTGAAAAGAGGGTGGGCTCTTCTCTCGACTCATTGGGACATCCTCCTGTTGGATGGTCTGTTTTTTGACCGGTTGTATGATCCTGTTGTTGGAAGGAGATTCTCATTTATTCCGTGGATGCACGTGGGCGATGTTGCTCACGGATTCACCCAAACCGACCCTTCATACAATGGCAGGTTGAATACAATTAGAAGCTTCGGCTTTCCTCAGCTGCTAGACGGACGAAGGCAGTGCAAAGCGGGTGCTTTTCAACTTCGCCAGCTGACCAGCTTCATGGCGGATCTTCTACGAGGACACCGGTGTGGCGAAAATTACGTTGGCCAGATGGTCGTTCACCAGCATTTCGTCGTCGGATAGCGAACGGGCCTTTAGGACAGCCTTTATGGAGGACGTTACCTTCCATTTTTTTTTGAGAGCTGCTGTCCATGACGTTTGTTTTCTGTGCTGGTGGTGCATCCGGACTGATTTGTATTAGATAGGGGGAGGAGGGGCATACTGAACAGGTGGGACATAGTGAGCATCCCGCAGTTTGGCCCTGGATCTCTAGCTGCATGAAACAAGTCAACTGGTAGTAGGTTCAATATCATTGTGATATTGATCCTACCACCAATAAATTGATTCCGAACGGCCGGAAGTCCAAGCTAGTGCACGGGATGCTCACTATGCCCCACCTGTTCACTATGCCCCTCTTACCCCTAGGGCGGTAAAATGTATGCATTTTTTGTAATAGGGATCATTTTCAAACCAATTTTGAAGGTTCTACAGTGGCATCATTTTCAACCATTTGAGTCCTATTGATATTTATTATTATTATTTTTTTATTTTATGGCGTCGTTTTGGGCTGTGAACCATTTGCCGAGTTAAATTTAACTCGTGGTTAAAAGTGACATTCCGAAAGTTATTTTCTATGTTCGAAAATCCCCGTGCTGTCGATCGACCGGTTTTGTCAAAATTTAACTTCTTGTCTGTCAGAAATAACCATGCTAGGATAGCAGGGTTCATCGATAACTTTCCATCTGTCAAATTTTAACCAAAAGTTTAAAAAAATCGCCAAATGGTTCAGAGCCTTAGCAGTTATTTTTTTTTTGCTGTGGCATCGTTTTGAACGATTTGAGCAGATTTTGCGTTTTCTGTAATGGCGTCGGTTTGAAACGATTAGGGCAGGCTTGGTAGTTTTTTTTTCGCAATGAGCAATTTCAGGTGAAATGGGGCACTAATTTAAGAGATGTGTGTAATTGAAAATTCGAATTGGAAGTGCATTTATAGCCTACGTGGTGACAATTTGTGGACTCTACAAGGAATCACCTTAGACTATTTTGTTATTTAAATTAGCTCTGTTTTAAGGAAACAAGCCACCACACTTACACAGAAATGGTATGATTCTAACGCAGATATTTTATCTGGAGGACCGGCCACTAAAGGCCGACGCACAATAGATACGTTTTCGGGTTTTTTGACAGATAATGCATGGGCTAACTGTCAAAAAACCTGAAAACGTATCTATTGTGCGCCGGCCTTAAGGCTGTGAACCATTTGCCGAGGTCAATTTAACTCGTGGTTAAAAGTGACATTTCGAAAGTTATTCTCTATGTTCGAAAATCCCTGTGCTGTCGATCGACCGGTTTTCGAGAAGGATTCACCCACGGTTGTCAAAATTTAACTTCTTGTCTGTCCGAAATAACCACGCTCGGATAGCAGGGTTAATCGATAACTTCCCGAAAAAAATAACAACAATAATACAATAAAAAACAATGTAACAATAAGACGAAAATTATTGTCTTAACAATGATTTATATTGTTACCTGTGTTGTTACGTCTACAATAAATTTACCTGCTGTACAAAACAGTAAATGTCATGGTAAATGGAAAATTTACAATAAAAAAGGAGGGTTGTTAAGTATCTTAACAATGAAATTTTCGTGATTTTCCCATATAATTCTTTTTCAATAACATTATATCAGTGCTAACATTTGAAAACGGCACAAAAGCCATTTGTAAACAAATGGTTTGTGGGCCCTTTACTCGCTACCCGAAGAACGCCCACGCAAACCAACAGCATCGTCAGGAAGGGGAAAATTTCCCCTACCCGATGTTGCTGTTGTGTCGCGTGGGTGTACTTCAAGTAGTGAGTAAAGGGCCCACAAACCATTTGTTTACAAATGGCTTTTGTGCCGTTTTCAAATGTTAGCACTGATATATTATTGTTATTTTACTGTTGGTTGGCGAATTTATTGATTAAAAAAAATAACAGTGTACTTTAGAGTGTATGTGTTGGCTTGACAGATCTTTTTTATCGACTTTAAAAATAAATCGAAAAAATAAAACATCGCCCCGGGAAGGGAAGGGGGTGGTATGTCTGTTACGGGTGAGTCCTTTTTTTACTGGTTATGGATTGAAAGCACGACAGCAGCGCTGTTTTATATCTTTTCAGGTTCAAGCAGAACGATGTGCAACCGAACCTGATAGAATTTCCCGCCGTTTTTTAGGAATGGGGCGGAGCAAAAAGTTTCTTTTGTGCAGAATAGGGGAATTTACGTATTCTCGTCAATCTAAGCAGCGTCTGCACTTCTACTAGCATTTTCTCAGCGTCACGCACATATATGATGTGTCTGTTTGTTTACATTCATCTGCTGCTTGCTTCTCTATCCATTCCAATCGACAGCATTTTTCAAAACGTTTTGAAAGCGTTTTTACAACGCTCCAAACTTCTCAGGTGAGTGTGACTATTGTCGGCAGCCTCTTTTTCTTCGGCAACCTTCCCATTAGAACTGCGTGTTAACCAGCTGTTCTATTATCGGCAACTCGAAATCAACCCCATTTTGTAGTGCGTATGCTTTATTTGAAGAAAAATGTAGCATTACTGGATTGCTCGATCGTTCAAATATAATCAGATTGAAGCTGAAAGGCTAAACAATCGTTTGGACACATTCAGGGAAGTGCGTTGATGGGAAAACATAGTGAAATTAACGTTTAAATTTAGGTTGCCAAAAACAGTCAATGGGTGCCGAAGCCAACATTTACCCTATGTAAAAAAGGATGGACTTTGAATGTTAATATAATTGCATATAGAGGTACCAGATATGTTTTACAGTTTTTTTTCGTACCGAAAACAAGGATCAGATCGTTTGCGCTTCACCCATTCAGTCCAGTTGATGTACATTTATGGTTCCAACTGAGACTCGAATAGTGTAGTAGTCAAGCAGTTTAGTCCGGTTTTGGCTCGCTCAGTCGAGTTGTTCGAGTTGCTCGTTTGTTCGTGTCGTAGTGCCGGTTGCATCGTGTGATGGAAAGGCAGCGGTCCCGGAGCAAGCTCCATGAGAAAGTGGAGAATAGTGGTGAAGGTAGCTCGTGCGTACCTATCACAAATAGGTACGCTACTCTTCCCACCGATGTTGGGAATGCCCTACCAGCGGAAGTGAGCGGACGAAGAAAAGAAAGAAGAATCAGGGCCAGTCCGATGGTGCGAGTGGCCGTGACACCATGACGAACGTCAGCGACATCGGTGAATTCGGCGGTACCGTCGAGCATGAAAATTCTGCCGTCCCGAGTGCGGCAAAAGTCAAGCTTCCTCCACTGGTGGTGATGAAAGTGCCACTCAACACGCTCATTAGCGATCTCACATCGCTGGGCGTTGCAGCTGAATTCAAGCTGAGCAGGATCGGCACCAAGGTGATGCTGCGTACCAAAGCAGAGTACGAAGCAACCGTGAAGTACCTGAAGGATTCCAGGGTGGAATACTTCACACATGACATCCCCGGCGAGGGGCACGCAATAGCCTTCTTGACTGCGTTGGATTTAAAGTACAAGGTGTTTAACTATGTAATTAAGTAATTAAAAATGAAAATTAAGTATTTCATGTAATTAAATTTAATTTCACGTAATCAAAGCAGTGCCAGTGTAATTACTGTAATAAAAACACGTACTTCAATTTGATTACGTAATTAATGTAATTTAAAATTAATTTTCTGTAATTAATGTAATTAAAGTTACACAAATGTAATTAAAAACGTACCAAAATCCTTATTCTTGAAGTATTAAAAAAAAAAAATTAAGAAAACCCTTAACACATACTCGAATGAATTTATCTCTTAACTCTTCTTACACCCTGAAATACGCATATTAATGTTTTACTAGACTACAAATATGACCAATTCTGCGAATACTTATACTAAATTTCTTGGAGAGAGTTAGAAACTGAAATAATCCACTCGCGACAATCGATTTCACTTTCGTTTTGTACGTTCAACATAATGTCGTATCTAGTGCACTGTATTCGTTGAATAATGCGCTTTAATGCAGAACTAGAATAAAATCGATTGTCACGAGTGGGTTATATCGGTTTACAACTCTAGCGACAAAATACAGTGAAAAGGAAGTGATACTCATAATGAGGGCCGTGATTGCCGTACAAATGAAATGGGAATCACTTAGTTGTGACGACAAGTCTTCAAATTTTACATTTCCTTAAATTCAAGCAATTCCTCGAGCAAATTTCCTCCCGATCAAAAAATGTACGAATTTTAAGCCATGCTCGCAGCACAGTTCGACAGATGATGATATTAGCTTGTGCCTGAATTAACAGATTCAATGGAAGATGTATATGCATTTGCATTAATTTTCTGATGTTACGCGTGAATTCCTCGATTATTTCAATATTTCTTTCAAACTTAATATTATTATACTAATAATAATTAACAGATTTAAGGCAGAGTTCATTAACAAAAAAAAAATTATAATCAGGTTTTGGTTGCAGACACTAAGATGATTCAAACCAATTGTGTGCTTTTATTTGTATTATCGCCATCATATGATCACATCCGTATTCAGAATTGACGCGATAGCATTTATGAAATTCGCCTCCCCATTGTTCGTCTTTCCATGGGTCAACTAAACAATACTATGGGCAGAACTCCAAACCGATAGGAAACGATGAGTCCAATGTGCACAGGACACGAAATGATCGTTACCGACCAACTTGACACACTCAAGTTATCCGTGCTGGGAAGACAATTGCATACAAGCTGCGATTTTTTTCCGGAAGTAGCTCAGCGTGTGAATGTCCAAAGTATTCACCAGCTCCAGTGTCCGTTCAGCTGTCTGGGATAGCAAATTTGAACTCTTAATATGGTCATTACCGACGGAGTTTCGTAAAATAATGAAGTTTGATATGTCACACGAGGTTCCGGTTCTTATTGGGAGTTGGTTATTTAACCGGGGGGGGGGGGGGGGAGGGGGACAGTTAAATGGGACTGTGGACTGTCTAAGACCATTATTAACCGTGCAGAATCATGAAGTTTGATATGTCGCACGAAGGATTTTGGTTCTTGTCGATAATTGAAAATATACCCGGGAACACCGGAACATGCCAGGGAGGGCCAATGGGATCGTAGGCTCTCAAAAAGACCATTACTGGCCGAGTTCAGCAGAATCATAAAGTTTGATACGTCGCATGACGTGTTTTGGTTCTTGTGGAGAATCGGTCACTTGCCCGGGGACACAGGAACATGCCCGAGAGGGCTAGTGTGACCGTCGAATCTCATTAAGGCCATTACCAGCCAAAATTTGGAAAATCATGAATTTTGATATGTCGCACGATGGGTTTCGTTCTTGTTGAGAATTGGCCACTTCCCCGGGGGCACCGGAACATTCCCGGAAGGGCTAGTGTGACCATGGACTTTCAATAAGGCCATTACTGGCCAAGATTTGTAAAATCATGTTGTTTGATATGCCGTATGATGGGTTTTGGTTCTTGTTGAGAATTGGCCACTTCCCCGGGGGCACCGGAACATGTCTGGGAGGGCTAGTGTGACCATGAACTCTCAATAAGGCCATTACTGGCCAAGATTTGTAAAATCATGAAGTTTGATATGTCGCATGATGGGTTTTGGTTCTTGTTGAGAATTGGTCACTTCCCCGGGGCACCGGAACATTTTCGGGATGCCCAATGTGATTGTGAACCATCGAAATAGCTGCCACTGGTCTAATTACATCGTTTGAGAGAAAAAAACATGATGTTCATCGTGTGTATACTTATTACAGAACAATAAAGCCGAATGCCGACCAAAAGCGACCCCAACGGGAACCGAAATAACTCCTGAACCCTGAATTGATCAAAATATTTTCAGATGTATTCAGAAACTTCAATAAATTCAAGACAAAATTCAATTTGTTGTAAAGACAAATATTGAGAAATTATGTTTTTATAGCTAATTGAATTTTGAAATCTATGCAAATTTAGACGTTAGGCACGCAAAGGTTAACATAATTTTCTATTGTAATTCTGTTTTTGTTCGCATCCTCCAAATTAAATTCGTTATTTCTTAGGTTGAACCAGGTAGCACAAACTACCATTCCTTTCATTGTCGCATTCTCCGGTGCTTTTACAGGGGCGTGATCCAGGATATAGTTCATTGCCCTGCCAACACCTCGGCAGTATTGAAATCCGACTACATTTCCAATCACGAACCGATCGTTGTATGTGAATTGGCACCAATCACCAACTGAAATTATCCTTAACGTAGCAAAAGGGCCTGTGAAATTTTTGTTTCACGGGCCAATAACGAAAGGGTCTAACGGTACGCTGGGGGAAATTTAAGTACATTTCTCGTTGTATATTAATGGAGTTAATGTACTTAATTTATGCGACTTGTAATTAAAGCTGAAATTTGTACTTAAAAGTAATTAAATCAAAAAATTTCCGACGCTCGTAATTAAAGTAATTAATCATGTAGTTAACTGTAATTATTGTACTTAAAAAAGGCTTGCGTAGGAGTTAAAGGTTATTGCGTGCCCCTCGATCCCCGGTGAGAAGCCCTTCAAGGTAGTCATCAGGGGCTTACCGAACTTCAACCCCAAGTCGATCGAAGAAGAACTTAAGGACCGTTACAAGCTAGCCCCTATCGCATTCTTCCGGATTACGAGGAGAGACGAAAACGTGAAAACGTACACGGATTGCCTTTTCCTGGTTCATTTCCAGAAGGGAACGGTGACGTTCAATGCGTTGAAGGCCATCCGCTCCATCAACTTCATCATTGTTAAATGGGAGCCATACCGTGGCGACCGTCACGACGTCACCAAGTGTCAGCGTTGCCTGAATTTCGGGCATGGCACCCGAAACTGCTACATCAATCCGCGCTGTGGCAAATGCACCCAAAATCATGTTTCCTCCGAGTGCGTTGTCGACGAGTCGGAAACGTGCAAATGCGCCAACTGTGGTGGAGCTCATCAAGGGTCCGACAAACAGTGTCCCAAACGCGAGGATTTCAAGCGGATCCGAAAGCAAGCGTCCACAAGAAGCCAACCAGGACGGAAGCAGGAAAACACTCCGGCATTCAGGGTGGAGGACTTCCTGCCTCTTCGTGTTACGCAACACGGTCAAGCAAATCCACGGGTGTAATCCGGCCCCCGTCAAGAAACGTCTGGTGCCTCAACTGGACAAAGCTCTCCATCCCCCCTGGATTCTGGAGAAAACCAGCAGCACAAAACGCCAATCCCGATCTCTTCTCTGCGGATGAGCTGATGAAGATTTTCGTCGACATGACCAGCGTTCTTCGTCAGTGCCGCAACAAGCCCGAACAGATCCAAGTGCTCGGTAAGTTTATCATTCAGTATGGCGTCTAAACCGTTAACAATAGTCACGTGGAACGCTTGCTCTGTACGAGCCTAAAAGTTCTAGCTTGCTGACTTCCTCCGCAAGCATAGTATCGACGTGGGTCTCCTATCAGAGACCCATCTAAAGTCCGGCGACAGCTTCTGGTTGCCTGACCACAACATTATTCGGCTTGATCGCACCAGCTCCAGGGGGGGGGGGGGGGGTGTGGCGGTCGTCGTCAAGAAAGGAATAAAATACCACACTCTGTCTCATATCCGCACCTCTATCATCGAGGCCCTTGGTGTGGAGGTGGAGTCGTCGACTGGATACGTCCAGTTCATCGCCGTCTACTGCCCTCGACAGTGTGCCGCCAACAGTGGACTAGCGGCTAAATTCAAGAAGGACCTGTCCACCATCACCCGTAACGGTTCCCGCTTCGTAGTAAGAGGAGATCTAAACGCTCGCCATGAGGCCTGGCGGAACTACCAGCAGAACCAGAACGGTCGTCTGCTGTTCGATTACTCACAGCATGGGTTGTACTCCGTTTGGTTTTCGGATGAGCCAACATTTATCTCACCGGCGGGCAACTTATCGACGCTAGACCTGTTCCTGACAAATATCGGCTTGTCCAAACCGGTAGCATTGAACGAACTCAGCTCCGACCATCAACCGGTGGTGGCTGAACTGGGCTGCAACGTGGCTCCTGCTTCAAGCCTGCGCAAGGACTATCATCGCGTAAACTGGGCCCAGTTTGGACGCGTGGTAGACAGGCACATCATCGATAACCCGCCGCTTGACACCGTGGAGGACATCGACCGAGCGTTGGAGGGACTCCACCAAGCCATAACCGTGGCTGACGAAGCGTGCGTCCGACGAGTTCCTGTGAGGGGTAAGTTTATTGCCATTGATTCCCACACCCAATTACTGATTCGCTTGAGAAATGTGCGTAGACACCAGTTTCAGAGGACTGGAGATCTGGACAAAAAACGTGAAATGGCCGATCTGAACAGGCAGATTGCTTCCAGAATGGACTCACTCCGAAATGAAAGTTTCGGGCGTGTTGTCCAGAATCTGGACGACCGCTCCAGACCATTCTGGAAGGTAGCCAAGGTCCTGCAAACTCATCCCAAACCCGTTCCACCTCTCAGAGTCGATAATGATGACGATCGGCTTTTAATCACCCCACAGGAGAAAGCAAATGCGATCGGCGAGCATGTCGCTTCATCGCATTTGCTTGGCTCGACTATCCAAAGTCCGCTCGAAAATCAGGTTGCGCAATGCGTTCAAAACCTAAATGCCTCCCCTTTTGTCGTGCCTCCGGCGGATATGATTACAGTACAACAGATTTGCTCAGCGCTGAAATGCACCAAGAACATGAAAGCTCCCGGGTTTGACGGTACACAGCAAAAAAATAATTTTGATATCACATCAAAGTGGATGCACTACAATCATGTCGAAAATTTCATGTAATTTTTATGACCACATAAATAAACAAATGCAGTAAAAGCAGCGTAATGTCAATTCATGCATTGTATTAATGATAATTTTGTCCTTTTTAGCAAGTAATATTACACCATATTTTCGACATGATTGTAGTGCATCCACTTTGACGTGATATCAAAATTTTTTTTTTGCTGTGTGTATTCAACTTGATCTTGAAGAGACTCACATTCTCCTTCCGGAACAGTTTGGATTCAGAAAGGGGCACTCCACCAATCACCAGCTAGTACGGGTGATGAATAACATCCGAAGTACCAAAGCTGTACCCAAGTCCACAGCCATGGCCTTGTTAGACGTTGAAAAGGCGTTTGACAATGTTTGGCATGACGGACTTGTGTACAAGCTTTGTAACTTCAACTTCCAATTACATCTGATTAAAATCACCCGTAACTACATCCAGCAAAGGTCGTTCAAGGTATCGTTGAATGGTTGTCTTTCAGACACGTTTTTCATCCCAGCAGGAGTCCCGCAAGGCAGTCTGCTGGGCCCCTTGCTTTACAGCATTTACACTTCCGACATTCCTCCCCTCGGTGACGGTTGCGTGTTTTTCCTGTTCGCAGATGATACGTCAATAGCCGTCAAAGGAAGAATGCCTCGCGAAATAACGAACAAACTTCAACGATGCCTTAACACCTTTGCTGATTATGCCACCATGTGGAAAATTAAAATCAATCCCTCCAAAACACAAGCGATCATGTTCCTCCATCGGCAATCGCCGAAACTAAAACCGGCTCCCTCTTGTACTGTAACCATGGCACTATGGGGAAAGTGGTAGCCAAAAATCGAAAAATTAACTAGCTTTGAGTGACGTATCTTGTAAACCATTTGATAGCCAGATAGTTCAAACCTAGATGCCCAAAATTTCAGCCCTCTGTGATGAAAACTCATTGCGCCACAGACATCAGACTTAGGAAAATTTTGAAAATTGTAGAAAAAATGCATTTGAAACAAATGCAATTTTCTCAGCGAATAACGGTCTAAATATTGAATTTAATACACCGTTGGAAAGCTAATCATCTAAATTTTAAAATGGGCATGTTGATAAGGTTACACGGTTAATTAAAATTGGTTAAAAATGGGCAATTATTGAAAAAATTGTTTTTTTTGCCTAAGTTGGACTATATCTAACGAGCAGGGCCGAGCAGTCTCAAGAGACCACCACTACGTTTTAGTTTAGAGTCTATACTATCTGCGGAACAAGGATTCAGCTGCGTATAGCTGCGTATGAGCGTCATTTTGGCACAAAGTCGTAAAAATGATTTTTGAAATGTTTTTTTGTTAATTACATATATCGATTATACGCGCATTAACCAAAAAAATCGTACAAATTAAACACTGGTTGAAAAGTGGAACTGTTAAATGTCAAATTTGGTCTTAAAAATGTTACACACTTAATTATTATTGTTGTTAAAAATGGGTAAAAACAGACCGAAAATTATCATTACATATAGAAACCGTATCTACCCAACTGGACTAAAAAGTTTTCAATGTTTTCACGATAACCTTTTGATATTTTCAATACATAATAACCAACGGAAAAAGAAAGACCACTACCAAAAGGAAATTACCTGTTCGAGTGCCATTTTACAATTTCTACCCACTAAACTTATTGATGTTACCTACTTGCATTTAAAAGACGAGGACAATATTTTCAAATCATGAGTTTGTTTTCGGCTTTAACGCTAACAACGTGTGTGTGCTAACAACAATATTGTGCAGTAATTTAATCGAAAATCTGAAAACAATTGTTTGTGATAATATGGATCATAGGAGCATCGTGTTACTTTTTGATCCCAAAGAATCTCAAGTAGTCAATGCAACAAAAGCATTTGAATATATCAAGAAAAAATATAATATTGATCTTGCCAAAGAAGAACAACTTCTTAAAAAGTTGAAGTACGTAGCACAACATTTTTACAATGCGTGGCAAAAGGCTCACCGCCTACAAGAGCGCTTTGAGAAATACAATAAGGATTGGCTCGATAGTCATTTGGAACTTGCAGAGTACATCGCAGAAACACCTTCAACGTCAACTGGCCATGATGGACGCGGACGTCCACAAAAACAGTTTGATGAGCTTAGTGATAGAAGTAAGCGAAGGAAAACCGATAAAATATTTGGCGGTAATGTTGGCACTATAGAAAGGGCTCTTCTACTCACAAGACAAATTGCGTATAGACATGGGGATTCAAATATGGTGAATTTGATTGGCCATGTTTTCAAAAATCGAGAAAGTGCATTTAAAATGTTTACGACTCTCAAAGATTCGCATGGAATGATGTCACCTGAAGAGGCGTTCGAATATTTTTTAGACTGCGATTTTTCTAAATACGCATATGAGCAAACAGTGAAAAAGAACCCATCAAGATTTCCGAGCTACAATGTAATTAAGAGTATGAAAAAAGTATGCTCACCTTCAACCGAGTCAATTGAAGAGTCATCATCAAAAATTCAGGTAGACATAAATATCCACATATTTTTCCAGTACACCAACTTTAAATGTTTCTTTCTTTTCAGGTCAAATTACAGGCACTCATGAATCATACAACCAGAGTTAATGTACACGTGCATCCATCCCGCGTGATAGAGACACGCTTTCTATAAGATCGTAGGTGCCTGGTACATTTCGAGACGTATTATTTCGCGTTTCCTTTTTGTTCCTACGTGCCTCATTCGTGTCACATGTGCTGTGTCTCATGAGCTAAGCTCGGCGAGCTCCAGGGAGATCGGCAGCGTACCTACGTCTTGCGTGCATGCTACAAGTGGCTGGTTGGGGATAAAAAAAAAAACAGCAGAGAACTGTTGTAGTCCTGTCACATTCTCGTGTTGCTGGTACAACTGATTGATTTCAAACAGTTGGTATTCAGTTTTTGAGGGTTGAGAGATTGTGGTTTTATAGAAGTTTATTTCAAGCGGAAGATGAGTTAAACGATTACGAACCAACTACCGGCGGGGTTATTTGTTACCGATCCATGCGCATGGAATTTTCATGGTTCAAAATATTGATTTAGCTCCACCAAGTTCAAACGATTTCAAATCAGCTCCTGATCATTCTCACAAAATTTGTTCTCATTAGGATGCGAACTCATACTGCACTTGGCCCTTTGAAGTTTATGTGGGAATTGAACAATTGAACGTTAGGATAATTTGTTATTAATTGATTAGGAAGATGATGTTCTTCTGACATTAAGTTGCAAGGAATTTTGTAGTACTAAAAGAAACTTTGTGGTTCTTCAGGGAACTTTTTAAAAGTTCAGCAAACTTTTTTGAAGTGCAGATTTTTCTTTAAATTTCAGCTAACTTTGTAGAAGCTCACCGAACTTCAGTGAACTTCGTAGAGTTTCATCGAACTGCTTCGATAACTCTTCTTCTACGTACCTGAAAAAGTTATAAGACAACGACACTTCATACACTTCGCAGCTCGTTATTGACAGTATGGGCTGAATGAGGTTATTAATATTGTCGCTAATGTGATTAGTAACACTTATGCTTCGTTTGACTCTAATGTACCGTTAACTGTTTTCACTTGAACACTGTTCTGATTTTGAATGTTTCTTTGGTATTATTATTATATTTTATTTTATGCATTAAGACCAACATATGTCAGATTAGCTAATTTTAGTGAAATTATTTGAAGTTCTGAGATCATGCAAAAGTTCAGAAAACTTCGTAGAAGTGGGAACTTTATACAAGTTTAGGTATCTTCGCAGAAGTTTATTGTTTAATGGCAGGGAACCTTTTTATTATTCAGGGACCTTTTTTATAACTTCAGAGCTTTGATGAAACCTCATGGACTTGAAATAGTTCAGAGAATTCCGCACAAATTCAGGAAATTTCGTGCGTCGAACTTTGCGGAAAATCAACGAGAATCGTAGACAAAAAGCAAGCTTTGATGAAGTTTTGTGGACTGCGTAATAATTCGAGGAACTGCGTATAACTTCATAGAAGTACAGGGTATTTTGAAAAAGCTCAGGGAATTTCGTAAAGATAGAAGACTTCAGGGATCTTCGTTTCAGTTTAGGGAACTTCATAGCAGTTTGTCAGAGATCTTAAAAATCTCAAAGAACTTCCTGAAGATGAAGATTTTGGGCCATCGTTTAATTTCAAGGTACTTTGAAATTTGAGTAAATTTTCTAAAACTAAAGGAAATTTTGTAGATGTTCAGGAAACGTTGCATAAGTAACAGAATATTCTTTCAGATATGCTCCCTAGACAGTCAGGATGTTTTGAAAGATCAGCATTTGCTGTTGTTTTCTGATCTGAATTAGCGAGTTGCTAAAAAAAAGGATGACTTAAGAATGTCCTCAAATTTTTGAATATCATAATTTTTCAAATGGTATTTTCCAAATTTAAACCATACACTCTGACAACATGGTGGCAACATGGTGATTTGATTTGTTGATCTGTTGCAGGTTGTAGCAATGGCTGTACCACTTTCTGGTTTGTTGTAGCGAGATGGTGGTGCTTGGTGGTCACTTTGTGGAATTGGTGCCGATACTCAGGCGCTTCCTTCTGACACTGGCAATATACAAAGGCAAGGTCACCCATTATCTAACCAAAAAGGTTATTTCTTCTTAGCGAATACGGACATCGACGCGAAAACGATGCCATCGAAACCCGCAGAGCAATGGTCAGCAGAAGCCACCTAGATCGTAGCGTGCCAACCAGAAAGCTATTGGAAGGAACGGAACAGAAGGTCGGTAGACTTGGTGATATTAATAATTGGAATGGTAAATATATCACTGTACTGGGCTACACACTCATCTGAGTTAAAGCCAACGATGCCCGCTCATGTCACTATTTTACTGCAGCTATTTAGCATAGACCGCGCCATCACCCAGTGGGTCACCGCTTCTGTTATAGAATTTATCTGAATGCTCGATCACATGAGGCACATTAAAAAAAAATCTGAACATTTTTAAAGTAATGGTAACAAAGTACAAAGGAAAGCGTAAAGGTAATACGCCAAGAAAAAAAAATGCTATGCAAAAAATTCTTCCACCCATTGAATTATCATAACATTGCTGCATTCGTAGCATTCCGATATATGTAATCTATTCAAAATACGTAGCATCCCATGTAACAATGTATACCAGCTGTGTTGCCGATGAATGATTAAATTACGTTGAAAATGTGTGAACGTCTTGCAACGGTCAAATCCCCGTACTAAACAATACCTATACACTTTTTGTAGAATTTTTGTCCATTCTATATAATAACGTGTCAAAATATGTTAGTCATGCAAGTGCAGTTAAGTGTTGAACCGGAAAAAAATAAACAAAGAATATTCTAATTGACCGGCAAATTAATGGCTTTTGCTATTAGAGGATTTCGAGAATTTAAACACTGCAAATATATGCTACCTTTCCTCTAAAATAGGAATGGTTTGTGCAAACGCAAATAAAATGTCGGTCAAAGCAACCAAGTTTCAACAGCCTGTATTTTGCTTACCTACACCTTCCAGAACTTCGAGCTCTGTAGTTCTAGCATTAATCGTAGCACATGAGATGAGGCACATGAGTTCAGTGCGAGCCTCGCGCACGCCAGGATTTTTGGGTGTCGCATTTGTTTCTCGCTCGTATTTTATTCTCGCGTGTCTCATTCTCGCTCATCACATGTTGTTTTCGTTGCGACGGGAGACGGTTTGTTGAGAGTCTCGGCAGCACATTTTTGCACACACGAGGAAAATGTAACTCTGCATACAACAGAAAGAATCATTCAAATCATCGATGCGGAAATCGTCCAACAAATGAATATCAACGATGACACAGAGCTAGTGCTTTTAAGCAGCTGGGGTATTGATGGCTCAACAGGCTATTCACAATACAACCAAGCGCTATCAACGCCAAATCAAAAAGATGACAGTGACGTCTTTTCAGTGACAACTACTCCTATACAACTTTATTATAAGAACAACAAGAAAAACATTTTGTGGCATAATTTAACACCCCAAAGCATTCGGTTCTGTAGGCCAATTATGCTGGAATTTATCAAAGAGTCAAAAGAGATGGTGCTTAACACCAAGAGATATATTGAAAATCAAATAAGTCAGCTTGTTCCAGTAAAAATCCAATTATCGAATGGTGAATATGTTTTGGTTGATTTTATTTTCGTTATGAGTATGATCGACGGCAAAGTTCTTAATTATGTAACTGATACTTCTTCCATGTCCAACTGTCCAATTTGTGGAGCTACTCCGAATGCAATGAGTGGTATAGAGGTAATATTTTTTTTTCAAATTTTAAGGGCCATAAAAATAACAATGTTTTTTTTCTATACTTTACAGAAGTTTGAAGCAGCATACGATTCGAACGAAGATGCTCTGCATTACGGCATATCTCCACTGCACGCCTGGATGCGATTTTTTGAGTGTTTATTACATATTTCCTATAGGATGGAAATTAAAACGTGGAAGATCACGAAGGATTTAAAGGCCAAATATCTTGAACGGAAAAAAAACTCGTTACTCAAAAAATGTACGAAGCGTTTGGAGTACGAGTTGATCAACCCAGGGCAGGCGGAGCTGGGACCAGTACAACAGGAAATGTGTATCGAAAAGCATTTTCAACTCCTGAATTACTTTCCAAAGTTTTGGATTTCGACGAAGAGCTTATTATTAGATTTCGTAATATTTTAATAGTAATCAATTGCCAAGACCCGATCAATCCTAAAAAAATGGATGACTATTGTAAGGAAACATATCGGCGGTATCTTAATTTGTATGATTGGTATAAAATTCCAGCAACAGTGCATAAAGTACTCGCTCACACTGGAAGCATAATAATCCATTCACCTGCTCCTCTTGGCATGTTAGCTGAGGAAGCAGTAGAGTGCCAACATAAACTACTAAAAAAATGTCGTACCCATCATGCTAGGAAAAGGTCACGAGTTGATAATCTACATGACGTCTTTATTCGAGCTATGAACTCATCTGATCCTTTGATAAGTTCAATAAATCTAGGTAATAGAATCCGAAAGCAGGTATCACTTGAATATCCAGATGTTGTGAAATCACTTTTAGTATTCGAAGATCTTGACAGCTCTGAAAATATAAACACTGAAGGCAATGCACTAGATGCATAAATGGATGATGTTGAACAACTGGATGATGATTTTGGTCTTGATGAAAATGTAGAAAATGAGTAGAATTGCTTGTGAATTTAATTTAGTTTTAAGAGAAAGTTATTAAATAAATTTTATTATGACAATTAGTCAAAGAAAATTATGTTTTATTTTGTAGTATATTCATCCCTGCAGTATAAAAATTTGGTTCAACTTAGTTAACGATGTTGATATGTGTTCAGTAAAAATAATGGAAACATAGTAAAAAAAAATAATCCTTTCGACTAGCTTTAATGATTTATTTCTCGCCTTGAGTATCATAACGGCATAACTGCATTGATCGATTTGTCTTCATCGATTTTCTCTTTTGTTAATAACTTGACCAAATCGAAGCCGATCGACGTGATTTTTTACTGACGGAAAAGGATCATAACCAGTGCTGCAAAATTTCGACACTAAAAACTGATAATAACAAAACAACCCTGGTCACTCATTTCAGCAGAGAGTCACCATCAGTAGCAATCAATATCAATTGTCAGTGATATTACTATCAGTGACGACGATGTGCAGTTTTTTCATTTACTGAATTACAATCGAAATCAAATTAATTTAGCAAAACAGTTACATAGAACCATCAAAGTGAATATGAATCATCATCATTATCAGCCTGGAGAACAATAATGTGACACAGAATGCGCAAATTCACAGTTTTTTCACCAAGGGAATCTTTGTCACTGACAAAGAAAAGAGTGAGATTTTGACAAAGGAAATTTTGATTTTCAGTTCTATCAGTGTTGCTGCTGAAATGAATTTTGTCTATATCCACTGAAGTTTTCTCAATGAAAATGACAAATCGCAGCACTGATCATAACATCTTGCCACATTAGCATTAGCATTAGCATCGAACAAGTTGCACAATATCGTAGGTGGTACGAATTCAAAACTATAAGAGCAAGACGGATTTCTGTAACTGGACAGATAGTAAGTAGGAAATAAATACTATCTCCCAGATAAAGAAACATCCCGCTCCAACAGTTAAGGATTGTCCTGGCCACGTCCTTACAACTGGTAGGGATAGGAAAGGTATGTTAGTCCAACATTTACTTAAGAGAGATGCAGAGAACTCTACGACCCCTCATAAATGTCTCGGGAATTTAGGAATTATGTTAGTAGGGAAGGTAAGCCATAGGATACACCCAGTCAGTGTTGCTGGCATATGTAGATTTTTTTTTATAAATTTGAAATTGCTGTCTGCTGGAATAAAATGAAGATATAACATGGTGAACTCACCATCGTTGTTACATTCGTAGCTGAATAATAGGAAGGAATTATGATGTGTTGAATATATTTTTTTTTATTGATAGAGGGGAAAACCCGCGGGAGTGAAAATAATTTAACTACCTCTTCTCCCGTAGGCACAAAACCTCTATGTCTTTTCAAGTTAAATCATAATCAGCTACAAATTTCAACAATAAAACATTTTTCAAGTGGAAGCAATAAAGTTAGCAGATTGAAGATGATGGATGAAATGTACGATAGATGGCATGGCAGAACTCCCGCTGAGGTGTCTTCAAGGTTCCATCGCGATCGGCATTAATTTGAAAGATACAAATTATACTGCAACAAATTTGCTAATATTTGCATACTTCTACAATAGTGTAACTTTCAAACCAACAAGACCAAGTAGATAAATAAACTTGAAGGGTTGAGGCCTCGATCGCAGTCCTAAAATAAGGGTGTTAATTAAACTGTAATGTTCTGTAAAAATAAAATAAAATTGTCAACCGATTTCAAATTCAATTTGGTCGATGTAGTGTTATACGGTAGATGATATTGAGGAGAAATTATTTAGTTATACTGCATAAAAAAAAAAATAAAAATAATTACAAAAGATAACATTAGTATTAGCATTAATCAATATCACAATAAACATAATTAAAAGTATGTAAAAACTGAAATACAGTGTAACCATGATTGATGTTTTGTTTATGTGGAGTCAATGTGAGAGTAAATGATGGTGATGATTTCAAAATGCTATTTATCATCTTATTTTAACGATGCTGTTGGATTTGATATTAAATAAGATTTTATATGATGTGAGATGGATTTTAATCATGTGCAGAGAAAAAAAAAATCACCTAGGAAAGAAGGTGATACTTAAACATAAATATTGCTAATATTAATATGTAAGTTCCTATAGAAAATGATCTAATACGAGATGTAACTTTGGAGCATTAAATTTGAGGCTTGTTTTTGAAGATCCAACATGATAGGACTAGGAACTTTAAATAATAATTAAAATCTCAAATGTACTAAAGTTGAAAAGACGCATCTGTGTCACTTGAAAATTCATACATGTAAACCACACAAACACAAGAAATAAAGATCATTTAAAGACAAAAAAAATGTATTACAGTCAGTTGTTGGTAATTCATCGAGTGTTTGTCTCCTATTATGCAATTTTTTTTTTAAATGTTGGCTCTGCATGTAAAAAATTAATTATTTATACATAATTGTGGTTTGCTTAAAATTTCCTGGAACAAAAATGATCGTCAAAGTCCATGTCTTTTTCGGGTTATGTTAAGGAGGGAGGGAGAGAGGTTGTTAAGGGGGAGGGGGTTTTACATGCACGTTTTTTTCAAGTCTCATTCCTCATTGTGGTGGACACGCCGTGATCTACCTTTGGCAGCTGACTTAGTCCTGCTTGCTGCAGGACCTAGTGCCACGCTGTCCGAAGCGGTAATGAGCAGATGCAGGTAGTAGTAGTAAAATTATGTTTATTTCTGTTGATTATGGTAGTACATTGATTTATCATTTTAATTGATTAGTCTACCTGGCTCTTCATCTTTGTTTCATTTGATATTCTAATTTAATATTTGCGTTCTTCAACTAGTTTACAGAATATCCCTTTGGGGATGTGTTTTATTTGAATTGAAAAAAGTGATAACCTACCTAACTACGAGTATAACTTAACCTAACGTGCTAGATGCATGATTTGATCTCAGACAGGTGTCTCTGAACCTTTCCAGGATGAATACTCTCCGTTCTGCTAATGTCTGAATTTCAGCCAGGAGGTGGATCTCAGAATTTCTAGTCGGGGGGGATCTTGTTCTGGATCCTTTGGAGTTTATTGTGATGGCATTTTGCGCAACTCTCCCAGATTGGCATACCGTACTCGATTACAGGAAGGATGATTTGTTTGTAGACAGCAAGCTTATTTTTAAGGGACTGGGTTGACTTCCTGTTGATAAGTGGATACAACGATCTTATCAAGATGTTGCACTTGGTTTTTGTTTTGTCAACGTGCTCCCTGAAAAGAAGCTTGCTGTCTAGTGTTAGCCCGAGGTACACGACCTCTTTGGAATATTTTACTAACCGCGTAATCTTCAGTGAGTAAACTCACTTTTTACGATTTGTTGAGTGAAATCCGACTCAATTTGAGTTGATCTCATCGGCCGTGTTTGGATAGGATAGCTATAAAAGATGCTGATGCATTTGCTTGCCACCATCGGGTTAGCGCCAGTGGTTTAGCTATTCTTTTTCAGATGGCGTACAGGGTTGCATTAGCATAGGGTGGTGTGACAGGGAAATTTCAATAAGTAATAAAAATGTGTTACCATAATTTGTGAACAAAATTACATCCACAGATATAACGCCATCCATTGGTGTGAATTACGTTTGTAAGCAATGTATTTTTGGCATTACATCACCCCTATTTTAACATACAGGTACACCGGGCCAACTGAAAATACGGAGTAGGGTAGAACAGGGAACAAATGCACCCCGGACAAAACGCCCGATTTGGATTCTTATAACTTGTCCATCCTTAATTCTTGGATTTTTTGGGTTGAAATACTGTAGCTATGCTTCTGAAAAATTATTTTGAGAAAAATAAAATAAAATGGAGCAGACTGGAACCGAACCATGGCCGTTAAGGTTTTGTCTAATGCTCAACGCTTGGGAAAATGAAATGGTTAAAGGCTTACAAGAGCTAGCTCATGTTTGACGAAAATACTCGCCACCGTTGAAGAAACACGTCCGTTTTTTCCGAACTTTCATCTGTACTGGGAGTTGCAAAAATCGTTTTCATCTGTACTAGTGGAAATGAATGTAATGTCGGCCTAAATGCCCCTAATTTGGGCCCATACTTAAATTCAGCAATCGACTACATTTTCAATAGCTACCAAAAATATCCATTAGTACCGTCCCAATGACGCGTTCATCTAGATAAAATTGATAAAAATAAGCAATGGGCTTAGATCCATAGGCCAACATTAGAGCCATTTCCCCTGTATCTGAAAAAAATCTGTATTGAAATCTGTACCATTATTATTTTTTTTATTAATTAAACAAATCCACGGAACAAAACGGATTCGAAACTCAACTGTCATTAGCCAAATACATCCGTAAACCATATAGGTCCACCGTTGTATAATTGGCAATGCACCCGTGTACTGAATGGGAATTGTGGGATCGAATCCCACCGGTGCCCTTAGATTTTTTCGCAAATTTTCTCACACACACACGTCTCTTACCGATGATATGTGCTTACCTCTCAGTATGTTCAAACTATCCTAAAAAACAATTAAATTGACTGCAAAGTTGCTTAACCGTAAATCAAAACAAATCCAGTTTGAATCCTGATGAATGTGGGCGTCTTAGTGGAATACTAGAGAAGTATTAGTAATTTCCATTTAATTCCAATACTTTATTTGCTTATCCTTGACAGATACGCGAATTTCGTCTACAATGTGCACACTTCTTCAGTGTCTTGTACTAATACTCGACTCTAATGGCTCTAATGTTGGCCTGTGGATCTAAGATTGCTAAAACGCTGCTAATTATCAATTTTATCTAGATCAACGCGTCATTGGGACGGTAATAACCGGGGACAAACGGCTTTACTTCCCATCCGAAGACGGGATCAGAGATGTTATGCCTCAGAACATCCCGGCGGCGCCGACTGGGACTGAAAAATTTACACAAAAAACACATATATTTTGTGTATCCCTGTTGCAATCCAGTCAACATGGCAACCACTTTAAGATCGGAACAAATTTTCCAATTGTGTTGATTGTAATTTATCAAATTGAGCAATAGAGCCATTGATTCATACGTTTCCTTCATATTAACGGCATGAGCTAATGGAATAGAAGGTTTCTCATTCCCTTGATGCAGTAAAACGGCTTTCAAGCTCAACTTGCTGCTATCGATGAATAAACGCCATTCAGCTGGATCATATGGCTCACCAAACTCTACAAACAAGCCGTTTGCGTCATGGCAAAAACATGCCTTGTCCTTTGTAGAATAATATTTGTCAAATTTCTTGTGACGATTCCTGTGACAAGAAATTTTGACCTCCTTGCTCAGCATGTTGTGTTCTTTCAAGCGTGATGCCAGCAATTCGGATTTCTCCTTCGATAAGTCGAGATCTCGCACCAAATCATTAAATTCGGATTGTGTAAACAGTTTTGGGTTTCTTTCCAATTCCACCTCGAAGTCTTCCTCGCATTCCTCCTTGAATTCCTCCTCACTTTTTGTAACGGTCGATTCCACAGAGGGCGCTCGTTTCCGCTTTGGATAAACAGGATACGGGACCGAACTTGAATGTGGAACAGGTTTTGTCATAGAAGCCACTTGTGGATACTCAACTGTTTTGTGACGTCCTTGTTGCTTAACTTTTGTCAAGCAGAAATAACAATCCGTTGCATGACAAAACAGTCGACGCCATATGGTGTGTATGTCAAAGGACAAATAGCGACTGACAGATAACAAATAAGTGAGTTAGTAAGTAAGACATTAACACTTATCAAAAATAGATGAAGTAAGATAATGTCGATCTGGAAAGAACAAAGCACTACCATGCTGTACATAAATTGTTTATATGAAAGTTATTCAAAAAATCAATTTACCTTGCGCCTGACATCCACCTAGCCAAGCACGTTTTGCACGAACTACATCATACTTTTGGAATCCACGGTTCGTCAAAGTCTCCAGGATCAATTTTAAAATAAAGCCAGTATGCAGTTTGCAACGAAGCAGTGAAATTGACCGATTTTGTAAATATATAGTTGCCACACGCGTAACAAAACTTTTGAGGACCATTTTTACACTTGAATTCACGTTTTGTCGTATACATCGTTCAGCAATGTTAAAGAAAGAAAGCTGTCAAATTGAGTTGGTTGCGTTAGGTTCTCGCCGAGCGGTCTCACAAACACTAGCGTAAATTATATTGTTGAAAATATCCCATTTAATTTTGCGTGACAGCTGGTAGTGTTAGTGAAATACACCGTATGCGTACACGTCCGCAGAAAGGCTTACTGGAAGTGGTGCATGAACCTAGGAGCGGGACAATGGCCAATCTTGGAACATTCAATTTCCATGATTTTACAAAAAATTTCATAACTTCGACAATTTCCAACCGATTTCATCCATTAAAGGCTCATTTTCTCCAGTTTTTAATGGACTTCAAGAATAAATTATGGAATGATTTTTTGAATCTTTTTATCCCATTAAAAATGTTGATTAAAACAAGATTTTTATGGAAAATTCGCAGGAAAAATAAAAAAAAATGCTGTAAATTTTTAAATGACTTCAAAATTAAATTTTTATTTAAGACATAATATTCTAGTGAACGATAGCAAATTTATTTAGCTTCACTTTCATAAAAAAAAGATTTAAAATTGGTGCACAAGTTCCAAAGATATTAACATTTTAGTAATCGTACTTTTGTCCAAAATTCAAAAAATCAAAATTTTTGTACATCTCAAAAATGGCTCTACTTTAATTTTTTCTGACCACGGCATTGAATTCAGCGTAGGATTTTGCATTAGAAACGTTGGTCAACCACTAAAGTTCACACTTTTTATGTTGTTTTGTAAACTAGTGTTATGTTTACATGCGAGTGAATTGAGTTGGCGCACGTAACTGCCAACATGGGTGAAAAGAACTCAAAATTAGGTACTTTTTTTCTATCCGTGTACTAACAGACTGAGTGCAACCAAGGTGACTACATATTGGTGTTCTAATTTATTTATTTATTTATTTATTTATTATTCTCTTCATCGGACTTTTGTTGTTTAAATGAAGATTGATGGGGAAAAGTCTATTTGGCAAATATTTGCGCAAATAGGCGTAAAAACCCCATATCTTTTCAAAATACAAGGAACGATATAAAAAAGGACAGAAAAACACATCAATTATAAAAATAAACACCGAATAATAATAATACCACAGACAAACAGACATAACACTCGCAAGTTGTTCATCGAACAAGCATTTAACGGCCAATTCAGAAGTATCGTAGTTGGTAGCACCGCCACCTGTGGCGCGCATAGTCAATTCCCTTGCGTTTGACGTTTACACACTACCGCCATCTGTTCAGCGTACTACCCACCACAGTGTATTCAACAGATGGCGGTAATGTTTTAGCGACGATGTTTTACAGTGAGAAATATTCAATGTGTGATGTCTGTTTGTCTGTGATAATACTATGGTCTTCATCATAAAAAAAAAGTAGAAGGGTCTGTGCCTAAGGGCACGAACGGAAGCTTGACGTAGGACCGCTAGGGCACGGAACAAATGTGAAGAAAATTTAGTTCTTTTAATTGATCGATCATCTATTATCTTAACTCTTTTCGTTTTTGATTTGTAGGCGTACCAAATTTGTAGTATTTTCTTAAAGAGAAAGTTGATGAAGAGAATCGATCAAAATCACTTGCACCCCTGCTTCCAAGTTTGGTTACAAGATTACAACTCTGGAGATCATTTAGTGTGGTCATTGGGGGCATGTGGTTGTGAATATGGACCAACAGGCAGATAAATTCTATTCTAAATTTTTACTGTAATAAGCTTGTTGGCCCAGAAAAGGGCCATTTTGTTGCCAAAGTTGGTGATGATTTAACCTCTGAAACTGTACAGAGTTCGTCTGTCGCTTCAGAGCGCATCGATGGCCGCTTACGGCTGGCGTATTTAGTGTAGGTGACAGCATCACGGATCTCATTTTTCAGGAACACCTTCAGCACACCTCGTAAATCAGACCGGAGATACGTCAGACACCGCCACGGCAAGCCAGACGACGGATTGTGGTTATCTTGAAGAATTTGCGTTTGGTTCTGAATAGGGCGATGAGTGTGCAAAATATTACGCAATTCCATCCTCCCTATTCGCACGCGCCCGAGGATTGGAGGCGAATGCCACTTCGACTTGTTTCGTCTACTTACTACTCTCTGATGACTGTGCTGGGGAAGCAGCATATGCATGTAGGTAATTGGTGGATTTGTTAGTTAATTCGACGCTTTTGGACAATGCTGGACAATTACTAGTTTTTCAATAGTTTCTTGTTAAAAATCAACATTCGGAAGCGTTGTTATCGATGCGTAGCCATATATCTAATCGATTGGTGATAAAATTATTGAAATTGGACCAGGGACAGCTGAGTTATTAACGTTCAAAATCTTTCTTAATTTGTTACATGTTCCATTTTTGGTTTTCACAAAGTGTACCCCCATATAGAAATCAAAGACGTAGTCCTACGTCAAAATAACCTCGACCGTCTTGCAACAATTTACTAATTGAAAGCAGTTGCATGTGTCGAACCGTATCGTCACCTATCCAGCAGACTACGTTGAATCCGTTTACGAAATGTTTCCACTGTGCAGTTGAAATCGAAAAAAACATAAAATTCATTGAAACGTGCAGACAGTAACCGTATTGGATTATGTAATCCGTAATTAGCTGCACGGGGTCCGAGATGCAGGAAACTTCTCGATCGTAGAACTCGTTCAGGTGCATAGATTTCGAATTCAGCCAAAATCCCGGGAGAGTCGATTTCGCTTATCAGCACTTTTCCAGCAAAAACTGCCTGGTTAATTTTCCGCCTACGTTCAAGAGTTTCAATACCCAGTAGTTGGCAACGATCTTCGTAGGGTGGAAGGTTCGTAGGATCGTACCAAGGAAGGTGGCGAACGAATTTCCTCTGAACAGACTCGATCCTCGCTATCCAAACTGTTTCATACGGACACCATACTACTACACTAAATTCCAAGATCGATCGCACCAGAGAGCAATAAAGAGCTGTCAGGCAGGTAGGATCCCGAAACTCATCAGAGATCTTAAAGATGAATCCGAGTTGCCTGATAGCTTTGGCTATGATATCCGTGTAATGTAGCTTAAATTTCAAAGCAGAATCAAGTGTAATTCCTAGATCACGAACGTTGTCCACACGCTGCAGAGGTTGGTTATCGATCGTATAATTGAATGCAATAGGTTTTAGCTTGCGATGGAAAGTGATGATATTGCATTCTTGAACACTCAACGTGAGAAAATTCCTAGAGCACCACTCTTCGAAACTATCGATCAGGTGCTGCAACCGCAGGCAGTCAGTGAAGCATCGCACAACCACGTACATCTTGACATCGTCTGCATAGAATGACCGGCAGCCAGTTGGAAGTATCAAACCGATTTTGTTAATGAATATGGAGAATAGCAGCGGTCCCAAATTGCTGCCTTGAGGAACGCCTGAGTTATTTGAAAAATATTCCGATTGATCAGACCCGATTTTCACACAAAGCTCTCGATTGGTAAAATACGATTCAAACCAATGAGTGAGTCCACGAGAAACACCAAGCTCCTCGAGTTTGGCAATTAGAATGGCATGATCAACCCGGTCGAAAGCAGCCTTGAGATCCGTGTATACGACGTCCACCTGTGCCCCTGCCTCCATATTCCGTAGGCATAGGGACATGAAAGGAGCGAGGTTTGTTGAGACCGAACGTTTGGGGTGGAAGCCATGTTGGTCAGGAGAAATGTAGTTTCTACAGCTGGCAAATAAAGCGTCGTTGATGATTATCTCGAATACTTTCGAGCAGGCACAAAGTGAAGTAATTCCTCGGTAATTATCCACATTTTGTTTGTCTCCTTTCTTGAACATCGGGAACATGAACGAAGATTTCCAACGAGAGGGAAATACACCTTGTTGTAACGAAATATTGAACAGCTTTGAAAGCGGAGAGGAAAGCTCTGTTGAGCATTTTTTGAGTATGGACGATGGAATGCCGTCAGGCCCAACAGTGTTCGAGAATTTCAGCTTCTGGATGGCAGAGTCGACGAGGTCCAATGTGACCGTGAAAATATCAAAGCTGAACGCGTCACTGGGAGTATCTCTGATCCCTTCAGCAACTTGGCTTAACGATGCCGTTGAATCGTTGAAAACACTCTTGAAATGCTCAGCCAGGAGGTTACATTTCCCTAAAGAAGTGTTTATCGCTTAGATGAATCTCAACCGGTAGCCCATCCTCTTTCCTTTTTGTCTTCATAAACGTCCAGAATAGCTTAGGATTACGCCAGAGATTGGTCTGCATACGTCTTGAGTACTTCTTGTATGGAAAACGGTTGTACATTCGGTAGCAATTACTTGCTAACGAAAATAATCGCTTGGTGAATGGATTACGGGACTGGCTGTATTTTCGAAGAGCCTTCGATCTCACACGCTTCAAGTGTTGTAATCGAGCATTTGACCATGCAGGTTTTGGAGCAGGTCTCCTCAGAGGCACACAATCCATTATTAATCGGCTAACAACTTCGTCGAAATAGTTAACGGCTTCTTCAATGGACGAACACAAATCAAGCGACTGCCAATCTACCTGGGCCAGTGAGTGATTCAATGCGACGTAGTCAGTTCTACGAAAGTCCAGGCTTTGTACATCAACGATGTTTTCATAGAGAACAGGAACTGATCGATGATGAATGCTTCCAACGCTGGATGATCGGCGTCTAGATGTATCAGAGGCTCGGATGCCTCAGTGACACTGCACTCTAGTGCAGCGGCTTCGTTCACCAACACAAGATCAAGCAGCCGAGAGTTTCTGTTTGGTACAGAATTAATTTGCATTAAACCATGCAGGCTAAAACCATCCAAAAGAGCACAGCAGGAAGCAGGCATGTACGACTGGTTATAGTTGCCAAATAGCAGAGCTAGATCGTTGTGATGTAATCGGGACAATACAGCACCAATGGAACTGATATGGTTCTCAACGCAGCTCAAATTAGATTTACGGTCAGGAGGAAGGTACATAACACCGATGCTTATCATGTTGTGTGACGTCGTAATCTTCACCCATAGCTGCTCAAGAGAACTTCTAACCGGAGCAGGATCGAGGCAACAGTTCAGTCGTTAGGAAACCGCAATCAAGACGCCACCACCGCGTGATTTGGAACTGTTTATCCGGTTACGGACTGAGAACCTACTGCCAAATAATTGTGCTGAGTGAATTCGATCATCTAGCCAGGTCTCGGTAAGAATTATTGCATCGTAGTTGGACTCAACAGCAGTCAAGAATAAGTCGTCAATTTTAGTTCGCAAGCCACGAACATTTTGATAATACACCACAAGTCCATCGGATAACATAGGTTGGCAATCGGAAAGGTAAGGTTCAGTCGATGGTGAAGAAGACGTTGCGCTGAAACGTGGAGGCCGATCAGGCGAGGAATTGGTTTCAATAAACGCATACTTGCCTGAAATCGAAGGTTGGAAGACCCCTCACCGTTCTCAACCACAGGGCTTAAACGACTACGATGGCAGGAATCAGTACACACGACTGCGTTGAGAGGCTAAGGGGCTTCCATGGGGCGGTAGGCAATGCGTTCTGGGCTGACAGTTTCAGAAACGTGGCAGCTACGATTCGGTGCAGTATGTTCAGAATCGGTGTTATAAAGGAAGCCGTCATCGGTGGACTGCAGACCGTGATGTTCAGGATTGAAATAAGCAACATTGGAAATGCAAGACGTACTGTAACTTGAAGGCATATCAGGCGAAGAATTGTCTTGATCACATTTGTACTTGCCTGTTGAAGCAAGCTGGAAGACCCCTGATCCACATCTAGTCACAGGACCGGGACGACTGTGTTGAGCGCTGGCAGGAATCAGTGGGACTGTACTAGAGGAACCAGGGGCTTCCAAAATGCAGTCCATAGTACGACCCGGGCGTGAAGTTTGGTGACTCATGCTGTACAGTGGTTGTTTAATGCCGTTGGCAACAGAAATGCTACTCAACAGGAGGAAGTTCGTGAAGGATTTTGTACCTAGAGGCGTAACACTGGAACTTGAAAACTGATCAGACAAATACTTGTTGCTACTGGAAGCATACTAGCCTGAACATGAAGGTTGGGGGACCTCACCGCCTGTGTCAAATTCATTAGTCAGCCATTTAAGATTTTTGTATGGGACAGCGATTCTAATTTACAATTTGCTCTAAAACTGCACTCCCCTCCCCTTCCACCCCCCACCCCCCCAATCTCCTCGCCCATATTCTGACAAACCAGTATCATCATGAGTGAAACCTCTCTAAAAGTTCCACACATTTGAGAAGTTTTTCGTTTAAAAGCTCGGAAAATTTTGCTCATTGTTTGATCTACATTTTTTTTTATGAATTTTAGTAAACGATACTAAAATATTTATTTGCCTTGTAGTGCCATAAGTGGCCAAAACAGGGGAAATTAAAAGACTCAAGTGTGGTAACGGCATGCATGCACAGTTCTATTTACGATTTTAGAGATCACTGAATGCTTAAATACGAGAGTGGTAAAGCGAACTGAGCGAACTACACCATAGTGCCAATGATGTCACACTTGCTGTTTCACCACTCTCACATTTATGCATTCAGTGATCTCTATAAACTGTCGCAATATTACGAATATAAGAAATAATTAGTCTAAATAAATAATTTTAGGATTTACTGTAGCATGAATGAGGTACCAAGAGTGATTGTCAGAAAAGAAAAAGAGAAAAAGTTGAATTGAGCATTCCCTGCATAAATTTAGCAAGGTATACTGACCCCACAATTATGGATTACCTACAATTATGGATAACTTCCATTTGATAAACACGTTAGACCAGCCTTTCTCAATCTATGGGTCGCGGCTCACCACCGATGGGCCGTGAGCTGACCTCATGTGGATCGAAGAAATCCAGATGTCTTGAACATATGGTTTTTTACATTTCGTGACAAATATAAATTGAACTACACAGTTTAAAAGCACAATTTAAAGAGATACGTTTCTGAATTTCTGGCTGCTGTTTACATACATTATTGTTAGTGCATATAAATGAAAAGTTTTTTCCACGGTATAAAAACAAACGGAAAACGGATAAATAGAATCCGAGATACATCATTTTATAAAAAAAATCGATGTAATTTTCAGTGTGGTGTTGAAATAGTTAATAAACTTTAAAATATCTATCATAAACATAAACAATAAACCCATTCTTGTACCATGGAGCTGATTACACTCGAAAATTATATAATTAATTATATGATTTGAGTAGTAGCTACTGAAGATCCGAGAGATGGCGCCCCTTCAGTGGTAGGAAAATCATTTTTGCAGTATGGAGAATATAAGAAAAACCACGATTTGTGACTAAATATGCTTTCACAGAAGGAAACAAATAAACGAGTGTTTACCTTATCACCATAGTAATGTACTCGTGCAATTTTCATGCATCTAAAACTGCCCATAAAGATGATAATTTATAAAAACTGAAAATTTTCATGCATTTCCAAATGGTTTCCTACCATTCCCATACATTCGAAAGTGACTGGCCCTCTGGATGTGGATGATGTCAAAGACAACAAAACATGATTAATTATATATATAATTTTTTTTTTTTTTTTTTTTTTATAATTACTTTATTTGTACAGGCTCAATCGAATAAACTTTACAGAGCCGATTTATCCTTTGCGTTATACATTATTACTGTCTTAAATTTAAAGTTAAAGGAACTGGACCGAGTACACGCGGTTGTCTCGAGGTTAGTGGAGATTTACAATTTTTTGGATGGGAAAATGGAAGAAGGAGGTATGAAATGTGGTTTACGATACAACTATTTAATTAATCCTAAAGCATGAAATTATTTCTATTCATCTTGAAAACAAACATTGAAAAAAAAAAACCCCACACGTACAAAATACAAACTAAACACAAGGTTAATCAAACTTACAATCTAAAGTTAATATCCTTAAAGTAAACATATATGAGTTTCATAAACTCCAGATCGCGTCTAGCCAAAATATCCCGAACTGGAACATTAGGTTGTCTACCTCGAGCCCGAAGGGAATCATAAAAATGTGATCTGACTCCACGATACTCCGCACAAGACCAAAGGATGTGATCAGCGTCCTGGTAACCTTGTCCACATTCACAGAGATTGCTGTCTCCCAACCCCACACGGAACAAGTGAGCGTTTAGACAATAGTGATTGGACATGAGACGAGACATCACGCGTATGAAGTCTCGACTCAAGTCCAACCCTTTGAACCATGCAAACTTCGACACCTTAGGGATAATTGAATGTAGCCATCGTCCCAAGCTCCCTTCACTCCATTGATGTTGCCAGCTAACGAGCGACTGCTGACGATAAATAGAGAAAAATTCACTATAGGCGATCTGTCGATCATAAATGTCGCCTTCCATAGCGCCCACCTTCGCAAGTGAATCCGCCTTCTCATTGCCCAAAATTGAGCAATGCGAAGGGACCCACGCGAAGGTGATGATGAAAGAGCGCACGGATAAAGTACTAAGCAGTTCTCGTATTTTCAAGAGAAAATACGAGAAGTGCTTTACCGGCCTAATGGAACGGATAGCCTCGACAGAACTGAGACTATCCGTAAAAATAAAGTAGTGGGCTGGAAGAAGTGAAGCAATAGTTTCCAAAGTGTAGTGAATTGCTGCCAGTTCAGCCACATACACAGAACAAGGAGCTTCAAGTTTTCGAGAGGCGCTATGAAATTCATTAAATACACCAAAACCAGCGGACTCCTCTATTAGAGATCCATCTGTGAAAAACGTTCTTGCAGAATCAACATGGCCAAACTTTGCAGCGTATAATGACGGAGCAATCATAGGACGACGATGCTCTGGAATTCCGCGGATTTCCTGCGTCATAGATAAATCAAAATTCACTGCATTGCCGAAATCGGAGAAGATTACACGATTGGGAATATTTCTTGAAGGGCTGACATCCTGTGTTAAATATAGGTAGTACAAAGTCATAAAACATGTTTGAGGATTTAGCTCCAGAAGCTTCTCAAAATTTTCGATCACCAGTGGGTTCATTACTTCACAACGGGTGAGGAGCCTCAGAGATAAGTCTGAAAAACGGACGGATAGTGGCAACATGCCCACCAGCACTTCGAGACTCATAGTATGAGTCGAGTGCATGCATCCTAACGCGATACGAAGACAACGATACTGGATCCGTTCCAGCTTGATGATGTGCGTTTTAGCTGCCGACTGGAAGCAAAAACTACCGTACTCTAAAACCGATAAAATCGTTGTCCGGTACAACGTCAGAAGATCTTGTGGATGGGCTCCTCACCACGTTCCGGTAATTGATCGAAGGAAATTGATCCTTAGTTGGCATTTTCGTCTCAGATACTCAATGTGGGATCTCCAGGTGCATTTGGAATCGAACCAGACCCCAAGATATTTAAAAGACATGGAATGAGTGATCGGCTTACCCAAAAGTTGAAGCTTCGGTTGTGCTGGGCTATGCTTCCTAGAAAAAACGACCAACTCAGTTTTCTCCGTGGAGAATTCGATACCTAGCTGAATAGCCCAAGTAGACAAATTGTCCAAGGTATCCTGTAAGGGTCCTTGCAGGTCAACCTCTTTTGGCCCTGTGATAGACACTACGCCATCATCTGCAAGTTGTCTCAACGTGCAATTGTCACTAAGACAGACATCAATTTCTCTAACGTAGAAATTGTACAAAAGGGGGCTTAAACATGAGCCTTGGGGGAGACCCATGTAGCTAAATCGAAAAGCTGTAGAGTTTCCATGAGAAAAGCTCATATGTTTTTCTGACAGCAAATTGTACAAAAAATTATTCATTAATGGAGACAATCCACAAGCGTGGAGTTTCTCTGAAAGAACTTCAACGGATACTGAATCAAAAGCCCCCTTGATATCCAAGAACACAGAAGCCATTTGCTCTTTCTTAGCAAAAGCTAACTGAATTTCCGAGGAAAGCAACGCGAGACAGTCGTTCGTTCCCTTACCCCTACGGAAACCAAATTGAGTATCTGAAAGAAGGTGGTTCGTCTCAACCCATTTGTCGAGGCGAAAAAGGATCATTTTCTCCATCAATTTCCGAATACACGACAGCATCGCGATGGGCCGATACGAATTGTGATCCGACGCGGGTTTATCAGGCTTTTTAATGGCTATCACCCTTACTCGTCTCCAATCGTCGGGAACAATATTGAGCTCCAAGAACTGATTGTACAAGTTCAACATGCGCCTCTTAGCGACGTCTGGGAGGTTTTTCAGCAAGTTGAACTTGATTCTATCAGATCCCGGGGCAGAATTGCCACACGAAAGGAGAGCGAGTGAAAGTTCCACCATTGAAAAAGGCTGACTGATTTCGTCTACCGAATTCGCGGTTTCGCGAGGAATCAACTGCGACGGCACGGAATCCGGACACACTTTTTGCGCGAATTTAAGAATCCATTGATCCGAGCATTCCTCGCTTTCGTTGTTAGTAGACCGGTTACGCATTCTTTGCGCCGTACTCCAAAGCGTATTCATAGACGTTTCGCGCGACAATCCGTCTACAAACTGCCGCCAGTAACCCCGTTTTTTGGCCTTGATGAGGCTCTTGAGTTCGCGTTCAAGAGATGTGTATGCGTCGAAATGCTCGCGTGTTCCGCGTTTCCGAAAAAGTTTAAACGCGTCGGACTTTTTACGGTAAACCTCCGTGCATTGTTGATCCCACCAGAGCGATGGTGTTTTCTTACGAATAGACGATCGCGGCACCGGTCGTGTTTGAGCTTGAAGTGCGCTGTCGACGATGAGATTAGAGAGGAAATTATATTCCTCCAACGGCGGAAGCTCTTCCACTGACGATACTGTATCGTCTATCGCGGATTGGAACTTAGTCCAATCAATGTTACGGGTTAGATCATACGCGACGTTAACGGATTCTGACGAGTTGAACCCACTGGCAATCGAAATTTTGATCGGCAGATGATCACTACCGTGCGGATCCTGGATTACATGCCAAGTGCAATCCAACGATAGTGAATTGGAGCAAAAGGTGAGGTCTAATCTGCTACCATTCGAGGATGGACCAGCCAAACGTGTTACTTCTCCATTGTTAAGTATTGTCATGTTGAAGTTGTCGCAGAGATCATAAATCAAAGTAGAACGGTTATCATCGTACAGCTCCCCCCAGCCTGTACCGTGGGAGTTAAAATCTCCCATGATCAACCATGGAGCGGGAAGTACCGCACATATGTCGAAAAGTTGTTTGCGATTAACAGAGACTCTAGGAGCAATATATACAGAAGCAATACAAAGGCTCTTACCTTTAATGGTAGCCTGACATGCGACAACTTCAATACCGGGGAATTCGGGAAGATTCACTCTATAGAAGGAATGGCACTTTTTGATCCCCAAAAGTACCCCTCCTCCACGTGAATCCTCACGATCCAATCGAATAATGTTAAAATCAAAAAAAGGGAGATCAATTTCTGAAGAGAGCCATGTTTCACAGAGGGCAAATGCATCGCAATTATTGTTATGGACTAAATACTTGAACGAATCTAATTTCGGAATAAGACTTCGACAATTCCACTGTAGAACAGTGATCAAATCCCCGACCTCGTTTGGAAAATTATCCATCGAAGGAGATGATAGCTGCAAGAAGGGGCCATTTTGAAGTCAATTGCTTCAAGAAGGATTTCACAGTCGGAAGCAATGTGAGGACAATGCTTTTCAGAGGATCAGAAATGTTGAGGTATTTGAGAATACCGTCCACAATGTCATCAAATGAGAACAGCCCAGATGAAGAAGGGGTTTCTATTCTTAAAATTGGGGCATCAGGGGTTTTGGATGTCCCCGGAAGAGGTGGAAAATCCTGGGTATAATCAGTTCTGCGGAATCCAGGAGGAGTAGAAGTATCCTTTTTTCCACCACTCCTTGATTTGGGCAAGCTGATTTGGGGTTCTTGATCTGCAACTTTCCGCGAACGGATGCGTTTTCGTTTCCGGGCAGAACCTTCCGGAAAACTGAAAGAAGTTCCCTCCTCAGCCAAGTCAGAGCCAGACTCGTCGTCTGACAAAAGAGCGAAGGGATTTGTTTCGTTGGTCGATGGCTTGGCTGTCTTAAGCATTTCTGCAAAAGACCGCCTGGAACGTTCCTTAAGGGAGCGTTTCATTTTGTCCCCGAGCTGTTTGTACGCCGGGCACGACGAGAGAGCATGAGGAGGAGTTCCATTGCAGTACACGCATTTTGGTGCAGTAGCTGCGCAGGCGCCATCCTCATGCTTCTCCCCGCATGTGGAACAGCGTGCCTTGTTGCCGCAGTGGGAGGCCGTATGTCCCAACCGCTTACAATTCTGGCAGTTCATGACCCGAGGTACAAACAACCGCACAGGAAGACGAAGTTTTCCCAGCTCGATGTATTGAGGAAGGGCAGATCCAGAAAAGGTCACCCGAAACGAGTCTGTGGGGGTAAAACTCTTTTTACCCTCGCTGAGCGATACTGACTTCATTCTATGAACGGCCAGTATCTTTACCGGAGGAAGCAAGGGGTTCTTGAATCGGCCAACCGTTTGCTTCTCCAGTATCTCGGGGTTCAGGCTCGCCTCAGTGACCACGCCTTCGATCTCCACATCAGAGGCTGGAATGTACACCCTATATTCCAGTGTGAAAAACTGGGAAACAGCAATTTCATTAGCTTGTTTCAGGTTAGCGACGGTCACACGAAGTTTGTTGTGCCTAACCTTCGTTATTTCGGTCACGGCAGAGAATCGCTTTGTCAGATCATCAGATATCTGAACAACATTCAAGGGTTTGTTTTTGGGCTGAAAATAGACAACCCATGGGCCAGTCGAGTCATTCGGGTAGGCCCGCAATCTGGAGTTTTTCTCAGCCTGCCCATTGACAGACTGAGACGACGAACCAGGGATGACATCATCATTTTTCTTAGATGAATGGTCATCCATGTCGTCTTCTGACAGAACATCCATTTTGTTCAACTAGTGGGAGCGCAAAACGCTCTCCCACTGAACGCACAGACACAATACACAGAAAACACTACAAACACAGAAATACAAAATGAAAATTTAACTAATGGGGGAGGAAAAGAAACAAGAAAAAAACAAAAACTTATCTGATAATTCTATACTACTACCACCGGGCGTTATATGTGTAGGCGTTTACACAGATGGCTGGAAGAGACGCGCTGCGTGGATGACCTTCGTTGTGGTGCACTTGATCGAGGCTCGGTACTCAGCGCACACAGGCGCACGATGATTGATGAATGATGTAGATGTAGAAACGGGTGCTCACACTCGATGATGATGATACGTAAGCGGGTATGCGTGAGCGCGTATGCGTGACCACGCAACGATGATGCCCAAATTGGTTTGCGAATTACCAATAGCACGGATTAATCGTTCCGAAAATGACACTTTCTACTTAAAAAAAACTCACTTTTCGATCAATTTACCGGGAACTATGCCAGGAGTCACGTAGTGAGAAAAAACTGATAATTTATATCAAGCGAATATATATATATAATTGTCCACTGGAAGAACTTCGATAATCTGCAGGATCAGGAAATCCATTTGAATATATTTCACGTTTTAACTTCAGCAAATCCCACAACACTTATTGGTTAATTAACGCCTTAGTTTAACAAGCAACGCTTGTTTGCTGAGTGATCAAGTAAGCCAAAGTCACGAATACTAGAACAAACACAAATTTCCACTGTTATTCCTTTAATCCTTAAACACTCGACATATTTTCTATCTTACCACAAAGTGTTTACAGTGAGAGCACCCCTTACTCATCACCCGTCAATCATCTTTGAATGACGTAAGGCGTGCCACTTGTGCTTCCTCCCTAATGACACAAATTGACAGCCTTCGATCCGAGAATTCTCCATTTTACTTTCCATTCCCCAGCACCCAAAAAACGACTACCTACCATACAGCACCACCTTGAATCGATAAAAAAGCAACACCCTCCACCGTTCAGGATTGGTCGGTTTTTTAGCAACTTTTTACCAGCCGGGTTTACATTTTCCCCTTAAGCAAATCCAATCCTGAAACCGCATGCTCACATTCACCCTGAAAAGTGCCGTTCCTCACTGCAATCGTACGGTTGGCAACTGGGTGCATATGATCGATATTTTTCCACCCCGCAAGCAAGCAACATAAAAATGAAACAATCAAATCCTACTTCATCACTCTACAGCTAGGTAGCGAGTGTGAGAGGGTGAGAACAGAACAACCCTCCAAGCCGAACACAGGCGCTGCTCGCTGGATGGACCGTATTGGTAAACATCAGCAGTAAGTCGGCCGGCCGGCCGGTAGGTTGCGGGAAGTCACCCTCTTGGCACCCCATTCGGTAGGATTGAAAATTTGCAGCGTCTGTCGATTCCGAGGGAGGGATGCCGTTTCACATGTCGTCGGCATCGATGGTACACACGTTCAGAATGTGCAGTGCATTCGAATAGGGATCGATTGATTCTGAAAAAAAAAAACGTATTTTGGATTGTTGTTAATATTTCGAAGGAATGTTTTAGCAAGAATCAGTAAATAAAAATTAAAAAAAAAAATCTGGTTATGCTGAGTCTGACGGATTTATATCTCAGTCACCCAATATAAAAAAAAAACAATGCAATGTCGGGTGACCGGACAATATGATGACCGAACGAATGTTTGCCATACGTACGATTGTCATGAATATGATTTCCAGAATATACGTTTGCCATAATAGGTACAGTCTGTTCCATTAAGAATTTGTTCGCACAAAATGGGTAATTTCTTGCAGGTTTTTTTTTTAATATTTAGCACCTCTCGAAATCAGATGGTGTTTTGATTGTTTCGCTACATTTCTTCAATTTACGCTTGATAAATAATTGGCTTTGACTATGTTGACTATGCTCTGCAGCTCGGAGATTTTAACCAGCCTTTGCTCCGGTGGAGTAAGTCGTACGATGGATCTTTCCAGGTTGAACCTCAATCGGTTTTATCGGCTGCTAGTTCAACGCTTATCGACGGTTTCGCTTTACATGGCCTTACGCAGATCAATGGTGTATTGAATAGGAACGCTCGCGTTTAGACCTTGTTCTATCTAACGAAGCTGCAACTCTGACATGTGTTGTAGCCCAGTTTCGATTAAATAACATTAAGAGTGTATTCGATGATTAAAGAGATACTGTACTAAAAGATTCTCTTTTCAGAGACAGAATAAATCCAGTTCATTCGAACTTGAGCCGCAGCTGTAAGCGGAGGCAAATTATCTTCTTCCAGTGTTATTGCAAGTGAGAAATATAAAGTAATACTTTTAAATACCCTTTTGCATCTAACGTTATTTGAAACCGTAAGGTGAATATATAAAAACATGCACCGTTTCGGATGCCATAGAACCTCTGATCTTTCTTGATACAGAACACCCTACTTTAGACGTCCGGATGAACCTCCCAGCGGCAATCGTTTTTGAGGATTGTTCCAAAAATAGTCGTACACTGGATTTCCGTAGAGCCGACTTTGTCGCGATTAGTACTGCTATTTCCGGTACCGACTGGCGACCATTAGAATTAGCTGGATGTGTTAACGATGCCGTTGAATATTTCAGTCAAATGATTTGGGCTGATATCATGGCTGAATTTGTACCTATTGCCAGCCCCGCACCAAAGCCACCGTGGTCTAACGGCCACTTGCGTCGACTGAAACGGTATAGGGCTAAATCGCTACGAAAATACTGCCAAAATCGTTCGTACATTACGAAGCAGGAGTTCAACCGCACAAGTAACGACTATAGAAATTACAACAGATTCCTGTATCGACGATGTCTTCCGTACGCAATCACCTCTTCACAGAAATCTAAAGCGTGTCTGGTCGTTTGTAAACACCAAAAAGAACGAAGTCGGTTTGCCAATTGTCAGTTCATCTCGGTGAGTAAACCGCTAAATCTAAACTGGAGAAATGCCGCCTTTTTTACTCAACATTTCATGAGTTCGTTGAATGAATCTTCAGCCTCACCAAATCAAGTCATGATGGCTATAAGCGATTCTCCAACAGATGCATTTGAGCTCCATCCGCATCACATTTATTTATTTATTTATTTATTTATTTATTTATTTATTAGTTTACATCAACAGGCTGAGTGTAGCCCCAATGATGTTTAAGTGAATAACATTAAAATACATAGTCCAGGTTACTAATATACACAATACAATAAAATACATGGTCATTCAACGGTTTACTGCGTCAGAGAACATACGGTAAAAGTGCCGGCGTAGCATCTCTCGTGTCAGGTTGAAATCGAACACTGAAGAAACTCGATTGAACACACGTTGAAGGCCATAGCGTTATTTCGCAGCGCTCGGGGTTGGACGTTCGCGTTGATCTTCTCCAGGATTGTAGAACAATCAATTCTACCCTGTAAACTATCTGCGATGAGCAGGGCCCGCGAAGTGTATCTACGAGTACGTAGAAGCTCCAGATCAATCAGTTGACATCGACTTTCATAACTGGGTAGACGAAAAGAGTTTCTCCAAGGCAGCTTCCTCAGAGCAAATCGAAGAAATCGACGCTGAATGGACTCAACTCTTTCAGCACCATTGTTATAGCTTGGGTTCCATACTGCAGAGCAATATTCCAGGGTGGACTGCACCAGGGAACAGTATAGCGATTTGAGACATTGATTCCTTCGAGGACCAGATTCACGTTGTTGAAGTACGACAGGAAAATCAACGTGCCTAGGTGACTTCCTTGAGGTATCCCTGACGTGGCTGGGTAAGTAGCAAACTGACATTCACCAACGGTTACCATCAGCTGGCGATCACTGAGATAAGAGCGAAACCATTGCAGGAGGTTGCCATTTACCCCGAGTCTATCTAACTTAGCAATCGCAATTGCATGGTTCAGTTTATCGAATGCAGCCGACAAGTCGGTGTAAATTACGTCTGTTTGAGCCCGTTCTATCATGTTTTCCGTGACATATGAAGTCAGACAAAGTAGATTAGTGGTAGTAGAACGACCGGAAATGAAGCCGTGTTGATCACTACTTAGATACTGCTTACAATGAGAGAGCAGGGGCTCCATGTTGAGTAACTCGAATAACTTTGAAACTGAGCTCAACGATGTGATTCCACGGTAATTATCCACGTCCCGTTTGTTTCCCTTTTTGTGAACAGGAAACATATGTTCAAATTTCCAACAAGATGGAAATATACCACTCGAGATGGACATGCGGAATAGATGCTGTAACGGTGTCAGCAAGCTGGCGATCTGCTTTTTCAGAAATACTGATGGGACACCATAGGGTCCTGGGTTGAAGGACGACTTAAGTTATTGTGCGGCAGTGGAAATCATCTCGACGTCGATGTCAATTGCACCCAACGCTTGACCGGAGAGTGGTGCATTACTAGCTGCTAGGGTAACGTGGTCGTCTGTTAATATCTCATCAGAAAATACACTGGCAAACTTGTCTGAAAACAAGCGACAAATCTCCTGAGAGGGGGAAGCAACTTCACCGTTGAACATCATTGACGATGGTAGGCCAGACTCTTTGCGCTGCTCGTTAACGTAATTCCAGAAGGACCTCGGGTGTGACTTGAGTTTACCCTGAATCCCACATTGATATCGCGAATAGCATCGATGGCTAACTCGCTTGAACTCATGATTGAGCCTAACGTAATGATGTTTCAGTGACAGCGCACGATACTTGGTGAATTTCCTTAGTGCCGCTCGCTTGGTCGATTTCAACTTTCCAACGTGTCTGTCAACGACATACGCCAAGACATGTGAAAAAGTTTGCGCAGCGGTTTCAACGTTATCAGGGTCCAGGACGCTTCCCCAGTCTATACTAGACAGCACGTCGATGATACTACTATGATCAGCTTTCCGAAAATCGTATGACACGTTTGTGGAAATGTCTTTAAAATCCCGAACGTGACTATCTTGGACAGTGACAACCAAAGGAGCATGATGAGGAACTTGCTTTACTAGTGGAGAAGGTGCCGTGGAGATAACTGGAGCAGTGTCCTGATCGCTAACGAAACAGAGGTCTAAGCTTCGATTGTTCTCGTAACTACGTCATTTATTTGAGATAGTGTTGCTGCACTATAGCTATCGAGAAGGTTAACTGATCCTGTATGAAATACAAAGCGTACAGGGTCTAGATAGAGAAAGCCACTGTGAGATGATTTCCACGAAACACCAGCTGCAGTTTCCATTACGGCGAAAACGGACCGGACGATTTGGTTTCGATAAGTTCGTTATCATGAACACGGTCAGGAGCAATGTACACCACACGTAAGTACAGTATGCGATTACTCAGTTCAATGGTAACCTATGCTTATTCCACACAGTCCCACGCGTCATTTTCTAAAGCTCTCGTCTTCAAACCGGAAGGACTAACCCATGCTTATTCCACACAGTCCCACGCGTCATTTTCTAAAGTTCTCGTCTTCAAACCGGAACGGACTACCACAAGAACACCACCTCCATTAGATTTCCGACTGTTTTGAGGGTTTCGGTCGCATCGAAAGACTTCATACTCGCGTCCAAACGCCTGGCTGGAGAGCGTTCGAGAATCTCGGTTAGAACGATGACATCATAGCAATGGTCCGATACAGCTAATCGGTAGTAGTTAACACCAGAATTCATTCCACCGATGTTCTGGTAATAAATGATGACGTTTTGTTTATAACATATGGTAGCACGAGGTTGGACGTTATTCCTGGAAATCACGGAAACATCAGGCAGCGAATGAACATTAACATTACCATGCGGATACTAACCATAGTGATTGGGTTGGAAGACCCTTCTCCACATCCAACCACATGCCCGGAACGACTATGAAGATCGTAGGTGGTAGACGCCAGGACTGGGTCGGAGAGATTGGGGGCTTCCACAATGCTTTCTACGGCGCGTTCCGGGATCCAAGTAATAGGTGTTAACTAAACGTTTCCACGATTGGCGACATCCAGAGTACTGAAATTTAACATCAGTGAACATACCGTCAATCTAGCACTTGAAAGGTTGAAACTCTCGTTTTGTTGCCGGGCCAAACGGCATTCCTGCGTCCATTCTAAAGCTGTGTTCGGAGTCGTTGCTCACTCCCTTGGTGAAGTTATTTAATCTGTCACTACAAGAGAGTAAATTTCCGAAATTTTCGTATGTGTTCCCCGTCCACAAGAAAGGCGATAAAAGGAATGTCCAGAATTACAGACGCATCACATTACTATGTGGCTGCTCCAAAGTATTCAGCTCTTGTAAAAATTTCATCTCCATGGCTAAGCATGGATTCTACCCAAAACGGTCAGTTACAACCATTCATCTCGTGGTTCAAATCTTACCTTACGAACCATTCGCTTTGCGTTAAGATTGGAGTTTCTCGTTCTGAAGTGTTCACGAACGTTTCCGGTGTTCCCCAAGAAAGTAATCTGGGACCCCTTCTGTTTTCGCTTTTGGTCACCGAGCTTTCGTGTCTACTGCCACCTGGATGCCGCTGACGATGTTAAAATGTATGTTATTATCAATTGCATCGCTGATTGTGAGGAGTTGCAGCTGATTGTGGATCGTATGAAAAGTTGGTGCTCCCGTAATTCTTGACGCTCAGCATCAACAAGTGCAATGCGATATCATTTCACCGCAAACAAAACCCGATAGTGTTTGATTATTCCATTTCCGGACAAACATTAGAGAGGATTACCCAGATCAAAGATTTGGGAGTAACACTCGACTGTGAATTGACCTTCAAACCGCACTACAGTGACATCCTGACTAAAGCTAACAGGCAGCTTGGCGTTATGGTTAAAAATATCTGAAGACTATCGCGATCCGCTTTGCCTGCGAGCGCTGTATTGTTCGTTAGTACGTTCAGTTTTAGAGTATAGTGCTGTCGTATGGTGCCCATACCAAGCATGCTGGATAGCCAAATTTGAGAGTGTACAGAGAAAGTTTGTTCGCTACGCGCTTCGTCATCTGCCTTGGCGTGACACGGCTAACTTGCCGTCTTACGTGAATCGTTGTCGTCTGCTTGGAATTGGCACCTGTGTTTGCTGCTAAGATCATTACCAACGAGATTGACTCCCCCGAATTAATAATAAATTTAAAAAAAAAAATTAACTAAAATTATGCTTCACATCAATACGAACTCGATTTCTGCAGGTGGGCAGTTTTAATTTCGCAATGGGCATTCAACTACTCATCAAATCTTAAGAGTTACTGTATGATGCTCAACTGGAGAAAAGCATTAGACAGTGTTGGAATGAAGGTTAATTGAAAAAGTTTAATTTTCCACTTTATATTATGAAATTTGTTCAAAATTATTTAACTGACAGAGCTATCAAAATTCCACATCAGAACGACTGCCTGTTAGAGCAGGAGCTAATCAGAGTAGCATTCTTGAACCTATATTGTATTAAATTTCCACTTCGGACCTCCCTGATTTTCCTCAGAGTTGCCACAAATCTTTGATCGCTGTTGACACGCATTTTTGCTAAAGGAAGCAGTCTTCGTGTTATTTGCAGCGGACTGTAGAAAATTTTAGATATTTTCTCTTCTTATTTACAAAATTGGAAGGTTTCTCCCAACGCTTCCAAAACAAGCCAAGAGCTTCCTTTTTGAAACCTAGTATTAGTCACATAGTCACTATGAACGGATTCCAATTTCTTGGTCAAGTCAAGTGAAATATTTTGGATTAGTATTCGACCAATTAACTTTAAAAGATCACGTTGAGGGCTGTTAAGCCAAATGTAATAAATATATAAAATGTTTGTATCCTCTTATAAACAGGAACTCCAATTTGAATAGTTTTTCTATAACTTTTAAAACTTTTAATCATCCCGGCACCAGATTTCTACTCCAAGCACGCCCATAACCTTAAAAAAAAGGAATTGTAACAAAGTCCAGCAGAAGCATATGAACAGCTGGTTATTTGCATCGCACCCGTCATTCCAATTTTCAGAGTGGGTGCGCACAAGTCCATCATCCATCCGAAAAGCGGATTAATGCATCGATTCCCTGACAAAGGAATACCTTTCATCCTCTGTATGCCGATACAATCACCACCTCTCCTCGCTGCAGCACCATGTGCATCCTGAACTCGATTTTCTTCTTCGCCATTCACCATTCTTCTTGGACATTGCGCACGAGCCCCTGCCCAGCAGCGTGTTTAACGGTCGAGTGAGGTTAATTTTTTATTTATATGCTTTTTAGCAATATTTTCGGATCATCATTAGTAGGAGAAAAAATGCGATTGGAAATGTGGGAACCGCACACAATAGCTATACTGCTTTCGATCAGCATGGGCCAAAAGGAGATATTATCGGCTTGTCCCACAAACAAACAGCGAACGGCAGGGTAGGGTGAGGATCTGTAGCAAAAAAGAAGCAGAATGCAATTTTTGATCACTTCCGTTGCAGATCCTGGGGTCCAAAACTCGGACATTGATTGACAGCTACATTGTACTTGCTAACTCAAGTGTCAATTAGACGAAAATTGACAGCGGTGCTTGATGGCGTAAGTGAGTGCAGCATTCAAATGGAAGGATCTAATCAGAGTGAAGGGAATGCAAATCGAACCGAGGGTTAATTGATCTGAGCAGTGCAGTTGGGGGCCTCCCGTAGCTCAGTGGGTAAAAACGCAGCTACAAAGCAAGACCATGCTGGACGTGACTGGGTTCGATTCCCGGTTCGGTTTAGGAATTTTTCGGGTTGGAAAATTTCTCGACTTCCCTTGGCATAGAGTATGATTGTACTTACCACACAATTAAACTAATTCACAAATGGTACAGGCATCGAAAGTTCTCAATCAATTGCATCTAGAAAACTAAGTTGTGAGCATGCAATAAGCTAATATGCGATAAGCAATAAGCTTCAAATGTGAGGAAGAAGAAGAAGTGCAAAATCATGATATAAAAACTGGTGAACTTAATATTGTTCAAACGATTCTAGTTACGCTAACCAAGCGATATTCATTCATTGGTTTTTCAACAACATCCTAGATTCATCAAAACAACATCAACCGTGGAATGCAGCTTCCCGTTAGGCCAGCTTTGGTGATGTAAGCAAACGTCGAAGAAATTCAGATGTAAGGCACGAAAAGCAAATAAAAAGGCCACGCTTTCGGGTGCGTTGAAAGACGTGCACTGCGTCGCAGAGAAACGCACTACCGGAGTAAGTGGCGCTTCAAAACAAACTTTCTTGCGGTTCTTGGAAATACGTTCGTTTGAATGTTATGCATTGCTCTGAAAATGATGTGTGCGTAGATGAATGCGCATTCCATTTCGAGAGGGGGGTCACCTTGCCTTGTCAGGTGAGGGAATTTTTGAGATATGTGATCACCTATATTGGGGTCTCTCGGTGGCAAAGTAAGAAAAGGCGTGGTATACGATACCAGAGGCCGTGGGTTCGATTTCCGGTCCGATTATTTAAGGTATCCGCTAATATTATGGGCCTATTGATGAAAGCCAGGCATGAGTGAACTTTATTTTAGTTCTTCAATTCACTATGGATATCTACGAAGGAAGATTAAACAGAACTCGCTTTAAACCTAAGTTTAATACCCAAGCGAAGAATGTACGGTTTTGTTAAAGTGTTGATTCAAAAATGAACCAAATGTGTAGGGATTTATAACTTGAACAGATTCTGTAATATGATCGGTGGAAGAATTTCCAAATACACTGGACACTGGGCCAGGAACAAAAAAATGTAAATTTCAGTTAAGTTTTACAATATTCACTATATCTTTGTTGTTTGAAGACCTAGAACTTTGAATCTTTCGGCATTTTTTATAATTTTTAATGTTCTACAACTTTGCGCAAGACATAAAACATCTAACATGTTAAATAAGAAAGTTAGTATCGCAGCACCACCTATGCGAAGAAAGTTGGAACTAATTTCCATTACCAGATGAAGGCGCATGTTAAACCGAGAAACTTTGCCAAAGACACCATTCCAATATAATGCAAACCCAATGCGCTAGAGGTTTTGTCTTGCTAATTTCGGTTCCTGGTCCAGTGTGCATTGCTTTACAATATTGCTGTATAAAGATGAATACAGTCAGCAAAATAGCTCTTATACCATGTTTTAATGGCATGCTTTGTAAATGCTTTAAAAACGACGTATTAGGTTAATTATTCCACAACACTGGTTCAGTCTAACAACAAGGCGAAATCAGTAGAGTAGTGGTTACCGTTCCCGCGTTCCAAGTAGAAGGTCGCGAGTTCAATCCCAAGCTCAACCTTTTTTTTATTTGTGTTCTAAATCGTTATCATCGGTCACATTACTCACGACAACACATTCGTTGATTTAGTTTAATAAATAACCCAGCATCCTTTCCTTGGTAATTGAAGAGGTGAAGAAGTAGAATTGGTATCATGTAAAACAAGGATGAATGAATTAATTATTCCCATTGGACCATGGGACAATCGGGAGTGCTGATAGGTATTCAGTTTCAAGCAAGCTTTTATTGAATATTGAGCAGCCCATATCATGCATTCTAGGTTAGCTTAAATGGCAAGGCAAGTGGCTGGTGATCGGAAGGAACATGGTTCGAAACACATGCAACGGCGATGTAAATTTATGTAATAAATGTTCTAGAATCTGTGTGGTTCGTGCTTCGTCAGAAATAATGAAATCAATCACTAAAGGAAAGACAACGCTGTCTGTCTGTCTTGAGTTAATTTTCCTGCAGTTGTGAATAATCTTTAATGAATGTGTATAATAGAGTCTAATTTAAACGTTACTTCAAACGATAATCAAGCGTATACATAATCGCTATCTAAAGAAGAAGATGTCTAATAAACACTAAATAATAAAAAAATGATCGAATAGGCTCTGTTACAACTCAAGGAAATCGAAAAAAAGCTTCTCAGCATACTTTAGCCAACACCATGTTGTGGTTGAATAAATTCTTTAGATTTGTGTGAACAAAGCCTGAACAGAAGTTATTATTTTAAAAAAATACAAATATTATTAAGCATGGAGTTGTATAAAATCGTCAAGATGTCGTTTCTTCAATAAGCTGGGAAGGAACTGGAAATCTATAATGAGAGAGAGAGAAGGATTAGTATTTTCCATTTAATTCCACTACTTTATTTGCTTATCCTTGACAGATACGCGTATTCCGTCTACAATGTGCAGACTTCTTCAGCGTCTTGTACTAATACTTGACTGAAGAAAAACATCGCATTTACCGATATATATTAACACAGGTACATTTTCATCTAGAAACTAGGTAAACTTAAATTTAATTTTCTATAGGAACAGGTACTCCGCTGCTTACTCGTTGATGTGTCCTAGGTAGTAACTTGAAAAGCCATGTGTGTCCGTTTCCTTGATCCCTGTTGAGTAAAGTTGAATTACGTTGTTTGTTGATCTCGAGGCTTCCTGCAACACCAATTTCCATGGTGTAGATACGGTTCGTAAAATCGTGATGTCCTCCGTCGATAGTTGGTGGTCCTCTGTGAAGATGTGTTCTGCAACCTTTGATTTGAAATCATATGTTAGGCCTTTTTCCTCTTGCTCTTGTTCTTTAAATCTAGTTGCTAAAGTTCTCTTGGTTTGTCCTACACATACTTTGTTACAATGATTACAGCTTATTTTATATACACCTGCTTTACCTAAAACATTAACGGGGTCTTTAGTGGATCCTAACAATGATTTCAACTGGTTATGTCTACTGGTGAAAACTAAATCTAATCCGAATTGTTTTAACTGTGGTCTTAGCTTACAAGTAATATCTTGATCAAATGGAACGGACACTCGTTTCAATGGTTCAGGTGCTGCAGTGAGGGTTGTAAATAATCTCCTTTGTAGAATTCTCGCTTTTTTTTATCGATGATTGCCTGGATTGTGGTCTCCTTGTATCCGTTGAATCTTGCTGTTTCGAAGTTGTACTGTAATTCCTTAACCTTTCCTGTATCGCTGAGTGGAAGAGTCTGCATTCGATGAATCATGTGGTGAAAGGCGGCCATTTTCTGCTGGAACGAATGGTTGGAAGTATAGGGGATAACTCTTTTGGTGCTTGTTGGTTTCCTGTAAATTTCGTATTCAAGCGAGGAAGATGATGACGATTCCCTGATGACTAGAAGATCGAGAAATGCGAGTTTCCCGTCTTTTTCTACCTCGTGAGTGAATTTGATATCCTTGTGAATTCTGTTGATCTCATCTAAAATTTGTGGAAGGGCTTCCCGTTTAACTACGCTGAAGATATCGTCAACAAACCTCCACCAACGGTTTGGTAATAGTCCTTTCTCCTTCAGGGTTGTCTCCAAGTTGGCCATGAAAAGTTCACACAAGAAGGGGGATAGGGGTTTTCCCATTGGGGCTCCTTTCGCCTGCTTGTAGAAGTTACCTCGGAAAGAGAAGTAGTTCTCTTCCATCCAAAGGTGGGTCAGCTTAAGGTACGTCCGAACCTTGTTTCTCCATGCTGCATCCTCTCGTTGTGTTAATAGCCAGTCCTCCAAATGGTTGATCGCTTCCTTGACCGGTACGCTGGGAAAAAGAGCTGTGACGTCGAAAGATACCATAATCTCGTCCTCGTTGATGTCTCCTGAAGATTGTAGTTGCTGGGTGAACTCCTGGCTGTTACTAACTGCTTTACTCTGGAACTGATTCGGCATACTCTGGAACTCTTTGACTAGCCACTTCGCTAGTTTGTGGGTGGGGGAACCAACTGCAGACATGATCTCTCGCATTTCATTTCCTGGTTTGTGGACTTTGGGAAGACCTTTGATCCTGGGTAGAATGGGATTGGGTTCCCGTAAACGACCTGCTCCATCTCCTAATATCGATTTGCACTCCTTCAGTGCTTTCTCCACGTGTTTCACTATGTTCTGTAAGGGGTCTACTCGAAGCTGTCTATACGGTCCGTTGTTAATCTTCGTTGTCATCTGATTATCTTAATCGTCCTTGTCCATGATAACGACCGCGTTTCTCTTGTCTACCTTCACGTAGTATACTGCTTTACTTTTTAACAGCTTTACAATCCGAATTTCTTTTTCGTTGGCGCAACTTTGTTCCTGTCCATAAATAAAGTAGTGGAATTAAATGGAAAATACTAATCCTTCTCTCTCTCTCATTATACAGGTATTCCACTAAGACGCCCACGTTCATCTGGAAATCTATGTCTGACGCCATTTTGAAATCCAAGATTCCAAAAATACCCACAATATGTATATTGAAAGTATTTTCCAGTTTTTCATTAACCATATGCCGCCATCTTGGGTTTCAAAATGGCGTCAAACATAGATTTCCAGTTCGTACACGTATCCCTGATACCAAAAATACCCATATTGTGGGGTATTTGACATTATTTTCCAGGTTTTCTGCAACCAGATGGATTGAATTTCAAAGTGGCGGCAGACATAGATTTCCAGTTCCTTTGCGTCACCCTGATTCCAAAATAGCCATATTGTGGGGTATTTCACAGTTTTTCCAAGATTCCCAAAAGCGCAAAAAAAAAAAACTCGTTATATAGGATTTACTTCGTAAAAAGAGGGGCGGTAATTGAATACTGCGTAAAAAAGACTTCGTAAACGGAGGTTTCAGTGTAATCCCGTAAACATATTCTTAGCAAATTGAATGAACAAATCATTCTCTTGTCTAGACATTTGAACTATAATTCCTTTTTATCCTTTGAAGGTTTTTAACGAATTAATTTACTTTGGAAAAAGATTCTGGTTGCTGTTAGAACCATAAATATTAATATTTTTATTATTATTATTATTATAGTCATTTTAACGCTCTTGGGTTATTCGTGACTTGTCTGGGGGTGATATTTGAACTCGTGACTTTGGCGTGAGAGGTATGGATTCTAACCACTACGCCGGGGTCGCCCCCATAATATTATTGTAATAGAATCATATTTTGATTTTATGGTGTTAATAACTAGGGCATTCGATAATTTCGCTACTGTTCGGGATTTTATTTTAAAATAAAACCTTAACAGTTTTAATCACTCAAATGTGATTAAAAGTTTTCTTTAACTGTTACTTGAAATGTGCTTAACTACAACTTTTCCGAAGAATGTACATCTTTATTTCTGCGTATAAATAGGTTCAATTTTTAATTACAATGATAATACCCTATAGTATTCATTTACACCAAAATGAGAGAAAAACTGTAAGGAACAGCTTTGTTGAAGACACTTTTGGCATAATGTTTCAATTTCAGGTTCTAAATGCATATTTCCTGCTCAATTTCAATTCTGGACCACTGCAGATTTAGGTGCAATGATATGTTTTGAGCCTGAAAATGCAACTTTAGAATAAAAGTATCTTCTACAAAGTTGTTTTTTTTTTCTTTCCTTTATTTAACGTCGGTCTCTGTTCCGCAATCTAGTGTCAGTCACCGACGGACATCGATTGTCATCCATTGATGGCAATCGAATGTGCAGGAAGGCAGCTTCCACACCTGCGTAGGATATCGCACCCATTCAACACACATGGGCCGGAACCAACGGCTTTACTTCCCTTCCGAAGGAAGACGTGACCAGAGATTTTTATGCCTCAGAAAAATCCCACCGACCTCGGCTGGGGATTGAACCCAGACCCATTGGGGTGTGAGAAAGCAGTCACGCTTACCACTACACCACCGGCGCCGGCTACAAAGTTGTTTCTTATAGTTAGGCCCTCATTGTTATGACAATGAGTTTTAGGGTGGTTCTTTTTATCATTAAAATCAAATATATAACTTTTTTGTTTGAAGAAATTAAGGTATACATTTTTCGACTAAGTTATAGCTGAGCTAATTTCAAGCAACTTTGTATGAAAACACTTTTTGCATCTCTTAAATTTACCGATTTAGAACAATGTTCTTGAATTGAGTTAGGGTGTCTCTAAAAATACAGTTGTTTTTCTCTAGTTTTATTATTTCAAATTTCTCTGCAAAGGTGTCTTAAAATAACTTTTAGATCTTTAGAAGGCGCAAATTTTCGCTGCACAAAGTTAGTCAATATCTTTCACCAATCAAGAGTTATTGATGTTTTCTACTAAAAATTTGCCCTTTTCAAATGTTAATATCTGTGGTTGGGGCTAGCAAAAAAAAAAAAAAAGACGGGATTTTCTCAACAATATGAAAAAATTAGAGGTATGTTATTTTTTAAACTCGAATGAAATCATTTTGAATTTATTTATATTTTTTACTATATTTGGGAATATCTTTTTAATTAGAAGAGATACAGACCACAACTTTTGCTATAAAACGTGCATCTTAAAGAGCTTTAAAAGTCTCTAGAAGATGACGTAAACAAAGCTATTTTAATGGAAAAGATCTGTCAGTTCAACTGTGCACTGTCAAAACTTCTCGGTAAATAAAAAATCAGCTGACAGCAGCTGTATTATGTCTGAATGCCTTATTTTATTCAATCGATGCAGCGTCCACACATCTATTAGCAATTTCTCAGCGCCATGCGTTGCTGAATCAGCTGCATCGTATTCTTATATATTCTTTATTTCGTTTGCTATCTGATCTTTCGTTGCTTGTTGGTATTCTCCTACAGTCACTCTTCTATTACAGTCTATCTTCTTCCTCTTTCTTATCTCTACACTTCTATTTATTTTCTTTATTTCTTCATCCTTCTTTATTTCCATTGCCTTGTTTACCTCTTCTACGTCTTCACGATTTCTCCAATTCTTCTTCGGTGTCATCTTCTTCATTTCGATAGTTTCTGCTTCATCTTCTTGATATTCTTTGCCTTCTTCCGATTATTTTTTCTTTCCTCATTCATCTGATGCTTCTTTTCATCCAAATTCTTCTCTTCATCATCTTCTCTTCTACTTCTGCACAATTCACGTTGTTTCTCCTTATTCTTCCATCCGCCATCCGCTTTGTGTTTTTCATTAGCTTCACCTTCTTTACATGACCGTATCAATTTGACCGTATCTTCTTTGATCTTCATCCTGTTATACCCCGTTCACATTACAGCGTATATCACGCGATATACGCTGTCTTGCAATGAGCACTAGTTTTCACTGGAAATCCTGTGTATGAGTGCTCATTGCAAGACAGCCTATATTAAGTGATATTGGCTGTAATGTGAACGGGGTATTACTTTATCTGCTTGCCCTTTTTGCCGCTACATCGGGCTTCGACTTTTCCTCTTTTTTTCTCTGTATCCTTAAATTTTTCGGTAAAGTTTGACGTAGAAAATTCAGCAAATTGGTGGTTTTCTCCTCAGAGTTTCCTAGAGTATCGTTCTCTTGTCGTAATTTTTGTACTGCAGAATCACGTGTCGCACATCTAAAGCCGTTCCACAACAACTGGGTAGGGTTTTTTTAGTTCTTTATTAAGGAAATTTTTAGCCTATGGCTAGTTCATCTCCGAACTGGGTAGGACTTCTTTCTTCAATAAGAACGTATTGGTTAGCCGCGTGTGACCAATTCTTAGCCGTGTTAGCACACGCTGGTCGAAAGTGCTTCCCCGTTCCGTCCACTTGTGCGTGTCGTCTTTGACCTCTTTCAGCTTGAAGTCTCTGGAGACGCAAACCATTAGTCATTCCATCGTTGCCGTATTCTTTGCATTACCATTCTCAACGCATCATCACTTGAGATTGGTACACCAATGAGAGGTTGTGTTCTCGCCATGTTTGCTTACCGATCAGCTTAGTTGTTTCCGTGGATGCTGGTGTGTCCAGGTATCCAGCAGAAACGGACGGATTTGTTACGTGCTGTTTGCTCCACTTCCTGAATCCACACAGATAAAAATTCTGAATTTTAATTGTGATGTAAACATTCATTCACGTAAACTTAAATTTAATTTCACACAACGGAGCAACTTGTAAACAATATTGTTTACAAAGATGGGCTTTTGTATACAATATTTGCTACATTGCATGAATTGTGCTAGAACTTTACATGATATATAATGTAAACTTATATGAAATATGACGCTCCATTTGTGTGCATCATATTGAACAGAAATTTACACTACTTTTCGAACTGTGCACTGGTGCTTATTTGCTCCCGCTTCTAAGGCCTGGAGACAGTGTGCAGAGTCCGTAAGAATTACTAATTCGTTAGATATGTTCGGGATGTGAACAGCCATCTTATTTGCGTACGCCTACGTAGAGAAAACGCTACATTCCTTCGGGAGGCTGTACTTTCCCGCTTAACCATTGTTATGGAATGCGACACCTGCAGTGCTGTCGTGTTTGAACACCGATTGTTGATCGGTGGAAACGGGTCGACAGTAGTTGTTGCACTATCGGGCGGACTTTCCCTGGTGGATCGCCGGCTCTTATAAATTGTTTGACGTCGCAGAGGATCGATGGTTTTTGTGTGTGCCGCGGACGATCGGTATGCGGGGATCGCTGAGTTTGTCAGCTCTTTGAGGCGATCCGATGCTTGTCGATTAAGAGGGAGGCTGTTGTTGTTGTTCCGATTCTTCGCTAGAATCCGAATTGCAATTCGTGCTATGGATTGTGCTGCTAGTAGTTAGAACGTTAAGGTGTCCGCTTCAACCATGATTGATTCTATCGGGCTAGTGACGAAGGCTCCGGTAGCCAAATGTACCGTTTAATTGTAAGCTGGGGCGAGTTTCTGCACGGTTACTGGTCCTCTTCGGCTAGCTACTCCAATTCCGTGCATCAATTTCGTGGGCACTAGGGCCGAGACTACCTGCAGTATTCGATCATCCGAAGGAATCGTAATCGAGGTTCGCACGCTTTTTTCACCATTTGACAGTGAGGCTTGAAGCTCAGAGTTCGATCGAGGGTTATACCCAGGGCCGGTTTGTCTTCGGGATGGATACTCAGTCTATTACGATGTCACGCGCAGGTTCTCGGCGTTCAAAAGGACTGCAATACAAAATGTACGGCTTTGTATAGCTGATATGGTGAATCCAACGCTTTTCATCCACTTGTCGGCAGTTTTGATGACGGCCTGCATATGATATGTGACAATCCATTTATGTGCATCATATTCAACAGAAATTTACACTACTGTGTAGCCCATAGGTTTTCTGATATTTTGATGTTTTACCAATAGCAAAAGGAGTTCTTTAGATCTCCCTTTTTTAATATAAAAATTTGCTATTGGTTCGATATTTCATTCTACTCGGGTTGAGTTGGAATGGTCTAAATATCTATGGACAATTCGTATTCCCCCCTGCCGAAAACATGGACCAAGTTTCATTTAAATTGAGTGGTCTCAAATCTGGCCGTTTACCTATTTCGCGTGGAACTGCTCAACTGTAGAAAATCTTCCACACGAACAGTCATCCAATTACCAGCATTTGACACCTCCAGTCTACGGATGATCAATTCTCAATATTCGTGCGTGGTAAGATAAGTTTCAAACTACATTATCTCTCACCGGAAGTCGGTTGAAAACTAACACCCAGGGGTGCTGTTTCCTCTGATCTGATGCCGCTCGCGAGCGATAAAGGGCCCCCAGAAGGAAGCCGACCGTATGTGCCAGCGATGCACGCGCTCGTTCAATTTTCAAATTGACCTAATTTCGAGTTCGATTGTTTTCGTGAGAACAACTCTATCGCTACCACCAGCATCATCTTCCTTCCAACCAACCAACGCTGCCATGGGACCGGGGTATTGTTTGAGCAGGTACCTACATAACAAACTACCGAACTCACTTAGTGAAAGTGATGAGCTCTATTCATCCATCGAGAATAGAAACCACGTGGTGAACGGTGGCGGCGGTTTTGGAACTATAATGGTATCAGCTATCGGATCAGTCCGGATAGATTATATTCTCAGGGTTTGCAATCGAATGATTCCTAACAAAGAAACAGCAGAAAAAGCGCATTCCAATTCAAAATTTTAAAATTATTCCATTTTAAGGCATAAATCATATTCAAAACACGCATTCCTCTCGAAAGCGCACAGTCACGCTCATTCCCTCGCACGCCTTCGGTTTTAAGTAGTATTGGTGAGAATCAAAACAAAACTATCAAAACACAAAATTCCAGAGCAAAACAAAAAACAAACAGCTAATAACCTCGTTTTTTTATACACGCACAGTTTCGAAGACTCACACTTCCGTTTGCGTCTGCCTCCGTTTCTATTTACGCATTCACAGCGGTAAACAACGCGTAGACTTGTTTTCGTTGAATCGAACCGAAAAAAAAGACTTGAGACGCATTCCTCAGAGTAGCGCGTTCGACCACTTATTTCGTCACCGTAACGTCGTAGATGTACGTTTCATCGTGTGTTTGTTTACTACTTCTTACCAGTGTTTCTACTACCAATGTGACTTTTTAAGAATCCGCTTAGTCATACGGCGCTCCGCTTATGAACAACAACAAACTGATAACAAGCTTGGTATTCCATTCAACATTTTTTTTATGAAATCAAAATAAAGCGTAAGAAAGTATGAATGGAGTTTGAGTAAGCAAGAAACGTGTTCTGCTTACATAACGGTATCGGAATATGAAGCATGCACTCGTCAAATACATGCCTAAAATGTTCATTCAGTTGCAGCAAGTTAAACGCATTCTCTCCGAGCCACCACCATCATGCTTCTTATGGTGGTGGCTATTTCAAAGCCGATTGGGAAATCTCCAATAAATCACCATGAGGTTTCTCCCCATGGCTTCTATCATTGTCAGGATGAGACAACGTGCGTGCTATATTTGTTTTCTCCCATTTCTCCTCTATGTGTTTTCTTGACTGAATGAGCCCCGAGTTTCACTTCTAGCTCAAATCGAACGGGCGTCGTCGTCGTCGTCGTCGGGGTCAGTGACAGTTGTAGCGACGAGCACCCATAGTATTGTGGCAGTACAAACGCACAACTTCGAGTATTGTATTTCGGAAACCGTAATAGAATGGGGAAATTTCATTCATCAAATGCACGCGTAAATGCATTCTCATTTTTCTTGATGGTTGAACTTTGTTTCTATATCGAAAAGCTATGGGTTTGCAGCTGTGGGAAACTCTTGGATTCGAAATCAATACACCAATGCATACTAAAAAAATCTGAATTTCACTGGTGATGTAAACATCCATGCATGCAAACATTCATGCATGTAAACTTCCTTTTCACGTAAACTAGCAACTTGCAAGAAATGTTGCAAACAAAGGTGGAAAGTTGCATACAATATATGGAATATTGCATGACATGTCTCATAAATTTACACGATTTATAATGTAAATTTGTATGATTTATGACGCTCCATTTATGTGCATCATAGTAACGGAAATTTACACTACTTTTTTTTAGCTGTGTGTACTAAAAAATATTCCATACGATTTGACAGCTAGCAAAACATCATTATCATTTTCACATCATTTCCATCTACTGGCCGACCGTAACGTAGATTCATCAATAGTAAACACTTCAAACTAAGAGAAACTCAATATTTCAAATCTCTGGCAGTTGTATTTCCTAACAAATCAGTTCATTAAACATGGTAGGAAAAGTAATGCAGTAAACTCCGAAAAAAAAATCGTAATTTAAAAAAAAAAAAGTTCTTTGGAACACGGCGCGAAGGATGCGTAACCGGTCTTCAAACAACGAGAGCGAGGAGTACTCGGATCGTTGGATTCTCAAGTTCGCGCGAAATGTATGCCCTGAATCCGTGCCGGCACAAATGATTCCTCGCGAAACGACGAATTCAGTAAACGAGATCAACCAGCCTTTTACAATGCTGGAGCTCTCACTCGCGCTCCTTTCGTGTCGCAATTCGGCTCCGGGGCTGATAGGATCAAGTTCGACTTGTTGAAGAACCTCCCAGACGTCGCTAAGAGGCGCATGTTGAACTTGTTTTGTCAGTTCCTGGAGCTCAATATTGTTCCGGATGATTGGAGGCGAGTGAGAGTTATAGCCATTATAAAACCTGGGAAACTCGCGTCAGATCATAACTCGTATCGTCCCATCGCGGTGTTATCGTGCATTCGAAAATTGTTGCAGAAAATGATCCTTTTTTTTTGCCAGGACAAATGGGTTGAAATGAACCACCTACTCTCAGATACTCAATTTGGCTTCCGTAGGGGCAAGGGAACGAACGACTGTCTCGCGATGCTTTCCACAGACATTCAGTTGGCTTTTGATAAAATAGAACAAATGGCTTCTGTGTTCTTGGATATTAAGGGGGCTTTTGGTTCAGTATCGGTTGAAGTCCTTTCAGACAAACTCCACGCTTGTGGCCTTTCTCCATTAATTAATAACTTTTGTACAATTTGCTGTCAGAGCAAACATATGAGCTTTTCTCATGGAAACTACAGCTTCTCGATTTAGTTTCATGGGTCTCCCTCAGGGCTCATGTTTAAGCCCTCTTTTGTATAATTTCTACGTTAGAGAAATTGACAATTGTCTAAGTGACAAATGCACGTTGAGACAACTTGCAGATGATGGCGTAGTGTCTATGACAGGGCCCAAAAGGGTCGACCTGCAAGGACCCTTACAGGATACCTTAGACAATTTGTCTACTTGGGCTATCGAGCTAGGTATCGAATTCTCTTCAGAGAAAACTGAGTTGATCGTTTTTTCTAGGAAGCATAGTCCAGCACAACCGAAGCTTCAACTTTTGGGTGAGCCGATCACTCATTCCATGTCTTTCAAATATCTTGGGGTCTGGTTCGATTCCAAATGCACCTGGCGATCCCACATTGAGTATCTGTGACGAAAATGCCAACAAAGGATCAATTTTCTCCGAACAATTATCGGAACGTGGGGGGGGGGGGGGGGGAGCTCATCCACAAGATCTTCTAACGTTGTACTGTACTGTACGATTTTATCGGTTTTAGAGAACGGTAGTTTTTTGCTTCCAGTCGGCGGCTAAAACACATATCATCAAACTGGACTTATCCAGTTTTGTTGTCTTCGTATGCCGTTAGGATGCATGCACTCGACTCATACGATGAGTCTTGATGTGTTGGCGGGCATGTTGCAACTCTCTGATCGGTTTTTGGAATTGTCCCGAAAGCTTTGAGAAGCTTCTTGAGCTAAACCCTCAAACTCGTTTTATGTAAATGTACTACGTGTACATAACACAGGATGTCAGCCCTTCACAACATAATCCCTATCGTGTTTGCTTCTCCGACTTCGGCAATTCAGTTAATTTTGATTTATCCATGACTTAAGAGATTCGCAGAATCCCAGAGCATCATCGTTCCATGATTGCTCCGTCAATTTTACTGCAAAGTTTGGCCACAGACAAACAGACGTAACTCTTCATTGTGTATCTTCGTTCATGCATTTAACAGTTGATTTGAATATTATCAGTTCCGCGAACTACTCGCCGCAGCGCTGGCATCGGATCACTTTGACGTTTCTATATATTCTATAGAACTTTTATCCAATATTGTTTACGAGTTCGCGAGCAACCTTGTTTTCCGCGAGAAGCCAGAGAGATGTCGTTACTGAGGTTATATGTTTTGAGATACTTTGTTTTCAAGAACAAGTTTTCCAAAGAGTTACGTCTGTTTGTCTGTGGTTTGGCCAAGTTGATTCCGCAAGATCGTTCTTTACAGATGGATCACTAATAAAGGTGTCCATTGGTTTTGGTATTCATAACGGATTTCATACTGCCTCTCGAATGCTTCTTGTTCCTTGTTCCGTATACGTTGCTGAATTGGCAGCAATACATTATACGATAGAAACTATCGCCTCACTTGCACCAATTCACTACTTTATTTTTACGGATAGTCTCAGTTCTGTCGAGGCTATTCGCTCCATGAGGCCGGTAAAGCACTCCTCGTATTTTCTCATGAAAATACGCGAGCTTCTAAGTGCTTTATCTTTAGGATCATTTGTCATCACCTTTGCATTGATCCCATCTCATTGCTCGATTTCGGGAAATGAGAAGCCGGACTCGCTTGCTAAGGTGGGCGCTATGGAAGACGATATTTACGAGCGTCACATCGCCTACAATGAACTTTTCTTCATTTATCGTCAACAGTCACTCGCCAGCTTGCAAAATAAATGGAGTGAAGGGAGTTTGGGACGATTGTTATATTCGATCATTCCTAAAGTGTCGAAGTATCCTTGGTTTAAAGGGTTAGAAGTGGGTCGAGACTTCATTCGTGTGATGTCTCGCCTCATGTCCAATCACTATTCGCTAAGCGCTCATTTGTTCCGTGTTGGGCTGGAGGACAGCAATCTCTGTGAATGTGGAGAAGGTTACCAGGACGTAGATCACATTATTTGATCATGTGCTGAGCATCGTGGAGTCAGATCTGAACTGTAAGATTCCATTCGGGCTCGAGGTAGACAACCTAATGTTCCAGTTCGGGATGTTTTGGCTAGACGCGATCTGGAGTTTATGAAACTTATATATGTTTTCCTGAAGAATTGTAAGTTTGATTAACTTTGTGTTTGTTTTTTTTTTTTTACAGCTGATAACAAGTTGAATAGAAATAAGTTCATGTTTTAGAAATAGTGAAATCTCCTCCTCCCTCTCCCCATCCATAAAATTGTAAATCTCCACTAACCTCGAGACGACCGCGAGTATTCGGTTCAATCCCTGTAACTCTAGATTTAAGTTTAGGATTAAGTATGTATAACGAAAATGATAACTTGGCCCTGAAAACTTTATTCGATTGACCCTGTACAAATAAATCAATTCATAAAAAAAATTAAAAGAAATATACAAACATACAGATAGAGAAAAATCATCTCCTTTTGAATATTGTCGATTACCTTTCTCATAACGATTTTTTTAATTGCTTTTATTTTTAATTTAAGATGTAGAAATTACCTTAATTTTAACAAGAATTTAAACACAACAACAAATCGTAAAATATAATTAATTCATCAACTACTAGCTTATTTATTATTAGCAGGATTATATCATGAAGCTTTAGAATTAGCAGGATTATATCAAGGAGCTTTAGAATGAAATAGTTAAATATGAAGCGATTTATTGCAATTAGTTTCGACCAAATCTTAGGTGAAATTCTTCCATATTTTAATAATGATAATAGTTAATTGTGATATTTAATTTGCATTGAAAAAGATTTGAATGTATTAAATTTAAACAAATCAAGCTGAAAATAGCTTTAGGTCCTAAGTAACATTGACCGATTCTCTTCGTTGAGTTTCTCTTTGTATCCCCACGGCCATGTAGACATTATCAGGTACAAAGTTTAAAAAAACATGAAAATTTACGCATACTCTCAGATACTCAATTTGGTTTCCGTAGGGGTAAGGGAACGAACGACTGTCTCGCGTTGCTTTCCACAGAAATCCAGTTGGCTTTTGCTAAAAAAGAGCAAATGGCTTCTGTGTTCTTGGATATTAAGGGGGCTTTTGATTCAGTATCGGTTGAAGTCCTTTCAGACAAACTCCACGCTTGTGGCCTTTCCCCATTAATTAATAACTTTTTGTACAATTTGCTGTCAGAGAAACATATGAGCTTTTCTCATGGAAACTCTACAGCTTCTCGATTTAGTTACATGGGTCTCCCCCAGGGCTCATGTTTAAGCCCCCTTTTGTACAATTTCTATGTCAGAGAAATTGACAATTGTTTAAGTGACAACTGCACGTTGAGACAACTTGCAGATGATGGCGTAGTGTCTATGACAGGGCCCAAAGGGGTCAACCTGCAAGGACCCTTACAGGATACCTTAGACAATTTGTCTACTTGGGCTATCCAGCTAGGTATCGAATTCTCCACGGAGAAAACTGAGTTGGTCGTTTTTTCTAGGAAGCATAGCCCAGCACAACCGAAGCTTCAACTTTTGGGTAAGCCGATCACTCATTCCATGTCTTTCAAATATCTTGGGGTCTGGTTCGATTCCAAATGCACCTGGAGATCCCACATTGAGTATCTGAGACGAAAATGCCAACAAAGGATCAATTTTCTCCGAACAATTACCGGAACGTGGTGGGGAGCTCATCCGCAAGATCTTCTAACGTTGTACCGGACAACGATTTTATCGGTTTTGGAGTACGGTAGTTTTTGCTTCCAGTCGGCGGCTAAAACTCACATCATCAAACTGGAACGTATCCAGTATCGTTGTCTTCGTATCGCGTTAGGATGCATGCACTCGACTCATACGATGAGTCTCGAAGTGTTGGCGGGCATGTTGCCACTATCGGATCGGTTTTCGGAATTGTCCCTCAGGCTCCTCACCCGTTGTGAAGTTATGAACCCACTGGTAATCGAAAACTTTGAGAAGCTTCTTGAGCTAAACCCTCAAACTCGTTTTATGTCATTGTACTACGTGTACATAACTCAGGATGTCAGCCCTTCACAGCATAATCCCCATCGTGTATGCTTCTCCGACTTCGGCAATTCAGTTAGTTTTGATTTATCTATGACGCGGGAGATTCGTGGAATCCCAGAACATCATCGTTCCATGATTGTTCCGTCAATTTACGCTGCAAAGTTTGGCCAAGTTGATTCCGCAAGATCGTTCTTCACAGATGGATCACTAATAGAGTCGTCCGCTGGTTTTGGTATTTTTAACGAATTTCATAGCGCCTCTCGAATGCTTCAAGCTCCTTGTTCCGTATATGTTGCTGAACTGGCGGCAATATATTATACGCTAGAAACGATCGCCTCACTTGCACCAGATCATTATTTTATTTTTACGGATAGTCTCAGTTCTGTCGAGGCTATTCGCTCTATGAGGCCGGTAAAGCACTCCTCGTATTTTCTCATGAAAATACGAGAGCTTTTAAGTGCTTTATCTTTAAGATCTTTTGTCATCACCTTTGCATGGGTCCCATCTCATTCCTCGATTCCGGGCAATGAGATGGCTGACTCACTTGCTAAGGTGGGCGCTATGCAAGGCGATATTTACGATCGACAAATCGCCTACAATGAATTTTTCTTCATTTATCGTCAACAGTCGCTCACCAGCTGGCAAAATAAATGGAGTGAAGGAAGTTTGGGACGATGGCTATTCTCGATCATCCCTAAGGTGTCGAAGAGTGCTTGGTTCAAGGGGTTGGATGTGGGTCGAGACTTCATTCGTCTGATGTCTCGCCTCATGTCCAATCACTATTCGTTAAACGCTCACTTGTTTCGTGTTGGGCTGGGAGACAGCAATCTCTGTGAATGTGGACAAGGTTACCAAGACGCCGAACACATCCTTTGGTCTTGTGCTGAGCATCGTGGAGTCAGATCTGAGCTGTGCGATTCCCTTCGGGCTCGAGGTAGACAACCCAATGTTCGAGTTCGGGATATTTTGGCTAGACGTGATCTGGAGTTTATGAAACTCATATATGTTTACTTTAAGAATACTAACCTTAGATTGTAAGTTTGATTAACCTTGTGTTTAGTTTGTGTATTGTGCGTGTAGGTTTTGTTTTTAATGTTTGTCTTCAAGATGAATAGAAATAAGTTCATGTTTTAGGATTAATTAAATATTTGTATAATAAATCATATTTCAAACCTCCTTCTCCCTTTCCCCACCCAAAAAATTGTAAATCTCCACTAACCTCGAGACGACCGCGAGTAATCGGTTCAATTCCTTTAACTCTAGATTTAAGACATTAATAATGTATAATGAAAATGATAACTCGGCTCTGTAAAGTTTATTCGATTGAGCCTGTACAAATAAATTAATATAAAAAAAAAAAAAAAATGAAAATTTACGCTATTTCTCCGAATCATGTAAAATTACGAGTAATCGCAATTTATTCAATGAACGTGTAACCCTACTCTTATATTTACATTTGAACAGCGACGAAAATTGGCTTTTGTTGCCGTTGAAAGGGAAAGAGTAGCCGGCGCCGGTGGTGTAGTGGTAAGCGTGACTGCTTTCTCACCCCGATGGGTCTGGGTTCAATCCCAGCCGAGGTCGGTGGGATTTTTCTGAGGCATAAAAATCTCTGGTCACGTCTTCCTTCGTAAGGGAAGTAAAGCCATTGGTCCCGGCCCATGTGTGTTGTTGTGAATGGGTGCGATATCCTACGCAGGTGTGGAAGCTGCCTTCCTGCACATTCGATTGCTGTCAATGGATGGCAATCGATGTCCGTCGGTGATTGGCACTAGATTGCGGTACAGAGACCGACGTTAAATTAAGGAAAGAAGAAGAATAATAATAATAAGGGAAAGAGTCGATAAAAGGGGTCGATATATGAAGAATATATGAATCACCACTTTCTTCTTGTTTTGAATTGGAATAACCAAGATATTTTATTTGACCTTGAAATAAGTTTTTATTGATGTAGCTTACAGTATTGACCTGCTTTACTAAGCTTTAAGTCAAACGCATCATCTAAAATCCATTAACAGTTCCACCTCTTCATTTCTTACTCCTATTCCCACTAATCGCTTCGTAAACCAGAAGAGACAGCCACCGGTCATCTAGTCATCACGGAAATCCTCCGGTTTCTTCGCGCAAGTCATCGTCACCGATTACAATCTTCTTTAACGAACTGTTCGGGATTCGCTGGGCTTTGGCGCCGGGACAATTTATCTGTGAAATATCTAACTCAAGTAGAAATACTATAGCTTGCGCTTCACTTGCTCTGGTGGCTATCGTAAAAGAAAAAACCCTAACCGGGAACCTAAACGTAGATTCTGGATGTGTTCATCCAAGTGCTTGCGCGTCTGCCTGGGGGAAACAATGCCTGGAACAGACCGACGAGAAGGTGACTCAGTAGGGGAGTTTAGACATCAGATAGACGCGAGATTTGATGATCAAACTGGACGGTCCGTGTTAGTAACACAAAACGCTCCAGGAGAACCGGTGATCTTGGAAGCTGATGTTCTCATTAATTTTGGGAGTTTGTAATTGTTAACACTGCGACGAACCAAACAAAACGCGCTCAGAAAATGAATGACTCTTTTTTCTGCTACTGACAGAAACTCGATACGTGAACTCGTCAAGATTGTTTACGCGGAAGTCATGTAAACTTATAGGTGATGTCGCAGGAAATGCCGCAGCGTACTATTCAGATAAAAGCAGAAGGATTTTACATGAATTCGTGTAATTTACAACATTTTTTATAATTCAATTCATGTGCGCGATTTGTTGCGTAAAGTTACAGTATAAATGGAATTACGCGGGGAGTTTTTCTGTTAGTTTTTAAATTACGCTCAAGTTAAAATTTAGTTTTTTCACACAGATCGATAAAAGATGCTTTTATCTAGCAACTAATATGACAGGCACGAAAAAACGGTTATGTGCTCAAGTTATTAACGAAAGAAAAGTTTTACATAAATTTTAGCTTTGTTGATCACAAACTTTTGATTTTCGCACCGGAGTTCGCTTTGAGAATCGTTCGAGAACGGTTGTGTGTTTTTGCTCCGCTGCGTGCTTTTATTTCATTATTTATTTTGTTTAGCTGGTGTGGAGTTTTTCAGTGCTCACATTTGAATAGTTTTGTGTCCTGGGAGTGATAATTAGGTTTGTAATGGTTTGTGCTCAGGTTTTCCTCTCTGTTGCTTAGGTGCCTTGTTCTTTTTTTTTTAAGAATTTTCACATAAATTGGTACTTGACCAGTACGGCATGACAGGTCCTTGAAATCGGATCAGCCGGTTTGAGTTGTTGAAAACGGATTTTATCGAACATCATTCCTAATCTTGTTTGGCAACTCACTAGGTAAGCCACCTTCAACCTGATCGACCCCTCTTGTTCGTTGCGTACATCTTCGTCTTGTCCCAGTTGGATAACTGCAAAGAACCATTTTCAGTGTTATTACGATGTGCCCAGCCCACCGTAGTCGCCAGATTTTTGCATTTCATCTACATTTCTTAACTTACAAACCTTCTGCAATGATACTTAATGATTCACTTCTTTTCTACAGTGATTCAACAATGTCCGAGCTAAATCCAATCTTTTCAAAATTGATTTAAAATTTGTAGAAGTGAGACCAAATCAAAAACGATTCAGGAAATTCCTAACTGAGGTGACACTTTTCAAATCAGATTCAAAACTGAGTCTGAACTTTTTTGAAGTGAGTTCAAACTTTCGAATAAGTCATCAATATTTTTCTAACTGAGTCTAAACGTTTCTGTTATGTTATTCAATCCTTTTTAAAGTTGTCAAAACATCCCTGAAGTGATTCAACATATTCCAAATCCAATCTTTAAAGAATTGGTTTCGCATTTTCTGAAGTGAGGCAACATTAGCATCCTTTTCCTAAATGAATCCAAGATTTACTGCATTGATTCAACTTTTTTCCAAACTGAAACCAAATTAGTCAGAACGGGTTTGATATTTTCCTAAGTGAGCTCCAGATTTTTGTTTACTGCTTTAGCATTTGGCAAGGACACAATCTTGCTTAGTGAAAGTGTAGAAAGTTTTCCGAAGTAAACCGACAATTTTTTTAGCTTAAATTTTCCAAATGGTGTCAAACCTTTTCTGAAGTGGTTCAAAACCTTCCTTAGGGAGTCCAAACTTTTCTGCTGAGTGATTGAATTATAATGAATGTAAGTCTAAGCTTTCTTCAAGTGATTTACCTAACTTTTAACGTAGATTCCGCTCCCTTAGATCCCTTCCTCGTTTTTGTGAGATTCACATCCTTTGAAAATTAGGCTGAGATTTTAAAGAATGGACCTTCGTGTGTTCATACCTGATGGTAGCTTTTTTTTTAAAGCAAGCACAATTGTTGAGAAAACTGGGTTTACATCCACAAAAGTACGTATTTTTATAGAAATTTGGGTTTCTTGACTCCATCCTTTGAAAAACAAGCTTGGATGTTATGGAATAGATCTTTGTGAGTTCATACGTCATGGTAGATTTTTTTTGAAGCCAGGTTGGATTTCGGTTCAATCTTTTGAAATTCTTGCTTGGATTTTATAGAATGGAACCTGCTGAATACCGGAAGGACGAACCTGGTTAATATTCACAAAAGAAATATTATTATTATTTATCTTTATTAGGGAGGCTTTCAGCCTTGGGCTGGTTCGCCTCCATTTCACAAAAGAAGGTATTTTCATAGAAAATTATTTTTTCTGTTTCTCCGAACTGAATTTTTGGCTTCTATTTTTGAAAAATAGGTTTGTATTTTAATAGAAGTTGCTGAATCCATACGTGAGGGTTGAATTTCTTCAATTTTTGAGAATACCGAGTTTAAATTCACAAAAGTACGTATTTTCATAAAAACTTTGATTTTCTGTTCTGCCAAGTTGAATTCCGGCTCCGATCTTTGAAAATATTCTTGAATTTTATAGAATGGACTTAGCTGAATCCATACGTGTTGGTAAATTTTTTGAAGCATGCACAATTTTTTTTTTAGAAAACTGGGTTTGAATTCTCAAAAGTACGTATTTTCATAGAAATTTGGGTTTCTTGTTCAGCCAAGTTGAATTTCGGCTCCTTCTTTTGAAAAATAGGAGTGGATTTTACGGAATTACTGAATCCATCCGTATTTTCATAGAAATTTGGTTTTTCGGTTCTGCCAAATTGCATTTTGGCTCATATCTCTGAAAAATAAGCTTGTATTTGTTATTCGAAAAGGTTTTTTTTTGTTTTACTTTTCTGCTAAGATGGATTTTTATAATGCCCTTTGAAAGTTATGCTTAGATTTTATAGAATTGGCCTTGCTGAATTCATATGTGATGATTATTTTTTTAAGCACACCCAAAGCCAGGTTTAAATTGAAAAAACTACGTATTTTTGTCAAAATTTGGTTTTTATGTTCAGCCAAGATGGATTTTGGCTCCTTTCTTTGAATATTACGTTTGAATTTTGTTGAATAGACCTTCCTGAATCCATACGTCTAGTTAGATTTTTTGAAGCACGAACAATTGTTGAGAAAACTGAGTTATATTTGGATAGGGAGGAAGTATCGAAAACAGAACGTTTTTTTTCATAAGAACTGTTACGTTTGTGGTATTCTGCTTGATGGTTTATCCGGAATTTATCAATACCCAACAATCAATTCCTTTGATCCTATTCATTTACATTATTACCTATAATCTTCCTTAAAAGGATACAAAAACTTATGCGCGAAATGCCTTGTTTATAACTCGAGTGTTACACATAATAAAGTCAACATTTGTGGCATTAGTGTGAAAAATTACGGCTTCAAAGAAGTCTAAGGCTAAAGCGGGCATCAAGTGACAAAAGAAACAAGTTGGAGGGTGGTGTACAAGACACAACCGCATTGTTGACGTAGGACTACGAATTTTTTTACGGTTCGGACGTTTTCGAAGATGTCGCGCAGCTGGAGAATGCATACGATGAGGGTTTCTCAGTTAATGAAAGTGAAACGGAAAAAAAATTAACATTTTAACTACAAATAGAACATAATTTATTTCCCTAACAAATTATTTGATTTTTGAATCATTTTGATGAATTTATTGACAAATTAAATGGGTGAATCATGGGTTACTCTATATAAATTCTATTCTAACTCTTTACTGAAATGAACTTAGTGGCCCTGAAAAGGGCCGTTTTGTTACGTTGGTGATAAGTTTTAACCTCCGAAACGGTACAGAGTGCATCCCTGTCGCTTCAGAGCGTAGACGACATCCATGGCCGTGACGTGTCATCTACGCTCTGAAGCGACAGGGACGCTTTCAAAGGTTAAAACTTATCACCAATGTAACAAAACGGCCCTTTTCAGGGCCACCAAGTTCATTTAAGAAAAGAGTTAGAATAGAATTTATATAGAGTATCCCCTGCTTCCAAGTTTGGTTACAAGATTACAACTCTAGAGAGTAGCGGCGCCCGTGGTGTAGTGGTAAGCGTCCCAGCAGGCCTGGGTTCACTCCCAGTCAACGCTGCCGGGAAGTTCTGAGGCATAACGTCTCTGATCACGCCTTCCTTCGGGGTTCCCGGTTCATGAGTTGATGGGTCGATAGGTAGGGTCCCGGTGTAGGCATGCACAGTTGTACACACCAACTGCTCAGTTGGTAATAACTTTTCACTCAGATGTTGAAATTTATTTTTCTTTAAAGTAATTGATAGATTAGGCTCATAGTTTACTATAGATATGCGAAGATTAGGTAAAGCTTAACATTTGAATCAACACTAATCAATTTAACACTTAAATTCCGAGATGTGTAGTGAGCATTTCTCACCTCATTTTTGCAACGCAAAAAAAATACAGTTTACTACTAGCATTAAAATCTACTTTATTTTACATATCTATAACAAGCTTACACTCTATTCTATTTACTGCTTCAAAAAGAACTATGTTCCGTCAACTGTGTGCAAAGTTATTAGCAAATGAGCTGTTCGTGACCAAAACTGTGTATGCCAAGCATGGGTGTGGGTAGCATTGGTGCTCAGCACGGAAAAAAAATCCAAGGAAAAAAAACAGCATTTAGTGTGGTCGTTGGGGGCGTGTGGTTCTGAATTGGCAACAAAATGTTCCGCAATTGTATCGTCCCTATTCGTACACGCCCGAAGATCGTAGGCGAATGTTCGACTTGTTTCATCTAGCAACCATTCTCTGATGACTGTGTTGGGGAAGCAGCACATGCATGTACGTAATTGGTGGATTTGTTAGTTATTTAGAAGCTTTTGGACAATGCTTGACATTTACCACTTTTTCAATAGTTTCAATTTGAAAATCAACAGTCAAGAGCATTGTTATCGATGCGTAGAAATGTTTCTGATCGATTGGTGATAAAATAATTGAAATTGGTTCTGGGGCAGCTAAGTTATTAACGTTCAAATTTTTTCATAATTTCATTTTTCGCTTTTCATAAATTGTACCCCCATCTTCCCGAAAGACGTAGTCCTACGTTAAAAGAAATATCTTTGAAAAAGGTGCAGTTAGAATTATTATTTCGAAGGTCGCTATTTTATGACCGTAGTGGCTACCTTCGGCTAAGTTTTATTTTCAAATGTGTACCTGCAGTATGTGGATTATATTAGATATGGGCTTTATCGAAAATAAGTTGTCAACAAAATGTTCCTTCCAAATCCGTAAAAAAAATAATTTTAAATAACATTTTTTTTTTTGATACTGTGAGGCATGCCCTTCATTTAATCTTAACAAAGTGGAACAAACCAAAACATATTCTTTAAAGGACTGGTATCACGTTAGATTTTGGTTAGGTTCTGGACAGTGCATTTTCCAGTTTTTTAAAGCATCGTTACATTATATTTTTGACTATTTCAAGGATTTACAACTCTAAATATCTTTTTGAATATGCTCTTCTTAGTTCTATTGCCGCGATCAGTGTGATTTTTGGAGCTTCTCTTAGATTCAAAGGTATTGTATTTGGTAAGACTTGGGACATTTAGGTTGTGCTATTGGGACTCTAATATGGTAGTCAAAGTGTCCCATGTTACCAAAAATAATATCTATGAATCTACAAGAAGCTCGAGAAAACACACTGATCTCGGCAGTACAACTAAACGAAAATCGCAAGACTTATTTTCATTTGAAAAAGGTCAAATAAATAAGGGCCGAAACTTCTAGCAATGAGAAAATAAACCGTTTCAATTCCCACAAGACTGAGAAAGCCAGTAAAAATTAAAGAATTAAGCTATAGAATTACTAGAAATCCCAAATCTTTTTTTTTTTCTTTGTGAAAAGTGAACCGTATTTGTTCATTCTTCTCCTTACGTACCACTTGCATGAATGTTACGTCTTTAAACTATGAGTATGAGATTCGAATAAGAATCATCTCCGCACAACAACGCATCATCTATCGTGCCCACTTCTTTTCGCCTCAGATGGGCCATCAAAATCTAACGGAGATATCAGTTTGTACACGCTCCCAGGCGCACATAATAAAACATTCTTTAAACTGTAGCTAACCAATACGTTGTTGAACGCAGTATAGATTTTGTTTACAGAAAAAAAAAACATCCCAACCAGAAAAATACGCACCGACGACGCACGAATGGAGCATTCATGTGAATGGGGGAGACGCCAGTTACAAAGACCGAGTAGTGTGAAATTCTCCCTCGCTTGATTGTTGGATTTCGAGCGTCGGTCGGTCGTCGTTTTCGTAGCTCTATGCTATTGGAAAACGCATAAATCGTAGCACGCCGTCCTTGACGGTGGGTAGGAGAGCAAGAGAGAGGTCGGCGAAGATATGCGCACTGGAAAGAGATGTTGAACATGATGATGGCGATAATGGTGTCTCGCTTCAGCATGGATTGGTTTTCGCAGTATGCGTGGCACTGGTTGTGAAAGTGCGTATGGATTTCAAACGAGGGGTTGCTGCATGGGCTTAGGGAAAGATTTATGCAATATAATTAAACAAAAATGGTAACGAGAAACATTTTTGAAACATTCCGCGCCATATTGTTGAGATAAACGGATTATTCTAGTAACATTTAAATATTCCTCCATACAATACGCAATGCTCCATTATATAGTGGAGATTCCTATTTTTGTATGAGTATAACGCAAATTGTACATTTTTTGCTTTTGAGTTAGGAAACGCCTGCGAAGATCGGAAAAATTGATTTCAACCACTTTTTTTTTTAATACATTCAAACAGATTAGTAATTTTCTCTGCGAAGCTCATAAATCACATCAATTTATGTTTATAGGGGAAATGGATGTAATGTCGACCTAAATGCCCTAATTGGGGCTCATATATAAATTCAGCAGTTGACTAAATTTTCAATAGCGACCAAAATTATCCATTAGTACCGTCCCAATGACGCGTTCAACTAGATAAAAATGATAAATAGCTGATTTTTAGCGATGGGCCCAATCATCGATCCATAGGCCAACATTAGAGCCATTTCCTCTAAATAATAACAGTAAAACGTAGTTTCGTTGGAAAAAAGTTTAGTTGAAATGTCATCTTAAATTTTGAACCGGCAAATGAATTTTGTGAACAGCATTTAATTTGTGAAATCAAACATTTTGCAAACTGCAGGCTTACGATCAATTAATTACTCTGGTAGATCAATTCTTCTACTAGCGATTTTACGAAAATGAGGCAATATACTGCACATTTTTGAGTTGCCTATTATAAATAAATTTTAAATATTAGTAAAATCCTTGCAAGCCACACACCAATTTATGATTTTCGAAATAACTCTTGAACCGAAAATATTGCTCTCTGTCACTCATCACTAGACACTCATCTTTTGAAGGTGATTCACCAGTATAAAAAAAACATGATCTAATCTAATCTAATAGGGTAACTGATGATGGTTGGACCTATTTTGGCCGGTTTCACACGACGTCAATATTCATGTCGTATTTTTTTATGAATTCAACATATAATTATGAAAAATGCGTGATTAGGGGAAAGATCTACCTTTCTTGTTTCTAATAATAACATAAAAAGTTAAATATTATGAACAAATGATTTTATAAAACGCTTTTATTCAGCACAGAACCTATACTGATCTTGGTTGGACCTAAAAAATGATGATGGTTGGACCTATTTTTGTAAATGCTAGTTTAGCCCATATTTGTTCAAAAACTTTGTTTAGAGCTAATTGGTATCATGAAAAACCCTTTTTATACAGTTTTTATGAATTTGCTATTTAAAAAAAACCAAGAAATTTGAGTTTAACTTTGTTTTTTAAAAAAGTTCACTTTCCACGCATTAGCTATTCTTCGGGGCTCATTTTCTCGGAAATCATTGACCCGATTTGGAAATTTTTTAACGTAAAACTATAGGTATTTTGGTCCCATTGAAAGCTATCGAATATTTTTTGAATCGGTCAACTGGTTCCGGAGATATGTCCGGAACAAGTTCCAGGGTATGTGGAACATGGACCTAATTTTGACATGGAAGGAATAAAACCTATCATGCGACACTTCACATTACTTCCACATTCGATAACAAGATCAATAACAAAATTGAGTGCCTTGGATCACATTGGCCACTTCCGGGCATGTTCTGCGTGCCCCGGAGAATTTAGGGGCTTAAAATGACAGAATATCAGCACTTAATTCCGGTTTTATAGTTTTTTTTTCTCCTAGGAGTTTTTTTTTTTCGGAAATAAGTTTCAGTTAGCATTTTTAGGTTGTTAACATTTTATTTCAAGTTAATTCACACACTGAAGGTGTATGTAAAGTGCTTAATGTAAATTCATATTAACAGATTCTTTCGGCGCTTTTGTGGTAGTTCGGAAATCGGTGAACTAGTGACGCAAGGTCTTTAGCAGCTTCCAAGATCTTTTTGGCCGTCTTGGGACTGCCAGAAGCAGCGCACATACAAACCCAATCCGCTAGCTGGTTCTCCAAATCAACACTCAACACTATTTCCCTTCCATATTTCTTGCCGTGGCTTCCCTTAATTTTCAAACAATCTTTTGGTACGATGCTTCTATTCAATGGCTGCAAGGCAAAGTGTTGAAGAACGCGAAATAAGATCTAGAATACAAACGGCGCACTTGAAGATCACAAAAGGCGCACGCAATTTCAGGCCAAAGAGAATCCCAATGGCTTTTCAATGGCCAATAGGCCAAAAAGAACCCGTAGGCCAAGTTGAGCGGCCAGAGCAGTATTGCATTTTCAACAACAAACAAATATTTCGCGACCCCTTATCAGAACTAAAGGTACATATGGAAAGGTAAATAAATTTGAAATCCATTTATGATAATTAATTTCCGTTTGGTGCTAAACTACGCTAGATTGTGAAAAAAAACTAAGTGCGGGTTGTGCTTAAGGGGATAGTACACTTTAAACGTCCAAAAAGAAAGGCATTTTCGTTAAATTTTTTTAAGCAATAAAACACTCAGCAGGGTTATAACCCATTTATTAGTCATCCTTCGAACTACAATTTGTATTTTTTTGAACTCGATTGGCGTCTCCCCGTGGCCGGTGCACCAGGTCGATACGTATTTCTAAGCAGAATTTAATTCTCAACAAGAAAACCTAGGCGATGTCCAAATTTGATGATAACTGGTTAGAGTTATTTCCCACGCCAGTTTGAAAAACCCCGTTTCGAGATAAACGCGTTTAAAGATAAAAATGCTCTCTCAGCGCGCTGGTACATGTTTTAGGAAATCGCTTCGTAAAGCGGTAAGGAATATTCTGGCGGACTTGGAGTCTTTTCTTAATTAAAGTATACATCTCAAGGAACATTTTAAGCCAAAAAAAAATGATTTTTTTTGAAAAATCAAAGTGTACTCCCCCCTTAATAGGCCGGGAATGGGGTAGTTAACCCTATATTGTGCTCAGCCAGATGTTCACACCGAAATCCGGCAGTAGCACATCCCAAGAAGGACTACAGGAAGACAAACATGACGGAGGTCAGGAGGAGGATCAACGTACTTTATCACTTCATCAAGGAGAAAAACAACGTCCACACTATGTAGGATCAATCAACTAGTGCTGATGGAAGCACCGGAGCCGCTGAAAAGAGCCCAAAATCCAGGCTCGGAGAAAAGAAAAGGTAAACAGCTGAAGAAAAACAGGAGGTGAAAACTCCAAGAATGACAACAAGGAACAAGGTAAAGGCAGTGGATGGTGCACTGTTGAAAATCAGAAGGAGACGCGGAATAAATTGCAGGAAGGGACGCAGAAATAATAGCAGAAGAAGGAGGAACCCAGCGGTGCTCTGATTGTCGAGGTAAAGGAAGGACGTACGCAGATCACCTCCGGAAAGTGAGAGCCGATCCGTAATTGAAGGAATTAGGGAAGAACTTGGTGAAAACCAGGTGCATCCAGAAAGGTTCTTTGATCTGAATAAAGATACTACGGTCAAGAGCTCAGCATTCAAGACGCTCGTTTAAAATTCTCTTGGTGAGGAGGCGAGCGTAAGAGCTCTATCCCAGAAGACAGTGGTCGAGTGCAGGGAACTGGATAAGATCACAACAGAAGAGTTAGTGAGAAGTGCGCTGAAGGTGCATTGCGATATGGGAGATGTACCGATGACAATGGTGGAATGAGGAAGGCGTACGGTGGCATACAGTCAGCGGTGATATCACTTTCGACGGATGCAGTGAACGTTGGAGAAAGGCAAAGTAAAAGTTGGGTGGTCCGTGTGCTAGTTGAAGGCTGTCACTCAGGCTACCAAGCAAATGGAGAGATGGTGCCAGGGTGAGGAACTGCAGAGATCTAATCTGTGCAGGAAATATGGCGACAAAGGTTACATAGCGAGAGACTGCAAGAAGCAATCGAGATGCATGCTCTGTAAACCGGAGGACAGAAACGACCATATGTCGGGAAGCTTCAAACGCCTAGCGTACAAAAAGGCGATGGCTGGCCTAATACTAAAACTAAATAAACTTCAATCATTCCGACACTGCATAGCAACTGTTGTGGTAACGTTAATGAAAAGATAGTGCGAATTGTAATCATTGCGGAATCGTATCGAATTCCTCCCGATAACTGCAACTGGGTGATGGATAGAGATGGGATGGTGGAAATTATTGTTAGGGACAGATACCCCATTCAAGAAGTTGTAGCGATCTCATACGAAAGATTCGTGATCGTCAAAATTAACGGAATCTTCATATGCAGTTGCAACGCACCCCCTGGATGGAATAACCGAGAACTAAGACCGGTAACCATCGCAAGAGAATTAAATGGTCGGACAGTGGAGTGGGGAAGCAGATGTACCAACGTAAGAGGGCACAACGTGCTGGAAGCTCTGGCAAAGCTCGAAGATAAGCTGTTAAGACACCATCAGACGACGTCACATTATGCAGTAGCTGGTGGCCAACATGAACTGGAGAATGTGCGAGGGGTGTACCCATAGCGGTCAACGAAAGACGAACTCAGACGAGTTGACGGAAACCATGATGTGATATAACCAGTGCTGAGATTTGTCATTGTCATTGACAGACTTTCGCGCGATATTGACAAAATTGTTTTTCACATAGTCACTGATAGACTTGATCCTCAAAAAATCTTTGTCAAAATCTCATTCATTTTTTCGTCAATGACAAAGATTCACCTGGTAACAAAAAGTCTAATTTCGTGCATTCTGTGCCACATTATTGGTATCCAAGCAGTTCAGGACGTAGTTGCTTGTTCACTCTAACGGCTCCATGTAATTGTTTTGCTCAAGTAATTTAATTCCGTTCAAAGTGTTTTTACGTTACTTCATACGCGAAGTTAGCGATTTTCAGAGTTGGTTGGAAATGCTAACATGAAGTTTTAGTGTGATAATTTATTAGCTAGAGAATGATCTTCAGAAGAGGGTAGGTGGATAGTTCCGTTAGAGTACGGCAGTATGAAAATTGAATAGAATTTGAAAATGAGCGAAGGGCCATTAATGCGACAGTTTTAAAGTCAAACGCACATCTTTTGCCTAACCCGTACGATGTACGCGGAGACTTGAAGTATGTCTTCAAGTCTACAGGCAAAAAATGTGCGTCCTCCTTTTGCTCATAAACTGACTGCGGCTGTGGAATAGTTCTAGCGACGTTTCATCATTACCTAAAGCCCCACGTTGCGAGAGCATTTCCAGTCGATGGTGTGTTATAATGCAATTCTTCTTTACCCAACTATACTTCATGTTAGCATTTCCAACCAACTCTGAAAATCGCTAACTTCGCGTATGAAGTAACATAAAAACACTTTGAATGTAACAACTCAAGGCGGGAGTAGCCGTCAACAATGCTGATGATGGTACAGCACGCAAACAACCACCCTACTGCTTTCTCTCTGAGATGATCACGTTGGTCATGACCTAAGAGAAGAGGTGACAATACGGGGGCGAAAATGAACCACTTTTCTGTCAAACGTGAACCAGCTCCTGATTGGACGATTTCATGTGCGTAAGATAGAGATAGAGATAGATAAAGATAGAGATAGAGATATAAATAAAAGAGGAAGAAGCCAATTGTCACCTCTTCCTCTTAGGTCATGACGAGAGGAGCAACACAATAGTTGGGTAAAGAAGAATTGCATTAAAACACACCATCGACTGGAAATGCTCTCGCAACGTGGGGTTTTAGGTAGTGATGAAACGTCGCTAGAACTATTCCACAGCCGCAGTCAGTTTATTAGTAAAAGGAGGACGCACATTTTTTTGCCTGTAGACTTGAAGACATTGTTAGCTTCTGTATGTTTTGATATTAGCTACAACTTCAGTCCATAACTAAAATCTGAATCTCTTATGCATGAGGAACCAGAGCGAACATAACCCACCACTGTTTCTCAATTAATGTGAATTACATTCACTGAACAATAATAGCAAGTTGCGCCAGCTCAAGTTCGTCAACCATAAGAGGTACGGATTTGAGAAAATGTAGCTAACATTAAACTCTACAAAAGCTACAAACATCATTTTACGGAATTCTGTTGATGGAAAAAATTAGAGGCAAATGAATGTAAATGAATGCACGAAATGAATGTAAATGATTTGCCATGCCTGGTTGTGCCTAGACGCTGATGCCAACCTTTGAACTGACGAGTCGTGATGGTGAATATGAGAGGCCCAACAACGCCTACCGTGTTCAGACAAGTTGCAGGTCATCGTTGAGGGACTTTTCCCGCAGCACGATCCAACGATGTAGCCTACACTGTACGGCAAGGAAGAGAGAGAGACAACGCCGGCCAAGTCTCCAACGACGAACTCGTAGCAGTGGCGAAAGGATCGAAGGCGAAGAAAGTTACCGCTCCAAATGGAATCCCCAACGTGGCGTTGAAAACTGCGGTCCAGATGTTCCCGGACATGTTCAGGGTGGTGCTGCAGAAATTTCTGGACGAGAGCCACTTCCCAGACAGATGAAAGATACAGCAGTTAGTGTTGCTACTGAACCCAGAGAAACCCCCGGGGAATCCAACATTTTATAGGCGTATAAGCCTGCTGGATACACTTGAAAAACTCTTGGAGAGTATCATTCTAACATTCTAACATTCTATCATTCTAACGAAATGTACGGAGAGTGAACACAGATTTCCAAAGATGCAGTTCGGATTTCGGAGTGGAAGACCACCGCCACCGCCGGAGCGCTGCATAGACTGAAGGTCCCTGACTGCCTGCACAATTCTAAGGAGTTACTTCCAGAAGCCGGTACTTATCTACGAGACAGACATCGGACAGTGATCGATTAGGATCACGGCGGGAGTTCCACAATGCTCCAAGCATTATCGAACGCACTGTAACGGGATGTACAACGGCGTACTGAAGCTGAAGATGCCCAAAGGAGTTGAGATCGTTGGATTGGCGGATGACGTCGTCTTCCCAGACAACCAGAATGTACGTATATTTAAAGTTGTTTTCGTGATATACAAACATATATACAAACAAACAAATCGTATAGAATGCAAAAATAGGCCCTATACCTACAAAAGTGGAGGCCATATACGTGCAAATTTTAATTTCTTTTTAAACGAGTTGATTTGAGATTATATACGATTCAATCTGTAATAACAAATTCAATTTGAAAAACCTTACGATGTAATCCGATTTAATTTGTGATACAGTACGATGAAAAAAAGATTCGTCGTAAATAAGTCGGAAATTTGCATTCTATACGATTTAACTTAAACATAATGCGATGTATGTCATACTTATATGCGATGTTGACTGAAACTGTAGTTATTTACGATACTTTACGTACATTGCTATACGACTTCTGGTTGTCTGGGTTAACAGTAACAGGTGAGACGCTGGAAGAAGTGGAAATGTTGGCCATGCGATCGATGCGATTGGAAACTGGAAGCAAAGAGTGGTGTTGCAGATTGGCCACCACAAAGCAGAAGTAGTATTAGTCAGTAACTTCAAAGCGGTGCAAAGGACAAACGCGTGCTGAAATATCTGGGAGTGATGATCGTCATTCGGCTAAACTTCAACAGCCATGCCTGTGAGTTGGTGGCGAAGGCCATAAATGCGGTAACAGCTCTGGACCAAGTGTAGTGGTATGCGTGATTGCCTCTCACCCCTAAAAGGCCTGGGTTCAATCTCAGTCGGCGCCGCCGGGATTTTCTGAGGCATTAAATCTCTAATCACGCCTTCCTTCGGAAGGTAAGTAAAGCCGTTGGTCCCCGGTTCATGAGTTGATGGGTCGATAGGTAGGGTCCAGGTGTGGGAGCTGCCTCCCTGGCGTCGGAAGCATTGATACTCAATACGGAAAACAAATCCAGGAAAAGAAAGCGTCTTCTGGCTAGTTTATCTACGTGGATACTGAGATACGGAAGTCCAGCCTGGATTGCAACGCTGGATACCAAACGGAATCAAGTGAAGCTGAACAGTACGTTCCGGGTCGTGAGCGCGTACAGATCCATATAGTCACAAACAGTATACGTTATCGCCGGAATGATCCATATGCGAGTGCGCGAGTGCTATAATTGGAAGGAAACCAATAGGAGTGGGACACAGCGCTGAACGTTAGATGGACTCATTGGTTAACCCATTAACGCCTAGTGATTTATAGATCAGTTTTTATTTCTTTTATCATGTCAACCTGACAAGCCACCATATTTTCGTAGCCAGCTTAAAATTGAAAATACATATCAATCTAAACGGGCCCAGAGCATGGGCCCGCGGCTATGCTTGTTATTATTAGAGATAGGGGTACCACCTCCTTGGTCTGACCAGAAATTGGGAACGTAAATTAAGTTATAAATACTAGAATGATCCTTGGAATATCCTTAACATCTTGTTTTCAAATAATGTGAGAATAATCCTTGGGTTACTCCTGGAAAAATCGCACATTGTCCGGAGGTCAAAAACGGCTTGGGCGTTAATGGATTAGTACCGATTATTTCAACCTGGGTGAACAGGAAACACGGAGAGGTAAACTTCCACCTGACGCAATTCCTATCTGATCATGGTTGCTTCAGGAAGTATCTGCATCGATTCGGTCTGTCCGGAATGTAGAAACGTGGTGGAAACTCCGGAGCACGTGGTTTTTGATTTGAAGCAGTGCGAAGGGAGATGTCTGCCCTTAGCGCAGAGAATGTCGTCGATATAATGTGTCGAGAGGAGGTCACCTGGCATGCCGTCAGCAGGGTAGTCACTCAAGTACGGTCTATGCTTGGCATTGGCGTAGCTAGACAATTTATCTGGAGGGGCCCTAGATAATTATGGAGGGGGCCTAGATAATTCTGGAGGGGGCCTAAATAATTCTGGAGGGGGGCCTAGATAACTCTGGAGGGGCCTGGCCCTACGCCAATGAAGCTTGGTAATGCCAACTTGCGCAGTGATTATGAGAGGTGCATTCCCAATAGAGAGGTTCAAAATATCGATTTTGCTCCACCAAGCTTAATCGATTTCAAACCAGGTCCTGGTAATTCTCCCAAAATTTCAGCTCATTTGGATGCAAACTCACACTGCACTGGCCCATTGAAGTTTATATCAGAATTACAATGGGAAAAGTGAACTTAATGTTCTCATCGTTCTGGCTCTTCGCTGTAATGATCTGTGGAAAAAATTTGCTATGATTACTAATGTGCATTTGGATTGAATGTCAGAATAATTAATTGCTCATTAATTTGGTAGATGATATATTTCTGACATGCTCCATAAAATGTGTGCTTGGCACAAACAATAGGGCAAAACATCCAGACTAATAATTAATAAGTGCTAGAGTTTATTTTTTGTTCATTAATTTATTTGATAAGGCTCGATCGAATCAACTTTACATAGCCGAGGTTTCTTGTTCACTATTTAAAACATCTGAAAATTATAGTCTAAAGGTACAACACAATAAACACTTTATCTTCAGCTATCCAAAAAGCCTCCTCCTACATCCGAACTGGAGCCGCTTCCAGTGGTCTCATTGTATGGCAGTATCGCCAACGGGAGGAAGAGCGCTTCCATTGCAGCAATGGACGCAAAACGTGGTCAGCACTCACACACTCATCACGAAACGGTTGCTTTCCAAAGTCGAAGACGCAATAACTGTTGATGAAGAACAATGAGGAGGACCACACAATTGTTGCTGCCGAGTAAACAGACGATCGTGTGAGATACATATAGAGTGACCTGCTTCTGTCGAAGGCCGAGAGTTTTTTTTAATTACTTTATTTGTACAGGCTCAATCGAATAAACTTTACAGAGCCAAGCTATCATTTTCTTTATACATTATAAATGTTTTAAATCTAAAATTAAAGGATTTGACCTAATATTCGCGGTCTTCTCGAGGCTAGTGGATGACAATTGTTTGGATCGGGAGAGGAAAAAGGTGATTTGGAATATGATTTATAGTTCAAAAACTTCACTTTTTCTAAAACATATACTTAATCCTATCGACGTTATATCAACTCTGTAATTATACAATTATTACAGAAAAAATATACAAAAAAAACACACACACGCACACACACAAAATACAAACTAAACACAAGGTTAATCAAACTTACAATCTATGGTTAATATTCTTAAAGAAAACATATATGAGTTGCATAAGCTCCAGATTGCGTCTAGCCAAAATATCCCGAACTGGGACATTAGGTTGTCTACCTCGAGCCCGAAGGGAATCATACAACTCGGATCTGACTCCACGGTGCTCAGCACATGACCAAATAATGTGATCTGCGTCCTGGTAACCTTGTCCATATTCACAGAGATTACTGTCCCCCAGCCCACCACGGAACAAGTGAGCGCTTAGTGAATAGTGATTGGACATGAGACGAGACATCACACGAATGAAGTCTCGACCCACCTCCAACCCTTTAAACCAAGGATACTTCAACACCTTAGGGATGATCGAATATAACAATCGTCCCAAACTCCCTTCACTCCATTTATTTTGCCAGCTGGCGAGTGACTATTGACGATCAATGAAGAAAAATTCGCCGTAGGTGATTTGTCGATCGTAAATATCGCCTTCCATAGCGCCCACCTTTGCAAGCGAGTCTGCCTTCTCATTTCCCGGAATCGAGCAATGAGATGGGACCCATGCAAAGGTTATGACAAAAGATCTTAAAGATAAAGCACTTAGAAGCTCTCGTATTTTCATGAGAAATACGAGGAGTGCTTTACCGGTCTCATGGAGCGAATAGCCTCGACAGAACTAAGATTATCCGTAAAAATAAAATAATGATCTGGTGCAAGTGAGGTGATCGATCAGTGTTCACTCGGCTGTCGACAAAAACAGGCCACTCTCGATGTGTGCTACGCGATCGTCTGTTTTCTCGGCAGCAACCATTGTGTGGTCCTCCTCATTGTTCTTCATTAGCAGTTCTTTCGGTCGATGCGTCGTCGACTTTGGAAAGCAACCGTTTCGTGATGAGTGTGTGAGTGCTGACCACGTTCCATTGCTGCAATGGACGCGCTCTGACCCTCGTTGGCGTACAACAATTTGCCATACAATGAAACTACTGGAAGCGGCTCCAGTTCTGATGGAGGAGGCTTTTTGGATAGCGGAAGATAAAGTGTTTATTGTGTTGTACCTTTTGACTATAGTTTTAAAATGTATTGTATAGTGAGCAAGAATCCTCGACTCTGTAAAGTTAATTCGGTTGAGCCTTATCAAATAAATTAATAAACAAAAAAAAAAAGTGAGGCGATCGTTTCTAGCGTATAATGTATTGCCGCCAGTTCAGCAACATATACGGAAGAAGGAGCATGAAGCATTCGAGAGGCGCTATGAAATCCGTTATGAATACCAAAACCAGCGGACGCCTCTATTAGTGAGCCATCTGTGAAGAACGATCTTGCGGGATCAACTTGGCTAAACTTTGCAGCGAAAATTGGCGAAGCAATCATGGGACGATGATATTCTGGGATTCCGCGAATCTCTTGCGTCATAGATAAATCAAAACTAACTGAATTGCCGAAGTCGGAGAAGCATACACGATTAGGATTATGCTGTGAAGGGCTGACATCCAGTGTTATGTACCAGTAGTACAATGAAACCGATCAGAGAGTGGTAACATGCCCGTTCATTTTTATGGCGAAGTACTAGGATGTTGAGAACCAAAGTTAACTTTTCCCATAGTAATTCCCATATCAACTTCAAATGTCAGTGTTCACTCGGCTGTCGACAAAAGCAGGCCACTCTCGATGTGTGCCACGCGATCGTCTGTTTTTTCGGCAGCAACCATTGTGTGGTCCTTCTCATTGTTCTTGATCAGCAGTTCTTTCGGTCGATGCGTCGTCGACTTTGGAAAGCAACCGTTTCGTGATGAGTGTGTGAGTGCTGACCACGTTTTGTGTCCATTGCTGCGATGGACGCGCTCTGACCCTCGTTGGCATACAGCAATTTGCCATACAATGAAACTACTGGAAGCGGCTCCAGTTCTGATAGAGGAGGCTTTTTGGATAGCGGAAGATAAAGTGTTTATTGTGTTGTACCTTTTGACTATATTTTTAAGATGTTTTGTATAGTGACCAAGAATCCTCGGCTCTGTAAAGTTAATTCGGTTGAGCCTTATCAAATAAATTAATAAACAAAAAAAAAAAAAAACTTCAAATGAGCTCAAACTTTGGGGGAATTATCAGGCCTTGATTTGAAATCGATCAAGCTTGGTGGAGCAAAATCGATATTTGAACCATTCTATGCCCAAGTAACAATGCAAGTTTTATCAAGTTGTTAAAGCATTCTACTAGTCTAAGTCATGGTCTACAAAACCGTGATAAAACCTAAATTGTTACTTGGGGTGGGCATCTCGACCGATATATGATTATGCGACGCCACCTGGCTTTATGGCAGGATGTTTGAACAGGGCTATCCTCCCAAAACTGGGTCCAAATCTCCCGGAAATGGAATCTTCGGTTCCATGAGTTCATCGAAAAGCTTAAAGTCATACAGCGTGATCACAATTTCTGCTTCACCTTCAGGAAAGGAGAAGCGATAGTTATCTATGTGTTGATTTACGTAGGCTATCTGAAGGCAATCTAGAGCTTGAAGAGGACGTTTACGGCAGATGGAGTTCTCAAGTGACTAGGCATGAGTAACTGCAGGCCGTCGTTAGAGCCAATGGATCCTCACATGCCACTTGAGAATGAAGATGACCCAATGCTTCGATCAGCCATTTGGATTGATCGGATGCTTAATTACTTCCAGGTCAGACATCTACGCGGCGGTAAATTACTTCACCGTCGTCCAGTGTTGTGCAACATAGAAGCACTGGGAACACCTGAAAAGAGTTCTGCGATATCTTCGGAGTACAGCCAATAAAAATACCTCTGGCCAACAGTCCGCATCGTGCTCTCTTGCCGTGCGGATCTATTTGCTTTTTGCTGAAGGAAGTGTTACTACTACCTAAAGCTACAACAAATTTAAACAGCACTTTTCAGTGCTCAACCTGTAAAAATTTTCTACCTTGTTCCAACTCTTATTCCTCTTCGATCCTTGTTTGGACCCTACCCGAGGTAATCCTTCTTGGATATCGATTTGGAAAATTCCTCTTCGATCCTTCAGATTCTTATAGTAATCTGCTTGGAAGTTGAATTGGATAAAAATTTACTGCCGCCATGGCGCCTAAACGCAAAAGAAAGGGGCAAACTCTTGACCCCCCTTCTGATGAAATTAATTTGAGTAATCAATTTGATTTGCTCACGGATGATGAGAATGATCCATCATCCAAGAAAAATTCTAGTAAACTTTCCCGACTTAATGCCAAGAAGGAAAAGATTCCCCCTATTGTGATAACCACTACCGATTTCCATGCTCTTCGCATGGAACTTTTGAATTTCGTGAAAGTTAAGTTTTCACTACAAATTGGACGTCGGGGTGAATGCCGTGTATTGGCTGAAACCTTGGACGGATTTAAATGTCTTCTCAAGTATCTTACTGAGAAGAAGCACAAATTTTTTACTTACGACACCAAAACTGAACGTGTGTTCAAGGTTGTCATGAAAGGACTGCCCAGTGGTGAATCCCTGGATCAGATCAAAGATGAACTGGCAAAATTACTTGGAGTTGTGCCACTCCAAGTAATCAAAATGAAAATGAAATCCCGTCCTGGCGATTCGCGCAACGGGATTTCTAATGATTTTTATTTAGTTCACTTCAAGTCTAGTGAACAAAACAACCTTAAGGCCTTAGAAAAAGCTAGCCTTATGCTCCATGTCCGAGTGAAGTGGGAACACTTCAGGAAGACTGGAGGAAATTTCCAAAACCTCACCCAGTGCCGTAAGTGCCAGGGATGGGGTCACGGAACTAAAAATTGCTACATGCCAGCTAAATGCATGAATTGTGGTGATTCCTCTCACGCAAAGGACGACTGTCCTGTGAAGGAAGATCCTAAGAAATTTAAATGTTCAAATTGTGGTGAAAACCACAAATCCAATTTTTGGGAATGTAAGACTCGCAAAGCGATCCTACAATCTCGTTCTAACCGTCAGGTAGGAAACGCTCCACGTTTCCGACCAGGTACAAATTCCTCTGCTGTTAACAACGGTCAGCGAGGAACAAATTCTACATTCGTACCCGTAGGTACAAATATCACCCCTGCTTCAAATTTTTCATCTGTACCTACTCCCCTCGCTGCTAACAATGTTCAGCGAGTTAATGGAGCTACCTATGCTGCTATTGCAGCGGGTAGAAATCAAAATACTAACCAACGTTCTAACGGAAATTTTGACAATTTTGACTTAGGAAGCATTACTGCCCCCAAAATGGAATTTTTACAGAATTCATTAATTGACATGATTTCTGATATGCTTAAATCTAACTCCATGTTTGATGCTATTCAAACTGGAGTAAAATTTGCAAATAATATTGTCATGACTTTAAAATTCAGTAATGGATTTTAAAGCATTAAATATTGTAAATTGGAATGCTCGATCTCTTAAAGATAATGAAGACGAGCTATTTAACTTTTTAAGAGTTCATAACGTGCATATTGCCGTTATAACTGAAACGTTCCTTAAACCTGCCCATAAGGTTAAGAAGGACGCAAACTACTTGATTTATAGAAATGATCGTCTTGATGGACCCTGTGGTGGCGTTGCCATCATTATTCATAGACGAATCAAACATAAAATTCTTTCTTCATTTGAAACCAAAGTTTTTGAAACTTTGGGAGTTTCTGTTGAAACAAAATTTGGACAACTTACGTTTATAGCTGCCTATTTGCCATTCCAATGCGTAGGCCAGCAAAAGAATTTTCTCAAGGGTGACCTCCAGAAACTTACCCGTCATAGGTCTAAATTCTTCATTATTGGTGATTTTAATGCAAAACACCGCTCATGGAATAATGCTCAAAGCAATTCCAATGGTAATATTCTGTTTGATGATTGTTCTGCAGGTTATTACACTATTCAATATCCAAACAGCCCAACATGCTTTTCTTCTACAAGAAATCCCTCCACTATTGATTTGGTCTTAACTGATTCATGTCAACTTTGTAGCCAATTGGTTACCCATGCTGACTTCGGTTCTGATCACCTTCCAGTAACTTTTGAAATATCCCAAGAAATAATTTGTAATCCCAACAGCTCTACTTTCAATTACCATAGAGCTGATTGGGAGCAGTATCGAACATTTATGGAATATAACTTCGATCCAAACATTCCTTTGCAAACCAAAGATGAAATTAATTATGCTCTTGAATCTCTGACTACTTCTATAGTTGAAGCAAGAGCTGCCTCAGTACCAAAATGCGAGGTTAAATTCGATTCAATTATAATAGACGATGATCTTCAGCTCTTGATCCGTCTTAAAAATGTCCGTAGGAGACAATATCAAAGAACACGCGATCCTGCCATGAAAGTTATCTGGCGGGATTTGCAAAAACAAATTAAAAAGCGATTCTCTGCCCTGAGGAACAAAACTTTTGAAAATAATATTTCTAAATTAGACCCGAGTTCCAAACCCTTTTGGAAACTCACAAAAATTTTGAAAAAACCTCAAAAGCCTATTCCAGCGCTTAAAGAAGGTGGTAAAATTTTGATCACAAATTTGGAAAAAGCTCAGAAACTTGCTAAGCAATTCGAGAGTTCCCATAATTTCAGTTTGGGTCTTACTAGTCCTATTGAGAATCAGGTTGCTCGGGATTTTCTGAATATTTTCTCTCGGGAAAATATTTTTGATGATTCCTGGGGGACTGATTTGGACGAAGTAAGGTCTATAACTAAAAATTTTCAAAATATGAAAGCTCCAGGTGATGATGGAATTTTCTATATCCTCATCAAAAAACTCCCAGAGAGTACCTTGTCTTTCTTGGTAAAATTATTTAACAGATGTTTCCATTTGGCATACTTTCCTGATAAATGGAAAAATGCAAAAGTTGTTCCAATTTTGAAGCCGGATAAAAATCCAGCTGAAGCTTCTAGCTACCGTCCAATAAGTTTGCTTTCTTCAATAAGTAAACTTTTTGAAAAAATAATTTTGAATAGAATGATGCTTCACATCAACACGAACTCAATTTTTGCAGATGAGCAGTTTGGATTTCGCCATGGGCATTGAACTACTCATCAGCTCTTGAGAGTTACCAATTTAATTCGTTCAAACAAATCTGAAGGCCACTCAATTGGAGTTGCTCTTCTAGACATAGAAAAAGCATTCGACAGTGTTTGGCATGAAGGTTTGATTGCTAAATTGAAAAAGTTTAATTTTCCACTTTATATTATGAAATTAGTTCAAAATTATTTAACTGACAGAACTCTTCAAGTAAATTATCAAAATTCCAAATCTAATCGACTACCTGTTAGAGCAGGAGTTCCTCAGGGTAGCATTCTTGGGCCTATATTGTATAACATTTTCACTTCGGACCTCCCTGATTTGCCTCAGGGTTGCCACAAATCTTTGTTCGCTGATGACACAGGCATTTCAGCTAAAGGAAGAAGTCTTCGTGTTATTTGCAGCAGACTGCAGAAAAGTTTAGATATTTTCTCTTCTTATTTACAAAAATGGAAGATTTCTCCCAACGCTTCCAAAACTCAACTTATAATATTTCCACATAAGCCTAGAGCTTCGTTTTTGAAACCTAGTAGTAGTCACATAGTCACTATGAACGGAGTTCCAATTTCCTGGTCAAACCAAGTGAAATATCTTGGATTAATACTTGACCAAAAATTAACTTTTAAAGATCACATTGAGGGCATTCAAGCCAAATGTAACAAATATATAAAATGTTTGTATCCTCTTATAAACAGGAAATCCAAACTTTGCCTGACGAATAAACTTCTAATATTTAAACAAGTTTTTAGACCGGCCATGCTTTACGCTGTGCCAATATGGTCTAGTTGCTGCACTACCAGGAAAAAAGCACTTCAAAGGATTCAGAACAAAATTCTGAAAATGATTTTGAAGTTGCCTCCCTGGTACAGTACAACCGAAGTACATAGAATTTCGAATGTTGAGACTTTAGCACAAATGTCCAACAAAATAATTAATAATTTCAGGCAAAAATCGTTGCAATCCTCAATTGCAACGATTAATTCCCTTTATACTTAGATAAGATTTAGTTTTAGTTTTTAGTTTTAAGATATCAATTGTTATACTGACATGCAGGTTAAAAAACCTGTTTAAAATACTGAATTGCCAAGACATGAACAATGTAAAAATACTTAGATATATATCATAACAATTGAGGCTGGTACGTTACTGCAGTAACTGGAGCACCTAGGTTAAAATGAAATGTAATTTATTTTGAATTTGGAACAAATAAAGAGTTAAAAAAAAAAAAAAAAAAAAAAAAACCTCTGGCCAACTATTTTCTATAAATGTATGAAAACCATACATCAGTTAGGCATTAGGATAAATAATGGTTTCCACTTCCTGCCAAATGTGTGTATGCAAACTATATGAGCGTTCGGAGAGCAACCCGTTCATTTCATGTGCTATTATTTTCCTTTAAATCCACCAAATGCTGTTTATCAAAAACCTTGGAGTTCATCACACTTGTACCAACAAAACCTGACAAACAGCATAATTTCACCTAGCATGAGAACACTTTCGTCCGGCAGTCGCATCAGGCAGCCTCAGTCGAGCTAAATACGCACTACAATTTCGACCAGTTCTGATTGGGACCGCTGGCTGTCTCGCTCGCACCAATCCAACCATGCGAGCGACCTTCTCCGTTAATAGTATAGTGCGTAGACGCACATTGCCGAAATATAAACCACACATATCTAAGGCTGTGTGCCGTCGTTGTTGTCGTTGTTGAGGGAACGGGACGCACGAACCCCTCTCGCTCACACCACCCCAGGTCCATGATTTTGTTTTTCGGATAGTGGAGCATAAACATTAGGAACGAACGCAACATAGGCCAGTCCTTCGCAAGAACGGAAAACGTGAAAACGGCAGCAGTGCGTGCGCGCGTGCGTTCCAAAATCTCTATCGAGTTCAATTCCACGGGTTGGGTCCGATTGCATTGCGGTTCACTGAACAGAAGAGACTCATGTGTACCATCGAAAGCTGACCGTGCGTCGTCGGTGTGGGGATCGCTCTCCATCGAATTACCAAAAACTGGAGGCGTTGGACTTGGGTGCATTTAATTTCAAGCGTGATGGATTTTCTATGGCTGCACTCGAATTGCGTTGTTGTTGTTGTTGTTGTTTTGGTAGCTGCCGTAACTGATTGTTGGTGGAATTTGAAATCCCTTCGGAATCGGAAGTGAAACTTGAACAGTTGGAATGAAGAAGCGGATTTGATACGGTGAAATGGTGTTGTTACGAGTGAAATAAGTTACCCCAGTAGCAGTCGAAAGAAGAAAAGACAGTGCTCTTCGTTTTGGCAGAAAAGAAGAATAGGAAAACCGATCAATAGCTCGAAGCAGCAATAATGGCAAAGGATTCAATATCGATCCCGCAGGAGGACTTTAACCAGCAGGTTCCGAGCGGTGCCAGTGGCGGTAGTTTTGAGACTGAAGGTACTTATTGCCTGCATGGCTTGAACCCTTGTTTTCGTTGGTTGACTTTGGACCGGGAGAGAGCTAAGCCTTCATATCTTAATCACGGGGTCACAACTCGGAGAGCAGGTACCGAAATGGAACCAGGTGTGCGTGTGCGTCAGCATCGGAGCCTATGCATGCGTTTGCTACATCTTTTCGTTTGCGACCCTTGTCATCCCTTTGCTGTATGGGATATACAGATGGAGAGGTAGGAGCCCCTGTCCAAGGGAAATTTTCTCAAGCAGCAACAATGTTGCCGAGCAGCAGAGGAGTGGATGTGAAGAAATGGCATGTGTTGGGATGTGCTGCGTGGACCTGAAAGCATATAAATGGAAAATGTGTTGTTTTGCTATGGGTGTTTTCATTATTTGAAATGAAACGGACGAACAGGTGCAGTGGCGCGTTCTACGATGGAATCTCATAAGAATCCATCTGTTGTGCCCTCACACTGGAATGAGTGAATGATTTTAGCGTTTATCATGCAGAGTAATTGTTTAGGTGTACTGGGGCTTTGAATGCAGTGTATGAGCCTTAGAGTGGTTCAAATTATCCTTGTTGCTCACAGAAAAAAAAGATCTGGGTTTAAACTGTCGCTTTCAAAACTGTGAACTGTGAACTTTCAAAACAAAACAAAAATGACGTGCTTGTATACAGCATTGCCAAATTACGCGAAATTGTGCTTAAATTTATGTGAAATATTTTGAAAATTTTCGATAAAACATCGCTAAATATCTCAGAAATTTACATGAAACTTTCAAACGGTACACAGAGGTGTTCGGAGTAAAACGCATAAAACGAATCCATATTTATGTATCTTTATTTGTTGTTTTTTTTTTTAACTATCATCATATCCATAATCTTTCCCTTAATTGGCATAGTACTTGTAACTCAGGAAGGGGGACCGAGTGCCTCGGATAAACAAAAGTTCGTTGCGCCTTTGCTTCAGTTAGCGCAGGAAGGACTTCTTAGTGCGGAGTTTTTGATTTGATAACATTCTGGTAGTTTTGGAAACTTTGTTTTGCCCACGAATGTTTAGGAAAATTCTAGAAATTGTTCAAGGTTTTTTTTTCTGAAGTTAGGAGTAAGTCAAGTAAGATAGATATGAGATAAATAAGAAAACACAAATTATGGTGCTTGGAAAATGTTAACGGAACTTTCGGAAACTAATCATAATTTCAAGAAGAAAGGATAAAGGGACTTCGCCACCTGTAGAGTACGGTGCTGCTCGATAAAGTGCAAATGTTTTGCAACGTACTGTATAAACTAGATAATACACTATGTGAAACAACGCCATCAACGTCGGGGGCGCATTCATCGTTATTTTAGGCAGATTTATATTTTAAGAGCGCCGGTCAAATTTTAGAAACACAGCACTGCGCTTTTTTTTTTAAAAAAGTCGGAAACATAGTTGAAATCTCATTAAATTAGTCCGGGTGTTGGTTGCATTCAAATGTCTACTCGTTCTCTTCCTATTGACCCCTTTGTCAAGCAGTTTTGGCGTGACTTTCTACCAGCGATTTCACAAAACTAGACATTTTATTATGAAACGCACAAATGTTGGCTACTTTACTCGAGGTTCTAGAAGAAAAAATCTCAAAATAATGTTTCATTTCAAAGTTCGTGTGGTAGTAAACGTCATTTTATCTGCTCGAATGAAATGGTTAATTGGTGAAGAAACATTCAAAAAATAGTTTGTAGGTACTCCTGTACATACCTGGATTTTATGGATCTTAAATTTAAGAAAATTCGCATGTTGGGTAATTCTCAGAGTTAGATTACTCCACGAATTCTGTACCTAGATTTTTCTTAGATCTTCTATATTTTGCCATCAATTAATTCTCAGACATAGGTACCAAAATTAAAATCTAGAACTAGGACTAGGAGAATATATTCCATACATTTAGGACTTCTGAAATTCTGAAAGATAAAATGAAAATAGTTTTGCAATCCCAAATCATATGTTCTAACGATTTTGTAACTACATATTTTTGATACAGATTGTAAAATTTCTTCAAATTCAATTTTAAATAAAAATCACGAAATTCAGGGCTCGCAGCGAGTCACTTTTTAGTGACTAAGCCAAGTCAGTCTCTAGAAAGACTCATTTTTTCAAGTAACTTTTTCTTGTAATCAGTCACTATTTTCAACTTTTTTAGCATGAATGTATTTCAAGATTGATCATTCTTTGCTTTGTGACGTTTAATCGTCTTTCACTATCTACACCACAGTAGACACACACTTTTTTTTTTTATAAATAACATTTCTTGAGTTTTTCAGGTTTTTCCAGATCTTTAACGGAAAAATTCCAGGCTTATAATAAGAAAGTTATTTTTTAAATTCGTAGCATCAATTAACCCAAACGTTTTGAAGACATGGCAATCAGTTTTAAACAAACAGCTTTACAAACAAATCCATTGAATGTTGAAGTTTAACACTTACTTAATTTCTCACTTTAATAAAGTTAAAAAAAAACTTACGTAATTTGACTAAGTTCAAGATCTAAAAATATTGCATGCCTTGATGTTTCGTATTCCATGTACAAGTTAAAGGTATTGAAAATTTTCAAAGTGCCAGAATTAAGGTAAAAATGATTTATTGCAAGTTCGTAATTAACTTTATGAAAGTTTAGAAATCTTCATTGCAGTCTCATTAACTTCACAAATACAATCATTGTAGGAACTTTGTAGAAGTTCTGAGGAATGAAAGGAAATGCTGAGAATTTCAGTGCAGCTCCATAAAAAAAACTGCGGGAACATAAGGGAAGTTAACACGCTGAAAATATGGGGAACTTACTGGAATCTTTAAGAACCTCAAAGTGGTTATTTTAGCTTCCGAAAATTTTCAGATACTTTAATGAAGTTCCTAGAATTTCAGAGAACTTCACAGAACTTGAGAAATATAGAAACTTGAGGGGTATTATGCAAACTTTTAAGAAGTTCTAAGCACCTCAGAAAAGCTAGATCTAGAGATCTTTGGGGAAATTAAGATCTTAAGAGCAGTTCCCGTAACTTTAGTCCAGACTTTTGGAACAGTTTAAAGATCTTTAATCGTTAATCTAGAAAAATTCCGGATAGTTCCTTGATGTGTTCAAAAAACAATCCAGAACCCTTAAGATGTTCCAAGAGTTTCGTGGAAGTACCGAGACCTTAAGAAAATTAATAAAAATTCAGAAATATGTCAGGAACTTCACCGAAGTTCAGTGAATTTCAGGGAAATTTAAAGGTGTTTACGGGAATTCCATTTATTTCCGAGCAGAACCGAGATCTTCAATAGAATTGAGAGCTTTAGGAAAGGTTCTAGAGTATCAAGACAGATCAGAGAATCAAAGAGCAGTTCAAATAATTTCATGGAGATTGTGGAAACCTTAAAGAAGTTTCGAGGAACTTATGGAATTTCTGGAAACTTCAGCAAAGCTCCGAGAGAATTTCTGGAACGCGATAAACATTATATATACATCCGGAAAACCATGACAGCATTTCAAAGGTATTATATCATAGAGATTTCAATAAGTTAAAAAAAATCGAAAATTTAATTAGGTTGATTAGAGAACATCAACGAAGATCGATAAATTAAAAAAAAATGCGAGAACTTTTAGCAAGCACCGATGTCTTCAAGCAATTCCAGAGAACTTTTAAAAAATTTAGATATTTTTAGATAGTTTCATGATAGTTCCGAGTGCTTCGAGGAGCTTGGGAGTAGGGTTTCGTTGTCTCATCAGAGCGATGTCGCCAGTATGAACGGTAGTGTGGTTCTAGATTCGTCTGGAGTTCGACCTGCTATGGTGACCAGTGGGCGACGATGAGACTCATCGAGACGGGTGGACAAGACAAACAAAAACTTATACAGAGATACAAAAGACAAACGAATTAAATTCTTATACTAGACATTTGTAGAAACACAAAAATCGACTGCATATAGCAGAGATCGCGGATGTCCAACACGTCTCTGATAAGGATATGAGGTTGTCTTCCTTGGGCCTCGAGGGTATTCAAAAGTCGCTCTCTGGCGGCGTCATTATCCGTACATTTCCAAACTGCGTGATCGATGTCGTCGTAACCGTTTCCACACCGACATATGTTGCTGTCCACGAAGTTTATTCTATTGAGATGCGCATCTAGCGAGTAGTGGTTGGACATAAGTCTACTCATCACGCGAATGAAGTCACGACTTAAGCCCAAGCCTTTTAAACCACACTCTCGAAGAAACATTAGGAATAATTGAATGTAACCACCGTCCAAGATTTCCAGTGTCTCAATCGGTTTGTCAACTCGTAAGGGTACTCTGACGCACTAAATGGTAAAATTCATCGTGTGAAATTTGCCTGTCATAAAATTCGCCTTCCTGCGCGCCCACCTTTGTGAGAGAGTTCGCCTTTTCATTGCCTGGGATTCAGCAAATGTGAAGGGACCCATACAAAGGTAATCATATATCTAGATAGAGCTGGAATTAGGGCCTAACAGCTTTTGTAAACAATTATTTCTATCGATGATTTCTAGAAATTTAAGGTTCGCCCACGCAAACCAACATCCTCATCGGGTAGGGAAAGACTTCCCCTATCCGATGGTTATGTTGGTCTGTGTGAGCGTGCCTTGAGTTTCTAGATATCGTCGATAGAAGTCATTGTTTACAAAAGCTGTTACGCCCTAATTCCAGCTCTATCTAGATATGATCTTTCGACCAGCACACTCATCTGCTCCTTTACCTTTGAAAGGAAATAAGATGAGTGCCTACTTGGATCATAGCAGCAGTTGCACATTCGTGCAATTTTCAATAGTGACATTTTGAAAAATTATAAAGTCTTAAAATTAACATGTGCGTAAAAATATTTCTGATCGATTGGTGATAAAATTATTGAAATTGATCCAGCTGACTTATTAACGTTCAAAAATTTTCATAATTAGGTTACACGTTCCATTTTCGGTTTTTGCGGTGTACCCCCATATAGCAATCATAGACGTAGTCCTACGTCAAAACAAATTTGTATATGTATTTGTACTAGTCTACATCGGTTGATGAAATAAATAAATAAATGATCAAATACCTGCATAATGTTCTCTAGGTATTTTGACAATAATTCTGGTTGAGAAGTTATTATTCTACAGCTGTCTAATTGTTCAGTTGATCAAATCATAAAATTCTAACAGGGAAGTCGGTTGATCTGGAATTATTCCAAAGACCGTCAATTAATCAAATGCATACATAGTATCCTCTTGATATTTTGGCTGTTATTCTGGTTGATTAATAATTATCCTGGAGATCTCTAATTGTTCTCTTGATCGAATCATGCTCCTAAGATATTCGTGCAAGAAAGTCGGTTTGTTCTAAAATTATTCCAAAGACCTTAAATAGATCAAAAACCTGCGTCATGTCCTCTTGATATTTTGGCTTTTCTTCTGATTGATTAGTTATTATTCTGAAGATTTATAATTAGTCAATAAATCAAATCGTGCCTATCAGATATTCTCATAAATTAACAGGTTGCAAGAAAATCGGTTGATCAGGAGTAATTCCAAAGACCATCAATTATTAAAATACCTGCATAATGCTCTCCGGTATTATGAAAACTTTTCTGGTTTGATAAGTTATTATTCTGCAGTTTTTTTTTTTTAAATTGTTCAATAAATCAAATCATTTTAAGATATTCCTGCATGAAAGTCAGATTATCAGGAAATCTCGATCAACAATTGAAGAGGGTCTACCAGCTTTCGTAAACAAAACTTTGAAAGCCCTTTCCTCGTAAACCAAAGGCCACCCACGCAAATCAATGGTAAGGTTTTCCCTATCCGATGATGCTGTTGGTTGCGTGGTGGCCTATGCTTTGCGAGGAAACGGCATGCAAAGTCAAATGCCTGCATAATATTCTCTGGGTATTTTGGCACTTTTTCAAGTTGATTAGAAATTATTCTGGAGAGTTCTAATTGTTCTGTACACAGCAAAAAAATAATTTTGATATCACATCAAAGTGGATGCACTACAATCATGTCGAAAATTTCATGTAATTTTTATGACCACATAAATAAACAAATGCAGTAAAAGCAGCGTAATGTCAGTTCATGCATTGTATTAATGATAATTTTGTCCTTTTTAGCAAGTAATATTACACCATATTTTCGACATGATTGTAGTGCATCCACTTTGACGTGATATCAAAATTATTTTTTTGCTGTGTAGATCAAATCAAGCCTCTTATATATTCTTGCAAGAGAACCAGTTGACCTGGAATTATTCCAAAGACCCTCAATTGATCAAAAACCTGCATTATTTTTTTGTGGGTACTTTTCCAATTCTTCTGGTTGATAAGATATTATTCTGTAGATTTGTTCAATAGATCAAATCATAGCTCAAAGATATTCTTGCAATTATGTGAGAGACTCAGAACTGCCATCGTAGTTTACATAATACGTATCTTCACACCAAAAAATTCTGAATTTTACTGGCGATGTAAACATCCATGCATGCAAACATTCATACATGTAAACTTTCTTTTCACGTAAATTAGCAACTTGCAATAAATGTTGCAAACAAAAGTGGACAGTTGCATACAATTTATGGGATATTGCATGACACGTCTCATAAATTTACACGATCTATAATCTAAATTTGTATGATATATGACGCTCCATTTATGTGCATCATAGTAACGAAAATTTACACTACTTTTTTTTAGCTGTGTTGGTTTCACTTTCCAAAAGACATGTTGTGCTCCGTTCCAAGCAAGCATCATTGTAAGTTTAATTACGATTTTCTTGTGAGCTCAAGATGTTGTTAGTTGTGCATCAAATTTGGTAGTGGTTTTCTTTCATCGAACAAACACGCAATGGGCGATTTTCGGTCCAAATCATTTCATTTGCCATGAATTTTCTTCCCGATTACTACCAGGCCGAACCAAAGATCGCAACTACATAAATCACATCCACGTCACAACTGACCATCGGTCAGTCATCCGTCCCCCTTGTGCGCAAAATCCCTGCTACAATACGGCTTTGAAATGTTACAATACGGCAGCAAGCGTCCATTCACTGAATCAGAGCATCAGCCAGCGCATGGCAGGTCCTTCCTCGTTGTTGTTCCCGCCGTAATTTGAATAATCCTTTATTAACAAAATTAGATCCGTGAAGCCTTGCACCGTCGATCCACCACGCCACGGCCAGGTACCTAAGTCTCTGCCGGTTCTCAAATTTCCCCTCGGCGATTTCTTTAAACTCTTTTTTTTTCTCATCTTCATATTTACGCTCGTTCCCTCACATTGAGCTTGTCCTAATTTCAATTCCACAAACAATGTGTGTTACGCACCGTTCCGAACATGCCTTCGTCAAATCCAGGAAGAAGAAACCTTGTCATGCTTTCACCTTACGCATTTGGATTTTTTATCCTCGTTTGTTTCCTCGGATCTTTCTGCTGCTGCTGCTGCTGCTACTCGTTCGTCAACCAAAGGAAAGGACGTCTAATTATAAGTTCCAAAAGTTGAGGAGCGAAAAACCCTTGAAGGGAAGCTGCCCTTGCGGGTAGTACAAATCAGAATAATGTAGTGCTGGGGGAAGTACGCAGGGGTCAAACTAGGATGCCCTCACTTCATTGCGCTTCGAGCCCCGAACGATGGGCCCGGCGAGGTCCGAACAAGCGCTTCAATCAATTTTTGCTACATTTTGATGGAACGCATTTTGCACAGCGAACGGCAGGGTTCCCCCTTTTCGTCCTTCCTTAGCCCACTGTGAAGCCTTGTTCGAATTTGACGCTTGGCAGACGAATAAAAGACATTCTAATGTCTCTAATGTATTTCTAATCATAATTTATTCACATGCTTGTAAGATCCGAACATTGGACCCAGGGGTTGCCAAAAAGGACGCCGGGAAGGAATTTCAATTGCGAACAAAAGAAAAGAAAAATTAAACTAATAAGCTACGGTTAGGAAAGGATGATACTGGTTCCCTCGCGCCTTCCCTTTGATGAGCTCGCAGCGAAGAACTAGGAAGAACGAAAGCAAGCGGATTAAATTTTACACGTTTATGATCAACAGTCTTGTTCGATTCCATCCATTGTGGAGTTGTTTCATTGGCGTGTAGAGGTTTATGGGGTTATTTTTTTTTTCGCTGTTCGGTACTTTTTCGAGTTCAATGTGAGTGGGAATTTGTTGAATTTGGTTGATATATTCTTCACCTTGTTTAAACATCTAACTATCAAGTCTTTATCTTTATTCATCTGTTATTGATTGATATCGAATTCATACCTTACCAATCAGGCTAAGGTCTTGTTGTCCTCTGTTGTCCGAAGAAGTTGATCCATGGCCACGTAGTCTGCGAAGGGTCCGCAGGTCGCCTTCTATTTGGTCGATCTACCTTGCCCGCTGCGCGCCTCTTCTTCTTGTTCGTGTTGCGTCGCTTTCGAGAACTATTTTCACTGGGTCGTCGTGCGGCATTCTTGCGACGTGTCCAGCCCACCGTAGGTACCCATTTTTGCAATGTGGATGGTTCTCCCAGCAGCTGGTACAATTCATAATTCATTCGCCTTCTCCACGTTCCGTCATCCATCTGCACTCGTGGCCGTAGAGGACCACCGCTCTAATCAGCGTCTTGTAGATAGTCAACTTCGTGCGGCAGCGATTTTTATTCGACCGGAGCGTCCTCCAGAGTCCAAAGTAGGCACGACTCTCTGCCACAATGCGTCACACGAACTCATTGACCACCTCGATTTAATCACCGTCAATCTGAACTCGGGGTGGGAGGCTAACATTGTCTTCCCTAGAACCTCTTTCTTTCATGTATGTTGTCTTTGATGCGTTGATGGCAAGTCCAATTCGCCTAGCTTCAGCCTTCAGTCTGATGCAGAGATGCTAGATTTTTTTTCAGAAGTCTGCGAAAAATGTCTGTAATTGGGCTGAATCAAATTAGCAGAAGTTTGGCGTGTACGGTGGGGGAGGGGGGGGGGGGGTTATTATAGTTACTTTATTTATAGTTTGGCGGATAGAATTTTGGGAACCCCAACTGAGAAGTCAAATAGCGGAGCCAATCGAGCATATCACGACCAACAACAGAAAAGAAATGCTAACATGAAGCTTTAGTGTGATGATTTATTAGCTAGAGAATGATCTTTAGAAGAGGGTAGGTGGATAGCTCCGTTAGAGTACAGCAGTATGAAAATTGAATAGAAGTTGAAAATGAGCGAAGGCCCATTAATGCGACAGTTTTTAAAAGATAGACGCACATTTTTGCCTAACCCGTACGATGTACGCGGAGACTTGAAGTATGTCTCCAAGTCTACAGGCTAAAACTGTCGCATTAATGGCCCTTCGCTCATTTTCAACTTCTATTCAATTTTCATACTGCCGTACTCTAACGGAACTATCCACCTACCCTCTTCTAAATATCATTCTCTAGCTAATAAATCATCACACTAAAGCTTCATGTTAGCATTTCCAACCAACTCTGAAAATCGTTAACTTCGCGTATGAAGTAACATAAAAACACTTTGAATGTAACAGAAAAGAGCACATTAGCTTTTGGCAACAAATCTTCGGCAATCCTTTTCTTGTGGCTTAAAGTTCGCCTACGCAAAACAACACCATCATCGAATTGTGGAAAGTTTCACCTACCCGATGATGCTGTTCATTTGCATTCGGTTGGCTAAGAAAGAACTATCACAGTTTTGTTTTTAAAAGTTGTTGGTGTACAATATGTTACATTCGTTCTGCTTTTTGATAAATCGAATTTCTATTCGCAAGACTATAAATATAACGACTATAGAAGTCATGAAATATATGCAAAATTTGAAATGTCAGCAAAAGTCATGCTCGAGCAAAAAATACCTGCTTTTAATGAATTCAACTTAATTGGAGTTGGGAATGCATCCATTTACGTCGTATACGTTAAAAGCAATTAATAAAAAAGATAAATTTCGATTACACGACAAATTAGGTCGACTCAAAGTTGAGATTAGTTCACTCATATTCTTGAAAACGTAGTTAAGTCATAGACTGAGTAAAACTTTCCAACCTTTAACAGGAATTTGTTTTCTAATATGAGCAACTTCTCGATGTACATATGAAATTAGTACACGGAAAAAAGCTTTCATGCAGTTTCCATTCGGAATGCATATAATAATTTTCCATTAACAAAATCAAAAATATCTATCTGAATTTCACATAATATTCATGTGATCACATAGGTTCTATATGATCTTCTTTCCTTTATTTAACGTCGGTCTCTGTTCCGCAATCTAGTGCCAATCACCGACGGACATCGATTGCCATCCATTGACGGCAATCGAATGTGCAGGAAGGCAGCTTCCACACCTGCGTAGAATATCGCACCCATTCAACACACATGGGCTGGGACCAACGACTTTACTTCCCTGCCGAAGGAAGACGTGACCAGAGATTTTTATGCCTCAGAAAAATCCCACCGACCTCGGCTGGTATTGAACCCACACCCATCGGGGTGTTAGAAAGCAGTCACGCTTACCACTACACCACCGGCGCCGGCTAGGTTCTATATGATAAATCACTTAAATTTCATTTGACGCATATGATTTTGTGGTGCAATTCCCAATTATGATATCACATGAAAGTTATGTGAAATTCTAATGAATATTTTCCATTGGATTTGTAATTTTGTTCTTTGAGTGTATACTTCTATAATGATTAAATTTTTCGACGATTTTTGTCATGTTCGAAATTTTTTCTCAATAAACTACGTTTTTCTAAAGTTTGAGTAATTTAAACTCAAATTTAAGTCGATCTTATATGCCATGTAGTGTGGAAATCCGTTAGTTACTTAGTACTGGTCCTTTTGCACGCCAGTTGTTGATCAGGGTTGCTGAAACGATTCAGAAAGGAAGGAATATCGAAATAAAGATCATCGAGAAATGGAGAGTACGAAGCCAAGTACGATGAATAGGCGCTAATCACTAACGCTGTTGTAACGATTTTACAAATACAGTTTTAAAATAAGATATATCAAGCAACATATTCATTACATTTTGCAAAAAAATTACACACCTGGGGGAGAAAAACTTGGCTAAATATAACACAATTTGCTGATACCAACCTTATTGCCTTTCTCGTACAACAAGGTGTGCCGAAAGGCTATGATATCACTTGAAAAAAAAATTTTGTTACAAACCCGGAGAGACGAATGGCATAAACCAATAGACTCATTTCAACGGGATCGATTTTCTTCTGTATGTGTGTATATATGTATGTATGTATGTATGTATGTATGCTAGCTTGTATGAGTGTAACTCACTCAATTTTTGCAGAGATGGCTGGACCAATTTGCGTGGAACAAGTTTCAGAAAATTTGTTCCAGATTCCCATAGATCGCTATTGATTTTTTTCCCGATTCGCAGCTACAAAGCAAGACCATGCTGGAGATGGCTGGGCTCGATTTCCGGTCCGGTCTAGGAATGTTTCAGTAGTACAATTTCTCAACTTCCCTGGGCGTAGAGTATGCTCCCGATTAATAACTGAGGAAGTGCATCTAGAAAACTAAGTTGAGAGCAGGCAATAAGCTAATATGCGATATGCAATAAGCTTGAAATGCGAAGAAGAAGCAGAAGAAGAAGGATGGAAACCAACCCCCTGCAATGCGATCCAGTTCTTGAAACTGCCGAAAACATCAGCAGCACTGGTGTTCCATTATTTATTTAAGCTCCAACCATGTAACATTAAATGCGGCAAGGTGGCAACAAATGAAATACCATTCTTACTTTCCCGCAATGGACAATTAAAAAATGATGTAGTTGTTTTCGAATTGACGAGCACAATTTGCGTGAATCATGCTTTCCTATAACGTTATCTAGAAAACTCTATATATTTTCCGCAACGCGGCGCTACATGTACCAAGCTTAATCATAGAGGAAAAAGAGGAGCTGTCAAATTAGCACCAGAGAAATCAGGTTTCACTCGAGTTGTTCGCAGCAGAGACGTTGATAGAGGCGCGCAAAGTCAAAACAGCAGCACGGTTTTTGAGAGATCTTTTGGCAACCCTGTTTCTTCGAGTGGCTTCAAATGTCTTTCATACAGTGCCGCAATTCTGTTGAGAAAATTTGAACGTTCGACCAGAACTGAATAAAAATGAAGTGCGCCGCAACATTTTGCAAAAATAAAGCGAAGACGAGAGATGACAGTCGCTCCATGACAGTATAACTTTTGTCATATATTACTGTTTTGCTTTCAGCGCAATCCTTTTTATTACCATAAAACTAAATAAAACGTTCGGAATCGAAATTGTTTTTAATGACTTATAAATGTGGTATTTAATTGATGAACAATAAATAAATAAATAACAGATATAAAATATTTCGTCAAATAGCGGCGCCGGTGGTGTAGTGGTAAGCGTGATTACCTCTAACCCCAGCAGGCCTGGGTTCAATCCCAGTCGGCGCCGCCGGGATGTTCTGAGGCATAACATCTCTGATCACGCCTTCCTTCGGATGGGAAGTAAAGCCGTTGGTCCCCGGTTCATGAGTTGATGGGTCGATAGGTAGGGTCCAGGTGTGGGAGCTGCCTTCCTGGCACGTCGGTAGCATTGGTGCTCAGCACGGAAAACAAGATCGACGGAAAACAAACCAAAGAAAAAAAGAAAAAAAAAATATTTCGTCAAAATAATTAAACACTTTTTTCATCATTGCGAACAATAGTCCTTTCTGGTGAATTGAGCGAACAGTAATGTTTATTGACTTTGCTCGTTTGGTTCAGCGTTTGACGGTTCGTTTGTTTCTTCTTGCTTCAACTGGACCCTGCACTATTGCTTTTATTGACAATAATCGTACTGTCAATACATTCTATATTGACGTTAATGTATCGATATTGACAATATGTTTGTATTCACATCATCAATATTATTGTCAATAATTCCCCTTCGCGTCCCCTTCGTTGACGGCACCGTCGAAATATTTGCTCTTCCAGCAAATATAGACAGTTTCTTATGGGAATTTTCGGTGGAGTGAAAGGATAGTACAAAGTCCGCCATATTTCACGCACAGGCTGACGTTTGCTTATGGATTTTCTCATAGGAGTAAAGAACTACAGAGTCGCCGTCAACGCCAATGCGTGTCTCTATTCAACGTCTCTGGTTTGCAGATGACAGGCGATGCAGTCCTGTGATGGAAACACACTGTCCGTTTCATTCATTTGTTCAGTGACAGTGACTATAGACAGCCAAGGGGGGAGAGGTAGCTCATCGATTCTTCCGGTTCCCCTCCTAGCATCGTGCTATAAGGTACCAGGCGATAACCAGGGTAGTTGATCGATAGCTCGATGACGTCATTTCGTTGGCGTCTGCAATGGGAAATTTTCATAGCAGGCGTTGACGATGGGACGTTGTCGAGTTGTTGAATAGCAACTATCGTGGTAACTCACCGATTACCTGTCGATCTGCCAAATTTGGAAAGACGTCTGCATTGAATTGTCTCGTATAATAATATTCCGCCCACTATATCACAAGAAATTGCGAGTAGCTGAGTGGAATAGATAAGTTAAGCATTGGGTATAGGACCAAGTCTCCCCTGGGTGGTGCCAAAAGATGAGCGCAATAGAATCATCAAGTTGCCATAAGGCACGGAATGAGACTATTGCATGGCTGGGTAGTCAAAGTCTTCCATTCGTTAGTCATTTCAGGTGGATTAGAACACGTTTAGGTGGGCGTTGGCCAGATTTGTATTTTTCAGATGTAATCCTGGATAGGACCCTGTCATTGAACGTCGCGTGAAAGTGGAACTTAATGAAGGCCTTAGTACATTTTCGTAGTTTTTAGTTTTCGGATTTGAAAGATCGTCGGTTACAGTGGCCTGCTTACTGAGCAGAAAAACGCGGTCCCAGGTCCTTACATATCAAAGAGATTTATGGTAAAATCGCTTGGTAATCGTGTATTTTGCGAAACTCGTTGTTGTCGTTGGTTCCGGGTTTGAATGGATACACAAATTTGAGCAACGGTATTATGTGATATGAGGGGCTCGGTGGCCTTAGAGCAACCGTTTTTGCTTACTGAGCAGAACATCATGAGTCTAATCTCAGGCCCATCCACATTCAAGATTCGTCAATCGTTTTATTTGTTAATATGGTAATAACAGCAACTCGGTGATTAAAAAGGTGCTCGTCTACCTAGTGGCAAACGTTTTTGCTTACTGAGCAGAAGACCGTGGGTTTAGTCCCAAGCTCCTTCGCGTTATATGATCGTTAGGACATCAATTCAGCTTATCGTTTACCAAAACGAACCCTGCTGCAAACCCAACCCTCTTATCCAACATCCCAGTGATTTCTCGTGGAAGTGCAGAGGTGTTCTCGGCTTCCATCAAAGCGAGTGTCATGTCAACACAATCCTTTCCATTCCTTTCTTGACCTGTGTTCGGGCGCGGCCGGCGCTGGTATTGCCTAATTTAAGATCACCAGTTTTTACACATTGAGGATGATTGCTAGTCCCAAGCATCGTCTATTGGTTCTCTGTGTAATTACAGCTGATCTGGCAGTAACAGAGTAGCAACCGTGGGCGGTCAATCAAGCTCAAGCTCAAGCTCAAGACAGTGACTATAGACAGTCAAGTTATAGACCGGTCAACGTGAGTTGGCGTATCCAAACAAACCGCCAAATCGTATGGAAAATGTTCGTTTTGGATACAACATGGCAGCACATTGACAGGTCTATTACTATGATCGCTGGGAAGGGACTTGACAATCGGGCAGCGACTTCGAGCCAATTTGCTGTCAAATCCGAGCCAGTTGCTGATTGGTCGATTTGACAGTAGCAATCGTGGAATAAAAAGGATAGAGGGCTCACTCTGATTGGCAGTGATGCCGGAATCAATGTTGACGTCAATGGCGTTGTTAATTGTTTATATTTGCAAAATTTAAGTTAAGTTGGAAAATAGGGTCCACGGCGTGCTTTAAGCGATGGATATTCTTGTTTGTTTATGGTTGTTTTTATTGTGTTAAGAGGCAACTAACAGTCAGCCTCAGAAGGTGTCATCAATGATGATCATCAAAAAGTGGGAACGAGTTAATGAAAATAACCACCCACAACTTCTGAAGCTTTTTCCAGCCTAAACACACAAAATACATCAACAACAAGTATTTCGAAGTTTGCTCTGATTCATTATCTTAATGCACTCACCTTTTATTCAAGCAATATCTCATTTTGTTGGGTAGATATCTGCTTTTCAATAACATCGAATTTATTTTTTGGCCTAGCACTACGACACACAAAAAATCATCACAATAAAAAAAAATCCAAGCCCCAAATTGAACACCGCTTATTTTACTCACTTCCAGAAGGAATACAGTATTTGAATTGTCTTCACTACATCTGCACATATATCTACTTTCACAATCTAATAAGTTAAACCCGATTTATAATGAAAATTAGTAGAAAAACTGTATTTTTATTCACGATTTACCGGTAAACAACGAAAGATCACAACAAGACTGACACATGCGCACATTATGAATGTATGCGTTAAGCTACGCATCCCATGTTTTATCCTAGCAGCAATCATTGGCCAATGTTGCCAAAACAGTTTCATGAAACTATTACATAAGATTCAGTAAAATAAATTCTATGATTGATAGAAGCATCTTTGTGCATAGCAACTCAATTATTTTCTATTCAGGAATATTTTATTTATTGAAAAGATAAAATCATCGCCCTAGATGACACTTTTCTATCGAAATTTTGTTTTAATAAAATTACATATTTTCTCTTTTGGGTAAACCGGCAACACTACTAACCAAAATATCATATGTTCGACCATATGATTATGCTGATGTTTACAAACAAACAACACAGTGTAGCTGTGCGTGACATCCTTATCATATACCTAGTCAATATTCGAACGATGCCGCGGAAATCGAAAGCACAAATAGCTGCACATAAACGAGAAGAACTTAAGAAAATCATTAGAGCTGGTGATACAGTGAAAAATGATAGTGAAGACAAGGAGTTTCCCGTGCGTGTCTTACCCGAAGACAGAGAAAATTAATATCGCTCCAATCAGTCAATTGATAAATGATAAATTTCAGTACGGCCTCAGTGGCCGCAAAATGTTTTTTGACAAATGTCATAATTTTATTTGTTGCATTCCTGATGATCATTTATCAACATATAATACACTTGCGTCCTTACTTTCACTGATATCAACATTTAACAAAATATATTTCAGGCGTTTCCGCAGACGGGAAAACTGTTTTAATAATAAAAACAGCGATAAAGGGCTCTGTTCATGACAGTTCGGTTAAGATGGGATGTAAGAGTAAGTGTCACATTGGATAAAAAAAAACTCTACTTCCAGGTGAGAGTTGAAGATAAAGTAATGGATTTCTTCGAAAATATGTTCCTTAAAAAAATAATAGAAAATGAGGTTGTAATTAAAAGTTAGTTCATTGGCAAACACAAATAATATAGATTGAATATCCAGATTCAGTGACATTTTTTTTGATTGGGGTCGTTTCACCATTTGATCGTCAGATCACAAGTCGTTTTTGGTACTTGGGTATTTTATTGTATTCTTACTATTAGGGTAAACGCTCCTATAGTAGCGGTACGTTAGAAGCGTTAGGTTCCTATAGTTGTGTATGGAGTCTCAATACACACCTATAGGAACCTAACGCTTCTAACGTACCGCAACTATAGGAGCGTTTACCCTACCATAAATAAATTGGCAGAATGGGGTGCATCATTCGAGTACTTTTGGGACGAACTCCTACCTGAGATTTTAAGAAAATATACTAAATATACTAAGCAGCATGATTTCAATACTACCCATCTATCAAATCTCATAAAATACGTAAGATGTAGCTGTATTAGTTTTTCATGATTTGTGATATTCTCGATAACACCAATACCACCAAAATGGAAAACAAATACAAGCAAGTGATTGATTGATTGACATTTGAGCCTTAAACAAAAATGATGTACAAGGTGCTAAGCTGCGGTAGAAACTCCGAATCAAATAAAAATAAAAATAGAAGAATCATTCTGCAATCCTGGCATCATCGGTCTACTCCGTCAAACACCATGCACTAATTTTCTACGGGCATTCATCAAAAACATTAAGAAGAGTGAGAAGCTGAATTGTCAAGTCCCGTCCCGGATATGACCGTCTGTTACAGTGACTAGAGTCGGTGTATAATGAGTCACGCCAAGAGAAAAACAGTTGAACTCGCATCACGGTTTTCGAAAGATTCCCTTTCTTTTAACTTGGCAACAGAGGACTTCTGCATCAACTTCAAATGACTTCTAGCGAGGAAAAAAAATAACGGCTGTAGTATATCATTATATCAGTGATTTTGTGGAATTATCTTAAGGGAAAATAGTAGAAATTGTCATTACTGATCATTACAAAACGTATCGCATGACAAATGTTATGCTCACTGTGTGTATATGATCATTTCTTCGGTTATATTTAATATTTAATTGCAATACCTTTCGTGGACCTTTCATAGCATCGTAATGCTTGTTTACTTTGCACGATAGGTAGCCGGTTTGACAGTTCAATAGGTAGACTTGGCTTCACTCTTGGCGTGACTCATTATACACCGACTCTAACAGTGACAACTCGTTCGTGAGGTGGATTTGAAAACGCGCGAATTTCTAATGCGTGTTGCAAAATGCATCGCACGTGTAATTTGACTAAAGATGTAAAACGATGTAATCAAATAAATTTTAAAATTTTCCCTTGATTACAAAAGTCTGTAAATATCTGTGAAAAAACTAAAAAGTATGTAAATGTCTGTCACGTAAAAAATATCTGTGAAAAAAATTAAAGTCTGTAAATTCACAGACATGTCTGTAAATCTGGCATCTCTGGCGCTATATATATCGCAGAATTTGACATGATTTTTTCATACGAGACCCGATGTGCTGCCCAACTGATTTGTGATCAGCCTCCTCCATCATCTTGCAAGCGTAGGAGTTGTGTAGAAGTAGACACTTTATTTCGCTTCCTGGTTTCAGATTTGAAAAAAAATTCTTATGAGGGCCTTGGACTATGACCGCGCCAATTCTACTCACGCCTCTGTATCATTCTTACATAATGCAACAGAAGAAAAAAACAAAATCATAAAACCCCCATCTTAGAAAAAGGGGAAAAACTAATTCCCGAGGAACAATAAAAAAAAGCAAAATTTGACGCATGAATGACGAGATTTCTAGATCGGTGCAAAACGCACAGGGAAAGCGAACACGTTCGTCCTCTGACTGTGCCTGCCTGCCTGCCGAGAACAAAACAACAAAAACAACATTCCTTGTCATAATTCGCAGCAAGAAAAACCGTTAGACAGGTAGCGGATTCATTTCATCATAGAAATATTGTTTTTCTCCTCAAGAGTTGAACGAACAGAAGGACGACGACATTTTACATAAATAGTTGATCGGCGGCTTTTCAGAAACAAACAGGAAACTATAAGGTTTCTGCTTCTGCTCTCGGGGTTTACTCAACTTCAAACCGGAAAGGTGTCACTTTTATCTTGGGATTTCAATCGAAGATTTTTTTAATTTCTCCACTCGCGACTGACGTTAATCTGATAGTTTTGACCCCATCCGATGGCTTTTGATGCGTGAGTTATGAGCTGATGCTTGATTCTTCTTCTTTTTTTTACAGAAGGAAAGACCCAACCGAGGCGGGGACTCTGCAAGTGGTTCAACGTGATCAAGGGATGGGGTTTCATCACACCGGACGACGGTGGACAGGATGTGTTTGTTCATCAGGTAAGGGGACTGGATGAGGGAATTTTTGTCAGAATCATGCTAATTTCGTTGGCTTCTAGAGCGTTCTTCAGATGGAGGGATTTCGATCGCTGGGGCAAAATGAACCGGTGGAGTTTGAAGCCAAGTTGACTGATAAGGGATACGAAGCGACCAAGGTCTACGGGCCGTCACTGAGTCAGTGCAAAGGCAGCGAATTTAGGCCACGTGCCAAGCGGAAGTACCGGAAGATGAGGTAGGTTTTGAGTGGTGGCGTATGTGCAATGCGATATTAACAGAAGATCAATTCTCGACAGATGCTACAATTGCGGTGAATTTGCCAACCATATTGCTCAGATGTGCGCTTTGGGTCCTCTTCCGAAACGGTGCCACCATTGCAAGGGCGAAGACCACTTAGTAGCGAACTGCCCGAGTAAGCCAGCGGTAAGCCAATACGATATGATTTAAGGTTTAAATTCGCACGATACTTGAAGTCAAGCAAGCAACTGTTGTGGTGTGAGTTTTCATCAAGCATTGCCGTATTTTCGTAAACATAGCTGCTTGAGTTCGTTTGCAGTGATGAAAATAAGCCGGGTAAAGGAGGGGGGGATGTCAATTTTCATATTTTTTCAATGACTATCTGGTTACCACCTAAAATGAAACTATTCAATAGGTTCTTTTGATGCTACATCAATGTAGAGTGCGCTAGGCGATTATGAGAGGAAATGTCATCCAAACCAAACATAAAAATAACGATTTTCTAAACTCAAAATACAGAAATACGATTTTGGCAACAAGCCCAAAAATTTAGTGTTGCCGTAATCTAACCGTGCCAAAATCGAATGATTTTTTTTTTAATTTTATTTATGATTTCGTTGATTTTGAACCACCGTGAGTCATCTTTATGACATAGTCGGTATAAATGATTATCCTTTTATTGAAAACTGTTTTCACAAGGAGCAAAAACACATTATTTTTAAATTCTATTCAATTTTGACACGGTGTCAAAACTGAACCATTTGCCAAAAACTATAACTTTATATCCCATATGGAAGATCAAACTGAAAATCTATCACCCGTAAAATGTATTTTACTAATTGCATGGTGGCCATTGGCGTAGCAATAAAAAATTTATCGGAGGCTATGAGGGCCTGTGGCATTTTTTTGATTTGTTAAACCGTGATTAACCCTTAAAAGTCCGGGACAAACATTTTATTTTCAAAAAATTGTATTTCAGAGAAGCCATGGCTGAGCATGGCATTATGAGAGATTTAAATTTTACCATATGGAACCATAATCCGGAATATCCAGAACCGGTTCTACGGTCACCATTTAGCTCTATGGTTATCATTTTGAGATCATCGAGTAGAAGTGATTTGATATGTCGCATGATATGGTTATGTGAGATAATAAATTTGACCATATAAAACCATAATCCGGAACATCCGGAATCGATTCCAAGGTAAACATGGGTTATTATGATTGTTCTTTATTATTTTCTCGAGTTACAATAACAAATCATATGTTGTCGCAATGATAAGTAAGATATATGATAAAGATTGAAAAAACACTCCCGTGCCAACACATCCTAGAATATATAACAAAGAGGGAGGGGCCTTAGGTGGAGTACCACCCAACAGATGTAAGAACCACTCTCCGGAATTATGTTAAAAAAATTAAATTTATTCGGCCATGGTATTTCTGAGATACACATTTTTTAAAATAAAAAAATTGTCCCGGGCTTCAACGGGTTAAATAGAAACTCTGGAACTGCCATTAAATCAAAAGGCGTTAAGGCTATTTGTTATTTTATTTTCCACTTCGTCCAATAATACGACCTATTATGGCGAAGCCTACTATTATATTAATGGTGAAACATAAAATTTTATTGTATTTATTTCATAAGCCTTATAAGCATACTGATGATAAACAAGCAATGATCGTTTGTTCAAGCTTTTTGTGTTGAAATTATAGTATTGTATATTTGTATTGTATAGTATTGTTATAGGATTTTAAGGATCTCAAACTTAAGAAAATTCTCATGTTAGATAATATTCAGGGTTAGAGCTTCCATCCCGGGACGTCCCGGGATAAAAAATCCCGGGAACGTCTTAGAAGTCAAAAGCCACTCATTTGATTTCAGAGAACTTCCTAAAGGTTCGTAAAACGTCGTAAAAGTTCAGGGACTGTTATAGATCTACAGGATACTTCGTAGAATTTTTATCAACTTCGTACAATTTTAGGGAACTACGTTGAATTTTTTAAAGTGCAGCAAATAGGAGTTCAGTTAACTCTGAGAATGCTCAGCGAACTTTGTACAACTTCAGTGAACTTCGTAGAAGTGCAGCGAAGTTTGTTGAACTTCAGCAACAACTTCAGAACGTTAGAGAAATTTCGTGAATCTTGTAGAAACTTTGAGAACTTCGTTGATGTTCGGGAATCGTTTCTTTAATTCCATCGAACTTCGTAAAATTTCAGCAACTTTGTCGATGTTCAGGGGACAGCGTAGCTTTTCAGGAAATTTAATAGGTATTCGGAGAAATTCACAGAGCTTCAGAGAATTTCGTATACATTCAGAGAGCTTTGTTAAAATTTGGGAAAACTTCATAGAAGTGGGAACTTCTGTTTGGGGAACTTTGATTATTCCAGGAAACTTCATAGAAGTGGTCCAGGTCCATTTCTTAATTTATTGATTTATTTATTTATTTATTTATTTATTTATTTATTTGTCGACAATCAGTGTAGACCGTTTTACAATTTTACTTAAACGCTAATTGTTACAATTTTACTTCAAGTACTTGCAAAACATTTATATTTTATTATTGATACCTAGCTAACCTATTGAAGAAAGTTTTTTTAAGCGTACTTTTATTCATTGATATGTCAATAGATTCACTGTATGTATTATAGCAAGAAATCATTCTATTCAATGGGCTATTTTTGGGATAGTCTGTTCTATGATTGTTGATGCTAAACAAATTTCTATTCCGCAGTGAGCGAGTGGGAGCATAAAAAATAATATTTTCCAAAATCTCGGGGCTGTTAACTCTTTGCGAAATCACATCGTTTATAAAAAGCAATGATTGCGAACTCTCTTCGCTTTTTGAGCTCATATAAATTAATTAGCATACAACGCGATGCATAAGATGGAAGTGGAAAACTCGCCCTACCCAACTTTCTTAGAGCAAACAACAAGAACTGCTTTTGTAATGCGGTTTACATGTGTACCATGATATGGTTGCCCAAACTTTGCTAAACTATTGGAGAAGAGGCCTCGAATATGCTACGTAAAGTGTTTTGTTCGTGTAGGGATCATTTAAGTGCAAACTAAATTTTTTAATGGTACCGAGCATGTTGCTTGCTTTGTAGATAATGTTATTGTAGTGATCAGTAAAGGTTAACTAGTAAGTAAAGGAAGTACACTCGACTCCAAGGATAAATTAAACAGCCATAATAAAGGTTTTGCTAGCTCCTGACTTTAAAAAATAGGTGGTAAACCATCCGGTCCAGCACCCTTTGAAGCATCCTAGGTTTCAAGACCACGTATAATTTCATTGACAGTTAAATTATCAACTGCGATGTTCTTCATTGGCTTGTGGAGATACAAAAAATATTGATAAATCAACTAAATCTTGCTCATTCTCATCGTGAATTGTATAAACGCCCTGAAAGAAGTCAGCAAATAAGTTACTAATCTGACTAGGAGTATTGACCAACCTACTGTCTAATTGCATTTTTGATGGAAAGCTCTTGGATTTTTGCATTTCTTCAGCATAGTTAAAAAAGGTTTTTGGGTCTGACTTAATGTTAGTTTTAATCCCTTTTGTGCTCTTCATATGCATTTTCAATTTCTAAATTAAGTTGGTCACAAGTGGTAAGATAATAGGTAAAATTTTCATTTTTTTTTTTGTTTCTCTTGTACGCTTTATGAGCTTTCTACTTTCTATTTCTAAGATTTATTATCGGTCTATTTTACCAAATTGGTGCTTTTGCATTCGTTTTTTTTTCTTTTGCTTCATGAGCACTGTCTGTTCTATAATAGAATAAATAATCTGATAGAATACATCAACTGCATGTTCTGCATCATGACTACGGATTACAAGTTGCCAATCTATACTGTTCAATTTATTATGGAGCTATCAAAAAAGTCTGCCTTACTGAAATCAAAATAGGGGTCTTACAAATTGTTATGCACCATTGCGGTTTTTTCAACTATCTTTATGGAGTATGCAAAAGCAGTGTGGAACACTTCATTTTTCCAAAGAGGAGAAGATGACTCTGACACGCAAAAATCATCAGTCATGGTAGTAAATAGCAAATCTAACTAGCAATTATTTTGATTTTTTATATGATTTGCTTGATTTAATGCAATTTCTGTAACAAAGTATGAAGTGTTTCATTTTCCCCTTTAATCGGAATCAAAATGGATTCATTTTCGTCTTCAACAATAAAATTAGCTGCCCGTTGATTAAAATATCCGTTTATGTGAACGTTTGCTTCAGCCTCGAATTTCGAGATATTACAATTTTTCAAATGCTTCTTTTTTGGCATGTTCTGGTGGAAAATTCACAACCGCGAAAATATGAGCTCGATCACCAATAATTTATTTGACCCATACATGGTCAAACTCTTTGTTCTAACTAACTAACTAACTAACTGCTATTAACACACTTTAATTACAGGGAACTTTGTTAATGGTTTTGTGAGTTTGTGGAATTCCGTAGAAGATCAGGAAACGTTGTAGAACTTCACAAAACTTTGCAGAAAATCATCGAAAATCCTTAAAGTTTAAGAAACTTCATAATAATGCAGTGAAATTTGTAGAAGTTTATTACGGGGAATTTTGAAAAAGATCAGGAAACTTCAAAAAAAATTCTGCAAACTTGCCAAACTTCTTGGCAACATTTGTAGATGTTCTGGAAATTTCGTAGAGGCTCAGGTAATTTCATTTCTTAGAAAAGGTTCTGGTTCTTTCCAGATGTCGGGAGAAGTTGATGAATGTTATGCGATCGCAAAAACAATTATAGATCTTAATAAAACCAGAGAACTTTGTAGAAGCTCAGCATAAGGGAACTTTGTACATAATTACGGAAGATTGTATGAATTATTTGAAATTCGTACAAGTTCAGTAAGCTGAGCAGAAATTCAGTTGTAGCTATGAAAAAATCTGAGAACTTCGTAGAAGTTGACGGAAAATCCCATGAGTTCATTGTTATTTAAGGAACTTCATAGAGGTTTTGACTAAGTTTAAGTTCAAGAAACTTCTTGAAAGTACTAGAATATTCGCATAAGTTCCGTAAGCGTCGTGAAATATTCGATAGCTTTGTTGATATTCACGGTTTTTCGATGAGATATCAATAAAGTTCTCTGAATATTATTCAAGACTTTTCAAATTTATCTAGTATTGTTCTGAAGATCTGCAACTGTTCAAAAATTCAAATAACGTCTTTCAGACATCCTTCCAAGACGGAAGTTTGGCTAGAGAGTATTTAAGGGATATACAGCTGGTGGGAGATATAAAGCCCTCTGGATATTTTTCAAGATTAATTCTTTATTTTTTTTCTATTATAATTCTTAATATATTAAACTGATTAAAAAATTAAAATTACGTTAGATATTCCCTCAAGATTACCGGTTGATCAGATATAAGTGAATTTAGTTTGATTAGGAAATATAGAGATCTTAAACTGGTCAAAAATTCAATTGGATCTCCCAAGATAGCATATCGGTAAGAAAGTACTTTAAATATCTCCAGCTGATCGAAGATTTCAATAAATTCCTCTAAATATTTTTCAAGGTTTCAGGTTGATCAAGCATTATTGTGAAGATATTCTTCCAAAACTGCAAATTGATAAGGAAGCATTCAAAAGATCTCCAGCTAATCAAAGAATTCAGTGAAGTAAAATTGCAGATCCTTTCTAGACTGTAATTTTATAAAAAATTTAGTACATGAATATTGAAAGAAAATAATTATGAATTTTAATAATTACACTATAAATATAACTGGAAACTATTCAAACATTTTTTTTTTCTAAATAGAAATATATCAAATAACCAACTGTTTCGAGCTCATGGACCAACTTTGAATCTCCCGGACCTAAAAAAATCTTGAATAACAGTATTAGAAGAATCATGAAAAATCAGATTGTAATTAAATTTTCTTCAGGTTCTTTAAGACAGGGGAAACCGCTCTAATGTTGGCCTATGGAACTAAGATTGGGCCCTTTACTAAAAATAAGCTATTTATCAATTTTATCTAGATGAACACGTCATTGGGACGGTACTAATGGACATTTTTGGTTGCTCTTAAAAATATTGTCGATTGATGAATCTATGTATGGGCTCAAATGAGGGGCATTTAGGCCAACATTACATCCATTTCCCCTAGCTACCGGATTTCAAATGCCCAGATTAACAAGACAATTATAAAACATTTATCAAGAAAAAAAAAAATTCCGATACCCCAACTAAATAACTCTCAATATCCAAATCCAAGTCCAAAATTTAACTTTTATTCCATTCCAGGAATAAACTTCAAACTTTTACTTTGACTATATGTTTTTTAGTATTACTTCTACGTGAAGTCAACGATTTACATAGTTGAAGATGCTAATTTCAAATAACAGACTGTAGTGGTAATTTTTATACGATAGATGGAGTAGATGAAAGCATAGTGTTGATAGTTCCGTTAGAGTACGGCAGTGTGAAGATTGTATATAGATATTAGAATAGCGAACTAGGACAACTTTTGAGGAAGGTACAAATCGGTTTTTTCATCTCTCTTTACCAAACTCCCCCTTTGGAGAGGGATGGTGAGGGGTGTCCCCCCCCCCCGCCACCACTGGCAAAAAGAGATGAAAACCGACCCGTTCAAGTACCAACTGTGTGTTTGAAACAATTCTACCGATTTTTACCGCACTGTCAATGGTCGAAAGGTACAGTAGCAACACCTACCCCACCCGTGTCCCCTCGAGATCGTCAAGTCGACGATGACAGGAGCACATATCGTGGTAGGGGTAAACAATAGTTGCAATTCAATCTTGAATCTTTGAATCAATTGAAATCTTCACTTTCGTCGTCGCTTATGCCATAGATCAGTTTACCCCCAAAATAGTGTGTAAAAATCCTGTGTACCCACCCTGATCCAACAACCTTCTTAAGCGCCTGAAGTCGGTTAAAAGATCACCTCTTTAAAAACTGTCCAAGAATCGTAACTCCTACATACGGTCGTATTACCTCGCCTGCAACAGTAAATAGATTCAAACGGCTAAACAAGAAACTGTTTCATACTTATCTGCGTCGAATTCAACGTAATTTAAAAGACAATCCTAAGAGGTTCTGGTCATATATCGACGAAAAGCGGAAGGAAATAGGACTACCTTCAACCATGAAGCTCGGCTTCTTCTCTTCCGGCCATAACTGACCTTTTCAAAGAACAATTCTCAGCAGTATTTACTGACGAATCATTTGAGCTACATCTGGTGACTGATGCTGCAGCTAATGTACCTCCCCGCTATGCCATTGGTCCTCTTCCACGGATATCACATAATACTGTTGAATCAGCTTGCGCTCGGTTGAAATGCTCACCAAACCCCGGTCCGGACGGCACCATCTATCATCTTGAAGAAGTGTAGCTCTGCTCTCTCGCATCGTCTAGCTATTATTTTCAACCGCTCGCTCTCATCCGGATCTTTTCCTTAAACATGGAAGATATCATTCGTTTTTCCCGTGTACAAAAAAGGCGATAAACGGCGCCGGTGGTGTAGTGGTAAGCGTGATTACCTCTCACCCCAGCAGGCCTGGGTTCAATCCCAGTCGGCGCCGCCGGGATGTTCTGAGGCATAACATCTCTGATCACGCCTTCCTTCGGATGGGAAGTAAAGCCGTTGATCCCCGGTTCATGGGTCGATAGGTAGGGTTCAGGTGTGGGAGCTGCCTTCCTGGCACGTCGGAAGCATTGGTGCTCAGCACGGAAAACAAGATCGACGGAAAAAACAAACCAAAAGGAAAAAAAAAGGCGATAAACGAGAGGTTTCAAACTACAGAGAAATCGCTGCACTATGTGCTACGTCTAAACTATTTGAGCTGATTGTCCTCGACTTCCTCAAGCATCATTGTCTCAACTACGTTTCCGCGACACAACATGGGTTCATGCCGAAGAGACCCACCTGCACCAATACACGTCCTTTATCATCAAGACTATAGAAGCTCACAAGCAGGTTGATGCCATTTATACTGATTTTTCAGCTGCTTTCGATAAAATCAACCATGAAATCTTGATTGCAAAGCTCGAACGTCTTGGTTTCTCTGGTTCGTTGCTAGACTGGCTAAACTCTTATCTGGTTGGTCGTTCAATGTCGGTCAAAATTGGTAATACTATATCAGAACCATTCCATGTCACATCTGGTGTTCCACAGGGCAGTCATATTGGACCATTCTTATTCTTGCTGTACCTGAATGACGTCAACCTAGTGCTCAAATGTTTTAAGCTCTCGTATGCCGATGACTTCAAACTCTATTATGTAATAACCTGTGAAGAAGATGCACATTTCCTTCAGAAAGAACTTAACCTTTTTTGCAAATGGTGCGCAACTAATCGTATGAGCTTGAATGCCAACAAATGCTCAGTAATTTCCATTGGACGTATACGTTCTGTCATTTCATTTGATTACACCATTGCCGGAATATCTCTAAAGAGAGAATCTACTGTTAAGGATTTGGGTGTTCTCTTAGATTCGAAACTTACTTTTAAAGATCATGTAGGATATATAACCTCCAAAGCTTCTAAATGTCTGGGCTCGTGCTGCAAAAGAATTCTCTGATATTCACTGTTTGAAGCTTGAATACGCTCTACATTGGAGTATGCAGTTGTGGTCTGGGATTCTTACTATCAGAACAGCGTACAGCAAGTAGAAGCTATCCAACATAAGTTTATTCGCTTTGCTCTTCGACGTTTGCCTTGGAATGATCCATATAATCTCCCTAGATATGAAGATCGTTGTAAATTAATTGACCTTGACCTTCTGGAGGTTCGTAGGAATGTCACTAAGGCTTGTTTCATATCTGATGTTGTTCAATCTCACATAGATTGTCCTACAGTGTTATGTGAGTTGAATTTTGATATTCGTCGTCGTACTCTCCGTTCTCATCAATTTATGCGTATATCGACATTCCGTACTAATTATGGCTATAATGAGCCTTTTAGTAGTATGTGTCGTGTGTTCAACCGTTGTTACCATGTCTTCGACTTTCATCTGTCACGTTCCATTAATAAAAATAGGTTCCGTGAAGTGCTCAGTTAGTAAATTATAGGTAGTAGTAAGAAATAGAATAAGGTCGTATTTTGTTTAGTCTTAAGTTAATAATGTATCATTTGGAATGTACTGTTCTGTTGATGCGAAAAGATGAGGAGGTTTTATACCCATTTGAGAAAAAAAGTTTTTATAAGCTCCACTCAAATGGGCTTTTCTCTGCTCCCAATAAAGAATAAAGAATAAAAAATAAAGAGATATTTCGAGGAGAGCTGCACGGAAATATGAAATAATTCAAACGGAATCTAATTCTCAAAATCGTACAAACATTTCATTACAGAATTTAAACGAAGGTAGTTTCAAGAGATTTTCTAAAAGAATTCATAAGAATTTTTTTAAGAAAGATATAAAATTGGGAGGGTTTGACAGGAAATTTGTAGCATATTTCCTAAGAAACTCTGAGTACAGCTCCTGAAGATTCTATAGAAATTGCCAAGGGAATTCCATAGAGAGTTTCACGAGAATTCCTAGAAAATTCCAAGAGATACTTTTCAAGAGCATTTTGATAAGCATTTCAAGGAAATCATGACGAAAATTTCTATGAAATTTGGAGATGAAATCAAAAAAAAAATGGATAATAATTTTTAAAATTCTCAATGGCATACCAAGAGATCATGAGCTGTTCTTTGACTTACAAAAGCTTAAGAAAGCTTCATCTGAAAATGCTAAAAAGTTATACAGTCGAGATTCCTATAACACGTTAAAAATAGACCGTGCTATAGAAATTGGCAATAACGAATATTTCCGGCAGTTCCGGATTATCCAGCAGGTAATTTCAAGAGCCGCAGGGTCCATATTATTGTCACAACTCCTAATGTATTCTAAAAAGGCGTTTATAAGTGGTTTCGAAAGAAATACGGTTTTCTTGGACCAGTTTCATAAATTGACCACTTTTACGGTTGTTCCGGATCCTCCAGTGGATCCCCACGTGGCCTCCAGTCCACGGTCACAGTGCTGATTTCACCTGTTACACTTGTGAATCTGGCTCTGAAAAAAACTACAGAGCTTTAGGATCAGTTTCATGAACTGACCCCTTTAATTGTTGATCCTGACCTTCTGGAGGGTCACCATGTAGCAGCCAGGGTAAATATTTCGGTGGAAACTCCAAATTAATTCCTGTGAGACATGTGTACGTGGCTTCTAAAAAACAGCGTATTTATACTTTATACCTGTTTTAACTTTACGAGGAAACATGGTTTGTCTGAAATTCAATTTTTTCATACTCTGATGTTTCCTTGATAATTAATGATGTTGTTTGATTAGAAAATGTCGCGTTCGCAACACTCATCTTTAAAGGTATGTAATGCGTTGCTTACTATTTGTGTCGAAGACATACCACAATTGGCAAATCAAAGTTGGCACTCGTGGAGAATAGAAGAACTATGAGAGTGATGATGGTTCCATAATTTTACACGGTGAGGTATACGATTGCAATCTTAAAATGCTTTTATTTTGCAAATGGAGCATTTTATTTGAATCTGGTTAATGCTACGTTAGTAGAAGGACTACTTAATAGACATATAATAAAGAAAAAATAATTTCTTTTCAGATTTTTATGTGTAGACATAGATTTCAGCTTTTCTACAACTGTAGCAGCAACCAGATTTAAATAAAATGCTCCATTTCCAAAATAAAAGTATGTTAAGATTACACTCGTATACCTCACCGTGAATAATTTTGAAACCATCATCACTCTCATAGTTCTTCTATTCTCCACGAGTCCCAACTTTGATTTACCAATACGTTTAGTTAATGATTGTGATGACAGCTATTGTCGAATGACGTACCGTTTCACCTTAAAGTTCAAACGTAACATGCCAATCCTAAATGCCATATCACTACTTTCTCTACTTTCCACCAGACGTAACGGCAGAGGCGTGCATCAAAAACCGAGTGCACCACCACCGAACAAGGATATCATCATGAGGCCAATCAAGCAGCAATAAGGATAACCAAGGATTACACCGTCGGCGACGTAGTTATCGTCGCCACCGCCATTGACACCGTTATGGCAGAGAAAGGTTCGCATCTCTGCTACAATCAACACCTTGCACGCTATTTCAAAACTTACAAAATTTGGTGGAATGCACCCAGTTTAGTCAAAACTAAACCAACCCAAAAATGGGTAAACCACGTTGGAAATGGCAAGTTGACATATCGGATTCAGGTCAATGTTGTTCAATTGCCAAATTGTAACTCTTAACAGAGTTTACCTATTTTTGATTAAGTTCTAACCGAACTGGGTGAATTCCACCAAGATTTGGGGAGCTAGGAAATAACGTGAGAATATGTACCTCATGCACGCAACATTACCACAGCATAGTACAAACGTAAACCAACGATTCCTAATAAGAAGCAAAGCAAATCCTCGAACCACTTATCAAGAGTTCCATACAATGTAGAATGCAAGCTAACAGTGTTGTAGTTGTACCCGCTTTGGGAAGGGGTGTTTCACTTTTGTCCACACTTCTCGCGTGTTCTCATCGCCAAATGACTTTTTATTTTTATTTTTATAAAATATATACGTATAGGTTAACCAGTAAGCATCAACGGAAACGAATGGAATCTATTCCATAAGATTAGACGTTTAGGTTAGGAGTATGGATTTGGACCCAGTTGAATAATGCCGTTAAACGATAGATGTTTGCTAGGATCGGAGTGCATGTGTAAATACAGTATGTGCAATTAATGCAGATTGTAAGAAGAAAACTAAATAATAGTAACCATTCTATGAGGAAGCAGGTTAAAAATAGAAACGATTTTCTTTATTTATAACAGATTCAGTTTAAAAAGATTTATATCAAATGCATTCTTGAAACCATATAAAAAAGTCTACCAATCATCCGTTATCGATAGTTACTAGAAACGACATTCTGGAACATTGTAAGTTGCTACCAAGGGAGCGAACCATTTTGTAGTCACTATAGCTAAGAAGCGGAGAGTTTGATTTAATAAAACAAAAAATATTAGCTTTATTTGAATAAGGTTGATTAAGTTTACTGCTAATGATGACACCCGGGGAATCGTCACTTCTGGGAATACATATGAACGGGAGCGGGACATTTTGTTTAAGGACGTTTCGCCGAAGGTCATTTCAGCGAATGGGTAATTTCGCCGAATATCATTTCGCCGAAGAGCAAGCCATTTTCTACGGTTTTGAACTTTTCTCAATGTTCAGTAAATTTTGAAATCAGTCTCGAAAAAATATTAAGAAGGCTCCGTTTTTTCAAACAGGCTATTCTACCAACTATTCAAATGAAATGCATACTTCTTTTGTACATGAGCTGTTCTGATTTCAGTCCTTCTTTTGAACATGAGCTAAGATGAACTGATTCCAGAAATTTTCAAATAATAGATATGTTTGATTTATAGGAATGCTTCCTTCTTTTGACCATGCTCAGTTCTTTCGAGTTGTACTGATTTAGGAAATTTTTAAATAATCAATGTTTTACTTTTGTAGAAATTTTTCTTTCATGTTTAAAGACCAGTTCTTTCGAGTTGCTTTACATGGGAATATCTATTATTTAAATGAGTTCCAAATTCATTTTCATTGTATATTGATTCATGATTAAAATTCGGTGAAACGTCCTTCGGTGAAATGATACAGCCCCATATGTACCGTATATTTCCGTTTTTGGTAATACGGAACACAAAACGAAATTATTTTCAAATTCGAAGTACAGGTATACCTCGATGTTAAGCTCATTTTCGTATCTTAAATGTGCATAAAACCGAACTGTATATTCAATCAAAACACAACATAATTAGAAAATTCCGTTTTTTTTAAATAAATATAAACTACACACTTAGTTTTTTCCATCGAGCTCGGCTGTGCAAATCTCGACAAAAAAAGATTTACTGAGATCTGAGCAAACATTTCATTTGTTTGCTGAGATTCAACAAAGCAAATCCGAGACTCCGCAATCAAATGTCACTCTTGCTGATACCTCAGTGATCTTATTTTGCCGAGATTTGCACAGCCGAGCTTGGAAGAAAAAAAAATAAGTGTGCATGAGAAATTAAATTTGAAAACATGAGCTGGATCCTGGATGGCCAAGAACTGGTCTTTCGGAAAATTCGAAACATTTGTAAAAATGGAAAAAAAAAATAACATGCGCGCTTAATTTTTTGTTGCCGAATCTCGGCAATTTTTGCCAAGATTTGCACAGTCGAGTGCTCAGCAAAATTGACGTTTGGTTGCTCAGTCTCGGAAAATGATATGCTGAAGATCTAAGTTAAATTGCCGAGATTTGGCGGAAAAAAGTAAGTATGTGCATAACTTTGAATTTCATTAAATCAGTTGGCAATATCGAGCCAAAAAATGTGAACTACTTTTGCTGCTGTCTGAAGACCTTAAAAACTAGTTTTTCTTACGTAAAAAATCACGAAAAATCGATTGATAATGGTTTCATCGACGGCAAATGAAGGTAGGTTGCCTCTTTTTCTCCCTTTTCCTTGAAATTTCCATTGATCTGAGAGAATCCTTGCCCTTGATCCGAAATTAAAAGCATTTCATTAATGAAAAATGTATGTAAAACATAGTTTCACGTTAAAAATAATTGCACAGCAGTTAATGGTAAATTTTACCCGTACACTGGAACCTCCATTTACGAACCAAAACGGGGGTTCGTAAATCGAATTAGTGCGTAAAAAAAACCTCGTTATTTGGGATTTACTTCGTAAATAGAAAACTCGTTATTTGGGATTTACTTCGTAAAAAGAGGTTTTTGAAAATATTGTCAAATACCCCACAATATGGATATTTTTGGAATCGGAGTGACGTGTAGGGACCGGAAATCGATGTCTGACGCCATTTTTAAATCCAAGATGGTGGCTTCCGGTTACAGGAAAACATGGAAATTCTGTCAAATACCCCACAATATGGGTATTTTCGGAATCGGAGTGACGTGTAGGGACCGGAAATCGATGTCTGATGCCATTTTTAAAACCAAGATGGCGGCTTCCGGAAACAGAAAAAATTGGAAATTCTGTCAAATACCCCACAATATGCGTATTTTTGGAATCGGAGTGACGTGGAAAGACCGGAAACCGATGTGTGGCACCATTTTTATATCCAAGATGGTGGCTTCCGGTAACAGAAAAACTTCAAAATTCTGTCAAATACCCCACAATATGGGTATTTTTGGAATCGGGGTGACGTGTAGGGATCATAAATTGATGTCTGACGCCATTTTGAAACCCAACATGGCGGCTGCCGGTTACAAGAAAACAGAAAAATACCGTAAAATACACAACAATATGGATATATTTGGAATCGGGTGACCTGTGAGAATCGAGAATCCATGTCTGACGCCATTTCGAAATCCAAGATGGTGACATCCGGTTACAGAAACACTGGGAAATACTGTCAAATACTCAACAATATGGGTTGTTTGGAATCGGGGTGACCTATTAGGACTGAAAACCCATGTCTGACGCCATTTTGAAATTCAATATCGCAACTTCCGGTTACATAAAAACATAAAAGTAATACTACATAGCCTAAAATATGGGTATCTTAAGAATCGGGGTGACGTGGTGGTATTTGCCAATTTTTCTGTAACCGGAAGCTGCCATCTTGGATTTCGAAATGACTTCAGACATCGATTTCCGGTTCTTAGACGTCACTCCATTTCCAAAACTACCCATATTGTGGGGTGTATGACAGAATTTCCAAGCTTTTCTGTTACCTGAAGCCACCATATTGAATTTCAAAATGGCGTCAGACATCGATTTCCGGTCCCTACAAATCACTCCGATTCCAAAAATACCCATATTGTGGGGTTGAATTTCCTAGTTTTTCTGTAACCGGAAGTCGCCATCTTGGCTTTAAAAATGGCATCAGACATCGATTTTCGGTCCCTAAACGTCACTCCGATTTCAAAAATACCCATATTGTGTGGTATTTGGCAGAATTTCCATGTTTTTATGTAACCGGAAGTCACCATCTTGGATTTCAAAATGGCATCAGACATTGATTTCCGGTCGCTACACGTCACTCCGATTCCAAAAATACCCATATTGTGGGGTATTTGGCAGAATGTCCAAGTTTTCCTGTAACCGGAAGCCGCCATCTTGGATTTTAAAATGGCGTCAGAAATCGATTTCCGGTCCCTACACGTCACTCCGATTCCAACAATACCCATTTTGTGAGGTATTTCACAGTATATCCCAGTTTCCCAAAACCAAAAAAAAAACTCGTTATTTGGAATTTACTTCGTAAAAAGAAAACTCGTTATTTGGGATTTACTTCGTAAAAAAACCTCGTTATTTGGGATTTACTTCGTAAAAAGAGGGACGTAAATTGAATACTGCGTAAAAAAAGACTTCGTAAACGGAGGTTTCAGTGTATTTTCACTGCGCAGCTTTAAATTGAATAAACTGTATAGAAAGCTGTTGAAATTCGTTACTTATACTATTAAACTGCTCCTGTCTGGAATGATAACATTATTGTTTTTAATCTGGTCACCATCAGTTAGTAACAACGCAACCCGCTTCATTATTTAGCAGATTCCCACCATCACACCAGATCCCAAACAATAAACACTTTCATCGATTAGCCGAATCACCTAATTGTATGCCAAGTCAGACAATAGTCAGATGATTGGATCACTTTCGCTGGAATCACGACGATCACCCATAGCATGATGTCAACAGACCACCCAGCAGAAGAATCACCAGAACGTATTAGCAGCATTGACAGAAACAAATAAACACCCGCATTGTTCCCACACTCGATACTAACCAAGAACTAACTTCGTAGCATAAGTTGAATTTGTAAATTAGTCTTAACCAATCACTGAATAAAAGTGGAGCATAGCTCCAAGATTTTTTTTTTTTTGACTTCCTTCCAAGGAAATCCTTAACTGGCGCCCGAATAGGGACTCGTAGTACAAACTAAGTGTTTAGTGTTTTAGAGATAAACTTAGTAGATTCACAGCGTTAGTGCCAAGTGGACTCAGTTTGGAAACTCATCCGCATCGCATCAGCAACCGCACGAAAAAGCACCGTAGTAACTAGGACAGCTAATCACTTGCTCCTGATTGTGCATGATGGCCTCTTACAATAAACACTGCGAAACCATTGACTTTACAATGTCTCGGCATAAACTAAAGCAATATTTTTATTCCATAAGAAATAACAACTCATAAAAGAAAAGACAAGAAAGCTGACACTACTTTTTTATATAAATATATATTTAAGAAAACAAAACTGTATTAGTTGTACTAGTCTACGTTGGTTGACGAAATAAATAAATAAATAAATAAATAAATAAATAAATAAAAGGATATCGCCGCCGTGCTGAGAAGGAGAGAAGACACCCATCGGGCCCCGACCCAATGCATCTCTACTGCACCCGGTAGAGTTGGGATTTAGCATTCGATAACCAACTGGACAAGCGCCCCCACGGATCCTGCAATCCTCTGGTGTCCCCAGAAGATGTCAAGATTTATATTGTAGGTATTAACTAATGAAATTTTAATTACAGCATAGATAGAAAATAAGTGAAGAAAAAAGTGTATCTATAATCAAATAAAAAAAAACACTGCGAAACATCCACAAATTTTTATGCTTAGGATTATATAACATTTTATTAGTTAAGTGACCAGTACAATATTTTTTTTTAGCGTTTGTGTTAAATCCTTTTTCAAAATTGAGGACCTAATTTCTAGATTACTAGGACTTCATTTAAATTGCAATATGGAACAGCTAGGATTGCCGCTCTAGAAGCTGCGGGAGCGGAAGCACGGCCTATCGATTACTCCGACCCACGCCTCTACCGCGTTAATGAAGCAGGAAACCCTGTGGATCCAGAGACAATCGAAAAAAATCCCGACCCTGTGAGGGATTTACCATCATTTTCCGGTGATCCTACTGAGCTTAACGCTTGGCTCAAGGATGCCGAAGGACTTGTGAACTAGTATTGACCTAGTTCAAATAGTAATATCGCAAGACGAAATAAATTCCACGTGATCTGTAAAACGATCCGAAGGAAAATAAGAGAAGAAGCAAACGACGATTTAATAACGTCGAACGTTAACATGAACTGGAATTTGATAAAAAAAGACACTTACAACATACTATGGAGAAAAACAAGACCTGGGAACATTAGACTATCAATTGTCTATTAGTTGTCAAAGAGGCCGTACTCTCGGCGTGGAAAAATTAATAAAATCCTATCACTAATTTCCAATAACGTTGCAACGGATGATCAGTTTAGTTATCCTAAAGCGGCAAAATCAGTTCTTCAGCTTTACGCTAAAAAAGCTATTGATGCTTTTGTGAGAGGACTGGATGGTGAACTAGGTAAATTCTTGAAAAATGCCAATGTGGACTCATTAGCAACCGCCTACGCATATTGTGTCACTTTTCAAAACATGGAGTTCAGAAAACATTCGACCAAACCAAAAATTACTGAAAGCTTCCCCGGACCTCGAAACCAAATTCCATTTCCACCAAAGCTACCACCAAAATTAATGCAAATGCCAAGAATTCCATTTAAACCTCACATTCCTCAACCCGTACCAAAATATGCACCATTCGGACATCAATATCATCCCAGAAATTACCTACCTCCCGTATCACAGCAAAGATTTACACCATTCAACAAATTCTCCTTTTAATAACTCTCACAAAGAAACCCCTTTCAAAAACCATTAGACAAACCTGTCCGTATGGACGTAGATCCCCAACAATCATTTTTGCCTGTATAAGCTAAACTGCAGCTAAAATTGTTTGTTGGGTCAGTCTATTAGGTCTAGACAAATAAATTACCAAAACAGGCCTACAGGAGCTCCTCAAGGACAACCAATGAAGAGGCCTAGACGTTTCAATGCTGAAACTCAACAATATGAAGATCCACAGCATGACCTGGAAATTACCGAACAGCTTGATTACTACCCAACAGACATTAAAATACATTAAACAAATTGAAGCACAAGAACGAGAAAGGCCTGAAGAATTTGCAGAACAAGCCGAACGCAATTTTTTAGAATGAATTCAACTTTACCTTACTTCCTTTATTATGGTAAAGCAGAAGAGAACCTCTCAAGATTCTAATAGATCTTCTTTTTCGAATTTCAACTTAGTGTTCTAGATGCACTTCCACAGTTATTAATTGAGAGCTTTCGATGCCTGTACCACTGTTGCATTGGTATAATTGTGTGGCAAGTCCAATCATACTTCTATGCCCAGGGAAGTCGAGAAATTTTCCAACCCGAAAAATTCCTAGACCGGACCGGGAATTGAGCCCAGCCACCTCCACCGAAAACGGTAAACATTTTTACCGGCAGGTCTGTAAATCAGCTTCATCACTGACTTCGGTGAAATATTTTACTGAAGTTTCGGTAAACAAAGCGTTCCGTTACTGAGTTCGGTAACGGTCTAGGTAAACGTCAAATCCACCATATTGTTATTTTCGATCGACATTAAAAGCGTTCGTGCTTGTGAAAAATAAAAAAAGGTGAAATTATGGACGCTGTTATGCAACACCAAGATGAGCGAATCGTAGATATTTTCCGTAAATAATTAATTTTTGTTATCTAAATAAATACCAATTACAGATGGCCAATGTTGTTGCTTGTTTTTTTTTTCTGTCGTTCCAAGTTCCATTCCCGTTGGCGACGATCTTCCAATGCTTCCTTGTTTTCAGTGTAGCGCCGAATCTTTCCGACGAAAACTTAAGTTTTCAGATCTTTGCCAACGGTTTTGTTCATTGGTGGTGCAATTTGCAACACTAGCTTATTGATCACGACTGCAGCCAAATTTTTGCATGGGTTATAGTGACCGCCACATTGAAACAATATTAAAGCAAATTACAGTTGAGTCGGTGACCTTTTTAAAAAATTACAGTTCTCCGGTAAAGTCGACTACAAATCAAGCAATGCACATCGGTAAATGTTACCGGTCGTTCGGTAAATTTGACAGCTAATTTTGCTGATCCAGTTTACAGATTTTTCGGTGATGTTCTCGATTACCGAAAACATTACCGACCGATCAGCTGTTGAGAATTCGGTAAATGAATTACCGAAGTCGGTAATTTTTTCTAAGTGTGTACACACTTAGAAAAAATCACCGACTTCGGTAATTCATTTACCGAATTCTCAACAGCTGACCGGTCGGTAATGTGTTCGGTAATCGAGAACATTACCGAAAAATCTGTAAACTGAATCAGCAAAATTAGCTGTCAAATTTACCGAACGATCGGTAACGTTTACCGAAAAAACAAACTTGATTTGTAATTGATTTTACCGGAGAACTGTAAATTGGAAAATGAAAATTACCGAAAGATCTGTAATTTATTAAAAAGTCTATCGACTTAAATTTAATGCGCTTTAATATTGTTTCAAGGTGTTTTTCGGATTTTATCAATCATAAAAATTAAATACAAATACTCAGATGAATATTTTCTTTTGAGTTCATTCAATGATGTCTCTGATTCACGGGTAGAACTTGCTTCATCGCATTGAGTAGGCATTTCATGACCGATGAAAAGGGTTTCCCCGAGTGGATCGTTTCCCTTCATGGTACTTCCGGCTGGAACAAAGCTCTCAAGTGGATGCTTTTCAATGATATGGCTAAGTGGAATTAAATGGAAGATAACCTTTTTTGCTGTTTTATTTAGCATTCCGCTAACAACCCAATTTCATTACTTCATCATAATGATATGGCGTTTAGAAGAATAGAAGTTTCTATATCTTGCATCACATTTCTGATATGTACAATCAAAAATTGTGTTTGCCGGTATAAAATCTTTCTTTTTTATGTGGTGATTGATGAAAAAACAAGCAACAGCATCGGCCATCTGTAACAATGGGTATTTATTTAGATAACGAAATATCATTACTTACGGAAAATATCTACGATTCGCTCATCTTGGTGTTGCAGCTGGTCCATAACAGGATCCATAATTGAACTTCTTATTTTTCACAAGTTTCCACTTACAATTTTTTTTTAAGAAGGTCGAAAATGACAATATGGTGAATTTGACGTTTCTCGCTGTGAAAACTACCGAACTCGGTAATGGAACGGTTTGTTTACCGAAACTTCAGTAATATATTTCACCGAAGTCAGTGATGAAGCTGATTTACAGATTTGCCGGTAATTTTTTTTACCGTTTTCGTTGGATTGAAATGAAATCACCGAAATTCGGTAATTTTATTTACAGTTTTCAGCAGTGGAGCGAGAAAATACCGAAACATCTGTAATTTTTAGGATTACCGATCTAAGACGGTAATTTTTTTTACCGAACTCAGGGTCTCTGTTTAAGTGTGTAGCTGCGCCTTTACCGACTGAGCTAAGGGAGGCCCCATAGCTTATAGATACAGGATCGAACAAATAATTCATTCACCCTAAATACGCAATAATTTCTCACAAAGTGAAAAAAACCACTTTCAGTTTCTTCCGTTGGAGGAGATACCCAAATAAGCAGATTTTCAAAAGCTAAATTTTTCAGACCTTATTCTGAATAAGAGGTATTTTTTCACATGGATAAGTTGAAGTCATTCGGATTCGACGCAATCATTGGGCATGATACTTTGAAACAACTGAAACCCGTCATTGACACTTCGAACAAAAAACAAATTAAAGAAAACAAATTCGCTATCCCCTTACTCCAATACAAATTACAGGATGTTAACAAAATTCACATTCTTAACGAACATTTGGAAAACTACCAAAAATCAGAACTCGATAAACTTCTCAAAGAATTTCAGGATTTTTTTCCAACCTCCCGATGAGAAGTTACCTTTTACAACCCAAGTCAAGGCAGATATTAGAATAACCGACGATGTTGCTATCATACCCCTACCCACAAGCTTTGAAACCGGAAGTAAATAAACAAGTTGCAAACTTATTGAATGACGGAAATATTAGAAAATCAAGATCTCCATATCATTCTCCAGTATGGATAGTGCCAAAGAAGATATACGCTTCTAATGAAAAGAAATATAGAATGGTGATTAACTACAGAAAACTAAACTCTAAAACAATCAGTGATAGTATCCCATTCCAGATCCCCCCACAGTATTGGCAAACTTAGGCAAAAATATTTTTTTTATAACATTGGGTTTGGCCTCAGGTTTCCACCAAATTCCAATGTCCGAAAAGGATATAGAAAAAACAGCATTTTCAATTAATAATGATAAATAAGAATTTGTAGGATTACCATTTGGATTGAAAAATGCTCCAGCAATCTTTCAAATGGTAATAAATGATGATGATGGTCCCACCTCTTACCCCTACAAAGGTTTGAGCTGGACGATTTATCTTTAAGATAATTGAATATTACATTTCAACCAGGTTGGCAAACAAAATCGAACTGGTTTCAGTTACAGATATAAATTCCCTCTTAAGTTTACAGTTTCTTCACAGTGATATAAATGTGGAAAAGCTCAGGCGTCCACCTCTTAGTTCGCCTTTTTGTCCACCTAAAATATTCATAAGTATTACAAGCAATCAAGAGTTAATGAACAATCAACAAAGCATCCTATTACACTAGCAACCCCGCAAACTGATGCTATCATAATTTTCAGCAATGTCAGGAATGCTCACGAACCCCCAACATTTGCCAGAAAACTTACTACTAACTCAAAGTATCTTCCAAATAAGCTTCAAAATTGCATTTTTTTTTTATCAAATGTTAAATTCAGTCCTCTATATCCGTAATACGCGCGCGAGGCTCAAACCTTTGTAGACAACTTTTTTTTTTAATTAATCTACTATAAAATCAAATATTAAAAATCCATCATCACCCTCGTGGCGAACAGAAATAGTTTTTGCAGTGCTACAATAATTATTAAAAAGTCGTTATGACAGCTATCCATATAAAATAATCCGTTAGAGATAACTTCGTCAAGATACATAATTTGTCAATTCATAAAAAAAAAATCACTGGATAACTGTTCAAAAGACAGTTTTAACGTGTGAAATGGAGTGTCTTTTAAATTATGTAAGTGTTGCTAAACGTTTGATATGTCTAGGCATCAAATTGAAAACATTTATTCCTTTATAATATAATGAATTTTGTGAAGCACAAGTCAAGAAATGTGGTGTTCTTATTTCAACCGCGTTTCTAGTATTATATCTATGAAAGTCACTTCCTCTTTCAATTCGATCACACAAATATCGAGGCAGCAAACCGTTAACTACTTTAAAAATGAACACCATAGTCAAATATACAATTCTTTGCTTCACCGACAACCATTGTAAGGCGTCTAGCATCAAAGTTGAGGAAGTGAATCTATTACATCTCAAGATCAAACGCATTATTTTATTCTGCAAGCGCTGTAATCTCGATATTTGTGTTGCATTGGCCAGAAATAAAATGGAAGGGCAAAAGTCAAGATGAGGAGAGATGATTGATTTGTATAGCTGTATTTTACTGGCAATAGTTAAATCGTTTTTCAGTCGACATAGAATTCCATACTTCTTGGCAATTTTCTTGATGACATTGTCAATGTGAGAGTTGAACTTAAGTGTGTCATCAATAATCACGCCAAGATATTTAATCTCCCGAACGCGATCAATAGTCTCATCATCAATTACAACAGAGACATTCTCATTTACTCGATTCCGCGAATTTACCATAAATTTAGTTTTACTTGTATTCAATTTTAACTGCTTGTACTTCAACCATCTACTTAGAGAACGCAAATCTTCATTCAAGTGTAAAACGGCATCATCTAAATCCTTAGCTGCAATGAATAACACAGTATCATCTGCAAAAAGATTAATGTCGCAAAATCGTAAAACACGTCGCAAGTCATTAATATACATAATAAATAAAAGGGACCCTAATACACTTCCCTGGGGCACTCCAAGGGTATTCCCCACGGGACTGGAAACAGAATCATTAAAAACAGTCCGTTGAGTTCTGTCAGACAAATAGCTTTCAAACCATTTATATGCAGTACTCGTAATTCCAAAGCGCTTGATTGATCTTAACAATAAGAGCTTAGAAATTGTTTCAAAAGCGCGTTTAAGATCCAAAAAAACAGCAACTATCGTATCTTTACACTCCAAGTTATTTTTCCACTTCGCTAATACCAAATTCAACGCGGTTTCACAAGAATGACCTTCCCGATATCCCAATTGTTCTGGTATCAACAAACTATTACTATTTAAATACTCCAACAGCTGGCCTTTAACAACAAGTTCTAAAATTTTCTCTAATGTGTGCAACATGCTGATGGGACGAAACTCTTCGGCTTTAATCGTTCCAGCAACTTTTTGAATAGGGACCACTAAGGATTCCTTCCAAATTTGTGGCACATGTCCATTCTGCAATCATTCATTAATAAGGTCCAGCAAGATGTGGCCAATGACATGAAAGCAATCTTGAATAACTCTAGCATTAACATTATCTACTCCAGCCGATTTTCCTAATGAAAAACAAATAACTCTAAGTTCATCTAATGAAATTGGGTGAAAAACTTCAAATCTACAACTACTATTAACTGGCTGTTTTATTTCGTCAGGTTCATCGACCAATTCAATAGATTTATTAATCAATGAAACACTGTCTACGAAATAATCATTAAACTTAGATGCAATTACTTGTTCTGACTGTTCTAATGTGCCATTAAAAGTTATGGACCACGGTTTGCAATTACTAGGTTTTAATAAAGATTTCAAAATTTTCCATAACTCTTTGCTGTTGTTTTGATGCTGATCAATTTTCCTTTGAACATAGTCACAACGAGTTTTCTTTTTCGATTGTGAATACTTATTACGCGCGTTTGTGTACCTAGTTCAATGATTGTCATTATTTTATCTACAAAACTTTTTGTACCATTTGTCCCTTTTCCGTTTAAGACGTAAAAGATCCAAATTGTACCAGCTGTTCGAGTTTTTCAAAGAAACAAACTTTTGGTCAACTAGTTGATTGGTACACGTTTTCAAAGCGTTATTAAGAACAGCTGTAGATTCATCTAAGTTACCGGCCGCGAATGGAAAATCCAGGCTTCTCTCAACAAGATTCGAAACAGCTTGCATCGAATATTTCCTCCAGCACTTCAATTTTACAAAATTATCGTTATCGTTAACATGGTCTAAGACATTAATCACTATAGTCTCATGATCGGTTATTTTCAAATCAGGATCCGTAACTGAACAAATGGAATCAAAATTGGAATAAACGTGGTCAATTAAAGTTCTACTTTGCCTGGAAATACGCGTATACTCATTTACCGTTTGCTTTAAATTAAAAAACTCAGCTAAACGCTTCAAATGATTCGAATTATGGTTATCACGCCAATTAATATTAAAATCACCAGCCAATATATTTAATTTACTAGAATCAAGGAATGTCTCAAACCAGTTCTCTAAAACTTCAACAAAACGCTGGTCACTAGAACTGGGAGAATGATACAAAACACCATAATTACCCATCTTCATGCCACGTACAACTGTAATGCCCAAGAACCAGTTGCCATCAATAACTTCGTTGGTACGAAGGTTGAATTGAACTGATTCTTTGACATAAATAGCAACACCGCCAGTGTGTCTGGAATGTGATAAACAAGCAGCAACAATATATCCCGGAATACTATACTGATCAAAAGCTTCAGTTTCTACAATATGAGTTTCAGATAATAAAACTAAAAGAGGACGTTTTTCCTCAACAATCTGACGTAATGCTACGTAGTTTGTTGACAACCCCGCAATATTCAAATATAAAAAATCGAATTGATTCACATTCCTGGAACTTGGCTGCTATTTATTGAAACGCAAACTGCTTTTCTTCTGATCAAAAAGTCTTTTATTGAGCAAGCATTCCGAGCTAAATGCGGCATGGTTGACGTCCAAGTTCATTTTTCGTTCTTTATTCGTTTTCAAACAATTAATACATTTCAATACAGTGGACGTACATTCCGACGTTTTGTGTTGTTGGCTGCACCTAGAGCATCTATCACAATTTTTGCAATCCATGCTCTTGTGCCCAAATTCTCCACATTTGAAGCATCTCAACACATTAATCGCGGGAACTATCGAGCACCGATCAAACCCTACATTTACTTTTTTTGCACATAACAAACATTTATAAGTATCGACATCGACTTCAATTACAACACTAAACTTGTTATAAGTGAAGCGTGGATTTTCAAACATGTTCACTACTTTAACATTTTTTATAGCGATGTCTTCATTTTGACTTTTTAAGTAGTCAATGAAGACATCGGAGGAATACTGATCGCTCATGCCCACTATTTTCAATCTTGGCACCGAAGTGGGAACAACAGCACTATATTTTTCACCCAGATTGCTTTCAATACCAGTTTTCACATCATTTAGATTAGCTCCTGTTGCACACTCAACAATAATAGAGCCATCTTTACCATTCCTAAAATTACTGATTTTGGATGATATCCTTAGAGAACATCTTGGAAAAATATGCTATGTCTACATCGATGATATTAGCATATGAAAAATTTGAGAACTGTTTTTGAAACACTGAAAATTTTAAAATTCACCCCGATAAGTCTGAATTTTTCAGCTGGCAGAATAAATGGAGCGAAGGGAGTTTGGGACGATGGCTATATTCGATCATCCATAAGGTGCCGAAGAGTCCTTGGTTCAAGGGGTTGGATGTGGGTCGAGACTTCATTCATGTGATGTCTCGCCTCATGTCCAATCACTATTCGTTAAACGCTCACTTGTTCCGTGTTGGTCTGGGGGACATAAATCTATGTGAATGTGGACAAGGTTACCAAGACACCGATCATATTATTTGGTCTTGTGCTGAGCATCGCGGAGTCAGATCCGAGTTGTATGATTCCCTTCGGGCTCGAGATAGACAACCTAATGTTCCAGTTCGGGATTTCTTGGCTGAGCGCGATCTAGAGTTTATGAAACTTATCAATGTTTTCTTAACGAATATTAACCTTAGATTGTAAGTTTGACTAACCTTGTGTTTAGTTTTTGTTTTGTTCGTGTGGTTTTTTTATGTTTGTTTCTGTAATAATTGTATAATTACACTGTGGATACCAAATTGAATAGGAATCAGTTCATGTTTAGGAATAATGAAATATTTGTATCGTAAATCATAACTCAAACCTCCTTCTCCCTCTCTCCATCTATAAAACTGTAAATCTCTACTAACCTCGAGACGACCGGGAGTAATCGGTTTAATTCCTTTAACTCTAGATTTAAGACATTAATTATGTATAACGCAAATGTTAACTTTGCTCTGTAAAGTTTATTCGATTGAGCCTGTACAAATAAAATAATACAAAAATAGTCTGAATTTTTAAGAAAAGAAGTAGAATTTCTTGGCTTGGCTTGTAGGCTGGCCTGGTTGGCCAAACATGAAAAAAGTAGAGTGTATTCGTAAATATCCCCAATCAAAAAAATTGAAAGATCTAAGAGCCTTCCTAGGACTCTCTGGTTATTATCGTCGTTTTGCGAAGGAGTACGCTAAAATTGTCAAACTCCTTACAAAACTTTTAAGAGGGTAGGATGGCTATCGCCAAATATCGAAAAACCAATCGAAAAATATAACCATACAATTAGACGAACATGCAATTGCTCCATTTAATATATGTACTTAAAGAAATTTTATCCTCAAAGGGTATTCTAGACTTTCCAGATTTTGATAAGTCGTTCATCCTCACAACAGATGCCTCGCATAAAGCTCGAGGAGCTGTTTTGTCGCAACAGTTCCATGACGGTGAACGTCCGATCACATTTATCTCTCACGCTCTTTCTAGGATCGAAGAAAATTACGCAAAAAAAAAGAAGGAAATGCTCGCTGTTGTATGCTCCACACCTTAAGAAATTTTATTTACGACGCAAAACCGAAAATTTTCACGGCTCATCTCCCACTCACATTCACGTAGTCACCAAAAAAAAAAAACAACAACGCAAAGCTAAAACGCTGGAAATCGTTACTTGAAGAACACGATTATGAGATGATCTATAAACCGGGGAAATTAAACGTAGTAGCTTTCAAATCAATGCATTAACACCCACACAACATTCAGCAGATGATGATGACAGCTCATATATACCGTCTACCGAAGCCCCTATTAATGTCTTTCGTAATCAAATAAGCTTTCAGATTGAACCTAGTTCATCATATGAAAATAATGTCCCTTTTGACAGATATTATAGACACATTTTCATTGAACCAGAATTCACTGTCAAATTTCTGAAAAAATAAATTACAGCGATTTCTGAATCCTGGAATCACAAATGAAATAATGACTGATGAGCCCACCATGGGTATAAACAAGAAATTTATAGAACAAACCACAATACCAAAATAATTAAAGCTAGATTTTCCCAGTCAAGAAATGAAGACATTGAAGAAGAAGAACGTCAACTCGAAGAAATTAAGGAAAAACACAACTTTGTACACCGAAATGCAAAAGAAAACTCAGTACAACTTATAAAGAAATACTGTTTTTCGGGAACGCATATGCTCAGTCAGAAATGCATCAGAACATGTGAAATTTGTAAAATGGAAAAATATGAGCGACATCCCCAGAAATATATTTCCGTAAAAACTCCCATTGCAAAATATCCTGGTGAAAAAATATACCTTTACATATTCCTATACAACGCTCATTACCTTTTTATATCATCTCTTGACAAATTTTCCAAGTATCTCAAGATAAGACCAATCAAATCTAAAGCAATTTCAGATGATAAAACCCGAATTTATCCACCTATGGTGTGATCAGACCCTTCTTACTTATTCAAGTTTATTTATTTTATTGTCCACGCTACGCCACTGCCTGGGGGTACCCGGAATATATCCGGGTGTAGTCTGTTTGGTGAGGCTACCAATCACCTTATCATCGTATTTTAATGTTATTTAATGGGTTTTAATTCAATTCATATTCAAGCAACTTCCCCGGGGTACCCGGAACATGTCCAAGTGTGTCCAATGTGGTCTGGAACACTTAACACGACTTGCATTGATCTTATTTTTGAATTCTGTAGTAATTTGATGTGTCGCATGATGGTTTTGATACGTTTTCCGTTAAATCCAGCGTGAAGTCCCATATTTACCGGATCTTATTCCGGCCATATCTTCGGAACCGGTTCACCGATTCCAAAACCGTTCAATAGCGTTCAATGGGACCCCAAGACCTATCATTTGGCGCCGAGTTTGTCCAAATCGGTTGAGCGGTTGCTGAGAAACGTGAGCGAATTCATTTCGTTACATACACACACACATACACACATACACACGTACACACACACACACACAGACATTTTTTATTTTATTTTATTTTATTTTTATTTAATACATCCATCTGACAATAAGTCTTAATGAACCAGAAGCCATAACAAATACTAAATGTATCTGGAGTTAATAATACGTCTCTGGAATTGAGCAGCAGGTTCCCCAAACTCGAACAACTCTTCAACTGTAGAAAACGTGCGAATCATACTCGTAACAGGTTCATGTTGTCCAAAAGAAGAGCGGTGTGAGTCTTGACGCAATAGGAACGTTGAGCGTAGAAATCTGCTTGGCGCACGAAAGTTCAAGCAAGAGAGTAAGTGGGTAGAGTCAATTTCACCACTTAATAACTTCGCGACGAATGTTGCCTGTTGAATTTGTCGCCGTCGTTGTAACGTGTCCGTGCTTAGCAAGCTTTTTTTTTTTTAAATTCTTTATTTAAGAGATTTTTAGCCTTAGGCTAGTTCATCTCTAGGTATGCTTAGCAAGCGACATCTCTCAGCATACGGAGGTAAGTTTAGTGGATCTCTCCAAGGAAGTTGTCTTAATGCTCGACGAATGAATGTTTTTTGGATACGTTCTATTCTGATGTTCCAGGAAAGTTGGTAGGTAGTCCAAACAACAGATGCAGTCTCGATAATCGGACGAACGAGTGAACAGTACAGTGCTTTTAAACAGTACGGATCCGAAAAATCTCTTGAGATTCTTGATATAAAACCAAGCTGACGATTAGCCTTAGTGATTACCATTGAACGGTGTAAGTCAAACGTAAGTTTAGGGTCCAGCATTACACCTAGGTCGCTTACTTGTTCTACTCTTTCTAGTACAAATCCATCAATTGAGTAACCGAATACGATTGGCGTTCTTGTGCGATTAAATGTCATGACCACACATTTTGATATACTGACGGAAAGCTTGTTTAAGCGGCACCAATCAACAAATTGGTCTAACATTGCTTGGAGCTGACGGCGACGTTCTTGACAACAATGTATAGTTTGAGATCATCGGCGTATATGAGCACACAACCACTCGGCAAGAGGAGCGTCACATCGTTGAAGAAGATTGTGAACAGCAATGGTCCTAAATTGCTGCCCTGGGGAACACCGGAGGTTGCAGCAAATGGTGATGAAGTGCACGAACCCAGCTTGACACGAAGTGTTCTGTTGGAAAGATATGATTTCAGCCAATCAACCAAACCATCCGAAATTCCCAGGCGAGACATTTTCCGAAGAAGAATACCATGATCGATGCAATCGAATGCCGCTTTCAGATCGGTATAAACGGTATCTACTTGAGCCCTATTTTCCAAGTGATTTATACATGTTGAGGTGAACTCCAGCAAATTTGATGTAACTGAGCGTCCTGGCATAAATCCGTGTTGCGTTGCTGAAATGTAGCTCTTGACATGAAAGAAGATAGCATCGTTCACAATGATCTCGAATAATTTTGAAGCTGCAGATAGACTTGATATGCCACGATAATTTGTCACGTCACGTTTGTCGCCCTTCTTATGGACAGGGAACATAAAGGAATGTCTCCATATTTCGGGGAAAACTCCTTGGTGCAACGAAGCGGTAAAGATGCGAGCTAGGGGATCAGCTAAAACAGCAACACAGCGGCAAAAAATGATTGCAGGTACACCATCAGGACCCGGTGAAACAGATTTCTTCAACTTCCTAACAGCTTTAACGAAATACATATTGCTAACCACAAATGTACGCAAATCGATGAGACCCTCAGGAACATTGCAAGCCGCTCTTTCTACTTCATCTGCGTTGGCGGCTGAATCCGAAAAACAGAACTGAAGTGGCGGGAAAATAGATCACACGATTCGAGCATAGAAGTAGACTCCAAATCGCCAAAAAATACGGATGAAGGAATATTCGACGATTTTCGCTTGGAGTTCACAAACTTCCAGAAGCTCTTGGGATTTCTACGTAAATTGGTCTGGACACGCAAGACATATGACTTGTATAGGGTTGAATTAAGCTTACGATAGGCGTTGCAAGCGCGATGAAAGTTGCGTTTCGTTTCAGAAGTTCGATGTCGGCGAAGTTTACGCTGCCAGGAATTTTTATCGCGTTTCAAAAGCCGCAGGAGAGGAGAACTCCAAGCAGGAGATATAGGAGGTTTTCGTCTTGGAGTGTTATCGGTGAGCCAATTGCAAATTATGTTGCAAAATTGTGCTGCCATATCGTTGACGTCATTTGTTGCCAGAATACTGCTCCAATCACAGCTCATCAGGAACTCGTTGAGCATGACGAAGTCGACACAATCGGATTGAGTTGGTAAGGAGAATAAAATCGGTGGATGATGCAAATCAATAGCCAGCAATGGGGACACCGCTTCGTTAACTACAATGTTGCAATCGGAATCACAGAAAACCAAATCTAGGATGCGCCCCAGGTGATTGCGAATAGAGTTGTATTGCCGGATATTCAGGAAGCTCGTTCCATCAATCAGAGCAGCACTGGCAGCAGACGTCGTGGAAGGATCAAGGTTTAAGATTCCATCATTAAGACAATCCCATGCTATGTGTGGTTGATTGTAGTCACCACTAGCAAGCAAAAGGTCACCATCTGGAGTTGCATCACGTAATTCACGAAGAGTAGCTAAATGGGCATCGATAACACCTACGTCCCGACTACGATCTGGAGGAATATATACAGCGCAAAGCACGAACCGCTTTCCGCGAATACAGGCAGACACACTTACTTGTTCCAGGATACTACCATTAATAGTCTTTATCTCAACAGACTTGTAAACGCTGGCCACGGCAATAAGCACTCCTCCAAACTTCGCTTTCTGGCTATTACGAGCACTGCGATCGCAGCGAAATACATTAAAGTCAGTACCAAAAAGTTGCAGTGAGTTGATGCTGTCGTCAAGGCCCGTTTCTATCAATATGATGACATCGTAATTGCAATCACATACCGCTACAACCAGGTCGTCAATTTTGGTTCTTAGACCACGTACGTTTTGGAAGTAAAGCCAAACATCGTTGTCACCAGCAATTCCACAACTGTTGTCACGAGATGCCGGCGTGTAGGAATTTTCGGCGCGTCCCGACATAGGTAGGGGACGTTCAAGGCGTTGTCCATGTTGGCTGGAGGTACTCCCGGCAGAACAAGTTGGTGATCTGAGGAGGGAATCATCATCAGGCAGGAAATTATGAAAATTATGTTGATACTTGCCTAGACAAGCAAGCTGGAAGACCTCTTCTCGCACATCAGACACAGGGCCGGGACGACTTCGACTGCATTCACCATTTATCGGCGCGACTGTGCTGAGTGGATAAGAGGCTTCCAAAATGCTTATTTTTGCGCGTCCCGGGGTCCATCCATCGGTTGATTTGCTGCAAACGTCGTCTGCGGTGTCACTGGCGTGGGTGTTAGATTCACACCAGATGGTCTCCGAAATTTTTGAGCCGAGTGATCTTCGAATTCACGGAATAGAACTCCTTCGGGCCAAGATGACGGATCCAAAGCAGACATGTTCCGATCTCGTCGAGCTGAGTCGAATGGTATATGACACTCGGCCCTCCGGGCCTCGGATCGATAGTCGGTTTTTCAAGTGATATCTAAACTATCTAAAACGTGTTGTTATAGAACAATTAATACGCAACCAAGGCATTGAGATTTTTAAGACACATGTTAATCGATCAGAAACTTACAGCCGAGTTGAAAGATGTCACTCTACCATTTGATAGGTAGCCAGATGTGTAAAAGCATTAAACCCAGTTATTACTGTTCCCAACCTCATTCAAGAAGCTGCCCATAAATACAATAATTCAATTCACTGTTTTATTAAAAATACTTCAAAGAATATCTATATAGGAGAGCATATCGAGAATGCATCCTTTGATGAAATGGCTAGGTCGAGAGATAAAAATAACGACAAAATACTGAATTTATATAAAATTAAAGAAAATTGTACCAAAAACCTATCAGACTTATGAACCAGGAACATACGCATACGAAAAAACTCACTCTCATAATAAAAGAAAAAGTAGGTACAATATTATCAAAGTAAAAGAAGACTATAGCACAAACATAATCGATTCAAATAATAGGAAAATACACAAATGTAGTTTAAGAAAAAACAGCAATGAATAAATTCCATATCCGTTCAGACTCACCCTCTGCGTGTCAGCCGTTCATGCAAGAATCCAAATACACGACTTAACCAATAATCCTTTGGCAATCGTACCACTAGGAGAAGCCAAAGTGAAATTTGGATACATCCGCATCATTCACCCCATCGACCTTATTCAAATAGGCAATACGTTAGCAAACGTCAATGACGATATACAAAATAATCCATTTACTAACCCTCTTTACGAACTAATTCAAATAAAAATTTATAAACTATACGAAATATTCATGAAGATTATACCAATTGTTAAAAGATTCAAAAGATGGGATTCAATCGAAACAGTTTGGAGGTGGATTTCTGGCAGTCCCGATGCGGAGGACCTTCGACTAATCAACTCTTCTATGAATTCACTTATTCTACAAAACAACGAACAAGTCTTTATAAATAAGGCGATTGATAAACGCATACAAGAAATAACAGACTTCACAAACCATGTTTTAAAAATTGAAAAAGAACGATCCAAAAACCATTTGATCGAAATAAATCAACTTATAATTTTATCTAATCTTGATGCGCTACAAAATCAAATTGAGACTCTCGAGGAAGCCATACTCATGGCCCAGCGCGACTTCAACAAAATTGCGACATTTCAAGGATCTCATGAAATATACGTCACATCTTTTGAGGAACTTCTTTCACAATCCAGAGACCAAAACTTTTGAATACGACTATATTGACTCAATCATTAAGTCAATGAAACGTATTGTTGTTTGTTTGACGCAGGGGTAATCTAGCCATATTGGAGTAATGAGCGAAATTTTTAAACATTATATTTTCAAAAAACGTGTTACGCCCATTGTCAACAAATCATGAAAACCAGAAAAAAAAACAAAGCAATCAAAGTTCTTCTGCACAAAACTCAATGTTTTTTTAAACGTTTTATATTTTTTTATGAAAAGTATTTTTAATAACCTTAGATTAAATATATTGATCATTCAAATCGACCCAGTGGTTCAAAAGTTATGTTTAAAAATATATATTTTTTGGAAAAAGAAAATAGTAAAGGGCGAACACGAAATTATTGCGACACATTCAACAGGGCATAACTTTTTTACCATTGGGTAAAAATCAACCAAATTTTGCACACTTTCTCATTGATGTGTATTGTGTACATGCTGTCAAACTCGAAGTCGTGTTTTTCGATTCAACGAAAATGGAGGTGAACCAACGCGAGTTGAGAGAACAAATTCTTTCCAAACACCTGAAATTTCCTGACCTGTCGCACCGGCAGTTGGGAAAAAGGTTGAACATTCACCATTCAACCGTCTCCAGAGTGTTGAAGTGGTTCCAGGAGCGGTTGACGTTGGACCACGGCAAAGGAGCTGGAAGAAAACCGGGACCGGAGAACAAAAAGACGGAGGGAAAGGTGAAGCGGATGATTAAAGCAAATCCCAACGTCTCAAGCCGTGATTTGGCTAAAAAGATTGGCATGTCGCAGAGCTACGTCCAGAATGCAAAGAAGAGAGCTGGACTACATACATACAAGGTACAGAACTTCCCAAACCGCGATGAGCGGCAACAATCGACGGCTAAAACTCGGGCACGGAAGCTCTACGAGAAGATGCTGACAAAATATGGCTGCTGTGTGATGGACGACGAAACGTATATAAAAGCCGATTTTAAGCAAATTCCGGGGTTGGAGTTTTTCACCGGCAAGAGTAAGTTCGATGTGGACGACAAATTTAAGAAGAAGAAAATTTCGAAGTTCGCCTCCAAATATCTCATTTGGCACGCCATCTGCTATTGCGGACTGAGGAGTGAGCCTTTCGTGACAAAGGGCACAGTAAATGGCGAGATCTACAAATCTGAGTGCCTCGAGAAGCGCCTTTTGCCGTTCTTGCAGCAGCACGACGAAGCTCCGCTATTTTGGCTAGATTTGGCATCATGCCACTATTCTAAAAGTGTCCTGGAGTGGTATGAGGCCAATTCTGTCCATTTTGTTCCAAAGGACATGAATCCGCCAAACTGTCCGGAGCTGCGCCCGGTGGAGCAGTACTGGGCAATAATGAAGTGGGAACTTTGGAAGAGCAAGAATACAGTCAAAGACGAGAAGGACATGTTAAGAAAATGGAAAAAAAAACTTGTAAACTGGTACCGGATGACACTGTAAAGACTTTGATGGAGGGCATCAAGCGAAAATGCGTTCAATTTTACCCTCAAGGCTCCATCGATTAACTTTTCTTTTGATTTTTGAAGTAAATATATGTATAAAACTACCCTAAAATTTTGGTTTGATTCTAAACATTATAATAAAATTGGCATGACATTTTCGGTGTCGCAATAATTTCGTGTTCGCCCTTTAATAATCGATTTTTTGGGCCACCCTTACATAGAAATGGTCACCCTAATAAAAAAATAAAAAAATACGGGTCTAATATTTTTCGATAAGGAACAAAACTACCAATAGTTACGAAATTTTGCAATCTGAAGTGATGTCTCAGAGATTGCCATTTTTGAAATTTTCATTTAATCACTAGGTCACTTTCACCTTAAGTGTTGCATATGACTTTGTGTGAACTTGATCACTATTTGATGGGTTGATTATCTATGCAAGATTTATTGGTTCGCTTTTGGGCTGAATCTGTATAAAGTTTGAGCAATTTTAGTAAATTAAATAAAAGCAATTTTAATTAATATTCTTTTTTAAGTTCAATTAGAATAAAATACAAAAATAATATTCAGCTAAGCTTCCGGTTGAGTGCATCCGAATTGCTGAGCCTTTCTTTTAACTCCTGCCATCAGATTTTGTACAGACATCTCCGTCCACTTTGTTCGCCGCAGAACGCCAGTTTGCCTTAAACTGTTTATCGCTTCCAGTTTTTTGGGTCTTCTTAAGATTCCACTTTTTTTTTCCTTGAATTGTTTTTCGTTGATCTTGTTATCCATGCTGAGCACCAATGATACCGACGCCAGGGAGGCAGCTCCCGCACCTGGACATTACTTATCTACCCCCTATCAAACGGGGACCAACGGCTTTACTTCTCTTCAGAAGGAAGGCGTGATTAGAGATGTTATGCCTCAGAACATCCCGGCGATGCCGAATGGGAGTGACCCCAGGCCTGTTGGGGTGAGAGGTAATCACGCTTACCACTACACCATTGGCGCTGTTAAGGTTCCACTTGACGATGACCTAATATTATTTGATTGGGTGGAGCTCTGGCGTGTTGGAAGGGTTCTTGTCCTTGGGCCCCACCTGCACGTTATTGCAGGATGTCCAATTGCGTTGCTTCAGGAAAGGCAGCAACACGGTCGACGGTCCTGATTGCAATGCAAATGTCGCTTTCCAAGCCTCAGTTGCATGTAGCCTTCCAAACCGTTTGCGTGCTAAATTTTGATACGTTGCTCCTGTTGCTTGGGTGCCATTTTGATAACTGAAAAGTAAATGTCAAAATCAAAATAAAGGCATCATTCTGAACGTACACATCTAAAAAATGAGGGATGTTCATATCTTTTAAATACTGGATTAAAATAAATGCGTCAAGTTTAAGTCCTAAGCGGCGTCGGTGGTGTAGTGGTAAGCGTGATTACAGGCCTGGGTTCAATCCCAGTCAGCGCCGTCGGGATGTTCTGAGGTATAACATCTCTGATCACGCCTTCCTCCGGAAGGAAGTGAATTTGTTGGTCCCCGGTTCATAAGCTGATGGCCCTAATAATCAAATACCATAAACGAACTGTATCCCGGATGTGTAAACTATCCCACAAATGGTTTGGATGATACTCCGAACACGTCGTTAAGATCATTATTATGGTTATTTTTATTAGGGGGTCGATAGGTGTGGGAGCTGTCTCTCTGGCGTCGGCAGCATTGGTGCTCAGCACGGAAAAACAAGATCGACGCAAATCAAATCAAGAAAAAAAAAAAGTTTAACTCGACCAAATTTTGATCGCAACACCCTTTATACCTAATACATTGCTTGTCACAGAATCCTACGGAGTGAGTGTAACATAATACATGTATCACTCCTGATTTTAAACGCCATCCACCGACCACATTACAAAAGTGTTTCTATGAGGTGAAACATTACTAACTCTGTAGATTTTTAATACAAATCTGAAATAGAATGCGTGCACTGTGCTTGAATGAGAACCATAATACGATAAACGTGGTATTTAGAGTGGTGGTGCGTTATGTTACCGGCGACAATTTTATTTTAAATGTATTGCATCAAATGCAAAATATCTACCTGCTCTCCTTTAAAAAATCCAATAGCTTGCCTGAACGTTACTTATCTTTTCCTGATAATTGAGTCAACAACGAAAAGTACAAATCCAAATAATTTCCCAAAAGATCTTCAGAACCATAAATTGATTCCATTCCATATCCCTTCTAGTGGATAAACAAATCAACTAACAGCAAGGCTTCGAGCAATTCCCATCCACCGCTATTTCACCCGGGAACATTTGTTTTACATCCCAGTGGTGGGGGTGGAGGCACACGGAAAGAAACGAATTACCGGTACATGAATCGAGAGCTATTGTCTGGAATGAATTTCCAATCACGGAAAGGCTTTTCTTCATAAACTTTCGGCCCCAACGCAGATCGGGGAAATGGTGGGAATGAGAAACAAGCATAAGAGGTTACATTTTACGCGCCCACATACGTAACTGTTCGGTCGTTCTTCGGTAACGGTAGGTTAGGTAGGTATGTATGTCCTGAGGGCGGCGGATGGGAAAAAGGATCCACGTAAAGGAAACGAAGACACACTTCACCGTGACAAACTTGTTCCACGTTTTCACGTTCCGAAATCGATACACACGGTTACAAGTGGAAAGAAACTTGGGATAAAAGGAGAGAGTAAAAAAAATTACCACGCATATGCCAGGGATAATAAATTTTACAAGGAATTATTGCTTTTGGGAATACGACAGGTTAAGCGAAAACCGTAGCCGTTGGTATCCGCACAGGACCTGAGAGGCTGCGACACTTCCATGCCAAATCATCTTTTAGGTCTCTGCTGGCTGGAAGGTTCGTTGGACTCTTTTTCTGTTAGATAAATATGGTCGTAAAGTTGGGACAAATTGCAGGGCAGTTGAGTGAAATGGCTGCCACTCTATGAAGGTGATGTGTGTGTGTCATCAGACACATTGACAAAACGGGGAAAACGATAAGAGGCATCATGAAAATGGAATTGGACATCATCGAACCAGTGGAAATACGGAAATGACGATACATTATCATAATGAAAGTGTGGAATGCGAAGAGTTTATTTTTTAGAAGGCCAAGCTAGTTTTCGTTTGTAGGGGGTTAAGGAGTTGCTTGTCAGTTATTGTGTTATTAAAGAATTGTGAAATCCATGCTCTTGATAAATTTAGGAGCTAGGTGATCTATGTCCATGAAAAATTCAATCAGTGTAGAGCGTTTTAAAGAAGCTGTCTCAAGTGCTATTTTGAGATACTATTAAAAAAAAATACAAAACACACAATAGCCGATGTTTAATGCAAATTGGAGAAGGTTGAGACATTTTATTTTTCTTTTATTATCCAATTTGGCTTGGAGCTGGTCCTATGAGACTGTGGCATCTGATCCTTCCAATCAGCTTTCACACATGGACCCTACCTATCGATCCATTAACTCATGGACCGGGGATCAACGGTTTTACTTCCCTTCCGATGGAAGGCGTGATCAGGGATTGTATGTCTCAGAAAACCCCAGCGGCGCCGACTGGGATTGAACCCAGGCCCTTTGGGGTGAGAGGCATTCACGCTTACCACTACACCACCGACGCCGCTGTATAGTACAGTTATTTTATTTTCTTGTATAACAGAGGGAATTCGAACAAAGTGGACCTTTTCCCATGTACAGAACCCATGACGTGACCCGTGAAATTCGATTCCCCAAATCTTTTATCAAGAGAAAGTATTTAATTTATAAAATACAGGGTAAAAGGTAATTCCTGCCAGTAAAGTATAATGGTCATAAAAATGAGAAGATGATGTGAAATTTAATTTTCAGTGTATTTCCTGTTTCGTGTATCTATAACATTTGTCTTAACTTAGTCAAATTCAAATCTTTCTCCCTTTCCTTTAATTACGAGCCGCATCTGTTTTTGAAAATCGCATTTGAATTACAGCTGGCACACACGATATCTTGAGGCATTTCGTCCCATATTTTCATCAAACGTTGCTTAAAAGTTTCCACGGTTAGTCCCTTGGTATTCCCTAGTTCGCCTAATATGTAGCCCCATGCAAAGAAGCCGAGAGGATTCAAATCGGGTGAGGAGGCAGGCCACTCTTTCGACGAAATGAAATCCGGGAAAATGGCCTCACACTAAGCCTTTGTAACTTTTGCATGATACCTCAGTGCAGAGTCTTGTTGGAAGCAGTATGGTGCATTCTTATAATGTTTTTGGACGAAGTTAAGCAAGTGGTTCTTCAAAACATTATCGATGTTATATTTACTGTTGATTTTAACACCAGGTTCAATGAACAGCAATGGAACTTTCAATGTTTTGGAGAAACATCCCCTAACCATCACCCTGGAAACATTCTGGAACCTTTGAACAGCCAGTTTGTCACGAGGAATATCAGCAAGATATGCAGCATATACCCGATCATTTTGCTGGTTGTGGTGATCCTGTAGCAGGAACATTTTCTCATCCGAAAACAGAATTTTGTAATCACCGTGCCGTTTGAGCAGTTTCCGACATCTTTCGACTCTAGCTATCTTTTGCTTTCCGGTTAAACCATGCACCCGCTGTTTTTTGTAAGCATTCAATCCGAGATCATCTTTCAAAATACTGCGACCAGGGGTTGAAGCTGTTGACATTTTTTACGACACTCGCTTCGTTGTCATACGCAACAGTCTATTTTTATTCGTACTCTCATGCTCTACCGTCATCTCTCTCACACAACACAACCGGTAGAATAACATTCGAGCAAAAATAAAATTATCAAATAACTATCATATGACATGAGTGATATCGTTTTAATTCCTCAGCTTAGTGTAAATTAAACCATATCTGATCAGAAATGTTATTCCTAGGACATCATTGCTTGCTATTGTCAGAACTCACACAAGCACAACATCAGTAGCTCTTATTGTGAGAAAAACTAAAATACATACATCCGTGACGGTCTTCGGCGACAGTGTAGTATGACAGAGCCTGTCAAATGACATTTGAGTTTGGTACTGTACTATGATAGCTTGTTTTGCAAGTGTCGGAGGCAAAGGCAGTCGATTATTACAGAAAATGTTTCAACTACCGTGACCGCTTACAAGACTGGCTGCGACATTCCGAGTTCTTTGGCCAGCTTACACCCAGCCTTACAAGGATTCCGCTGAATTCGCTCTCTCACTCGTTTGATAACTTCCGGAGTCCTGACACTACGTTTACGGCCTGGTCTGGGTGGGATTTTCCACGAACAGGTTTCCTTGTACCGTTTAATGGTGCGAAAGATGAATCTTTCGTTTATTCCGAGTGGTTTCAGCGTCTTCAAAATAGAACACGGTCTATGATGCTTCAAAAACAGGCTTATCCCGAGTTCCCTTTTCGCGTCCATGATTACCGTGATCGTGAATATTTTGAATCATATCTAGAATTTTCAAGTGACATCAGCGTAAGTCAAATCAAGGTTCATGATATCTTAATGGGTTTAAAAAATGAAAACTTTAGCAATTGAACTTACTGCTCCATTATTTTGGATTTTCAATATGTCACTGGAATCCGGAAACTTCCCTAAAATATGGAAAAACTCATTTTTAGTGCCTATCTTTAAATTGGGTAAAAAATCCGACGTACGTAATTATCGTGGTATAGCTATTATCTCTTGCATTCCGAAACTTTTTGAGGCAATTGTAAATGAAAAACTCTTTCTTCAAATTAAAAACAGAATAACTACTATGCAGCATGGCTTCTTTAAAGGCCGTTCAACAACTACGAATTTGCTCGAATTAATTAATTATTCCTTGAATGCAATGGATAACGAAAACCATGTAGAAGTGTTGTATACAGATTTCAGCAAAGCGTTTGATCGAATTGACATACCCATGCTTCTTTTTAAACTTCAAAAAATGGGAATTCATTTCGCACTCCTCAAGTGGCTTGAATCATATTTAACTGACCGTCATCAAATAGTAAAATACAAAGGAAAGATATCAAATCCCGTTGACGCCACTTCAGGAGTTCCTCAAGGCTCCCATTTAGGACCACTTTTATTTATTCTCTTCGTCAATGACATATCTTTCATTATTAAGATATTGAAAGTTTTAATATATGCTGATGACATTAAACTTTTTTTGGAAATAAAAGATGCCAAAGACATCATCACATTCAAAGAGGAAATTCAAATATTCCATACTTGGTGTCAAAAAAGCCTGCTACAATTAAACATAAAAAATGTAACTCCATTACCATTAGTAGAAAACAAAAGCTACCCGATATAACAGTCACTTTAGGAAACCAGATCGTAGAAAAGTGTGATAGAGTCAGGGATCTAGGTGTTATTTTGGACTCAAAACTTACTTTCACCGATCATTATAACACAATTATTAACAGAGCTAACAACATGTTTGGTTTCATCGCGATTTGGAGTCACTACCTTCTTGTAAGTCGATAGTCCGGCTCGTTTTTTGGCTCGATGCACGGTTGTAGACGATACACCTAGCTTATTTGCGGCATCTCGGAGAGAGAGGTTAGGGTTTCGCTTGAAACTACCGGCAACTCTCTTTGTCGTCTCAGCGGCTTCCGGTTTTCGATTTCCCCCCAATCCAGACTTCCTTGCTGTCGAAAAACGTTCCCCAAACACTTTAATTACATTTGTAACGGTTGATTTGGCAACTTTTAGCGATTTTGCCAACTTTGCGTGCGAGTAGCTCGGATTTTCGCGATGCGCGAGCAAAATTTTGATACGCTGCTCTTCTTGCTTGGACGGCATTTTGACAACTGAAGAGTGAATTCCAAAATCAAAATAGGAGCAACATTCTACACACACACACCTTCAAAATGAGGGGTGTTCAGGTTTTTTAAATGCAAAATTGAAAGAAATACGTCAAGTTGATATTGACCAAATTTTGACCGTATCACCCTTTATGCTCATAAATATCCAAACATTAAAAAAGCGTCGTGAATTTGCTATGATTTCTTTCGTAAACGATATCGTATCACATCGAATTGATTCAATAGAACTATTGTCATCCTTAAATTTATATACACCATCTAGGCATTTACGAAATAGAAATATATTTGCTACAAATCGTCATCGTACGAATTATGCCAAATTTGGACACTTGAACCAAATGATGGATACATATAATAAGCACTGCGATAACATTGACTTTACAATGACAAAAACCAAATTAAAGCAATATTTTAATTCGTCGCATAACGTCAACTAGAAGTAATGTTTTAACTTGTTCTTAAGACATATTATAAAAAATATAAACAAAGACAAAATTGTAAAATAGCACTTAAGACAACGATTGTAAAACGGTCTAAACTGATTGACGACAAATAAATAAATAAATATCACGAGTATCAAACGAATGAAAATTCAAAACAAACTTGCATATCGTGTTGACATTTGAACACACTCTTAAAGAAAAATATGCAGACTTGAATGTGATTATCCCATTTGATACTACAATTGCTTAAAAAAAACATTGACAGGAATTACCTTTCACCCTGTACATAATTTATGTTTTTCGTTGCATGAATTTTTATTGATAAATACAGTAACCTTCTAGCTGGTCAGGATTTCACGATATTTTATGTACGAGAAATGCACGCCATGTATTGAGAAATTTCTGAACTACTGTTCATCAGTCAAAAGGTCTTCATCACCTTAACAGCTTTGCCGAATACAGTAACTTTCAAGCTGGTCAGGATCTCGACATATATCATATGCCAGAATCCACCGTGTAGCGTCACGTAGTGAGAAAATTCTGGACTATTGTATAAAAACCTATAGGCTTGAACCTTCTGTACAACTTTACCGAAGACAGTAAATGTATACCTGTACAGGATGTAGAGCACATTATAAAAAAAAATAAAGGATGTAGAGCATAAGCACCAGAAATAAATTCAGAATACAAGTAAATAAATGAGCGAGTTATGTTTTCATACCATCATCCAATGAAAAACCTGTCCAGATCATGTTAAACAGTGTTGGGAAAATATCAAAAAATCAAAGCTCACCAATGCCTAAGATCACGCTTGATTTTCGTAGTCAAAAATCAACAATCAAAATAGTGGTTTTCTGCCAGAAAAGCTCAAAACTACATGTCATTCAAACCATTTGCATCAGCATAAGCATGAGCATGATTGACCACCCGCGGATGCTACTCTGTTATTGCTAGATCAGCTGTAATTACACAGAGAACCAATAGACGATGCTTGGGACCAGCATTCATCCTCAATGTGTAAGAGCTGGTGATCTCAAACTAGGCAGTACCAGCACCGGCCGCGCCCGGACGCAGGTCAAGAAAGGAAATGGTAGGAATGTATTGGCGTGATACCCGCTATGTTTAAAGCCGAGAAATCCTCTGCTCTTTCATGAGAAATCATTGGGATGTTGGATAAAAGGGTTGCGTTTGCAGCAGGATTCGTTTTCGTAAACGATAAACTGAATTGATATCCTAACGATCCTATAACACGAAGGAGCTTGGGATTGCACCCACGGTCTTCTGCTCAGTAAGCAAAAACGTTTGCCACTAGGTAAATGAGCTCCTTTTATAACAACAAACCAATGATTGATTTGTTGTTATTCCAATGTATTCACAGTAACAAATAAAACGATTAACGAATCTTGAATGTGGAGGGGCTTGATGTTCTACTCAGTAAGCAAAAATGGTCGCTTCAAGGCCACCAAGCCCCTCGAATCACATCATACAAGCTACGATCGCGTTGTTACTGCAACCATTCAAAACCAGCCCCGACTGTGACGTTGATGACGATGTTAAGTTTCACTAAACACACGATAATCTCCTTAATATGATAGGACCTTGGATTTATTCAAACTCAAACTCGACGGCGGTGTCCTTTTCACAAGAATAAGCCTCTGTGACCGATGATATTTTAAACATGCATATGCTTCAATTAAATTCTACTTCAACGAAACGTTAATTTTTTTCCAATTTGTCCTTACGTAAAATGGGAACAGAATCCATAAAACTTTTACATTTTTGGGCTATCGTGCCTCTTACTTCATAAAGTAAAGTTTGTCCTACATCAAATTGCATCACGGAAAAAAACGCTGAAGAAAATTACCTAGTTGACCGATCCTTTTCAAACTTTTAGACAATAAAATATAACCCATTAGTAAGCTTTTGGCATATTTATTTCATTCAACTTCAATACCATAACCGTACGCTTGCACCTTACGCTTTACTCCACTCATTAGGTTCTGTACAACATCTGGCTGCAGCTTCTTCTGTTCGGAAACCCACTTTTTCTTCATGTCTTCCTCAAATTTGACCTCCTTGAGCTGCTTCCGTAGTGCCTGCTTCATAATAGTCCAGTATTTTTCGATGGGCCTTAGTTTCAGTGCGTTGGGGGGGGGGGGGGGTGTTCATGTCCTTAAGTACGAAAGTGACCCCGTTGGCTTCGTACCACTCCAGGACAGCATTTGAATAGTGGCACGAAGCTAGATCCGGCCAGAAGATCGTTAGGCCCTCGTGTTGCTTCAACAGAGGAAGCAGACGCTTCTGTAGACACTGAAAGTTCCTGCTTCTTTACTTCTTCCGGAACATCAAATTTTGTGTTGGGCGGTGAAGATCAGTAGCCTCGGAAGCTGCCGGAAGTCCGTCTTGACGTAAATCTCATCATCCATGATGAGACAATGAGGCTTCGTCAGTATCTAGGTGTATAGCTTCCGGGCCTGTGACTTACCCACCGTATTTTGCCGTTCGTCACGATTTGAAGCCTTCTGCACTATGTACGTATGCAGTCCCTCCCGGTCCTTGGTTCTCTGAACGAAAGACTTGGACAGATTCAACTTTTTAGCCACATCCCTGACCGAAGCATTGGGATTCCGCTTAAACGCTTTCACGACACGCTTGTGATCTTGTTCACATAGAACATCCATTCGGACCGCATTTCTCCTTCCGTTCAATGCTCAGAGTTTCGTAGTAACGTTTAATCGCACGACTCACCGTTGACTGCAAGATACCAAGTTTTCCGATGTCCCAATGAAAGAGTTGAGGATTTTCCAGGTGCTTGCGCAAAATCAATTCGCGACGTTGCTTTTCGGGTGACGCCATTTTTTCAACTTTTGAAAAATTGACAGCGATAAAAATACAGTGTAAAAAATACACTCTAAACTACTTCTACCCAAATTTTCAAGAGAAAATATCCTGATGAATGTGGGCGTCTTAGTGGAATACCTGTATAATGAGAGAGAGAAGGATTAGTATTTTCCATTTAATTCCACTACTTTATTTGCTTATCCTTGACAGATACGCGTATTTCGTCTACAATGTGCAGACTTCTTCAGTGTCTTGTACTTGTTATACTCGACTGAAGAAAAACATCGCATTTACCGAATATATATTAACACAGGTACATTTTCACTTAGAAACTAGATAAACTTAAATTTAATTTCTTGTAGGAACATTACTGCTTACTCGTTGATGTGTCCTAGGTAGTAGCTTGAAAAGACATGTGTGTCCGTTTCCTTGATCCCTGTTGAGTAAAGTTGAATTACGTTGTTTGTTGATCTCGAGGCTTTCTGCAACATCCAATTTCCATGATGTAGATACGGTTCGTAAAATCGTGATGTCCTCCGTCGATTGTTGGTGGTCCTCTGTGAAGATGTGTTCTGCAACCCTTGATTTGAAATCATATGTTAGGCGTTTTTCCTCTTGCTTTTTGGCCTTATTAACCTCCGCTATATGTTCTTTAAATCTAGTTGCTAAAGTTCTCTTAGTTTGTCCTACATATACTGTGTTACAATGATTACAGCTTATTTTATATAAAACTGCTTTATCTAAAACATTAACTGGGTCTTTAGTGTATCCTAACAATGATTTCAACTGGTTATGTCTACTGGTGAAAACTAAATCTAATCCGAATTGTTTTAACTGTGGTCTTAGCTTACAAGTAATATCTTGATCAAATGGAACGGACACTCGTTTCAATGGGTCAGGTGCTACGGTGAGGGTTGTAAATAATCTACTTTGTAGAGTTCTCGCTTTTTTATCGATGATTGCCTGGATTGTGGTCTCCTTGTATCCGTTGAGTCTTGCTGTTTCGAAGATGTACTGTAATTCCTTAACCTTTCCTGTATCGCTAAGTGGAAGAGTCTGCATTCGATGAATCATGTGGTGAAAGGCGGCCATTTTCTGCTGGAACGAATGGTTGGAAATATAGGGGATAACTCTTTTGGTGCTTGTTGGTTTCCTGTAAATTTCGTATTCAAGCGAGGAAGATGATGACGATTCCCTGATGACTAGAAGATCGAGAAATGTGAGTTTCCCGCACATTTTCGAAAACAGTAACTATCTATCTGGTCAGGACCTCGAGCTATTCCATGTTGTAACCAATTAAGTCAAATCCCACGTAGTATGGGCACCGTTTACGCGATTTCCATTTACATTTTCCCTATTATTCGGATTTTTGGAGGTTTACTGTAGACAAAGTTTAGCTTGTTTAGTTCAAAACAAGTCTTTTTTTATGAAAACACATTTGTTTCAGAATGGCAATGGAAAACTCAAATGTTTTGTCCAAAAACAACAGCGCGAGTAACGGAAGGTTAAGAAAGAACACTAAGTAGAGAGCAGTTGGATCATCGAAGCCATCATCATAAAACTGATCTGCGATTGTGAGCTGTATAATGTCAAGTGCACTACCCCTGAAATAGTTATGAGCAAACATCCGATAAATCAATTTTCGCCCACTCTTTCCATAAACCTCATTACAAATCACCTTTTCATTTCGTTTCCGTTTCCGCCCTTAACTATTTATAGCTCTCCATTCGTTTGACAAAGTTGATCCTCATGCTGCAGCAAGCCCACCATGGTCCACCTCTATAGGTAGGTACGTCCTACTCTCGGCGGCAGCATTGAATTTCAAATCTCTGGCAACGGCCCGCACTCGCTCGCTTAGAAGTGCAAAACAACTTGGCACCCCTTTCGGTTGGTAGAAAGAGGAAAGCAGAGCACATCAAAAGGATAACGCTCTGCGGAACATTCAAACAAAACAGGAAACTACCGTCGAGGGCTGTGAAACCCACCAACAATGCTCAAACTCAAAGTGTGAGAAGAAAGCAAAAAAGGAAAAACCCTCTCGAAAAAATGCATCTCTAACATTTCCCGTATCGTAATCCACCATGTGATGATGACGATGACGGTGATGGCGATGGCGATGGCGACGGCGACGGATAGTTTTCCAGCATCATTTCGTGTTTTTCTTCGTTTTCCGTTTTCATTTTTTTATATTCGCTCGGTAGATATGTTGCTGTTGATCTCTCTTCCTTCTCCATTCAGAGAATCTGAAGAAAACTTTGTTAGTAGTCGAGTGAGAAATTCGGCCGCACCCTCAGTTAACCTACATATAAAAATCGTTCCGGAGCTCCCCGGGACCAAACGCATGACAACGACTAGGGGAAGGGGAGCCGAGCAGCCGGAATCGAAAACATTTCTCCCGTTTGGTGGAAGGTATCTAGCTACACCACTCTACCTACATTGTTGTCGAGCCATGCCACAACAGAGTCGATGTTGACGTTGGTCGGATGACTGCTGCGAAATGATGCTGCTCGGTGAGCTTGATGATGGCCGATGACGGGAAACGAGAGAAAAATGTCCCACCTCTCCGGTGTGGTTGGAGATAGAGAAATATGCTCTCTGCTTTGTGATGCGAGAGAATGAGAGCGGAAAATGTGATAATAGTGATAACTGCCTGCTGGGGAAATCTGTTTAGTCTCGGAAGATTGTCGACCAGTGTTGCGAGCAGTATTTCCACAGATTCAAGGGTGATATGCAAAACATAGTCTGTGATTTCTATATGGGGGTACATTTGGTGAAAACCGAAAATGGAGCATGAAACAAAATTGTGAAAGATTTGGAACGTTAATAACTCAGCTGCCCCTGGTCCGATTTCAAATTTTTTACCACCAATCGATCAGCAGTATTTCTACGCATCGATAACAGTGCTGTTGACTTTTGATTTTCAACAAGAAACTATTGAAAAAGTGGCAAATGTCCAGCATTGTCCAAAAGCGTCGAATTAACTAATAAATCGACCAATTACGTACATGCTTATGCTGCTTTCTCAACACAGTCATCAGAGAATCATTCCTAGACCAAACATATCGATGTAGCATTACGACGAGGATCGGTAGCTCAGTGGTTACTGTTTCTGCTTACTGAGCAGAAGGTCGGGGTTAATCCCAGGCCCGTCCCCATCCTTTCAATTTTTCACTTTGCCTTATCCTATCTCCACTCGATTTAAATAAAAACAAATTCTGCTTTAACCGATCGCATCACTTACCACATGAATCCTGATCTAAAAATAACCTACCTCACTAACACAACTATCCTTCCCGTGGAGCCGTGAAGATGTTGAGGAATTCTCGGTCTCTAGTAACAACCGCACTGTGCAAGTTGATTAGTTCTGATCATTCACCGAGGAGCAACTAAGAAGGTCGGATTACGTTAACTCGACGGCCAACATTCATTGATATCATTGTTGTTGTGTAAGTGAAGCCATGGTGATCACAAAAGAGGAAATCGATAGAGAATTGGGTTTCACCGCTTTTGGTTCTAGAGCACTTGCTGGTTGCAACTTTAAGATCAGGATTCACTGTGATGCGATCAGTGAAAGCAGCAGAAATTTCCTTCCCAACTCTCTTGTGGAATCTTTTAATGGCTATGAAAAGGGCCAGTTTTGTTAGATTTTGAGGGAGAAATTAAGAGCGTTCACCACGAATACGACGAGCCCGCTGAATGTCCTTTGGCATAATTGTGACACTCTTGACTTGGATGGCACACAGGTTGGTATCTTCGAACAGGCCGACCAGATGGCCTTAGCTGGATTCCTGCAACGACCGAGCTCTGGAAGCGCAGATCGGTCTTGAAAGTCCCGGGCAATTTCAGGAGGAGCCTTTCCTCCGGTGGACTTACGAGCGGTCTGCTTGGTTTGAGCCATTGTGCTTAGTTACGGTGCAGGTACGATGAATCGAACACGTTGAATAAAAATTTCAACCGTTCTCTCCTCTATTTAATAACATACTTTTGTTATTTTCAACCAATCATAAACGATTAAAGAACAAAAATGCAACAACTTGCAAGAAGAGTTTAGCCTTCGAGTAGGTATAAAAGTGGTATTCATGGTCAAAATAAGCATCATTTTTTGTTAAACCGTCAAGCAGGTCAGTATGTATTGAGCTCGCTCTCTAGAGTTAAATGGAAAGTTTTTCGCATCCATTTCTTGTCAACCGTACCCGAAGGCAGCTTAAAAAGCATAAACATTGCCTGGACGTGGCAAGGGAGGCAAAGGACTCGGCGAAGCAGGAGCCAAGCGTCATCGTAAGGTGTTGCATCATAACTTACAGGGTATTTCCAAGACTGTCGTCAGACTCGTCGTGATAATGCGTATCTCCGGTCTGATCTACGAGGAAACCCGAGGTGTGCTGAAGGTGTTGCAGGAAAACGTCATTCGTGACGCTGTTACCTACGCTGAAGACGCCAAGCGTACGCTCTGAAACGTCAGGGACGCACCCTGTATGGTTTCGGATGTTAAGCTTCGTTCATTTTCCCTATCTGAAACGGCCCTTTTCAGGGACAATAACTAATTTCAAAAGAGATGGTTTAGAAGTTCTACTAAACGTGGCATGAATGAAATTCCTGGAACGAGCAAAAGGGTAGCAACCAAGCTTCTAATCCTGAAGCAACTGGGCTGACTCTCTGAGTGCCCATTTCTCGTAGTGATGCTCGCTGCCTTTCCAACCACCAGGTCAACCCGTGTCCAGCAGTAGCCGTAAAAAGAAGTATTTATGGTGATCATATCATATGGTTGACACAAATCTTCAGGACTGCCGATTCTTTGCTGCATGCACGTAGCCATGGGGGGGGGGTCTTTGGGGCTGCATATGTCTGTTTTCGAATGCGCAGTTACGACTGCATCCATGTGCATCCTAGCTAACAATACGTGCAAATCAACCAGCAGAAACACCAGAGGAATACTATCGAAGAACAGTTTTCATTCCATGACTCGATGGATTGATCCAAAACATGATGGGACGTTTCACAAAAAATGATGACATCCTTCCGGTGTTCCAAATATTGTTGCCTGGTTTTACAGATATTGCAGAGTCATCCCAACTTGACAAACTTAACTGTTATCCCTGTGATTTCACCAGCGTGGTTGCCAGAGTTGCGACCTATCACAATCACGATCGCCAAATAGTTGATGGTAGTAACGCTTTGTACATTCCTATCAATGTGCTCGTCGAAGCTCTCTCCATGACCATCCATCAAGTTGACGAAAGAAGTAAAAAGCAACTGGTGAATGTCGTCTTCTGTTGTGATCCATCACCGATCTGGTCATTCCTGACAATCACGACACTCATCTGTGCTCGTTTTGAAGCAGTTGCTGCTTTGCTTGCTTATTTTAATGTGTTGGTGAGTGAGCCCAACAGCTTCCGTTTCATGTTGCCTGCTTTGTTTGTAACTCACACAGTCGCACCTGCCGAGACGAACTTGGAATGCGTAGGCATTGTTTTCATTTTCTTCTGTCGCATCGCTTTTTCTAATCATCGTACTGTAGAATTCTTCATCATCAGCAGCGAGTGTTACTGGTGATTGTTGTTTGCCATAGCTCTAACTCTCAGAGCGTGACAAAACGATCTGTAAGCGATAGTCGGTTGATGCGAAGACGAGTGTCACGTGAGTGTCATGATATTTTGCATCACTGGCTGGTTGCAGGTAAAAGTGGAATACGAGCTCTGGTGCCGGACTTCCATAAATATTAACAAGAATTTTGAGACATTTGGGCTGCTTGATCAATGTGACTCGACGTATTTTCCAACAATCAATGTTTTATTGAAGATTTTGGTGACACTCCCGGTCACTACAGCCAGTGTGGAAAGATCTTTCTCCACACTGAAACGAATTAAAACTAATGGGATACCAGCGACTTTCGGGCTTGGCTATAATATCAATTAACTGCTTAGAGTAAAGCTAGAAGATTACTTTTGTAATAACCAGGTATAATGTCCAGGGTATGGCTCTACTTCAGGCAGCACCCTGATCGGAAGTCAAATTCAAACTTAATCTAATTGCATTAAATATTTGCACTTATATAGCTAACTGGAACAATACAAAATATCACAGAATAACGATCAATTCAAAAACAAAACAAAAATACAGTGATGCTAAAACAAAAACTTAAAAACATACAGAATGATGAAGGCAAAAATATTCGCTGTTCGAGTTTCGTGTGAATCACATTGCTACCACTGCATCGAGGGATGCTTGTTTTTACAGCCTTCATAAATTTAAATGAATTAGGATCCGGTGCCGGTGATATTACGATTCAACACCATTAAAATCTTAAAATAATTATGTTTTAAAAAATATGTAACATATTTTTGTCTTTCTTAACAGAATGCAAGTCTTGATCATCATTACCAACAGAAAACAAACAAAACTACAAATATTTTCTTGAATTTCATACATTTGTTTACCTTTTCTCATAACTGCGTATTAAAGAGTTTGAAAAATTATTATTTTACATTCTGATGGTTCATTAAAACGTCCGATCAAAGATTAAAACGAATTAAAAAAAAAAATGATGACACATGATTTTGAACGATTTTGGTTGCGGTAAAAAAACAGTGTATCATTCGATGTTCAGTTATGCGTACATTTTATAAATCACTGTAGTTTTTATGTCATAAAATTAGCTCCCCCGAAACCAAATGCTGGCTACGGGCCTGAGCATAAATGTTTACGTTTTTTTTATAAAACTCAGAAAATCATGACATATTCTGACGCAGTATGTCTTTTTTCTTCATTCGTGTTGTTTTCAAAGATCTAAAAGTCATGAATACCTGAAATTTGTCAATGATGTAAATATTTACACGAAATGCATTGAAGAATTACATTGAGAAGAAAGAAATTCAAATTAACTCTAGAGCCAGAAATTTTTTATGACCCTGAAAAGGGCCGTTTGAATATTGTATTGTCAATATTGTCAGATGAGTTCTTATGAACGCAGCATGGCTTTGCTGCTGGCTCACATTCCAGTACGGAGCAGATTAGCAACGATGATAAATGCCCTGAGTTTTTTTTTTTTGAGTGATCCTCCGCTCTCCCCCACACCAAAAAGCTCGACTGCATGCTGAGCCCCCTGGTAGTGGACACTCTGAAATCAACCATATGCAACAAAACAAAAATAATTACTAAAAGGATATATGATTGAGGATTAATTTTAAATACTTATATCAAATGAGAGAGAGAGAGAGAGAGAGAGAGAGAGAGAGAGAGAGAGAGAGAGAGAGAGAGAGAGAGAGAAAAAAACATCTATGAGAAAACAATTTATATGCTTCTAGTGGAAAAAATATCCTTTGAAAGAAGCACACCTAAAAGAAAACGAAAAAAACCAACAAATTTAAATATTTCGAATATGACTACTGTTTTTCAGCAAAGCATTTAATATTTAGTGACGGTTGACATATGAATGATAATAAAAATAATAAATAATAATAAATTTCACTAAATTAATAGTTGCTAAACTCGTTCTTTTAAGAAACATTTTTTCTTAGTTTTGAAGGATGTTATATTTGTTATTTGTTGAAGATGTCTTGGTAAGTTATTATATTTGGCAGGACCTATAAAGGAAATCCGTTTTTGACCGAAACTGGAGTATGCACGGGTTCTTGACAGATGGTTAGTTTGCCTGGTATTGTGAATCCGAGGTAGCGTGTCCATAGTTTTGTTATGTAGTTAAAAGCCTACAACTCGAAAAGTGACAAAATTGGGCGATGGTTTAAAGTGTAAGAGTTATACTTTTCACTGTCAAGGCAAACGTTGCTACCCTCGAGGCCCAAGGAAGACAAAATTCCTATCAGAGACGTGTTGGGTACCCGCGATCTCTGCTATATGCAGTCGATTTATGTGTTTCTGCTAATGTCTAGTATTAGAATTTAATTCGTTTGTCTTTTGTATCTCTTTATTAGTTTTTGTTTGTCTAGTCCCCCGTCTCGATGAGTCTCATCGTCGCCCACTGGTCACCATAGCCGGTCGAACTCCAGACGAATCTAGAACCACACTACCGTTCATACTGGCGAAATCGCTCAGATGAGACAACGAAACCCTACCCCAAGCCCCTTTTTCCTATCCTTCGACAATGTACCCCTCTTACCTCGAGTAAGCCGCGAGTATTCGGCCCAACTCCTACTAGACATAGAATTAAGCAAATTTTGTTACAAACAAAGAACAATGAATTATCGGCTCCGTAAAGCTAACGCGATTGAGCCTTACAAATAAACGAACAAGATAAAAAAAAAGGTGAACGTTGCGAACGAAAATTAAGTCCACGCACGATCCACCAACACTAGTTGCCTCCGAAGAATTTGAAGGCATGTCCAGGTACAAATATTTCTTCATGAACTCGACAAACTTCAAGTTCCCTTCGTTCATGAGGTCCAGTTTAAAATTACCCAGCACAATCATGGGAATTGGCTCCAGGCAATATTTCGTCAGATTCCGATCACAAAAGTATTGCTTCTGCTTGTACGTCAAATCTGTACGATAGTAAATAGAACAGAAAATCAAAATATAAAAATGAGGTAAGGAAGATAGTTAAAATATATGGTTCAGATTAATATCTGGCTCAATAAAGATACAAATTAACAACGCTGGCAACGGAGATCTCCACTGCGCAGATGTCACCATATGCATCCGAGCGACCAAGCTCTGCGTCATAGCTCTTGCTAAGTTTATTGATCGTGGGATTTCAACAATTAAAAAATTGAGTGAACAGTACGATCCCATCCTCATAGAAACTGAAAAGCATGGCGATATTTGCGCAGCAAATATCCACGTCAGAGCTTGCAACATTATACTATTCTGCATATACCTGTCACCGAATACTACGATGAAGTAATCCAAAACCTTCATGACCAGGAATCTGTTCCACTGTTGAACGACAAATAATCCAATCATCGTTGCGGGGGTGATTTCAACGTAGACGTCTCGAAAGCTGAGCATATCGGATTCGTCCAATTTATGAAGAATTTTCTGCAACTCGATCTCGTTCCACACCCTTTTGAAAATTCATCAAATTAAAAAAAATGGAAGGGTTGTATACTAGATACGACCGCAGGATTGGCGTTGGATAACGTCTGTTATGTGTTGTACTTAATTGTGTATATTATATTTTAGGAATATTCCTTAATAACTCTTTTGCGAAAGTTTGGTGGCCCCAGTGTTGGAAAAATCATTTTCAAAAAAAGTTCTATCACAGCTCATTGCAGAGATAAATCCCAAGGGAACTTCTCACAAAAAGTTCGCGAACGAGAGATGATAAAAAGTTCATGAAAGCGTAGAGCGAGAGAAATTTTCATTTCGTATCGCGAAAGATCTTTCGTCTCTCCATCTCACATCATTTCACACGTACTCGTGATTCGAACCAACCAAATATCCCTTCAGCTTTGTTCTTTTTTTCCAGCGAGTAAAGGTAGGCGATGATCACGCGAGAGTGTCTGTTTGTTTTCTTCTCGTTCTCCGATATTTTTCGCATCCTTCACATTCAATACCATTGCCAGAGAACTTTGAGATTTGGGCGTAATTGCTTTTGTAAACAAACACGTCATTCAACGATTTCTCACGAACCAAAGCACAATCTAGCGAACTATACTATACCAAATGAATCATTCCTCTACCTGTCTGTGTTGTTAGTTTTTTAGATTGAACTTTAATTCACGAGAAATCGGCGAATTAAGTGTGTGTTTACAAAAGAAATTACGCCCTAATCTCAAAGTTTTCCGGATTTATTTATAGTTTTAGTTCTCAATGCAACCAGCTAATAGTAGATACTTGTAACTATTCACCAAGAGTCTAATCTTTGCTGACCAAATCATCATTTGTGGCTGTACTCTTCGACAAGAAGAACTATGCTATTAGTACAGTTAGACCACTGAGATTGGCGCTTAGACATGTTTAGTGTAAGCTAGCAAGCATTCTGTTGATTAGTCTTACTGCATTGAGAACATGCTTATTAGGGTGGTTCAAAATATCGGCTTTGCTTCACTAAGCTCAATCGATTTTTAATCAGGTCCAGATAATTCTCCCAAAATTTGGGCTTATTGGGTTGTGATCTCATTCTGCACTGGCCATCTAAAATTTATAAAGGTATTACTATGCTAAAAGTGATTATTTTGTTCACCTCGTCTTTAAATTTCGCCATAATGATCTACCAATAAGTTAGCCTTGTGTACTCATAGGAAATTTTTTCAGCTACATTTTTTTCTAAAGACCACTTTTTAATTGAACGTTGAGGAAATTAGTTATTAATTGATTTCTAATCTGCTAACTTTCTGATTTGATCACTCGACTGCATTAGGTAGAGGGCAGCAATGTAACCCAGTAGCTCGCCCGGTAGCTTGAATTTCCACACAACCTTGAATGAAAATATTAAATTTGCTGGTCACTGGTGCCATAAAGCTACTGTAACTTTTTTCATGGATCTCAAACTGCAAACAAAAATCTATTAAACATCGATTCTAAAAAAATAGTTTACTTGATAATTTTTATTCAGCAGGTGTATTCACTTGGGAATTCATCACTTCGCAAGTTGAAAGTATTTTGAGATTGTCTGTTAATTTCAAGTCTTGCAATACTTGTGGATGAAAAATTTAGATCGTTCTCAATCTGTCACTATATCAAAAGCTCAAGGTACATGGTTACTTTGATTAATTTTGTGTTCATTTCCAGCCAACTGGTAACAATTTTTCGTTTTCTTTTTTTCCGGCCTATATTTTTTACAGTTTTAATGGACATTGAATAACCTGTTTAAATTTTTTATCATCCTAAAATGCACACTAAAAAGATGTTTTTGTCAGATCCTTGGTCAGCAAATAAAGCGTTTTGAAGTTCAGCAGTGCAGCAGTCCCGCATACCTTATGGTTTTACATAGGGAGGATCTAGACCCTTTCTAGTTTTACATTGTTTTAAAAGGATTCCCAGACATGGGAGAGGACAGTAATAGCACAGTGAAAAAGTTCACCACCACCTATATTCCCAACCATCCCCCCCTGCTTATAATTATTGCATAAGAGCTTATATGAACGATATTACGAACACTAGTGATGAGAGGAGCCATGCATTAACTGTATTTCGCGAAACTGAGGATACATTAGGCGCTCCTCCTTCCGCACCCCCCCCCCCCTTATCCTGAGGAACGGTTTTAATATAAAAATTGCTAGTCACAAAATCTTACACTACCCTCCCCGTTCCTCGTTAATGCCGCGTTGACACTTGTGCTGATTCCTTTACTTTTTTTCGCCAGAAACCAATGCACCAATCAATCAGCTGCACAAAACTGTTCACATCATCCTGATAACGGTTACTTTAAACAACAGGCACCAGTAGACAGCCAGCTACCAGACTTATCAGGCTTTAGAGATTGTATTGATTTACTCGGGATAGCTTTCTGTCTATAATCTTTCCCTTGTGAAATGTGCAGTGCAATTTTCCAGAACGAATGTGGTGTAAAGAGATAGAGAGAAAAAATGATCTGATATTTTTCGTATCCTCGCGTTGGTGATTCGAGTTAAAAAAGTTCGCGATATCTCATTCTCTCATCCCAGAAAGTTCGCTCAGGAAATATTGGAGTGTGAAACTAGTGAGGGAAAGTTCCCAAGAGAAAATGTATCGCAAGCGAAAATGATATTTTGGTGAGAATTCCATCACTGTCAGTATCATTCCCACTAAAGAATTTATCAAAACCTAACCCCCTTGAGTATTCATCCCCAAGGTAAAACTGTCAAGATCACAAGTATAAAAATAAAATTACAATGTGTAGAATTTTAGAACAAATGTCTAACAAATTAATTTAAAATTTCAGGCTAAAATCATTGCAATTCTCAATTGCAACAACTAATTCCCTTTATACTTAAATAATATTTGGTTTTAGTTTTAGTTTTAAGATGTCAATTGGTATACTCACACGCAGGCTTAGAAAACCTGTGTAACATACTGAATTTCCAAGGCAGGAACAATGAAAAAAACACTTAGATATATATCATAACAATTAAGGCTGGTAAGTTATTGTTAAGGTTGAAATTGGTTTTGAAATTGTTAAGGTTAAAATAAAATGTTATTTATTTTGAATTTGGAACTTATAAAGAGTTTAAAAAAAGACAATTTTATATTTACCTTTAAGCTAGGTGGGAGAGGGAGGGGGGTTTTTAAACCGCTGCACCAGTGGTTATCTTGCATAGGAATTTTATTACGTTGAAAAGTAAAAACTGTCATGATTCGTGCCCAGTTCTATGACAACACTGCCTGTGCTACTATCCGACTAAAGACAATGTCTTTGGCTGTGCCAGAGACAACTGAACCTGCACGCTTCGTTAGAATTGGGAGCGCTTTCCCGTATCAAATAGAACAGTTCAACCACTCTTCGCTCCCCAACCCCCTGCACGAGACAGCTCAAGGATTTCGAACCCAGAGTTCTGTTGCTGCTGCTGCTGCTGCTGCGGGAAAATGCGGAGAGAATCATGAAAATTCGGGAGCAGAGCACACGCTGCACCCGTACGACAACGACGACAACAACCAACGAAGGCGACGTCGCTTTTCAGGGGAAAATCAGGCTTGGTCGCCTGCCGAATCGAACCTAAATAAATAATCCTATCGAAGCGCTCGCGAGCTGCAGACGTGCGAATCTCCGGGTCGTTTGATTCGTGGTGTCGATACATGTACAACAGTGAGTTGTTGTATGTAGTCAACTAGAGTGTGGTGGATAAATAGGCAAATTGGAATAAGCAGCAGGAAAAGGGAAAATCCGACAAAATCGTCCTTTGCGTTGCACCATTATTCGATATTATTCCAACGGGCTTACTAACAGTCAGTCAGTGTGCATAGTTCGTTGTCGCCGCGGAAGTGTGCCAAATAGCAAACGGGAAGAAGCAAGGAAGAAGAAAATCAGGGTGGACCTGAGCAATCACAGCCAAGGGATTTCCGTTTGGAGTGCTCTGGTGGAAAATGCAAAGTGCAGTGAAGCTATAAGGTGGGCAAAACAAGGAAAAGAATGGAAAAGTTGGGGTGGCACTGGGGAGTGGTCGTTGGATCAGTTTCCGGTGTATGTGGGATGTGCTCAGTTGTATCATAATGCAAAACGGTGTTGTTTGGGAGTGGACATCCTCGGAAGATTTGCGTCAGCAGCAATCTTCGCTACCAGTTGTGTGGTGATAACAAAAACAACCAACTGCTGGCATGTTAGCAGGGAGGTAGAAGTGTACCGAGAAGAAAAATCCAACACGAAGAAGACGTCACGTGTCATGTTCCACGGTGGCTGCTGCTAGGCTGGTGGCTGCTGTGAAGGACGTCATAGAAGGAAAAATAAGGTCTCTTCTCGGAATAGGGCGTCACGACGACGCCGTCATCATGAGAATTACCAACCAGCCACAGCCGCAGCAGCAGCAAAAGGGCAAAGGCTACATTTTTCGGGACTAGAGCCTTCTTACAGAGTTTTGGGGAGCAAGCAGTGGCAGCCAGAAACTGATGATGCTGTACTGGGGCGAACCCATGAGAACCGAACCCCAAAGAGTGAGAGCAGCCAACAACCTATATACACATACAAGTACATAGTTGGGTGCTAGTGGTGCGGCAGTTGATTAGTATCATGTGGAATCGGATATTCAGTGTGTACTTTTCGAGAGGAGCGATTTTATTACCCAAGGATCAGCGCGCTGAGTTGGGTGGAGTATTTGTTTGGTGGCTCCTGTTACAGAAGCACTCAAGGAGGCAACACCTTAGTTACATCATCGGGTTTGGGTTCAGTTTCGGTGATCGGTGGTTTAAGGGATTACAGTTCGGTCTTATGTAAAGTAGCTCAAAATGATTAGTTTGGAAAGAGAAATGTTGGAATCAATTATTAGTAACTAAGCTTATTATTATTAATATTTCTATTGCTACTACGTGCTGACTGAAACTTTGCTCGTACCTTCAACTTTGAGTTCTTTGAGCACTTCCACAGTTGTTGGTAGACAGCGAGAAATTTTTCAACCAAAATATTTCCCTGATTCTACTGGAAATCTTCCAGATACCTAAATGGTGCGCCTTTACTGATGATTTTCATCATCAAAGGTCTGTGCACCAAAACATCATCTATATGCTTATAGTACTGGCATTTAATGTGAATGTTTTCATTGAACATACAGAGTACTTATTAATAGACATTGAAATACAACAGCAATACTTCGAGAGATTGAAACTAATTATCTTTATAACTGCGTGTTGACACTGATTTTTATTTATTTTAATTATTTAAAACAAAACCTGTAATTCTGATGGTTTAGGGACAAAAGGTCGAAAGGCAGAAGGGCGAAAGGCAGAAGGTCGAAGGACACAAGTTCGAATGAAAAAAGGTCGAACGGTACAAAACGTCGAAAGGGACAAACGATGGAAAGGACAAAAGCGGGTGTAAATATTGTGAAGCTGATTTGTAATTTTTTTTTTTTGTTAATTACTTTATTTGTACAGAATAAACTTTATCGAGCCAAGTTATCATTTTCTTTATACATTATAAATGTCTTAAATCTAAAATTAAAGGATTTGACCGATTAGTCGCGGTCTTCTCGAGGTTTGTGGATGACAATTGTTTGGATCGAGAGAGGGAAAAGGAGATTTGGAATATGATTTATGATTAAAAAATTTCACTAACATGTACTTAATCCTATCGACGTTATATCAATTCTGTAATTATAAAATTATTACAGAAACAAATAAACAAAAAAAAAATCAAACACACACACAATACAAACTAAACACAGGGTCAATCAAACTTACAATATATGGTTAATATTCTTAAAGAAAATATATATGAGTTGCTCCAGGAACTCCAGATCGCGTCTAGCCCAAATATCCCGAACTGGGACATTAGGTTGTCTACCTCGAGCCTGAAGGGAACCGTACAACTCGGATCTGAGTCCACGGTGCTCAGCACATGACCAAATAATGTGATCTACGTCCTGGTAACCTTGTCCACATTGACAGAGATTACTGTCCCCCAGCTCAACACGGAACAAGTGAGCGCTTAGCGAATAGTGATTGGACAAGAGGCGAGACATCACACGAATGAAGTCTCGAACCACCTCCAACCCTTTAAACCAAAGATACTCCATTTATGAAGAAATGAAGAAAAATTCGTCGTAGGTGATTTGTCGATCGTAAATATCGCCTTCCATAGCACCACCTTTGCAAGCGAGTCCGCCTTCTCATTGCCCGAAATCGAGCAATGAGATGGAACCCATGCAAAGGTGATGACAAAAGATCTTAAAGATAAAGCACTTAGAAGCTCTCGTATTTTCATGAGAAATACGAGGAGTGCTTTACCGGCCTAATGGAGCGAATAGCCTTGACAGAACTGAGACTATCCATAAAAATAAAGTAGTGATCTGGTGAAAGTGAGGCGATAGTTTCTAGCGTATAATGTATTGCCGCCAGCTCAGCAACATATACGGAACAATAATGATCCATCTGTGAAGAACGATCTTGCGGAATCAACATGGCCAAACTTTGCAGCGATAATTGACGGAACAATCATGGAACGATGATATTCTGGGATTCCGCGAATCTCTTGCGTTATAGATAAATCAAAACTAACTGAATTTCCGAACTCGGAGAAGCATACACGATTAGGATTATGCTGTGAAGGGCTGACATCCTGGGTTATGTACCCGTAGTACAATGACATAAAACGAGTTTGAGGGTTTAGCTCAAGAGGCCTCTCAAAGTTTTCGATTACCTGTGGGTTCATAACTTTACAACGGGTGAGGAGCCTGAGGGACAATTCCAAAAACCGATCAGAGAGTGTCAACATGCCCGCCAACACTTCAAGACTTATCGTATGAGTCGAGTGCATGCATCCTAACGCGATATGAAGACAACGATACTGGATACGTTCCAGTTTGATGATGTGTGTTTTAGTCGCCGACTGGAAGCAAAAACTACCGTACTCTAAAACCGATAAAATCGTTGTCCGGTACAACGTTAGAAGATCTTGCGGAAGGCCTCCCCACCACGTTCCGGTAATTGATCGAAGGAAATTGAATCGAACCAGACCTCAAGATATTTGAAAGACATTAAATGAGTGATCGGCTTACCCAAAAGTTGAGGCTACGATTGTGCTGGGCTATGCTTCCTAGAAAAAAACGACCAACTCAGTTTTCTCCGTGGAGAATTCGATACCTAGCTGGATAGCCCAAGTACACAAATTGTCTAAGGTATCCTGTAAGGGTCCTTGCAGGTCGACCCCTTTGGGCCCTGTCATAGACACTACGCCGGCATCTGCAAGTTGTCTCAAAGTGCAGTTGTCACTTAGACAATTGTCAAATTCTCTGACGTAGACATTGTACAAAAATGATCCCTGGGGGAGACCCATGCTAAATCGTGAAGCTGTAGAGTTTCCATGAGAACAGCTCATATGTTTGCTCTAACAGCAAATTGTAAAAAAGTTATTAATTAATGGAGAAAGGCCACAAGCGTGGAGTTTGTCTGAAAGGACTTCAACCGATACTGAATCAAAAGCCCCCTTAATATTCAAGAACACATAAGCCATTTGCACTGTTTTAGCAAAAGCCAACTGAATTTCTGTGGAAAGCATCGCGAGACAGTCGTTCGTTTTCTTGCCCCTACGGAAACCAAATTGAGTATCTGAGAGTAGGTGGTTCATCTCAACCCATTTCTCCAACAATGATTTGCCATGACTTCCAACAAATTCTCAAAAGTAAAATATGATTTTATACTACTTTCCCTTCTTTGAGAGTTGTTCGTTTTGTAAAATTTTATTTGCATAGATTTTGCTGTTGAATGATAAGGAAAATGGATGTAATGTTGGCCTAAATGCCCCTAATTTAGGCCCATACATAAATTCAAAAATCGACTAAATTTTCAATAGCGGCCAAAAATATCCATTAGTACCATCCGATTGACGCGTTCATCTAGATAAAATTGATAAATAGCAGATGTTTAATGATAGGCCTAATCTTACATCCATAGACCATCATTAGAGCCATTTCTCCTATAATATAAATGACTATCTATTCAAAATACCCTTCTTAGAAAGTTTAATCATGAGAATTCTTTAAGATAGGGTATGTGAGCCAGTTTTGGCACCAATTAGTAGAATTATGCATATATAACTTTTCCGCGTTTCGTTTTAGTTAACCGGGAAACAACCCAAGTAAGCAAAAGTTCCGCATGCAACGATTAAAATCACTTCCAAGTTCCATAAAGTTCAAATAAAGTTCCGACAGAACTTTCAAATTCCATAAAGTTCAAATGAAGTTCTGAGAGAACTTTCAAGTTCCATAAAGTTCAAATAAAGTTCCGACAAGACTAACAAGCTCAATCCGCACAAGTCTTTATTAGTAACACAATTTAATGTACGTAAATATGAAATGATCAGTGGCCTGAATAAATCATAATTCTTAAATTTATGCAGTGCATCAACATTCTACCAAACATAAAAAATAAAAAGTAGTTTCCTGGATTCGAATCCGTGTATTCGGCATGCGATCTACGATAACCACTACGCCACAAGTGTGTTGGAATACCAAGTGGACAAACACCAATTTAAAATTCATCAAGGTGTTGTGTTTCGTATTCAAGTCAGTCAGTTGGCACTGAAAACTCCAACAGTAGGCGCTACAACAGCTCACTTTAATATATCTCAGATGACGTAGCGGTTCGTGATGGGGCTCTCACGCAGAACGACGGGGTTTAATTCTTCAAATAGCTCCAATTCTACTACTAATGCGATAAATCAAGTACACATGAATACCTGCATTTAGAAATAACTATCATAAAAGTGCGAACTAAATATAGAATTGGTGTAAAGGACAAAAACCTTTTTTAATTTATTTTCTAAAAGTTCCGTTCGAGTTTCGCCAGAAGCTGCTTAGCATGCTCTTCAATTATGGTACCGGAACTTTCAAGTTCTTATAACGACTTAAAAATGAGGCTGCTTAGAATTCTATAGACCACCTTCAACCAAGCTGCTTAAGCCACAAATAGCCTTTTATCAGAACTTCTGGTTACTTGGGAAGTCTCATTCTAGCCCATCGCTGGTTGTTCGAAGGTGATCACGCCGTGATCCACCTTTACTCGCTGACTTGTATAGTTTTACATTGTTAGTGGTCAACATTAGTTATTCATTCTTTCCTAAAATAACTGAAAGCCATGTTGGCTATTTTGTTCTAATTGGTACTTATCGTTTTACAGTGTGAACATTTGTTCTATTTAAAAATAAATAAATTTTATATTTCCTATCTAATTACATTAAATCTTAATTAAAACTACTACACTGAAACCTCCGTTTACGAAGTTTTTTTTACGCAGTATTCAATTTACGTCCCTCTTTTTACGAAGTGAATCCCAAATAACGAGGTTTTTTTGTTACGAAGTAAATTCCAAATAACGAGTTTTATTTTTGCGATTTTGGGAATCTGCAAAAATCTGTGAAACACAATATGGGTATTTTTGTAATCAAGGTAACGTTTAGGAACTGGAAATCTATGTCTGACGCCATTTTGGAATCCAAGATGGCAGCATCCGGTTTATGAAAAACTGGAAAATGGCATGGCATTGGCATGGATTTCCAGTTCCTTCACGTAACACCGATTCCAAAAATACCCATATTGTGTGTTATTGAAATAATTTTTCTGTTTTAAATTAACCGGATGCCGCCATCTTTGATTTCAAAATGGCGTCAGGCATGGATTTCCAGTTCCTGCACGTCACCCAGATTCCAAAAATACCCATATTGTGGGGTATTGAAAGTATTTTCCAGTTTTTCATGAACCGGATGCCGCCATCTTGTATTTCAAAATGGCGTCCGGTATGGATTTCCGGTTCCTACATATCACTCCGATATCAAAAATACCCATATTGTGGAGTTTTTCACAGAATTTCCAAGTTTTTTTTTGTAACCCGAAGCTGCCATATTGGATTTCAAAATTGCGCCAAACATCGATTGTCGATCCCTACACGTCACTCCGATTCCAAAAATACCCATATTGTAGGGTATTGGCAGTACTTTCTATCATGATGAATGTGGGCGTCTTAGTGGAATACCTGTATTAGGAAAGAGAGAAAGAAGTCTACACATTGTAGACGAAATACGCGTATCTGTCAAGGATAAGCAAATAAGGTAGTGGAATTAAATGGAAATTACTAATCTTTCTCTCTCTCTTTATAGTACTTTCTATTTTTTCATGAACCGGATGCCGCCATCTTGGATTCCAAAATGGCGTCACCCTGATTCCAAAAATACCAATATTTTGGGGTATTTGACAATTTTTTCGAAAACCTCATTTTACGAAGTAAATTCCAAATAACGAGTTTTTTTCACGTACTAATTCAATTTACGAACCCCCGATTTGGCTCGTAAATGGAGGTTCCAGTGTATTTACAAAATTATGGGTAAAGATTTCTAATATTTTCGTGCTCTGAATTTAGAGTTCTAGTTTGGTGCCAACTGGCGAGCGCTGTCATTCTCTGGTCGATTTGATCGAGATTTGCAAGCCGATGAACGTCGGCTGTCCGTGTGCACGGAGGCAGATTCAGAATTATCTTCAGGCATTTGTTCTGCAGGACTTGGAGCTTCTTCCGATACGTTTTAGCGCAACCCATCCATACCGGATATCCATACTCCAGCATAGGCGCAACAATCTGCCTGTAGACAGCCAGCTTGTTGACGGTGGATGCTTTCGAGCGACGGTTGGTGATAGGATACAGACGTTTCAGCATGATGGTGCCTTTTTTGACTCGGTCTTCCACGAGGGAACGGAAGAGGCGCTTACTGCCGAAAATCAGGCCAAGGCAGCGTACCTCGGGTGACCACTCAATTTCAGCGTTCAGAACCTTTATCTTTGATGACGGTTTGAGCAGGTTGGTGTTGCGATCCGGAAACGCAATGGTTTGCATTTTGGCCGCGTATACACATAATTTCCAGTCGGTGAGATATATGGTTTAGGCATCCAATCCGTTTTGGAGCTTCGATACGAGAGGGCCCATTACTCGTCCCTTGTAGCTGATTGCCGAATCGTCAGCAAACAGCGACAGTTTTCCACCTTGCGGCAGTGTCGGTATGTCCACTGTGTACAGATTGTACAATATGGGTCCCAGGATGCTTCCTTGAGGGACTCCGGCGGGTACATCATACGGTTCCGTACATCATACACTGCCGATTTCTTCCGTCGTCGTTAACACAGGATTTTCGACCACTCAATCCTCCATATAACGCTGGAGTTGAGGCCAATTCGCTCGATGATAGCTTCACCTACGATGCTGCTGACGTTGGTTGATGGTTTGATTCATCTCGAAAACCACCGGTAGCCGGTTGGATGACAGCTCGGTAATGACACGAGGCTCATAGAAACCGTCCGCCATGTTGGTGAGAACGATGTCGAGGGTGTATCCGACACCGGCTGGTGAGTAGAAGGTGGGTGAGTCCGGATGGAGGACCACGTAGTGTCCCGCCTACAGGTACGTGGCCAGCACTGCTCCGTTCTTGTTACTTCTTGCATTGCCCCACAGCGAGCGGCGTGCGTTGAAATCACCGGCGAGAATAAACTTACCCTTCCGATGAGTCAACTTAGGGATGTCATTCTTGAGACGATCGATTGTTCCATCTGACTCCTTGCATTGGGCAGGACAGAAGATGGCAATGAGTGTGATGGGACCATCCGGCGATGCCAGCTCGACTCCAATGGCTTCCACGAACGATAGACGAAAGTCAGGCAGCATCATGTACTCCAGTCCTCTCCTGATGTAAATGGCAACGCCACCGCCCCTCTGTGCTCAAACTCGGTCCAGTCTAGCAATTGTGTGATTTGGCAGGCTAAAGTTGACTTGAGATACGTCTCGGTTAGAAACGCGACATCGATGTTATGTTGGCGCAGGAAATCTACGATTTCCGGCTGTTTTCTCGCTACTGAATGGGCGTTCCAATTAAGGGCGTTGATGGTGAACGTGAAAGTTCGTCATGAAGTGCATCATTTGCACCATCATTTTTGGCATTTCACTGACAAGCGTTGTCAGATGACTGATTACCTGCGTCAGACCATCGCGATGCATCGGTGGTTGGAGGGACCAACGGTACAGTGCCAGGCTGGGTGCTGCTTGGTTCGGCTTGCGTCGAATTCCTATACTGCCTTCTGGGCAGTGGAAGGGGAGGAAGGTTTGGTGCACTTCCTTCGGTTGGAGGAAGCGGTGGAAAATCATTTTCCAGATCGATTCCGGGTAGTTGCTTCTTTTTCTGTTGTCTCGGCTAGCTTGCTTTCTTCCACAGTGCGATGAATTCGGCCCGCTTGGGACACAATCGACTAGTCGATGTGTGAGCATTCCCGCAGTTGACACAGGTTGGCTGCTTATCCTTCATGTCGATGATGCATCGGGCAGTGACATGTTGTTGGCCGCGTTTGGAGCAACGCTATTTCATATGGCAGTTTCGCGCACCATGTCCAAAATTCAAGCAGCTGGTACACTGCCTCATGTTTGTGGATCTGCCAACCAAATGCACCAGGTACAGTTGGTCGCGATACTTGATCGCCTCGTTGTGGTGTTTGATCACGAAAACCTTCACGGGTTAAAGGTTGTTGCGTTTCAGCTCTTCTTCCACAACCAAAACATCCACTTGGTGCAGCCCGCGTAGAATGACCTTGAAGGGCTTCGTCGATGGCACGACGTGGGTGAAATATTCCACCTTCCAGAGTTCGAGTGTCTCTGCCACTGATTTATAATGTTCCGCCGAGGGACGGTGATTTTCACGTCATCAGCACAGAGACGGAATTCGGCCCGTAGCCCTTTACGGACTAGCACATTCAGATTGTCAACCAGCTCGCGTGGCTGTCCCTTGTCATAGAAAGGAGGCAGCTTCTCCTTTTTCTCAACGGTTTCACGCTTTTCGCCAGTATCCTCCTGGATCAGCGAGAACTGGTTGAGAGCTAGAACCCGCTTCGTATGTCTGGCATCGACATTGCTATCCGCCGGCCGAATCAATAGCAACAAACTTACCCCTCACAGGAACTTGTCGAACACACGCCTCGGCAACCACGCATATGGCCTGTTGGAGTCCTTTCAACGCCCGGTCGATGTCATCTACTGTGGCTAGCGGTGGATTTTCTTCGATGTTGCTGTCCACCATTCGTCCGTACTGTACCCAGTTGATATGATGGTAGTCTTTACGCAGGAAGCTTCTAGCAGGAACCACGTTGACACCGACTTCAGTCACCACGGGTTGGTGGTCGGAGCTTGGATAGTCCGATGTTTGACAGGAAAAAGTCCAGGGTGGAGGGATTTCCCACCGGAGAGATAACAGTAGGTTCGTCCGGAAACTGCACAGTGTAGAGTCCAGGTTGTGCGTGCCAAGCTTCATGGCGGGCATTCAGGTTGCCCCCAACGATGAATCGGGAGTTAGTACGGGTGATGGCGGTCATGTCGTTCTTGAATTGGATTCCTTATCCGTTGCTTGCGGTACACTGTCGTGGGCAGTAAACAGCGATAAACCGGACGTTTTCAGTTGGTGATTCCACCTCCACACTAACAGCCTCACTGATAGAAGTGCGGATGTGGGGCAGAGTGCAGAACTTGATTCCCTTTCTGACGATGACCGCTACGCCCCCCCCCCCCCCGTCCCTGGAGCTGGTGCGAACAAGCCGGATAATGTTGTGGTTAGGCAACCAGAAGCTGTCACCGTACTTTAGACGGGTCTCGGTTAGAAGGCCCACGTCCATGATGTGCTTGCGGAGTAAATCGTCAAACTCAATCTGTTTTGCTTTTACAGAGCAAGCGTTCCGGGTAGCGATGATTAGCGGTTTAGACACCATACTGGATGATGAACTTACCGAGAACTTGGATCTGTTTGGGCTTATTGCGGCACTTGCATAGAGCAGATCGGGATTATTTGTTTGAGATGTTGGTTGTCTGCAGAATCCAGGGTGATGGAGAGTTTTGTCCTGCAGAAGATCCAGACCGTGAATTCGCTTGTCCATGAAGAGGTGGAAAGTCCTCCGCCCTGAAAGTCGGGGCCTTATCCTTTCTTCGTCCTGTTTGATTATCGGTGGACGCCTGTTTTTGGATGCGCTTGAAATCCTCGTGTTTTGGGCTCTGCTTGTCGGATCCTTGGTTAGCACCACCACAGTTGGCGCATTTGGACGTCACAGCTTCATCCGCAGCAATTTCGAAGGTGGCATGGTCTTGAGCGCAATTGCTGCAGTGTGGCTTAATGTTGCAGTTGCTGGTGCCGTGACCGAAATTCAGACACCGTTAGCACTGAATCATATCGCGATGGCCGCCACGGTATGGCTCCCAGCGGACGATGATGGAATTGATGGAGCGGGTGGCTTTCAACGCGTTGAGCGTCAACGTTCCCTTCTGGAAGTGTACCAGGAAAAGGCTATCTGGATACGTCTTCACACTCTCGTCTCTTCTTGTCATCCGATAGACGGCACTTGGGGCCAGCTTGTACCGGTCCCTGATTTCAGCTTCGGTAAACTTCGGGTCGGCCCCTGATGACGAACTTGAACGGTTTCTCACCGGGAATGTCGAGTGTGAAGAATTCCACCTTGGAAGACCTCAGGTGGACAACGACCAAGTCATACTCCGCTTTGGTACGGAGCACCACCAACGCTGCCCAACTTGTATTCGGCTTTAACGCTCAGCGTCGCTAGATCCGCGATGAGCTCATTAACATGGGCATTTTTCACTACCAATGGAGGTAGCTTCACTTTAACAGCACTCGGGCCGGCGGAATTTTCGTTGTCGATGGCGTCTCCGAAATCACTGATGTCGCTGACGTTCGTCGTGGTGACATCGTCACGTCCACTCGCACCATCGGACTGGCCTTGAATATTCTTCCTCATCTTGGATCGCTTCACCGTGACGGAGGTGGTATTCCCCACATCTGTGGGAAGAGTAGGTTTAGGTACACTCGTGCTACCCTCAACACTGTTCTTCTCCGCTTTCTCGTGGAGCCAGGAGCGCTGTCTTCCCATCACACGATGCGACCGACACTACTAACGACGCGAATGAACGTTTGGAACAAACTATCGAAGAACTCGACAGAGCGAGCAAAAACCGGCCTGAACTCTTTTTTTCGCCATGAGCAGAGGCACGACATCAGCGCTGTTTTATATCTTATGAGGTTCAAGCGGAACGATGTACAACCAAGTTGTACTCGATTATGACGACTGGGTTTGAGAAAACCGTTTAATTCATGAAAATAGGTAGGGTAAATGTTGGCTTCGGCACCCATTGACTGTTTTCGGCAACCAAAATTTAAACGTTAATTTCACTATGTTTTCCCATCAACGCACTTCCGTGAATGTGTCCAAACGATTGTTTAGCCTTTCAGCTTCAATCTGATTATATTTGAACGATCGAGCAATCCAGTAATGCTACATTTTTCTTCAAATAAAGCATACCCACTACAAAATGAGGTTGATTTCGAGTTGCCGATAATAGAACAGCTGGTTAACACGCAGTTCTAATGGGAAGGTTGCCGAAGAAAACGAGGCTGCCGACAATAGTCACACTCACCTGAGAAGTTTGGAGCGTTGTAAAAACGCTTTCAAAACGTTTTGAAAAATTCTGTCGATTGGAATGGATAGAGAAGCAAGCAGCAGATGAATGTAAACAAACAGACACATCATATATGTGCGTGACGCTGAGAAAATGCTAGTAGAAGTGCAGACGCTGCTTAGATTGACGAGAATACGTAAATTCCCCTATAACATAATCATTTGTACATTTTTCAAATTATTTTTTTTTTTTGAAAAATTGTAAAAATATTTATTTCAGCAGATTTGTAATGTTCTATAAATGGCAAAGTTACAAGCGTTCAAAACCTAACACTATTTCACCACACATATTTTTTGATTTGTAACCCAGTGTAGTCGACAAAGACGTTGTTTTACGTCAAAACATGAACCTTCTATCTAATTCATTCTGAGCCAAACTTACCACTGACACACGGGTGTTGTCCGACTGAACAACCATGCTCAAGACTGCAATGTTCTATCTGGTATAGTTCCAAAGCTATGACTGGAATTATTTGCCGTGTACGTGTGACGTGCCCGCTAGAAAATTAATAGAATGTAGCCCGTAACCATGAGTGTTCGGACCCCTCTTGTACTAACTATAGTGTTAACAAACATTGTAAAAAGTAAAATGAATTTCGGCTCCGTAAAGCTTCTGCATTTCAGCCATGATGAACAAATAGATTTATATATAAAAAAGTAAAACATTTATTAAAATTTACATTTCAGTAGACGGTCCTCCGGATCGGAATAGACGGTCGGGTTTCCGAACATCTAAAATTGCGTGCTACCTGTGGCTAAACAATATGTCCTGCCCTACCCTCAGTTCCCCCATGCTCCTTCGAACGACAATTCCAACACCAAATGGGTGAATCAACTCCATCAAGATATCCCATTCATTGCACTTCGCTTGTTTATTTGTACGGCAACTCGCTCATCCATCACCCATGTGCATTAACTTTATTTCGGTAACATAATTATTTCCGCCCCACCTACCCCCCTCACTGATGCACCGCGCACAACCGTTCCTACACCCGGTCCCGCGGCACTCACGTAACGATTCGTCTAGTGTGTTTCTTCCGAGAGCACCCACCACATCACCAGCTGATGCAATTATGATTTGCCAACACGCCCAGTTGTCGTCAGTCGGAAAAGTGCAACTGTGTCGGTACACGGCCGATGAGAGTAACCCAAAAATGGGTAGAATTCAGCTCAAAAGTGCGAAAAGTGGAGTTACTCAGTGAGAGGGTAAAATTTTTCACATTTTGCCGGGAAGAACTTCTTAAATATGATTGAAAATTTCGTTGATTTTCCAGGAAAAGCGAGGAAAATTTTACCCACTCACTGAGTAGCTCCACTTTTAGCAAATGTTGAGTAGAGTTCGACTCAGTCACTGAGTTATTCTCATTCGCCGTGTGTGGATTTTTGGTTGCACACTTTTCCTGACAGCTAGCACGCGCCGGCACTACGTCGCTGATGATTTTGACTCATTTCTTACCTCCGATTTCGTTGCCCTCGGATCTTTGGGAAAAGCGACGGTCAAGTAAGAAGGAGTGCAGAATTCAAACTCAGCACAATTTTCGACACTGCTGCAGAGGGAGTGCGAGTGGGTTGTTGTAATATATGGGAGTTGTTTTTCATCTGCGACCAACCCAGTGCTGCGCTGCGGTCAGCGGCTCAGGAAGTGCGTCACCGGATGAAGATGAAAAAGTAAACCCTATTAACTGAGTTTCTAACGAGAAAAAAGTTCGTGGGAACTAGAAAACATCGCTGATGATGCTGCGAAAAGTATGACAAAGTGAGTGCGACGATGATAGGAAGAAATTCCAATCCCGCATGTAATCAACAACAACAGGACTTTTTCGTTGTGAACAGCAAATCTCCCCATTCCGAAACTACCATCGTTCGTCGAAGAGTTAGAGGAGAGATAGAGAGAGAAATGATGGTTTCTTAGCTCAGGGCGTCTTAAAAAGTGTACTTCCGGAGGCATTTGGGTGTGTTTGTTCTCTATTGGTTTGGTGAAATGTTCGTATTGAGTAGATGTGTGAGTGAACGTTGAGAAGAATGGTGAAACGTTGCTGATGGAAACTAACCATGGCTTATTTTGCTGGAACTTGTCCAACATGAAAACTGCAGTGCACAGTGGTTCAGGATGGGAATTTAGCAGGAAAAGAGTCATAGACATTCTTTTTACATATTTAGACGTTTAGTGCTTTAGGTGAAGTTTTCGTGCGTGAAAAGCTTATTCTTTTTGTTGTTGTTTGGAGTGATCCTCAAATTAATTGATGCTCAAACATTGACTGTCTTATTTTAGCAAATAAAGACATATGGTTGTCAGCAAAGTTGTAGCTCAGATAATTTCAAGTAGCTTTGATCAAAATACTTTTTTTCACGAAGAATTACGTCTTTCGGCAACATATAGCGTTAGCGTTATGATATACTTCGGAGATTGGATACTAGCGACACTCACGTCTCTTCTGAAATTCTCAGTTAGACTACTTTCAGGAATAATGCTGGGGAGTAAACATTGGTTCCAATCTAAACAAGAGTAACAGAAGCATGACTGTCGCTATTCCCAGCCACGCCCATCTTTACCATAACTAGGGATAGGGAATGAAATGTTGATGTAAAGGGTGTCCACGATGAAATTGCCACACACAAAATTGATTCGCAAAGCTCGAGTTTTCATCCGATTGCCATCAAATTTTCAGGGATTGAGAAATAACTATTAAATTTCATTTTACCATTTTACTCGTATTTTATTTACAGTCCATACGCAAATGCCCGCACCTTGGCCTTAACCCCGGCCATAAGATTCTGCACTACCTGGGAATCAACTGTTTTTTGCATGTAAACCCATACTTTCTTCAGTTCCTCGACTGTCTTCACTACCTTAGGTCGTTTAAGAAGGTGCTGCTTCATAATCGCCCAGTACTTCTCGATGGGGCGGAGCTCCGGAGTGTTGGGAGGGTTGAACATTTTTGGCACGAAATTGACCTTATTGTCCGCATACCACTTCAGCACGTCCTTGGAGTAGTGGCATGAGGCCAAATCCAGCCAGAAGATTGTTGGGACGTTGTGGGCCTTCAGGAGAGGAAGCAGCCGCTTCTGGAGGCACTCTTTTATGTACACCTGTCCGTTCATCGTGTCCTGGGTCACGAAAGGTGCACTCCGCTTCCCGCACGTGCAGATGGCTTGCCAAACCAGGAATTTCTTCGCAAATTTGAACATCTTCTGAGTGCGGACATGCTCCGGAACGCTGAACTTATCCTTGGCCGTGAAAAACAGGTTGCCGGGGATCTGTTTGAAGTCGGCCTTCACATATGTTTCGTCGTCCATGATGCAGCATTCAACTTTCGTCAGCATGTTGAGGTACAACTTCCTGGCACGGGTTTTGGCGGACTTGTTCTGCTTCTCGTCGCGATTAGGGGCCTTTTGTACCTTGAACGTTCGAAGCCCAGCCTTAGTTTTGGCCTTCTGGACAAAACTTCGGCTTAGGTGCAGCTTCTTAGCCACATCCCTAACGGAGGCGTTCGGATTTCGGTTGAAGGCCCCAACTACGCGGTTGTGATTTTTGGTGTTGTACGGAATACTTTTTCCTTCACTTCTGGGCTTCCGATCGGTGGTCAACCGTTCCTCGAACCGCTTAATCACTCGCGACACCGTGGAATTCGCGATTGCCAACGTTTTAGCGATGGAACGATGCGAGAGATCCTTGTTCTCGTGATGAATGCGCAAGATTTTATCACGCACGAGCTGTTCTTTCGACTCCATTTCCGCGAGTTTTGATCACAGGACTTTAAAACTTGCAGGATGTAAATAATGCACTATGAACTAAATCCACCCAAATTTTCATTAAATTCTACCCAACGGTTAAAAAGTTAGAGCAATTTCATAGTGTGGCAATTTCATCGTGGACACCCTTTAGTACTAATTGTGTGGTCTTATTTTGATCCAGAGATGCTGGATTTTAATTCTTAATACGCCAATTTTTCTAAGAATCTGTTAAAATTAAACCTTTATCAATTGTCATAAGGTCACCATTGAAAATTGCACGAATGTGCAAATGGTCTGGCATGATGGCCTGGTGTTCAAATTGCAGCAGTACGGTCTTCCAATCTTCCTAATGAAGATAATAAACAACTATCTATCGGATAGGACGATCCGAGTCTCTCTGAATACCATCACATCGGATGCTTTCAACATCGGTGCCGGAGTTCCACAAGGAAGCATCGTTGGCCCCATTCTATTCAACCTGTTCACCTCCGATATGCCAGCTCTCCCTGATGGTGGATCTTTGTCTCTGTTCGCAGATGACACATCCATCGTTTATAAGGGTAGGGTCATCGGAGTTCTGACTGCCAAACTTCAGAGAGGCCTGGACGTCCTGTCTGAATATTTCAACAGCTGGAAGATCCGTATCAACGCGGCAAAGACCCAGGTCATCATCTTTCCACACTCAAAATCTCCCAGACTTATTCCGTCTGAGAATAATAAGATCTGCTTAAACGGCTCAGTGGTGGAATGGTCCAAAGAGGTCGTGTACCTCGGGCTAACACTAGACAGCAAGCTTCTTTTCAGAGAGCACGTTGACAAAACGAAAACCAAGTGCAACATCTTGATAAGATCGTTGTATCCACTCATCAACAGGAGGTCTACCCTGTCCCTGAAAAATAAGCTTGCTGTCTACAAACAAATCATCCTTCCCGTAATAGAATACGGGATGCCAATCTGGGAGAGTTGCGCCAAATGCCATCACCTCAAACTCCAAAGGGTCCAAAACAAGATCCTTAGGATGATCCTTAACACTCAACCGCGGACTAGAAATTCTGAGGTCCACCGCCTGGCTGGTCTTCAGACACTGGAGTTACGGAGAGCTGACTCCATCGCAAGGTTCAGAGATTGTTGTAGGCAAACAACAGGTCGTCAGGGATCTGGCACGTTAGGTTAAGTTAGGTTAAGTCGGTAGAATAACAAATTAATACATTCAAAGAACATACTTCACAAGAAAAAAATTGAAAAACATTGCACAAAACAACATGTACAACACAAAATCAAAAAGTCCACTAAAGATGAAGAGCGCTTCTGGCTATCCTCTTGCCCTGTATTAGCAATTGTAAACCACATAACAAATCAAAATAAAGAAGAATTTTACTACTAATTATGGTGTTTATTCAACTACCACGTGCGGTGAGTGGGGGTTTCCGGTCGTCATCAGCAACAGTGCTTTCAGCGCGAGGAGTTGTACATTTTTCTTCAGTACACAACGAAAGGCTCCCCGCAAGCAGCTAGCTATCAAGGCTGCCCTCAAGAGCCCTTGATTCACCGAAGAAGGAGGAAGAAGCCGCACCGCTGCTGATCGGATTCACCCTTGTTCCAAACAACATACAGCTCGCCAGCCTCATCCGTGTTGAACACCCTAATAGCTCAGGATTACTCAACCATCACTACATAACGGTTCTTTTCAGGACCACCACATCACTCTCAAAGCTTTTTGATAATGTAATGTTCCTCAGATATTCTTGCCAGTCGATGCTTTGTAACTGTTCGCGAAGAATGCTCGAGATTCAAGTGCAACTCGGTGGCTTAAGCGCCACTCCCTTTACGAGAGACCACCGGTCGTGTTTTCTTTGCCCGACTTAGAGACTGATCCTCAGAGGACCACTCGAACGGTATGATTAAAAACCCTTCCTCAATGAAATTCAAAACTTTAATGGAAACTTATCTTTATCGAAAGAACACCTTTATCCGATCTATTTGCCATCAGGGAAACCCGCAATCTCAAAGAAGTCCACAAATTATAGTCCCAATTTTCATTAAATTTAACGAACCAAGCTAAACCGAATGTGTCTGATGCGAATCCAAGACGAGCCCAAGAACTCAATGACGAGCGAGACAGCTAAAAAACCGTGACAGAAAAATAAGTAACTCAACGAAAAAACTTCAAATTTCAATCTATATTCACATCATTCCTAACATTCATTCGGGTTAGACTAAACTCGGTTCAAAAAGCAAACTATTCATGGCCATGAAAAAAAAGTACGGACATACCTGCGCAGGTTTTTTCAATGCGATGCGATGCGATGATGGCGACGGACGAATCGGTGCTGGCGAAGGATGGAGCGGTAATGGCGGCCGGTGACCTTACCAAGGTCCTGGCGATGGCGACTGTCGACCTTTCAACGACCTGTGATGATGGCGGCGGTCTCAGAATGGCGCCAGATCAAGCAGCGGAAATGGCGTGTAGCGACGAAAAGTGATCCGTGTGCGGTATGGCCGAAATTAGAGGTGCGGAGGTAGTGGCGGCTGAACGGAAGGCTTCCGATTTGCTTTCTAGAGAGCTGGGCATCGACGGCGTCGAGCATTTCCCGGGAGATCCACTCCGTGGAAAAGAGAGACCAACGTACCGTCGCACGGCTTCGCGTACTATGTTTCCGCTATGACCGCCCGAGATGAAATGTAATCTTCAACTATTTGGCTAAAATCCGAACTGAGGTACGCAATTGGCTTCGTACTTCTGCGGTCCGAGCTCTCGAATGTCACGGTCCCCGGGGTTGTAACGTACCATTTTTCAGATTTCAATCTGCACGGTTTCAAGTCGAAGTAGGGGTACTAACTTTCTCACGATCATAAATGTCAAAAAGTACACGCTAACGTGAATCTACCCACATGTATGTCAAAGTGACCTAGATTTAAACGGACCGTTTATTAGGAAATATTAGTGAAATATTGATACATAGGGACGGGATCGGTTTTAATACTTCGAGTATCTCTTACAAGCACGGGGTCAACAAAAGCTTACAACAGAATCATACAGCCATAAAAGAGCGTTTTAAGTTGTTGTTAACCCCGTTAAACTTAAAATAGGTTCCCAATGATTAATGTGTTCGCTATGATTGGTTTTCAAATCCATGACGAAAATTTTTCCCACCTCACAAACTGTTTCTAAACCCTGTATATAGTTCAGATGTGTTATGTTTTGTGAACAAACAACCAAAATCATAAAAATATAGGTTTCAAAACAGATAATTAAAGTACAAAAAATATGGACATAAAATCGACGTATGTAAAATCGAGGGTCTATAAAATCGAGGTATACCTGTAATCAGGGTTCCTTCCATTCATTTTGGCTATAAAAATGTATTATGAAATTATGGAATAATAAGATATTTTTATAATATTTTGTTTGCGTAAGCAACAAGAAAAGATTGTGGAGTTTGTGTTTGACACATAATACCAGCCAATGTTGCTGCATGAGAGTGGCAATAAGCGATTTTGTCATTTATCTCACCCACTCTTCGCTCTTCACTCTTCGCGAAGAGGCGATTAGAAAATCGCTCATTGTGGCTCTGTCAAAGCTAAATTTGCAGCTTTTATGTGTCAAACACAAACTTTAAAATCTTTTCTTGTTTCTTACACATACAAAATACCACCATAATATCTTATTATTCCATAATTTCCATAAACATTTTTTTAGTCAAAATGAATGGAAGGCACCCTGCCTGTAATGAGTTATGATTTACAATATTTGTTTTATTCAATTTCGTCTCCCATCCCGAATGCCCGCACCTTCTTTTTCACTCCACCATCAAATTTTATACAACCGATTTTATCAGTGTTTTTTTTATAGTTTATACTCAAATTTTCTTCAACTCCAGCTCTGTTCTAATAGTTTTGGGATGTTTGCGAAGTTTCATTTTCATAATTGCCTAGAATTTTTTCAATTGATGAAGTTCCGGTGAATTTGGTGGGTTCATATCTTTTGACACAAAATTGACTCCGTTGGCTGGGTACCACTCCAACACGTTTCGAGGGTAGTGGCAGGCCAGATCAGGCCAAAACAGAGTTGATCCTTTGTGCTTCCTTATGAATGGCAAGACACGCTTCTTAAGGCACTCTTCCGTGTGAATCACACCGTTGATTGTTCCGGAAGTGATGAAGGGAGCGCTTATTTCAGGCCAGATCAGGAACTTCTTTGCAAATTTCGATAATTTCTTTTTTCAAACATCCTCCGAAACATCGAACTTAGACTTGGCAACGAAATATTCTTGCCCAGGAAGTTGACGGAAGTCGGCCATGACGTAAGTTTCGTCATTCATCACGATGCAACACGATTTGATGAGCAACTTTGTGCACAGTTTCCGGGCACGAGTTATCGCAGTGATGTTTTGCTTTTCATTCCGGTTTAGTGCTTTTTTCACCTTGTAAACATGGAACCCAGCACGCTTCATGGTTTGCTGCACAAAACCGACTGGCACCTTGGACTTTTTAGCGACATCTCGAATTGACATGTTTGGACGGTTCTTGAACTGTTGCACTACTTTCCTGGCCATTTTACTGTCCATTGGACCACTTTTACGACCACTCCCTTCCTTCTTTCGGGCACTCAGACGCTCCTTGAAGGTTCTTATCACGCGAGACACAGTTGTATTTGCAATTCCAAGCTTTTTAGCGATCCATCGGTGGAACGTCTTTGGATTTTGATTTTTTTTCACGGGCAATTTCTTGTTTCGGCGACATGACCGGAACTTCTGTATGAATAACTAAAATTTTCAGGTTTTTTACTCATACGGTTCAAAAGTTACAGAGGATTTTCGGTATGCCATTTTTATCGAATACACCCTTTAGTCGCCTGCACGAACAGTATTCTAACAACCACATCGTAAAAATCCTAGAAATTAAAATCTCTGCCGCACAAATTCCCACTGCTTTATGATTGTTAGGACCTAAAATCAATTTGACAGCAAATAAAAATGCAAACAACCACTCCCACAGTGCACCGGAAGCTGAGCACCGAACCCAAGTGAACGAAAGTGCGTTTTCCCAGTGCTGTTTTTCTTTCTCATTACTCCAACCATCCGTTTCGTTGTCTCGAGTGTAAATCCGAACAATAAAGAAAACAGTCGCGCGAGTGAGAGATCAATGCAGAGAGCAAAAATCATCCATCTCTCAGCGCTCTCCCTCTCCGCCAGCCATCGAAGTTGCTGATGATGACGATGATGATGATTGCCATGAGAGGAAAACATCAACCATAAACGGAGTTTTAGCGCTCATAAATCGAGAAAAACATATCCGCGTGGCTCAGCATCATTATAATCGTCATCAACATCATCATCATCATCATCATCGTCGGAAGCAGCGAGAGAGCGAACCGAGCGAGAACATTGAGAAGCATCAGCATCGTCGAGAGCCTGTGGGTGGAGATGTGAGGATTACATAATAACCTCATCTTAATTGACAATTGTGTGATAAATTATCGAACCGAAAGTGTCACTCGTTGTCCCATCGGGGTGGGGTACGGTGCTTATTTCCGAGGATTACTTCGTCCATGCTCTCGTCGTAAGGTGAATCACCCCGAGCGAAGAGAGTTTGTTCATTGTTTTCACAGTGCAACAGATTTGCTACGCATCGTTTCCCCTGGAGTTGGCTCCTTCTACCCTGCTGCTCCCCAAGAAAAAAACGCCCAAATAGTGATCAGCTTCGTATTCGCATTTCTCACTCCCGCTTTGACACTCGCTCACCCGCAGTAGGCGCAACGTTGTCACAGACTACTATGGTCCATCATTACAGTTTACGTTTCTCACGCTCTTCTCCTATATAGGTGGTTCGGTTTTCGATTCCCGGGTTCCCGCTGGTGTGCGTGTGCGTGAGTATTTACACTGACGGACACCGCACCTCGATGTGCCAAAACAAAAACAAAAACAAAACATCGTCAAACTGAAATAAAATTAGAAATCGAATCGAAATTCGATTGGGAAAGTGAAGCACAACATAGAACCAAGTGTCAACGCGCCGGCAGGCAAGAAAAGCAGTGTGAAAAGGGAGAAAATTCAATTAGATCGCAATTTTCATTCATTTGTGCACCGGAGACCGACACCGCCCCGATCATCGCGTGTCTGTGTTGCGGTGTAGTCCTCGGACCTTTCCCATTTTCCGGTTGGAAAGGCTAACAACAACATCAACCGCTTCGATTACCTCATACATAAAACCAGAAGCTAAAGGTAAGTCCTCATTTCCTCTTCTCGTAAAAAAAAAAGAAACCCGTAGCGATACGCCTTAAAGTAGACACCCACCGCCCTTACAACCAAGCACACAAACACACATCATGAATTAGCCATATCCCTTCTACTGAAATGCCGCTCGGAAATTACGTGACACAGTGTCATTTTTCTCTTTCCACCCACCCGACGACGACGACGGCGGCGGCAAGCCGGGTCGGTTGTTCTTGTGCAGGAAGCCAACAGGCATTAGAGAGTTGGGTGTTTTTATGTTTGCCTCTTTGTTACTGGGAGAAAGATGTTCATTTCTCACATGTGTCACGCAATTCCCGAGTAGGTACAACAGTGTACCATTTCAACAGTGACGTCATTAAGTTCGGGAGGTTTGTGTTTTGTTTTTGAGATATTGCGCTAAGGGTATGCACTGCTCAATGCTCATGAATATTTTGGATATACGATTCCCTGGAGAGGTGGAACCCAAGAAACATGAAATAGTAAGTCAGTTTTGGGAAAAAATTTAATTTCCAGTATTGCCAGTTAGATATCAAGAAAGGAAGGGCGGATGATAGGGAAGGACAGGACCAACAATCAATACGAAACTAACGATATTAAATTGGCTCACTACTTGACTAGCCTATTGGTCCCAAGCAAATCGATTAACGTACACCATTCTAGCAAAAATTCCAGTAGGGTTAACTACCCCATTTCCGGCCTATTAAGCACAACCCGCACTTAATCTTTCTTAATTTAGCGCAGTTTAGCACCAAACGGAATTGTTGCCGATGCAACTAAGGTTAGAATAAAAAACATTCCTTTTTAGCGTAGATTTCACTCGCTTTAAGCTGCAAATATTTATTATTTTAAGTAGATTTTAAGTAGGAATATCTATATTTAACTTACGTTTAGTGTTTAAGCAAATTTTAATAGTTTTAAGCAAGAAAATATAATAGTTTTATCGAATACAATGCAATTGAGATCCACGTTTCACAAAATATTTTCACCTTTTGATTTCATGTAATCTTCGACGAATGACAGTTGCGCTGACGGCTGTAGCGATGACAAGCAGCGGTAGGGCTACCAGATTCCTCGCTCGTCCGTCCGTTACGAGTTCAAGGGGACTGCGGATGGCTCGTAGCAGTACCAACATTCCCCGGCCCGTAAGGTTGAGTTTGGTCCTGTCCACTAGCCTCGACCTTACCATCTTCAGCTACCTCGATGACGGCGAGCTTCACTGCCGAACGTCGGATGACTCCCGCTTCCGTACGAACCAGGGCCTGTCTGGTAACACCATCTTTTCCACGAATAACCTCGACGATCTGACCTCGAATCCAGGTATTTCTCTTGTTCTCGTTGGCAACGAAAACCAAGTTACCCACTTCAATTGGTTTAGTGTCTCGGAACCATTTGGTTCGCCTGGCAATCGTTGGAAGGTATTCGCGCAACCATCTTTTCCAAAATCCATCCAGAATGTGTTGTGCTGCTGCGTAGACAATCGGTGGCTATCGTAGGTTCCTTAGGCAGTTGCTTAACTCCATTTGAGCTACCCAAAAGAAAATGATTGGATGTCAGCGCTTCTTGGCCGGCGTTGTCCAGCGAGATGTATGCCAAAGGTCTTGAGTTGATCATACTCTCGGCCTCTAGGATGATTGTCTCGAAGGTTTCATCGTCGGGTACTCTTGGTGCGGAGGCCATTGTTTCTATAGCGCAAGTCGTTCCCACACCCCACCCATGTGGGGTGCGGCTGGAGGATTAAAATACCATTTGGTCGTGGTATTGGTGAAGGTTTCGGCGCACTGCTGGATTTGGTCTTGTAGCTCATTCGCGGCACCGCGGAAGTTGGTGCCATTATCAGAGTATATCTCGGATGGGGCACCTCTTCTAGCAATGAATCTACGGATGCACATCTTGCAGGACATCGAAGACAAGCTATGTGCCACCTCCAAATGTATCGCTCGAGTTGTCAGGCACGTGAACAAGGCAACCCATCTCTTAGCGTGTTTGCGACCAACTTTGACTGTCACTGGCCAGCCCGGTGTAGGTGAACGGACGAAGAAATGCTTCCAGCCTGGCCCGCGGTAGTGGGCCCATCTTCGGCGAACCCAGCGATGCGTTGTAAACCTTGAACATCTGACATCTAGCGGCGACTTTGCGGACCAGGTTTCGTAGACCTGGAATGTAGACCAGTTGACGAAGCTCATTGACTACCGTCTCCTGGTTACGGTGGTGACATCGACGGTGGTAGAAATCTACGAAGAGAAAGGTTACTGGATGGTTCGGAGCTAGTATAACGGGATACTTAGCTTCGATCGGCAGGTTGGGGGCGGCGCCGATACGACCATCCATTCGCACCAATCCCTCTTCATCGATGAAAGCTGACAATTTATACAACGGGCTCGATACCGGCACCGCCCCCGAAGGCTTTGTAGAATGTCGACTCTGCAACACAGCTAACTCCTCAGGAAACGTCTCCAGCTGAACCATCTTCCACAGCTTCACTTCCGCTTTGCACAGAAGTTCTGAATTTATCGGTGTTTCCAACGACGTATCTTCGCTCATCACTCCTCCGAATTTGAGAACGTACGCTACCGTTCGCTGCAGCTTTTCCCATCTCGAAAAACGTTTCACATCGATCACAGGCTCTATTTTCGCTCGTCGGTTAACGAGTACCGGGCGAAGTTCTTCTGCTGCATCTGTTCCTTTCCAATTTTGTTCTGGCCTAAACTCCTCTGGACCCCATAGGAACTGTGGTCCTCGATACCATGGATCTTCAGGATCAAAGCACGGCCCGTTGCCCCACTTCGTTGCCTTATCCGCTACATTCTGCATCGTTGGTACTTTCTTCCATTCGCTTGGGTTGGTCGATGTCAAAATCTCTCCAATTCTGCAAGCAACGTACGGTAGATACCTGCGGGAATCGGAGTTGATCCAATGAAGGACCGTCGATGAATCGGTCCAGTAGAACCGTTGATGAATAGGAAGCTGATGATTCTCCAAAATCGACTGTGATAGCCGTGTTCCCAGGATGGCAGCTTGCAATTCGAGCCTTGGGATTGATAGTGTTTTGATTGGAGCGACCTTGGCTTTCGCTCCTATCAGCGCACAATGCGGCTGACCAGCATAGATAAAGCAAATATACACTACGCAGGCGTATGCAGTGCTGCTTCCGTCGACGAACGTGTGAAGTTGCAGTGGCTGGCAGTCTTCTGGAACAGCGTCTCCAAAATACGACCTTGGAATACGGACATCGTTCAGCTTTGGCAACAAGTTTATCCAACGCTTCCAATCTCCGAAAATCCCGTCATCTATCAAGTCATCCCAGTCACAGTTGGCTCGCCACAAGTCTTGAATGATGATTTTCCCTTGAATCACGTACGTGGCGAAAAATCCAAGTGGGTCGTACAGACTCATAACCGTCTTCAAGATCTGGCGCTTCGTAGGACGAACTGAACCGTCTAACAAACCCTCCTCTGTACCAGGCATGTAAGCGGACAAGGTCAGTTCATCTGATTGTGGTAACCAGCGGATACCCAGGACAGATTCTGCAACGTTAGACTCCTCTGAATTCCACGTCATCTCCTTCGCAGCATTTCTTTCTCCAAGTCCTTCCAGTACTTCTCGGCAATTTGACATGAAGTTTCGAATTTCAAATCCCCCTTGGCTATGGACGTATCTGACTTCCTCGGCCAAACGAATGACCTCCTCCACGGTATCTCCGCTGTTCAGAAAATCGTCCACATAGTGGCTATTGATGATAGCTTCAGCAGCGTTCGGGAACTCTAGTGCATGCTCTTTCGCATTTAGATTTTTAATGTATTGTGCTGAGCATGGGGAACAGGCTGCTCCAAAAATGCCCACATTCATCACGTAAATGACGGGCTCTTCGGATGAGTCTTTTCTATGCAGGAACACCTGCGACTTCTGGTCTCTCAACGCGATCTTGAACTGGTGATACATTTCTCGTATATCCCCCGTGACCGCGACGCGTCTCTGCCGGAATCGATACTGCACACTCGTTAGTGGCGTCAGCAAATCGGGACCCTTCAGCATCATTGAGTTAAACGATGTACCTTTGACTTGAGCGGCAGCATCCCATATCAACCGCAGCTTCTGTGGTTTCTTAGGATTAATTACCACTCCCAGCGGCAAGAACCATATTCGATCTTGATCATCGGAACACAGATCATCCTTCGTTGCAATACGCGCGTAGCCCTTTTCCAAATAGGCGTCCACCTGATCGTGGACTCCTTAGCCAGTTCTGGAACCTTTTGAGTCTTCCGCTCTAAACTCTTCAGTCTGCTTACAGCCATAGGATAGCTGTTGGGGAAGTGGACCTCATTACATCTCCAAACCAGGCCAGTTTCGAATCCACCTGGTACACGTCGAGTTGTTGATTCGAGAATTTGCCTGGCCCTTTTGTCTTCTGCCGATTCAAGCTCAGTAGTCAATGGAGTGACACCGAGACTGTCCGTCAGGAAGTACTGCTTTACCAGGTCATGCAACTGACGATCTTCAGTCATACGGCTGACGTGGAAAACTCCTCGGAAATCGTCTGGTTTGGTAGATGCTCCTCCGTAGACGCACCACCCTAATCTTGTCTTAGTGGCGATTGGTTGACCACGTGCTCCTTCACGAATCTTCAGCGGAGTGGACAAGTAGAGGTTTTCCAGGCCGATCAGTAGCTGCGGACGAGCTTCATCGTATCCATCAATATTCAAACCTTTGAGGTACGGAAAGTTATTGATTAGTTCATCCGGGTTGATCGACTGAACAGGAAGTTCTAACTCTTCTACGGTACGTGCGTTGACCACGTTGAAACGTCGTTTCTTTTGCTTTCCGGAAATCTCCAGCTTCACCATGCAAGACTGTTCCTCTACTCGGGACACATTTCCGGTCCAGCGAAGGTGCAATGGATCTGGTGAACCCTTGAGACCCACTTCGTCAGCCAAACTCTTCTCGATCATCGTTACCTCGGACGCCTCGTCGAGTAACGCAAATGTGTTAATGAAACAAGAAGCACGATGCACCGTAACAGGGAGAATGCGATATATTACGGTCTGACTGACGGAGTGGAAATTCTGTGAGCTAGCTGCTAATTTCGACTGTGAAGGGAAAGAGTGGAGCAAGGGATGGTGACGTAGTCGACACCCGTCGATCGTACAATCCTTGGGTCGCCGACAGGGATAAGGAAGGTGATTCCTCATACAGGATCTGCACAAATTGTGCTGCCGCACCATCTTCCAACGTTCATCAGAATTCAATGCTTTGAACTTACCGCAACTATCCACTCCATGGCCTACTTTGCTGCAGATCGGACATACCTTTTCCGATGGTGTTTGCTTCAACTGGTGGTGATTGACGAATCCTCGAGCCTTCGCATTCCCGCTTTTCTTCGTTTCATCTTTCGGTGCCTTTGCCAAAGTCGCTGGTCGATACGTTGTTACCTCGCTTGCTTTCCGTACTATATCCGCCATAAACTGCCCGAAGGTGTCCAGACTAACTATCGGTACAGGATCCTTGAAGTCCACCCACTTGAGCTTGATCTCCGACGGAAGCTTCTCGACAAGCTCATGCAGCAACGATGGATTGCCCAAATGTGCTTCAAGATTAGCTGCAACTAGGTGATCGCAATAGTTCTGCACCGCCATCCCATAAGCGATAAGTGTGTCTAACCTTCCTTCCTTCGGGGATTGCGTATTTCGGATCTTGGCCAATAGCGCCAAAGATCATTCGCAGGGTGTCAATTACACGCGGGACCGCAGCAGGAAGTAGAAGCCGACTCCGTACTGCTTCTAGTGCATCGCCTTTCAAGCAGCGCTGTAGGCGGATAAGATTTTCTGCGTTGGAATACCCGCATTCTGCAGTAGAGTTTTCATAGTTGCTAATGAAAACTGGCCAGTCCTCCGCGTTTCCGGAGAAGCTGGGCAAATCCTTTGGCAAAACCTGGCGAGCTGCCAGTTGTGAGTTCGTCAGGCCGAATGCTCCACGATTGGGTTGCGTAGGTGCCCGCAATTGGTCTGGGCGTGTTCCTTCCCTAGGGGCATTCGAACCTGGATTCGGATGATTTTCTTCGGGAATCCTGGGTAGACCCGGTGGCCTGTTGCGTGGAATATCAGGCTGCCTCTGGTTACGATGGTCAGAGGGCCCCGGCCCGTCATCCCGGATATGCGGACGCTGTCTCCGGTCCTTGAAGGTTCTGTCAGGAACAGGATCTTCATTCACTTTGTTGCTCGCTTTTGGTTTCGTCCCGGTGTACCGTTCCTTACCGGATTTTCCCATCGGTAGGGGAACTGGAAGTACCTCCGGTGGGTTGGAGTTTTCCTTTTCGAGGTTGTCCACCCAGTCTTTCACCCTTTGTGCGCGAGGTGCGTACAATGTTTTGTGTTTTTCAGCAAAACCCATCTGCTCCAACTTCTCCCGGAACTCTTCACGGCGTTTCTCCTCTTCAATCCGCATCCTATACAGGCATTCCCGTTCTGCGTTTTTGGCATTCTGCGCACGATCGATTTTTCGACGATCTCCTTGGTTCCTCTGCTGGTGATCTGGAAGGGCTTTTGCTCCATCAGACGATTGATCGAAACTAATGCTGCTCATTGAGCTACATCTACCGACTGATCCTTCCAGTTGGGCGTTCAAAATCCGATACTTTTCGGCGAGATACTTCTCCTCCAGCTTCCGGAGCAATTCAGAACAGGATTTCTCATCGTCCAGTTTCTTCTTCGCTAGTGCTTGCTCCTGCTCCTGCTGCCGACGTTCGTTTTCCAGCCGCTTTCGCTCCAGTTCTGCCTCCCTTTTGCGCTGCAGCCTTTCTTGTTCTTGCTGATGACGTTCTTCGTCCAAACGACGGCGTTCGAGTTCCGCCTCCATCTCACGTTGCAGCTTCTCCTGCTCGATGCGGGCTTTCTCCATTTCCGCCTCTTGCTTTCGACGCTCTTCCTCCTCGAGAACCCGCTGCAACTCCAATCGCTTCCGATCCTCCAACTGCTGCAATTCCAAAGCGGCTCTTGCTGCACGGGCTGATGCACGGGTGCTTACCGTGATCGACGACCGACGTGAGGAAACGGAATTCTTTTGCCGACCAACCGGTGTACTGGCCGCAAGCAGTTCTTTACTGCAACCTGGACAGGTCCAAGAACGATCCGCTACTGAATCTCCTACATGCACACACTTGTAGTGATACCACATATCGCATAAATCGCATGCGACCATACTTTCGTCCTCCGGATCTTCACACAGGTCACATCGCACTGCTGGAGCGGAAGCCTTCGTCTTCGGCATCTTGGCCGGATCGTTCGAAAGCCACCGAAATTCACTATATTCCGTAAACCTTAAAGAATGTTGCCGATGCAACTAAGGTTAGAATAAAAAACACTCCTTTTTAGCGTAGATTTCACTCGCTTTAAGCTGCAAATATTTATTATTTTAAGTAGATTTTAAGTAGGAATATCTATATTTAACTTATGTTTAGTGTTTAAGCAAATTTTAATAGTTTTATGCAAGAAAATATAATAGTTTTATCGAATACAATGCAATTGAGATCCACGTTTCACAAAATATTTTCACCTTTTGATTTCATGTAATCTTCGACGAATGACAGTTGCGCTGACGGCTGTAGCGATGACAAGCAGCGGTAGGGCTACCAGATTCCTCGCTCGTCCGTCCGTGACGAGTTCAAGGGGACTGCGGATGGCTTGTAGCAGTACCAACAGGAATGTTATTATTACTGATGGCTTCCAAATTTATTTATCTTTCCGGTACGTAAAAAGATTTGATAAAGAGAAACCAATCGTTGAGATATTGTCAAAAGTCTAACATTGCTTCTTGACGCCAAACTCGGCCTACGGATTCTAAACTCGGCCTAACGCATTGAAACGCCATTGAAACGCCAATGAATTCACTTCGTCCCATCGGATGAAGAAAAAAATTGATTCGGTCGGAGCGTTTCTTTTGTTTTTTGGGAATAATGGGTGCAAACCTTCATATCACGCGTTCTCATTGACTTCGTCCGGTAGCTTATAAGCGAAAGTGTCGTACCAAACGCATAATTGTCTTGTTAACTCTGAAATCATGGATTTATTTGAAGTTTTCTGCTCGATAGGCCCAACATGGGCGATTAGGCCGAAGTAGTTCTCTACCCTACTACACTATGTTTGTTTTGATTCGCTATGAAAGTTTGACAGATAAAATGAGGAGTTCGTAAATTTCCCTATGTTTCGAGGGGTGCATCGATTAGCTTGGGACCAAAGATAGTGCCAGAGCTGAGCAAAAAAGTTGAGCTCGTTTCTTCGGGACCTTCTAGTCTTAAGCTAGGTTTAGACTAGGCAAGTCAAATGATCAACTAAGTTGAATTCAATTGGCTTGAAAAGTTGAGCCTGGTTCAATTTTTTTCAATTCAAGTGAGTTGAGCAAGTCACTTGAATGGCATGGTTTACACGTTCAATTCGCGTTCAAGTCAGTTGAATTCAACTGACTTGATCAATTGGCTTGCCCTGTCTAAACCCAGCATTAGAGTTACCTCTATGATAATACACCCATGCTAGGTCAAGCACTGAACTAGAAATTCTGCTCATAAAATTCACTAATTAAGCAGCCATTAAATATAACCTTGGGCATTGGCAAAGCCTTGAAGTTATTTGATTACTTTTCACGCTACTGAAGCAATTCTAGAATTCTGAAGATCCTCAGTTATAGAATTCTCTGCGTTTGTAAAATGCTCAAGTATTAGTGCAGAACTCGGGGTAAATTATAAGTATTAGTGCAAGAAAATCTATGAATTTACCCAAAGTTCTGCACAATTACTTGTGCACTTCATAAACGTCAGAGAAGTCTATTAATTGAGAGCTTTCTATGCCAACCAATGTATGAATTTGTATATTGTGTGGCAAGCACAATGATACTCTGCCCAGGAAAGTCATGAAAGTTGACAACCCGAAAGATTTCCTTGACCGAATCGAACTCGGGCTTGGTAGTATAGTCTGGTCCACTTAGAGTCCGGACACTTTATTTATTCTATAGCAGCACCTCGAGTGGTGGGATTTGGAATGTTTTGACAGCGATTTGTTTTGAAAGTACTCGTGTTTCAGTGGGGAAAGTTTCGTCTCGATACGCACCGTATTAAAAAAGTTGTACTAGATGGAAGACGAGAAAAGAAAATTGATCCTGCACACCGTTTTCTTGGTGATGAAAAGCTTTGTTTTGTGTCCGCAGTGAATTTATCGGCGAAAACAAACTTTGAATGAATGAACGGTAACCTGCTTGCCGAGTATTAGCTTGGCCACGGTTCAGTACAATCGCTGTTTTTAATTCGCTTGTGTTCAATTTAATACCCTCGAGTGGTGTAACATTACACGCGCGGTCGAACGGCCAAAGTGATAAGTCATCAAATCGCGAGGGTCAATAAACCCGGTGTGCAATTTGTTCACCTAACGCAGTGGTTTAAATTTACCAGATGAATAATTCTAGTTTCCCCCGGCTGGGGGAAACCTCTGGTGGAGGTGGTGGAAAGATTTTAGTTATGGAAAGGGGAGAGGAGGGTAAATCCTTCCACGGAGTCTCACCGATTCTCGTCGATAAAACAATTAAAGCTTACTGCGGGGAAGTAGCAAGCGCAAAAAAAAACGAAAGACGGGAAAATTTTCGTTCACGTTAAAAGTGAAGGCCAGGCCAGAAACCTGGCTAAAATCGAAAAGCTGGCTCAAGGAAGTTCCACCAAAGTGTACAAGCACAAAACTCTTAACTCGTGCAAAGTAGTGGTTTTTTGCCAGGACATAAAGTTTGACTGTGACCAAGACTTACTCGAAGACCTATCGAAAACAGTAATAACTGAAGTTCGGCAGAGTATGAAAGGACGCGATGAGAACAAAACTCCCACTGGAATTTTTGGTACATTCTGTTGGAAACAAGACCGTTGTATCCGAACCCTTTGAGGTGCTTCGTGTGCTATAAGTTCGGGCATATCGGAAAAAACTGTAACAGTGAAAAAAAGTGTAACAAATGCTGTGAGGCATTCCATGAAATCTATGAAAATGCAGAAAAATGTGTTAACTGTGGTGATTCTATGGAGCATTCTTCAAAGGGTGCCCATCATTCAAGAAAGAAGTAGCTATAACCAAAGTGAAAGTGGACAGAAATATTAACGTTTGGGAAGCTAGAAAAATAGTGGAAAGCGAAAATAAAATCACGAATTCAGATTCCATTAAAAGTGCATTAACCCAACAATTTGATGAGAAGATCAAACAATTAAATGGAGAAAAGAAATCCTACGCGGAAGCACTAAGGTTAGATCTGCAGAAACAGTTCGAACAAAAAATGAAGCTCATGGAAATGCAAAACCAGTTTGAACAGGCAGTTAATGCCTACAGAGAAGAAAAACAAAAAAGAAAAACGGCAGTAAAGGAGTTCGAAGTTCTCAAAGAGAATTATTCCAAACTGAAGAACACACTGAAACTCTACGGATCAGGATCAGGAAAACACACCAGGAGCCAAGGCAATCCCATCGAATCTCCCCCAAGGAAAAAGAAAGGTAACGACAAGATGAAAAAATGTGAAACGGTTGAGTACGTTAACTCAGAATCGGATGTCAGCGCTCAAGAGGGTGACGATGATGAGAAGCAACCCTAAACCCAATAATCGTCATCAAAACAACTAAAATGGATCCAACAGCAAACCGAAAATCAACCGAAATTATTCAATGGAATTGTAATGGCGTCAGAAAACAAGACGCAGAATTACGGATATTGATTAATGAGTACAAGCCATCTCTAATCAGTCTACAAGAAAAAAGAACAAACAGGTCATACGAACACTCAATTCCTGGTTACGATACCTTATTCTGCCATCGTCCTTCAGGACAAGGTGGAGTTGCTATTGCAATCAAACATGGAATAAAATACTCAAAAAATTCAACTTAACACAAGTCTTGAAGCAATAGCTATACAAATCAACCTACCTCGAAAAATGACTCTCTGCAGCATATATCTGTCACCAAATCAGATAGTTAACAAAAAAGAACTTGAGAACATAATTAACCTTATCCTCAAGCCATTTATTATATCGGGAGACTTCAACGCTCACCATAGTCTATGGGGATCAAATAGAGATGATTGCAGAGGAAAAATGGTCGCCGAAATAATACAGGAACAAGAGCTTTTATGCTACTGAACTAGGACAACATGTAGATATCAAGTTGTGATGTCCGCTACCATTTTAGAATCCAAGATGGCAGACATCGGTTTTTTGACGTTGAAAATTTATGTCCACTTCCAATTTGGAATCCAAGATTTTAGGGAACAAAAAACTCAGAGTTGGGAAGAAATGCTATACAGGTCTTACTCGATTATCCGAGGGTTCGATTAGTTGCGGGTTTGATTATCCGAAGAAAATGGCTCGATTATCCGGAGTCATATTTTTTTCTGAGGTATTTGATTTGAGTAAGGAAAAACAAGAAGTATAGGGTAAATTCAACAACTATCGATGCATTTGACCAATTTTGAGCCAATTTGTGCTTGTTGGAGATAAACAAAATGATATGGAAAGGTAAGATGAGGAAGGCATCCTGAGATGACCATACCACACCATCCTGAGCTGTGATGTACCATACCAGGTGACTCGTTGCATAATTGAAAATTTAATTTAATTTTAAATTGTTGCGTAGTTGAAGATTTTCATAACAAAACATAATCAACCAGATTTCTGGTCACCTGATGGTGTTTGGAATATTTTCAGAGCAACCTTGCATCATGAGAGAATATCTGAGAGATCTGATTTGAATTGATGAACAGTTTAGGATCTGCAGTACAACAGCACCTGATGAACCTGAAGTCTTGAAAAAATATCCAGAGATCTAAAACACTTGAAGCACTTTGGAATAATTTCTAAGCTGCCGTGTGTCATATGAGAGAACATCTGAAAGATGCTGTATGGATTATGGAATACTTGGATATATTTAGAATGAAGAAATGAAAGATCAATCTGAAATCGGGAAAAACATGACGTTTTTAATGTAATCTCTTATCACTTGTTGTTATTTTAAATAATGTTTGATTCCTGGTTGACTTTTGAGAATATCTTGGAGATGTGATTTGAATTGTTGGGTAGTTGAAGATCTTCAGAATGATGCCTGATCAAGCTGAAGTCGTAAACAAATATTTTGAGGATATTTCGGATATCTATGATCACCTGGAGGTCTTAAATTTGTTGCAATCGTGTTGCTAGCCAGATCAACGGACTACCATTATTGAAAATGACAATCATTGGATGGCTAAGCTCCAGCCAAAGAAACAAACTAAACTATTAATTTATTGATTTCGTCAAGCAAAGTAGACTACATACAATGGTTATAATGTTTTAATTACATACTTTGCATTATTTCTATTATGTTTTGGTTGTGTTTTAATTTCTTCTTTTGACATAGTGATGCTAATGACTTTACAGTGTAGATTATAGTGTTGCATCATTCGGTTGAAGGGACCATTTTTTCGTAATTTGTTCTGTGCGATTTTTCTGAGATTTTTTTCTTTATTAGAGTGACTTTCAGTCACTGGCTGGTTCGTCACTTTTTTTTCTGAGAATAATTTTCGTGGCACTTTAATTGGAAGTTTAATTATGAAAGTATTTCTGATGATTCTATGCGATGTGAAAGCATGTCATTTATGAAGAAAAGCATTGCAAATTCGCGGCGTTCTTTGAGTGTTTGTAAATTGATGAGCATGCAGCGTGCAGAGGAAATGCGGTCCAAATCAATTTGCGAAGGGCATTCATATTCAATTTACACGCGCAACATCGATATATTCTCATCGTGCCTTCTCACACATGCATCCCCACGTCTAAATGGCTCTCCTATCTGGTTCTGCTATGCTTATGCGGCTAAATAATTTTGGCTAATTACGTCTACTCACGCACACGGACCCATGACTCGTTGTTGTTTCGGCTGCGTCATCGACCGACCAAGCAGCCCTCGCCCGAAAACCCCTGCTCGTACCGGCACCGGGCCAGTCTCCCTGCCGATTGTGAGTGCTTCCTGGCTACGCCGTCAGTGCGGCCACGTACCTTGTGAAGGTTTCGCCAACGATTGGTCACGCGAAGTTGACGCTTGCCTATGGAACCCAATGAGCACTCTACTTCCGTTGATCACCGCCTTGGTGAGCAGTTGACTGCCGGTTTTGCACTGTCGATCTTCGGCGATGTTGGCCGACGACGCCTGCGGGCCCTCGAAACATCTTCGCTACCTGAGAAGGCCGAAATAAGACCCTGCGATGGAACAGCTGATTAGTTCCTGACAACTGGGCGTCCAGATCCAGATTGATGGGGTCTTCTTTGTGTTCGTGTAGCCTTCTGGATATGACCACCAAGAAAGGCTGCTAATCGGCGATCTGACACGGGTATACCCACGCTGATTAGTTCCTGACAACTGGCCGTCCAGATCGATGATGCTTACTGCTTTTATGGGGTCTTCTTTGTGTTCGTGTAGCTTTTCAGGATGTGACCACCAAGCAAGGCAGCTAACCGGCGATCTGACACGGGTATATGTCGGTCGTATGGTTTCGTCCAGTGACGATGCTTTGGAGCGTCCCTGTGGAATGCATCATGGTATTAGCGTCAAATTAATATAGAATGGAGTTTACCACTAGCTTGGATTGTACTGCTTCCACACGCGTGCGCTTCGAGTCCATTCTTGGCGTGTTCGGTTGTCGTGCAATTCCTCCAAGGGCGGTTGGCAGAATGTCGATCGTTTGACTTCGTCCGGTGACGGTACTTCCGCTTGTTTCTTTAGATTGTAGCGGAACGTTACTGCTGAAGAGGTGGAAGTGGAATTCGTGAAACTCACCTATGGAACGGGTTGGTCACTGGTCGGTTTTCCTCTGGTAGAACTGCTCTGAAAAGCAAGGTTGACTGTCGTGTGATTTCCACACTTTTCACAACCAACCGTGCTAATCTACCGTACACTGGAGAATGAGAAGGACGAGGCAAAAGCATCCGATCTCGCTGCTGACCTTGCTCGCTTTTGTCTGTTTGGTGCGTCCGTGTGGGTGCAATCTTTTCGCTCTTTCGTTACGTTCAGTTGCAGCGTCGCCTTGCAAAAACTGATGTGATTTGAAGTGTTGCGTAATTGAAGATCTTCAAAATGATACCTGATCAAACTTAAGTCTTGAACAAATAATTACGGACTTTTGGAGATTTCTGGATCACCTGGAGGTCTTTGGAACAATTTCTGAACAACCCGCTATTGGAGAGAATATCTGAGATATATTATTTGAAATGTTGGGCAGATTGCGATCTTCAAAATCATACATGATCAAGCTGAAGCCTTGAACAAATATCCTGAGATCTTTTTGGAAATCACTTATCACTTAGCAGTCTTTGAAATAATTTATGAGCAATCTGGTATTTTGAGAATAGCTGGGAGAATTGATGAGCAGTTGTAAATCTTTAGAATGATCAACCTGATCAAGCGTAAGTCTTGAACAAATATTTTGAGGAAATTTTTGGAAATCTATGATCACCTGGGGATCTTTGAAATAACTTCTGAGCATCCTGGTGTTTGAGAGAATAACTGGTAAATGTGATTTGAATTGTTGGGCAGTTGAAGATCTTCAGAATAATACATGACCAAGCTTAAATCTTGAAAAAATAACCTGACGTCTTCTGGTAGGTCTAGATATTTCTAGATAGAGCTCGAATTAGGGCGTAACAGCTTTTGTAAACAATGACTCCTCTCGATGATTTCTCCAAAGTCATGGCTCTCGCTGGCAAATCGACATCACCATCGAGTAGGGGAAGACTTCCCTTACCCGATGGATATGCTGGTTTGTGTAGGTGTGTCTTGAAGTCCTAGAAATCAACGAGAGAAGTCATTGTTTACAAAGACTGTAACGCCCTTATTCCAGCTCTATCTAGATTTGTTCAAGACTTCAGGTTGGTCAGGATTTTTTCTGGAGAATTTAAACTGTCCATCATGCCACGTTGGAAGATCTAAGTTCTCCGTCAAACTGACTGGATATTGCTTAGCCTTTAATCAGGCGTTACAAGTTTTATTCTGAAGACCTTGAAGTATGCAAAAATTAAAATCATATATTCAGATAATATTTTCCATGTGACCAATTCTCTTCGTATTGCTATCTGGATTTCTTTCTTTATATTAATATGATCTTCATCTGTTTGTTAGCCTTTTTTACCTCTGCGATGTGCTCCTTAAACCTTGTTTCCAAAGTCCTTTATGTCTGATCAATGTAGATTTTGCAATCTGGACAAGAGATTTTGTAGACTCCTGTTTTCCCTGAGACATTTATTGAATCTTTTGTTGATCCTAACAGTGACTTCAGCTGATTTGTCCTGCTGCTGAATACTTAATCTAGGTCAAAAATTCTAAACTTTGAAATCAGTGCTTTGGTAATGTTTTTGTCGAAATTCACCGCTATCCGTTTTAAACTCTCAGTTCCCTTGTTCTTTTATCGATTACTGCTTGAATTGTTTTTTCTTGATACCCATTAAGTCTAGCGATTTCAAAATGTTAGCTAAGGGAAATGTAGGTATTGTCGGCCTACATGTCCCTAATTTCGGCCCATCGCTAAAAGTCTGCTATTTATCAATTTTATCTTGATGAACGCGTTATTGGGAAGTTACTAATGGATATTTTTGGTTGCTATTGAAAATTTAGTTGATTGCTGAATTTATGTATGGGCCCAAACTAGGGACCCTTAGGCCGACATTACCTGCATTTCCCCTATTTCATTTGATTTGTCTGTATCGCTAAGAAGAAGGATACAAACTCTTCCTCTTAGCGATGCAGGCAAATCAAAGGAAATAGCTCACATTTTTGAAATTGCTAGACTTAATAGGTATCATGGAAAAACAATTCAAGCAGTAATCGATAAAAGAACAAGGGATCATTTTAGGCGTATTTCGACTACTGTTACACCAGTAACTGAGGGTTTAAAATGGATAGCGGTGAATTTCGACAAAAACATTACCAAACCATTGATTTCAAAGTTTAGAAGTTTTGGTCTAGATTTAGTATTCAGCAGCACGACAAATCAGCAGAAGTCACTGTTAGGATCAACATAAGATTCAATAAATGTCTTAGGGAAAGCCGGAGTCTATATGATCTCTTGTCCAGATTGCAATAAAATCTACATTGGTCAGACGAAAAGGACTTTGGAAACAAGGTGTAAGGAACACATCGCAGAGGTAAAAAAGGCTAACAAAGAGATGGATAAAGGACTTCATTATGAATTTAAATCCAAGGTTGCAGAACATATCGTTACAAAGCGGCACAATTTGACTAAGGATAACATTAATATTCTGCGGACTGTATCTTCGCCTTGGAAACTAGACGTAGCTGAAACTTTAGAAATATTTAAACATAATCCATTAACATTGCTTAATAGAGATCAAGGAAACGGATACTCGAGACTCTTTAGCATGCTACCTAAAACAACACTTCGTATCATGCCTCTACCTGTTGGAGACTGAATTTAGGTACCTGGTTAGGTAAATTTTGACATGGCAGTGGTCATTTTTAGTACCTATTGATTAGTATATAACTCGTTGATAAAAGATGGATTCTACAGTGGTGTTGAGTACTTGGCACTGATGAAGTCTGCAAGTAGTAGACGAAATACGCGTATCTGTCAAATGATAAGCAATTATAACGGAATTTAAAAGAAATAAACCTACCCACTCAAAGCTCTTCATCTGTCTGGTACTTTTTATAATACCCTGCAATAAGACACTTTTGCAGACTAATAAGGTATTTTTCTGTTGATCCTGCCTGATAGACCATCAATACGAATAACATTTTCAATTTGGTGGTTCAAAAATAGTGGCGAACAACTAGTTTTGAAAAACTCGCATTCCACAGCAACATCCTATATGGCAGGTCTTCGAGACAAAAGATCTACATTCACGGATAGATTAAGCCAAGCTTGTTTTACGAAATTCAACCATATATGTCAAAGGACGGGGCGGACTAACTGACCAGAGCAGCCAAATAAAAATGTTCATGAAAATACGTATTTCTCAACAAATGTGCGTGCTCTAAAATATTTGCTTTCTTGCATCGAATCAGCCAGGTCAATTCGACAAAATTTAATCATTTTTCTTAAAAGGTGAAGGTTAATTTCAACTTGGAAGTGAAGCCAGATTAAAGTTACAATAAAAATACGTACTTTCGTGAACTTAAACTAGTTTTTCTCAAAATTTATGCTTGATCCAAAAAATCTATTTTCACGCATCGATTCAGCCAAAAGCAAAATTTAATCATGTTTCTCAAAGGATAGGGTAGAAAAAGAAATCGGCAGAGCAGCCAATCAAAAATTTCCATGAAAATACGTACTTTCGTGAATTCAAACTCGTTCTTTTTTTTTTAACAATTGTGCCTAATACAAAAAATCTACTTGAACGCGTCAATTCAGGTCTATTCTACAAAATTCAATCACATTTTTCATGGAGCAGGATAGAAAACCTACTCAGTAGAGCAGCCGAATAAAAAAGTCCATGAAACTACGTATTTTTGTGAACATAAACCGTATCTCTTAACAAGCTGGACTACCGGAAAATATCTTACATGTATTCAAAGAACCCGATCACAATTTGTACCACCACAAAGTCCGACCTTAGCTTTTCTCCTAAACACGATCATGGATGACAATACCTAACCTACTTTCGATTTTGCATATGTATCGATAACGGAGGATTTTTACGACACCACCAGACGAATTAAAACGGCAGCAACCAAATGACAGACATAATAGCAACAACTCTGGTAAAACAACAACTCTGATTTTAGGAGACGCCCATAGAGCTCCCACCGCCCCGTAACGTGGGTAGATCACCTTTTCGGGGTACGTTACGGGATGTAAGATCTACCACCGATTCCTAGTCCTGACTACTTCAAACTAGAGGAACAGGATTTTCAGTAATCCAAGGAACACATCTTAGTCCTTGTTACTTTTTATGCCTTGTTGATAGTGACAAGACTCGGCTTTGTCTACCGAGGATGATCTTGAAACAAGGAAAAAAAAATGAGTTAGTTGTCTTCATCTATGTGATTCCTATGTGATCTTCTATTCGTTGTTCCCTAGTTTGAAGCGATTAATACTAGGGTTCTGATGCATGGTCATTATCGGTGTTATACCTTAAATTTGTTACTATGGAATCCAATTTTGACTGATAAAGGGGCGGCGCCTTTGGAGGGTGTTTCAACACTCCGAAGGGTATAAATAGCGGGACCTTTCAATTAGAGTCGGATCCTTGCGATAAATGCAAGAGTGGCAACTGTAAAAAAAAATCGAATACTTATCATTTCTCAATAGTGATGGAGTAATACGACATGCACTAAACTAATGACACGGGATATACTACAATAGATCAATTTACTGGTCGCAGTAGTGTTAGGTCCCGAACAGAGGAAAAGAGTTCCTACCCCATTTAAAACTCTGTAACAATAGTATGAACTTCATTGCAAACTTTGTAACAAGGAGAACCCCCTTCCGGAGCCTTCAGCTTTTTTTTAAAGATTGTTGGCCTTGAAACCTCAATACCAGAACTGATAAATCCAGCTCCGTCCGATTAAATATAGTAGAACACAATTATTGATCCTGGAAATTCCTAAAGGTTTTCTGACTCACACTCATATACACGATCTATTATGGCTTTGTTAATCAGAAAAAAAGCAACACCGAGCTCCACCGAGATTGCCTGCAATGAATGGAACCACTAGCATGACAGAATGGCTGAAGCTGAGCTGAGACTTGCTTTTGTGATCAACCTTCCGTGTCATTTCCTTACAATGGAAATCAGCCGGAGAGGATGCATCAGCAGCAGCAGCTTGCACTGAATGTGGGTCGACCCGGTGTGTGTAGTGCAGAATTCAAGCTGAAGAATGCATTAGGTCCTAAGTCACATTGACAGATTCTCTACGTCGACTTTCTCTTTGCAGCTATTTTCAGCACACAGGTCGATGAAAGAAGCTATCATCTAGCTTCCAATACGACAAACACGACAAGAAACGGTCCTGCATCCAAGTTAGTAACGAAAGAGAAAGTCGATCAATGTTACTTAGGACCTAATGCAATGTTCAGCTTGAATTTTTCAAGAGCAGCCTGAACGTGTAGAAGAGGAAGGCATCTTGTGATGCACAGTTTAAATGCCATTTTTCCACAGCTCCCGTCGAGCTGCTTGAAGGCGCAGCACCATCAGTTCGCTTCAATTATTCCCAAGGTCGTAGGGGCGTCGTCGTCGTCGTCGTCCGCAGCAGAAGAGTTGCATATCCTCCTCAGTGCTTGAGTGCGATGAATAGGCTGGATGGCTCGACCGGCTGCTGCACGAGATGACTGAATGTACCTTCGAAAATCTAGGCCAAGTCGAGGCCAAGCACAGAATAAAGTGTCGGGTTGAATTATCCTTTCTTGTTTGAGTAGATCACTCTACCACACGACAGATAGGAAAACAGGGGCCACATTATGCAACCAATACGAAACGACTTTTTCATACCAGCGTTTGATTCGAAAAACGCTTCGTTTCGATTTCTCCCAGGTTGATGTTGAATTTGGAATACGGTTTTGAATGTGGTTCAAACGTGTAAAATACGTTTTAATCATATTGACTGTAAGATCTTGTTTGTTCAATTGCAGTAAATCACAACTGCGCATGATTGGTTTGGATTTAATCAACAGAGCGTAATTTGGCAATCAAGCAAAAAAAAAACATCCAACACTGACATATGTATGTCTGAAAGCGGTATGCTTCAACCAAAGCTACTGTAGGTACATCATCAAAGAAACTGTCAACACACCAAACATAGAAAAGACGAACGACGCAAACGAGGCAAACAGAACGCGATAGAACTTACTTGAACCGAATGAATCTTTTTATCCGGACTTGGATAGCATACGTGTATGTATATTCATCGTCGTATTCGCTTTATTAGACTCTTTTGGAATGTCATCTGGTATCACTATATAAATGCGACTATGCTCGGGTCAGTTTTTCGCTTCTTCGGCAATATTTTCAGTACCAAGTTTGTGCTATTTATATACTTATTGATTAATCTATTCCATTCAACTTATTAATCTATTTCATTCAACTCATTTATAGCAAAAAAAGCGCAAGAGGTGGGATCTATACATAACATATGTCAAGTTATATATAATTGACTGGCGCAACTAATGTATGGCTATAACGCAACTACTGTTTTGAAGATGTTCTAAATGAATTCAATCCTTCCAACGAATGGCATTTGTTAATTTTTCCATTATCATTATTAGTTTTTTGTGCGAATAAAGTGTATCAACTGAGATTCCGTACTCAAAAACTTTGGTGCGGTTGAAAATTTATGGTGAATCTTTACATTCTACTTCTCAAAAACTCATTGACTCTTAGAAAAAGCTTTTTGCAATAAATTGAATTGCACAAAAATATCTGTATAAAATACCCCAATTTCGAAAGCATCTTATTTTTAGCAAAACAAATAGAATTTCAACCTTTATTTTTAATTATAATACTTCTACATAACGTGAATGAGATGATGAAAGTACAACTGCTAGTTTTTTTTTTCATTCTATATTAAAGTTATAATTCGGTATTGCAACTCTCAATTACTTGTTATAACACATTTATAACTGATTGTATTTGATGAAAACTTCCTAGCCTAAATGTTTTCTCAAACAACTCGGGAGTTCCGCAAGGCAGTAACCTAGGACCGCTACTGGTTTCGATCTTTTTAAACGACGTCGGCTTTCTGATACCATCAGGATGTCGCGTTTTCTATGCCGACGATACGAAAATCTAGAAATTTTATTAAAAGTCTCTCGGACTTCTGGGATCTCCAGAATATGTTAGGTATTTTTGCTGACTGGTGCTCAAGAAATTTTATAAGTCTAAGCATCGAAAAATGAAACATTATTTCCTATCACCGAAAAATCGAACCAATCGTGTTTGACTATGTTCTCTACGGACCCTGGTCTTGCTCGTGTAGAGCACATAAAGGAAGTCAACGTTTCCTTGGACTGCAGACTCACTTTCAGAATCCACTACAATGATACAATCTCCATAGCTAATCGACAATTGGGCTTTATTTTTGAGTTCCGTGATCCACTATGCCTCAGGCCACTCTACTGCTCGCTTGTGCGATTCTAATTGGAGTCAAGTTTAGTTGTTTGCTGCCCTTTACATGCTAGCTGGATGATTAGAATTGAATCCGTTCAACGCAAGTTTGTGAGATATGCTCTTCGTTTTCTCAACTGGCGTGTCCCAACGAACTTACCACCGTACGAGGAGCGTTGTCGTCTCCTGAGAATCGAACCATAACAGGTGAGACGGACGGTCGCTCAAGCTATGTTCGTTGGAAAGCTGCTTACGAGTGGCATTGACTGTCCAACACAGCTGGCGGCCTCTTCGTCAACGCGACTTTATGTTTTTTCGCCAGTCAATGTTTTTCGTAAGATCGTACGCAATGTCAACCGAGCGAGTAGAAGATCAACCATTGGTAATAGAAATATTGGTTGGCAAATGCTCACTACCGTAAGGATCTTGGATTACTTTCCACGAGCAATCCAACGATAGTGAACTCGAACAAAGTTAGAGGTCTAATCTGCTTACTCTTGCTGAAGGTTTGGCTACTCGTGTTGCTACCCTGGTGTTCAGAATTGTCATTTTGAAGATGTCGCACATGTCGTATATCAGGGTTAAGCGGATGTCGTCGCACAGTTCCCCCCAGCCTGTACCGTGAGAGATAAAATCTTCCAAGATCAACCGTGGCTCCAGCTAAGAATGAAACTTTTACGAGCAATCTCAGTTCTGAGGAATTTACCTCGAATGTTAACCTGAAATGCAACAACTTCAATGCCTGTTATCGAAGGTAGATCGATTCTGTAAAATGAATGGAGCTTTTTGATCCCGAGAAGCACCTCTCCATACGAATCTGTGCGGTATATCTGGCAATGCTGCATGCAAATCAACATAACAAGAGGAGGCAAGATTTGTTCGGTCCTTTTCGCAACAGAAAAAGCTTTTCGATATTATGAAATCATCAGATATGATGATATGTTGTTGAATAAAGCTACAAGAAGAGGTTTTAAAGTATGTGTTTGACACATAAAACCTATCAATGTTGCCTTCAGCGAATCATAATCAGTGATGGTCGGTGAGTAAACAACAGTAGGTTCGAGTTGTAAAGCTCTCATCTGCTTTTAGGTGATAATATTAAATTTGAAAGTCACAAGAGTAGAGGCCCGAAACGCCAAGTGAATTAGATATAATAAGATCCTTAATGCATAACTAAAGAAGTCACAGATTCAACTATTCTTATTGCAATCAGTTATGCTTAAGTACATCATTATCCCTTTCAATGAGCCTCTACATATTATCAACACTAATGACAGAACCTCTCCACGATTCGTCCCCATGCGACGCAAATGGATCCACATCGCAATGACAGCAACCCCTTCCCGAACAATAGAAAACCGATCCCTATATTATCCTTTCTAATTGAATGTGTGCTCGAGTTCGTTATCAACCTGTTCCAAAAGCCGCTCACACTTCACAGCCCTTGACGACGGCTTGCATATGAATCAGTCAAGCATTACCCATTTATTTTCCACTATGATACACCTCGAGTCGACAGTTGGTGCCAAAAGCTGCCAACGCAACCAAAAATCAACCACTGTTTCCCCTTTCCTTGAACCTCAAAAACCAAGAGGAGCGTAAATTTTCCAGGTTGGACGTCCCGTCAAACAGCAGTTGATGGGCAAATTATGCCTGCTCAGCTGTTTGAAAGTTGGAGATTATTTAGAATTCTGCACCCGGCAATATAGGCACCTAGTTGCCATCAATTTCGAGCGGATGCTGTGCTGTGAGCTGATCTAATGGCACAAGTGTCATTTGTGGTTTGGCAGTGAAGGGGCTATACTAAATCAAACGGTATAGCAGAGCGATGTGGTGCGGATTTTTTTCGTTGGCACCTTTCAATTAAACCGTCATGGAAGAGGAATACGAAGGGACCGGTTTCGGGAATGGTTAGTATTCATAGCACCGTACATCCTCTGGTTACGGTTCGCGGTATGTTACTGGCTACCGCCGCTGGGGAGTATGAGGTGGTGGAATTCCACTTTATTATTTGTACTGACTTCAATCTCCAATATCCAATCAAAAGTAGCTAAGTTGCTCGGAGCAAGGCAATAGTTTGTATTCGGTTGTTACTTTCCAGCTCAGAGAATACGTTCCAACTTTTGGATGTTGGAAGTTGCACTCTCTTTGGCCTTGAGCGACGGCATAGGAGTAAAGTATCCTGTAAGATTTGCTTCATAAAATAATCTTCGATTCCTTGCGTGTTCTCTGGAGCTGCAATCTGTTTTCTGTTCCTTCAGTTGTAGAACGCTGTTCGTGTACTACGTTTTAGTATGTTGTTACAGTACTAGACATAAGTGTAGAAGATCGATATTTTTTTCTCTGTCTCGGAAAAGTTCAAGGTGCTGTAACTTTTGTGCATGAGCATAAAAATTACTGAAATCTTGGCTGCAGGTAAAGCAAATATGCAAAATTAATCGGTGTAGTTTTGGGTCTGATAAACCAAGTCAAATACATCTTTTGTTTAGTTCCCTCTTCTTAAGTCGCTTGTTTGGTAAGGTTCAACGGTCTTAATACAACTTTACGGAGTCGGCATTCTTTAAGGACAATAGTACAATAACAATAAAATAAAGGAGAAAAATTCGAACCAGTTTCGTTATTCTGATGTTTCCTGATTGGTGAAAGATCCTTTTTCAAAACTACAACAGTTCTAAAGTTACAATTAGCTAATTTGTTTTCACCATTCAGAGTACTTTCCATTCGCAGTAAGACATGGTATAGAGAAGCTACCTCAGATAACCAAATTATTGGATGGAATCATAAAAGTTTGACATCGAATCTAAAAACCTGATGCATCGTCAACAAAATGTCAAATACATTAGCACAAAAAGAGCACGATTATGAAACTTTCCAGCATATAAATGACGTCACTGTTGAAACCTTTGCAAATGCACTATTATACCTATCACCCTTTAGATAAACATCAACTCATGTCAGACCATAGAAAAATCTCACACCTCTCATTCTTTCCCTGTATATATTTTTAGTAAAACCCGCCAATTCATGAGATGCTGTTGCAGTAATAGATCGTCATGTTCAGTTCTGTTCAACTCCTGCATACACCTTGAACCTGTAAGTGATTCTTGTTTTCAATCCATCAAAGACTTCAGAACAAACAAAAAAAAGCAAGACCAACACCGAAAACCATCATGAGAAAATAGCGAGTAGAAAAAGGCAAAGTCATCATCGATGTCGTTTCAGTGTGTTTGACCTTCATAGTCATTACAACTATCTGTTTTGTCTTCGTAGAGAAAAAAAAATAATAAGAATACAAAACCGACATGCTGCATTCTGATCATTAAAGAAAATGTTTTTCTGTTTCTTTCTTTCTTTCCTTCGTGCTTTCCCATGTTCATCTCGTTGTGAAACGTAAAACAATATAAATATAAAAAAAACAATCATCACATCCCAACAACTGCCTTGATCGTGTGTTCATCATGTTCTGCGTTCGCGTGACTTGTGTACAAACAAAACCTGTCTTTCACGCCTATCACTACTTCTACTACTACTACTACTACTACTGTCTTCGGTATTTTGAACGTACGTGTATGTGTATCTACGCTATTGTTCGTATCATGCTTGTTAACAGATTAATCAGCTGACATTAGTGCCGCAATTGTTTGAAAAGTAGCCTAGTAGTAGAGGACCGTTAATAGCGTAACCGTATTTTCAGCTCATCGCCATTCAGCATCATCATAGTCAACAGCTGTGGCTCCATCATCACAAGCCTACATAGCCACTAGAGCATCCATCTCAGATCCTTGTTAGTAACTATTGAAATTGATTCACTCACACACATAACACTGTAACTATAAGATTCGACGTATGTTATTCATTGAACAATCCTGCTCCATGTGTTTCCTCCGGACAAAAGTGTTGTTTTTAGGATTAGGATAATTATTCATGCATATGTAGTAGTTGCTGTCGTTTGTGCGTGTGAGTTTGTGTGAGATTCGAGATTTGACATATTTGATGATTACGTTTCAGTTTTGAGTTTTAAAAAATACATTATTTTAATCCAGTAACTAGTTAGTAATCATTACGCATTGTAAGTTTTATAGTGGTTTTAAAACATTCTACAAGTTTACATCATAGCTTTCATAGCTCTCATCAAACCAAAATTGTTACTTGGGACGTCGTCAGGGTTTAATAAAGTTCTTAAGTGCCCAGTTGTTTGCATTATGGTAAAAATTGGACACTAAACGACTGAATTTATTCTCTGTCGATTATGTACATACTCCTATTTTCATCCCCTCAATCGGGGGAAGGATTACCCATACAGGTAAAATGTATACAAAGTCCACTTTCCTCAAAACCGCGAATATGACTAATAGCAATCGACAATCAGTGAAAAATCATATGAAAGAAATCGTTTCAATAAAGGTAAATCAGGTTACTTATTATTTGTTGAAAGTAAGCAACTTAAGAAAAAAGGGAATCGTTGAGATCAGTTTTTAAAGGATTTTACATTGAAGCTGATACGTACGTACAATTGTACGAATATAACATCTTTTATATATTCGTTGCCAAATAGTGAATTAGTTGGACATGCCTCTCTTCAATTTGAATGAAACTTTGCATATATGTTGGTTGCCACATAAAATAACCTTTTTAAAAAGTTGCCCTTTTTCCGGAAAATAAGTCAAAGTTTTTACACCCAATTTGTGACAAATAGATTTTGCTCTGCCTGGTCTAACCACCTTGCTCGTTGTGCTCCTCTGCGTCTTGTACCGGCCGGATTCGAGGCAAACACCATTTTTGCCCGGCATTCTTACAACGTGTCCCGCCCATCGTACCCGTCCAGCTTCCGTGACTTTCTGGGTTCGCCATAGAGTTGCGCCAGCTCGTGGTTCATCCTTCTCCTCCATACACCGTTCTCGAAAAACCCCGCCAAAGAACTCGTCGTTCGAAAACACTCAGTCCTCCTCGAGCAACATCCACGTCTCGTGCCCGTAGAGATCTACTGGTCTTATCAGCGTCTTGTACATGGTATATTTAGTACGTGTGTGAAGTTTACCGACCTCCAGGTCGAATTTCTCTGCTGCAGTTGTTATCCGACATCACCAATGATCCGAGGTACACAACTTCATCCACCACCTAGAACTCATCTCCGTCAATTGTCACGCTTCTGCCTATGCGAGCCCTATCCCGCTCGGTTTCGCCAGCATACAGATATTTTGTCTTCAATGAATCCCCCTTAATCCAACCTTCTCTGCTTCACGTTTCAGCCTGGTGTATTGCTCCACTATGGCCCGAAACGTTCTTCCGACAATGTCCACGTCGTCAGCGAAGCAGAAGAACTGGCTGGACTTATTGATGATCGTGCCTCGCATGTTAAAGCCCGCACGTTTCATAACACCTTCTAGCACAATATTGGACAGAAGGCAGCAATCCGAGTAGCACACTTTCATCACAATAAGTTACAGCAATTTGTTTATGACTGAAATAAGTCGTATATAAGTTTCTACAATTGATTTGTGACAAGCGTGCTACTAGGGAAAGACCATTGCCTTGTCGAAGTCCTTTGAGAGTTTCAAATGGGTCCGATAACGCACCCGATATCTTCACGCAACACTTTACACCATCCATCGTAGCCCTGATCAGTCTGGTCAGCTTTCCGAGAAAACCGTTCTCGTCCATAATCTCTCATTGCTCTTCACGGTCAATATTATCATAAGCGCCCTTGAAATCGATGAATAGGTTTTTTTTTCCTTTGAATTGTTTTTCGTCGATCTTGTTTTCCGTGCTGAGCACCAATGCTACCGACGCCAAGGAGACAGCTCCCACACCTGGACCCTACCTATCGACACATCAACTCATGAACCGGGGATCAACGGCCTTACTTCCCGGCGGCGCGGGATTGAACTCAGGCCTGCTGGGGAGAGAGGTAATCACGCTTACTTGTACACCACCGGCCCCGCTTGTCGATGAAAAGGTGGTACGTAGGAACTTGATATTCACGACACTTTTGGAGGACCTGCCGCAACGTAAAGATTTGGTCCGTAGTCAATCGTCCGTCCACAAAACCAGCTTGATAACGTCCAAAAAAATATGCTTGCTAGCGGCGATAGACGGCGAAAGATGATCTGGGAAAGCACTTTGTGGGTCGCGTTGAGAATAGTGATCGCTCGATAGTTCTCACATTCTAGCTTGGTGCCTTTTTTATATATTGGGCATATTACTCTCTCCTTCCACTCCTCCGGTAGCTGTTCTGTATCCCAGATCCGGACTATCAGTCGGTGCAGACAAGTGGCTAACTTCCCGGGCCCATTTGAATAAGTTCCGCTCCGATACCATCTTTACCTGCTGCTTTGTTGTTCTTAAGCTGCCGGATAGCATCCTTAACTTCTCCTATCGTGGGCGCTGGCATGTCCCCCTCATCCACTGTACCGAAGAAGCCATTCCTCCTGCTGCCTTGGTCCTCTGCCTCTGCGCCAAACAGATGTTCATCGTAGTGCTGCTTACACCTTTCAATCACCTCACGTTCGTCCGTCAAGATACCCCCTTCCTTATCCAGACACATTTCGGCTCGCGGCACAAAGCCTTTGCGGGATGCGTTGAGTTTCTGGTAGAACTTGCACGTTTTGTGAGAACGATAAAGCTGCTGCATTTCTTCGTACTCCAGCTCTTCCAGGTGGCGCATCTTATCCCGGAAAAGATGGTTTTGCTGTCTTCGCTTCTGTTTGTAACGCTCCACATTTTGACGGGTTCCTTGGTGCAGCATCCTCGCCCGCGCTGCGTTCTTCTCGTCCAAAACCGTCCACTCCTCGTCGAACCAATCGTCGATTCCGCTTGATAAACCCAATGCAAACTGGGTCAGGAACCGTAATTAGCAAGACAAAACCTCTAGCGCATTGGGTTTGCATTATATTGAAATGGTGTCTTTGGCAAAGTTTCTCGACTTAACATGCGTCTTCATCTGGCAATGGAAATTAATTCCAATTTTATCCGCATAGATGGTGCTGCGATATTAACTTTCTTATCTCACATGCTAGAGGTTTTGTGTCTTGCGCAAAGTTGTAGAACATTAAAAAATATAAAAATATGCTCGAAAATTCAAAGCTCTAGGTTTTCAAACAACAAAGATATAGTGAATATTGTAAAATTTAACTGAAATTTACGTTTTTTGTACTATTTTCCATACAAACGACAAATCCTTCATTTTTAACGCCGTGTATCTTTTAAGTCGGATAATTTGCAAGTTTCAAGGAAAAGTTCTCAATGTTTTGGGTCGATACAAGCGAAATGTTAGCCAAAATAGTGAAAATTACCATGATTTTCATAATCCGGTTTCTCGAAAAGTAGCAAGTTTTAGCAAAAAGTCATTTACTTTCTGAAATGTACCATTTATCATCAATCAAAGGTGAAAGTTTGCCGGACATATAATTTTATATATTTGAGATATCTGAATTCATAGACTACAATGTTTATTCAAGCAGCGTTCGCCAACGCACGGCTTGCTGGCTGCATGCGATGGAAACGATAGAATATGTCTCTTATGCTTCGCTAACTGCACGTTGGCGAACGCTGTACTAATGTATGCACAAAGCTTCTTCATGTTCATTCTCGAACATGTGTGCTTGTGTGATGAGATATCTAGATTCAAAGTATTTTTTTTTAACTCTAACAACTACCAGTTATCTTGCATTGTCGATTATTGCAACAGCATTTGCACGGGTCCTGGTAATTGCTTTTTCTTGGTCTGAGGAAACTGTTTCTGCACTGTCATCACCGGTTCAGAGGTCAGCTAAAGTCGATGGAATACGGCCTCGATTTTTGCAAGACGACTGAATTGTCGAGAATGCTACTCCCGATATTTTCTGATGGATTTGTTTCGTCGCTCTTGCGCCTCTTCGGATAATAAACCAACCGGAATATCACAATGGCTTATGATTGTCGGGCCATGCACCAAGACCCTGTGTACCGTAGGTGGCAAAGTGTAAAAACTATAATAATGGACAAGCTTCTAGTCTCTTCTGCGTAGGTTTCGAATGCCTTTACGTCGATTTCAAGCTTCAGCAGCGCCGTTAATGGCTACTTTCACGTTGCTCCAGCAGTCCTCAAGAGGGGCTTCGGTGAGCTCTGCTTCATCCCGCAATGCTGCGTCGAGGCATTGCGCGTAATCAGTTGCGACTTCGGGCAGCTTCAGTCACTCCAGATTGTACCGTGGCGGGCGTCGGTACCAAATGTTGTTGGCAACGGAAAGTTTTTGGCGCACCTTAATCATTAGAAGGTAGTGGTCCGAATCGATATTTGCGCCGCGATAGGTTCTGACGTCGGTAATGTCCGAGAAGTGCCTTCCGTCGATCAAAACGTGGTCGATTTGCGATTCTGTCTGCTGCGGTGATCTCCAGGTGTACCGATATGGGAGGCTATGCTGGAAGTAGGTACTACGTATGGCCATGTTCTTAGAGGCGGCGAAATCGATGAGTCTAAGGCCGTTGGCGTTCGTTAGCTGGTGAGCGCTGAACTTTCCTAAAACCGGTCTGAATTCCTCCTCCTGGCCGACCTGAGCGGCAAGATCACCGATGACGATTTTGACGTCATGGCTTGGGCAGTTGTCGTATTCCCGTTCCAACTGCGCCTAAAAAGCGTCTTTATCGTCATCGTCACTTGCTCAGTGAGGGCTGTACACGTTGATTATGCTGACATTGAAGAAACGGCCTTTGATCTTCAACCTGCACATTCTTCTATCGATTGGCCAACACTCAATCACGCGCTTCTGCAAGCTGTACCCAGCTCATGTGTATCGACGCAGCTCTGGTAGATGGTATAACTATCTCTATACGTATATACCGATGATCCCTTCCAGCAAACCTCCCACAACGCTAAAATTTCGAACTTGCGGACCCTCAATAAATCTGAAAGAATGCGAAGAAAGAAATTGAGAGACTTGCAGTTCCATGTTTCGAGTTTCTAATCGTTATTTCGTTTTCGTTACATGGGTCTATACCAATCGTTCCGGTCCGTATTTACATTGCTTGCTTTCTGTAATTTATTTTTATTTTACGGCTGGTTTGTAGGACCTGCACCAACCCTGATTGTCTCGCCAGAGGACTATCGTACACAGCACTGTTTAGAGTCCATGCTGGCACTAGGACGTTGATCAGCCGCTCCTAACATGGAGAACAGATGCCGTTTTGCCGTTTCCATGGCGAAAAGACGCTCTCCTAGTAGCACGCTTGTGACGTATCGGTTGTAGAAACTTCTTTACAACTTATTTCAGTCATAAACAAGTTGCTGCAACTTTTCTTAACGGAAGTGTGCTACTCGGGTCGAAGACTGCACTCTCCGGAGAGAGGAGTCACCCCTTTCTTGTCAGCATACGACCAAGGTCCCACCGGGGTTGGTTACCCCATCTTTTCTATGGTTACTCGTACCCCAGCCTGCACCGCGGGGAAGTTGGGATAGGAGTAACTGGACAAGAGGCTAAGTGACCACGCCCACAGAGGTGTTGGGGTCTAATTTATACCTGCAGATACGCGATGCATCGATGGTACGCATTGTCCAGCCGTTTGCCAGCCAAAACAGATGCCGTCTATACGGATTTAAAGGCCGCTTTTGATCGAGTTGATCATGCTATCCTGCTAGCTAATCTGGAAAAGCCTGGTGTGTCACAGGGCTTCATTCGTTGGTTCAAGTCATACTTGAAAAAACCGAGAACTCTGCGTGAAAATCTGAGCAGCACAATCAAACTCTTTCACCTATACATTGGGCCGTTGCTATTTTCAATCTTCATCAACGAGGTTGGATTGATTATTTCGGTTGGCTGTCATTATTTCTATGCAGATGACATCAAGATTTATGCGGTCGTTCGAAGCCTTGCTGACTGCTTACAGTTACAGCATATGATCGAAAACTTCGAGGATTGGTTTTCCAGGAGCTTCGACTTGTTGAGTATTCAAAAATTCAGCATCATCTCGTTTCATCGCAAGCAAAGGCCAATCATGTTCAACTATACGATCAACAATTAACCTTTTTTTAATTTGTGTGCAGTACTCACGATCTAGGAATTACACTTGATTCGGGAATTACATTCAAGCTACTCTGAGATCATCGCTAAAACTAACAGACAACTCGGGTTTTTGTTCAAGATTGCTGATGGATACCATGATCCAACATGCCTGAAAGCCCTGTACTGTTTTCTAGTGCGTTCAGTATTGGGATTTGGAGATGTCATCTGGTGCCCATACCAAGGGATTTGGATAGCGAGGATCGAATCAGATCAGAAAAAAAATCGTACGTTATGCATTACGCCACCTCTCGTAGAACGATCCAGTCAATCTCCCACCATACGAACATCGCTGCCAACTTTTGGGCCTCGATATATTAGATACATCGTTGCTAAATTATTTTTAGGCGATATCGACTCTCCCAGTATGCTAGGAGAATTGGAAATTTATGGTCCTGAAAAATCATTGCACACAAGGAATTTCCTCCATCTTGGGGCACGCACAGCAAATTATGGCGTGCTTGATCCAATCAGGTTAATGAATGCTAGTTTTTACCGCTTCTACGACTACTCTGATTTCAAAATTTCTACGTTTGCGTTTTGGAACCGAATACAACGAAATCTGCACGAGGGATGTACTGAACTGAAAATTGGAACAACTCGAGGTATATTGATGAGCAAAACTTCATTATGCTACAGTTTGCTTCCAACGATGGACTATGCCCGAGACGGCTAATACATAGGTGTAACAGTCGGAAGAAGTGTTAGTTTGTTTACTTAAATGAACCATGCCCATTTTCTTATGGCATGTTTGCTATAAGAAATGCGCCTCGTGTTTATTAGCGAATTTCACATCAAAGATTGATTAATTGAGTAGGAAATCAGTTTGGCACGGCATTTGTGACCAGCATACACCTTCCGGTAGTATGAAACAGGTCAAAAACTGTTCAAATCCGCAGATAAAATTTTTGTTTTGAATTTCTGTATAGCAAAATAGTGAACTTTTCGTGAACATTAACGGCAAAGAACTCACCAACACTGGGAGACTGTGAGTTCCTGCCCACCTGTCATAAAACCGTCTCGGACTATGCCAATAATACATTCTTATGCTTCTGACCAGGGCGTCACAATATCATGTTCAATCGACCAAATCGATGCGACGAAAAGACTTATTTTTCTGTTAAAGTCGAACAGCTTCGCAGCATTCTAGAACCTCAGTCGGCGTACACAAACAAATGTTCAATCGCTTGTCTCTCTTTCTCTCGTCGCTCCATTGTTCTTTCTTTCCAGCTTCGGTGAAACGGACGAGCGAAAGAGCACTCGACTTTGATAGCTTTGTCTTTCATGAAACACATCAACAGAGGTTTCATGACGTATATGACGGAAAATGAAAATATATATTTAAAGCATTTCTCACATGCAAACACTTGAAGATTACACGTAATATGATTGATTTATGTTCCACCCATATATTTATCTAAAATACTACAAGGGACAGTTCTATGGGGTTGTACGCAATGGTGACGTAGGACTACGTGGTTTTCTATAATAAATCTCATTTGTTAACTGCAGCAGGAGCTTGTGTTTTGTGTTGGAATAGGAATTTGAGCGGGGTTCTCTCTGTTTATACTCCTTAGTATGTCGCGCTTGACATAGATGACCCACAGCAACTCACGAAGAGCTACTAATTCCGATCAATATCGGTGTGGCTTCTTCCTCCTTCTATGGATGCTCATGTGGGCTGCAGCTCGCTGCTTTCAGGTAGCCTTTCGTTGTACTGAAGATCACTGTTCAACGCCACGCGCCGAAAGCAGTGCTGCTGTTGCTGATGATGATGCCGATGACCGGACACCGCCACACACGGTGATTGCGGAGAACCTTTCACTGTGTACTGGAGAACACCACCACTCACCACGCGGTGATTGAATAAACACCGTTTGATAAGACCGAATTGAATTCATCTTTGAAATCTGTGTTAGGGAAATCGATTTTCCCAAGCAATCGGTGATAATTTCAATTATCATAGCAACAGTTGCACATTCATGCAATTTTCAATATTGACAATTTAGAAAAATGAAAAAGTCTTAAATTTAACAGATGCGTAGGAATATTTCTGATCGATTGCTGATAAAATTATTGAAATTGCTCCAGGGGCAGCTGAGTTATTAACGCTCAAAATCTTTCACAATTTTGCTACATGTTCCATTTTCGGTTTTCACAAAGTGTACCTCCATATAGAAATCACAGACGTAGTCCTACGTCAAAAATATTAACAAAAATTGGACATTATGCATTTTGAACAAATTGAAAGAGCGGTGATAGAGTATCGGTGAAAGGGATTGATAGCCATGATGAGGTTTCATTTAACTACAAAATCGACGTTGCTTTCTTTGAAAGCGATGAGCAAAGCAACGACAAGAAGATCCACAGCCAGCCTTTCCTTCTAAGCGTGTTTCTTTTTCATTTTCGTTTCTTGCTGATAGTCTAGCTAGGCGTTACAGAAATGAAGCATTGAACACGTTGTATGAAAGAAACGAAAATCGAGTTCATTTTAGAGCTTCGAAAATGTAGAGCCCTGCTTCTGACTGCTGTTAATATTTGTTGAATGTAATGTTTTTAATTTGGTTTTTGTAATGTGCATTTTGAAAATATGTATTCTGGCTTTTCCTTATCAAATTACCAAATTTAATTAAGATAACACAAATTCAGATGAGAAATATTAAATAGATAAATAAATAAATTAAACCTAATATCTTCAACTGATTTACTTCTCTAGAAGAGATTGGGAGATTTCCCATGTTCACAATTTCTACATTCGTACTGCTCAAGTATGCAATTAAACTGGTTAAGACTCATGGATTAATATCTGAGCAACATTACTTACTTACTTAACGATCCTGCGCACCTCCAGGGATGCAAAGGGCCTTTGTGAAAGATTTCCATCCTGGGCGATTACTAGCTTTGGCCTTGACCTGTGCTCAAGTCAAATTTCGGTCAACGTTCTTAATTTCACTGTTTAGGATCCGCCGCCACGAGCCTCTGGGTCTGCCTCTGCTGCGATGTCTTGCTGGATTCCAGTCCAGTGATTGCTTGCAGATTTCCACTTCCGTTCACAAATTTCTGTCTCGATCGGCATCTGATGGCAAAAACGATGAAGCTCGGAATTTGAGATCCAATTGTGGGGCCACCAAGCACGAATTATGTACCGCAGGCATCGGTTGATAAACACCTGCAGCTTTTGAGTGTTCTCCTGTGATACACATCATGTTTCACTGGCGTATAACAACACAGACTTCTCGTTTGAGTTAAAAATTCGGAGTTTGGTGCGTCGACTGATCTGATTTGCTCTCCATACATTTCGCAAACTGGCAAAACAGTCCTCGCCTTCTTAATCCGTGTACCTATCTGTATGTCGCTCTTGGTGCCGCCGTCCGACGCTGCCAAGATATTGGAAGCTTTCGACTTTCTCCACTGCCTGCCCAGCTACCGTGAAATTGGAACGGTTTTCCGTGTTGTCATCCAACGATTTGATTTTGTTGACGTTGATGGTTAGACCTGCTTCAGAGGAGCGTTCCACAAGGTCGTCAAGCTTACTCTGCATGTCAGAGCGTCGTTGTGCTAATAACGCAACATCATCAGCCAAACCGAAGTCGTTGAGATGCTCCATAGTAATAGGCTGCCACAGCAACCCACGGTTCGGTACACGGTCAACGGCGAACGGGAACAGTAGCGATGATAATATACATCCTTGCCTCACACCCGTGATTACCCGAATCGGATCAGGCAAAGCTTCGTTGTGCAACACTTTGCATGAGAAAGCCTCGTACTGGGCTTCGATGAGGTTGACGATCTTATCAGGGACTCCCTTGCGTCTCAGAGCACCCCACAAGTTTTCGTGGTTAAGTCGGTCGAAAGCTTTTTCGTAGTCAATACGTACAGGGACTCTTGGAACTAATCGACCTGCTCCAAGATGAGGCGGAGCGTGACAATATGGTCCACACAGGATCTTCCAGCACGGAATCCTGCTTGCTGTCATCGGAGAGTCGCGTGATGGAGCTTAAGTGTTGACGCAAGTAACGCGCCTCACCCTTGGTGGATCATGCCGAGATGTTGATGGTTGGTTGACCGTTGAAACTTTGAGAAGTTGTTCAAAGTGCTCAAACCAGAGTTTCAACTGGTCAGTTGTCGGTGAGCAACTGTTCAGTCGCGGCTTTCACAGGCATCCCTGGGTTGATCCTTACCCCGCTCAGGCGTCGTTAAATATCATAGAGGAGGCGGATAACGCAAGTTGCTGTGGCCTTCTCCCCTTTATCAGCCAGGGAGTCCACCCACGCTCGATTGTCCCGTATACAGGAACGCTTAACTTCCCTCTCTAGAGCTGAATACTGCTGACGGGCCTCGTTCTTGGCTCCTCGGGTCCGTGCTCGCTCTATCGCGAATTTTGCTTCTCTCCGCTCCTCGATCTTCCTCCAGGTTTCATCGGTGATCCACTCCTTCCTCTGAGTGCACAGCTCACCCAGGTTATTCTTGCTTGTTTCAATAAAGGCATTCTTGACGCTCGTCCACTGTTCTTCTATCGGGTGTTCAATAAAAAATGAGAATGATTTCAATATCTTTCTGTAATTACAGTAAAGCATCGCGACTAAGTTGCGTCGTACGGCTGACCAGAGCCCCTTCTACAATATTCATTTACGTTGTTTTGAAGAATAAACATTATGTATTTAATTAAAAATACTGAATTCGTTTAAGTTTTTTTTTACTGGCTATATGGCTGAATTTTTTTATTTTTTATTGAACATCCGTTACGTTGCCACTTTCCGGAATATTAGCTGCGCGAGCCTCGAGTTCTTCGACGAACGATCTCTTCACTGCTGGGTCTTCCAGTCGGCGTGTGTTGAATCGCCGCCCGAGTCTCTCCTCCCGCCGTTGAACCCGTGCAATGTGTAGGTGGATCTCACCGACCAGGAGGTGATGGTCAGACGCGATGTCAGCGCTGCGTTTATTCCGAACATCAAGAAGGCTCCGTCTACATTTTCGGCTGATGCAGATGTGGTCGATTTGGTTCTCTGTACATCCATCACGGGACACCCATGTGACTTTATGCACTGGGCGATGGGGGAAGAGCGAACCCCCGATCACCATGTCGTTGTTCCCACAAAACTCTGCAAGCAGCTCGCCGTTCTCGCTCATATCTCCGAGACCATGGCCTCCCATAATGCGCTCATAGTCCGAGTTGTCGGAGCCAATCTTCGCATTGAAGTTGCCTGTGTAGATCTTGATATCACCTCTTGGAGTCTTATCCACGACAGCATTCAGTTGACTGTAAAATTTCTCTTTGTCCTGCAATTCGGCAGCATCGGTTGGCGCATAACATTGGATTATGGTAAGGTTTCGGACCCGTGTTCTGAATCTGGCAACGATTATTCTCTCATTGATAGGTTCCCACTTGATGAGCGCAGCCTGTGCTTGGGCGCCAAGCAGAAAGCCAACTCCACGATGTCGCGGAGCGTTTTCACCTCGCATACCAGAATATAAAAGTACCTGTCCCGAAGGCAGCTTGTGTTCTCCAAAGTTCGGCCAGCGGACTTCATCAGAATTTCTAACTCCATACGGTGGGCCTCACTGGCGAGTTGTGCCAGTTCACCCTGTTGGGCTAGCGTCAGTACATTCCATGTTCCAATTCTTGTCCGTTGTTTAACGCTAAAAGTCGTTGCCATAAAATCAGTTCGTAATCTTTCACTATAGGTTTCTGTAACAATTTGAAGATTTCGGAGACAGTAGATGGTTGACCTAAGGTCTCCTATCCGCCGTAATGGGACTGCCATCTTGGGTATAGCTTTTGGGGAGAAGCATTTCGTATTCAGCCGCTGGATGCCAGTCAGACGCTCGGGTTTTGTAAGCCACATCCTCCGAAAAGGATGCAGCTCCCCCCTCCCTGTCAGCATACGATCAAAGTTCCCACCGGGGATGGTTACCCGATCTTCCCTAAGGTTACTCGTACCCCAGCCGGCGCCGCGGGAAGGAAGGGATAGGAATTACTGGGCAAGAGGCTAAGGACCACTTTCACTTGCGTGACGGGTCTATTTTATAACCTTCAAGTACGCGAAGTACCGGTAGTACGCATTATCCCAGTCATTTGCCATCCTCTACCAATGTAACATTGCAGGTTTTATCGCGGTTTTATAGCATTCTACAAGTCTAAATCATGGTCTACCGAACCCTCATAAAACCAAAATTGTTACTTGGGATAAGCAATATTGCATCATTGCAAATGTGGGTGTCTAGAGTGCCTGGTCCCTTCTAGAATGAACCGAGCCCCCTTCAGATTTGATTTGTGATTTATAAAAAAAAAACGGCAATTTAAATTATATAAATTATCAAAAAATTGGAGTGGGCCAAGAACCCTAGGCACCCTCATTAGCTACGCCAATGACCATGTTATAAATAAACTGAACAATGGACGTACTTAATTACGTCAATTATATCACCATTAGGATTTTCAATACATTCCTTCCGTTTAAAAAACTTATGTTGATTAAATTGTAGATAGTTCAATTCCAAATACAAGTAGACTATTGTTTCCATTTTGGTTCTTATTACAACAAAGTTTGGACTGTGTTTATTTTTTTAACCAGTAGTTATGTATCGTAATTCCTTAGTTAACAAACATCATCCGAAGTAGTGCTTACCGAAAATAAAATAAAATTGAACCGAGTGAATGTGTGCTTGCTTGATTCCTAGTTGTATGTACATAAGTAAGTGAAATCGCATCCAAATTGCCATAACAAAATTTCCAGTTCGCTTCGTTTGCGCCTCCTGGAGTGGTTCCTTGAGGGTACCGCATCAGGCAAATCCGAACGAGCACTCTGCTCTGTATGTGTGCTCCTGTAAAACATGAAATTCAGGAAGAGCTCCCTGCTAGCAGGAAGTATGTGACAAGGAAGAACAAGAAGTTAAGAAAAAAAAAACAAGAAGAACGAAAGAAGCAGCCGTAGATCAGCTCAGCTCAGCTGCAAAAGAAGAGATAGGAAGTGCAGTCTAGTGCAGAAAGCGTAATTTAAATTATGCGCGATATCACGATGACAATGATGACGACGACGACGATGATGATGACGCTTTGTAATACAAATGCAGGACCACCAGCGTACCCATCTCTGTTTTTCGCTCTCGTGTCTCCATCTATCGGTCTGGTGAGCGTAGAATATCCTTTTTGAACAGGGCGATAGCGAGTGTATTTAGTGCACGTCAATCCGATATCAAGATGTCATGATGGTGATGATGTTGATGACAATAATGATGCCTATGTTCGTACTCACGTTCTGCTACGCTCTCTCTCTCTCAAGCTGTTCGTCCTATAAGGTGATGATGTTTGAGTTTTGAGTTTTATTAATGAAATTAAGTGCAAAGATAATTTTAGAAACATAATCGCTGTCAAGTGCTTGTCATGTAGTTCGTGGCTCCCCCCAGGCTGTGCTGACGATGGTGATGATGATGGGGTGGAGCGGTAAATCTCGTTGCGAAGGAGTGTGTGTGTTTTGTATGTATGGTTATGAGTATTTTGATACGGTGAAGATTTGCTGTCGATGGAAATGTGATTTGAGCGTGCTGAACGAGATGAGATAATGAAATTGTGTGGATGAATGTGATCATTTTATAGCCAATTTAACAAGCTGTGTGGTTCAGTCACCTGTAAACTTGAGCGATGGGGTTTTCCAATGAAGTGGATCGTTGGTAGATTCGAAAACAGATTTCATGGGAGTTAAAATTCAGGGTTGTGAAACGCGTTAAATCAGGGAAGCCCAAAAGGCGGCCAGCCGCCGTGTTTTGTATGCAGTCTGCTGGCTACTTCTTACATACACTCAAAAAATTCCACACGTCATCATCTTGTGTTTCACACTTAATTAAGCACTTAGTGTGAAACACATGTGCGAATCTTTTGCTGTGAGCCATGCCTCAACACTATTGGTTCGAACATACTTGGAGTCTATGTGTCTCACATGGTGATATCAATAGCTTTGCACATCATAGTTCAATGTTCAACAATATTCTACTTTATCGACATCTTCTTCTATTTTCTTTATTAGAGTGACTTTCAGTCAGTGACTGGTTCGTCACTTTCTATCGACTTCTACTTTACCGACTCCAAAATTGATCGAATCGACAAATATATAAACAAAGCTGCCAGAGGGCAGAGCTTAAACATGCCTTTTTGATGGGTCTGATTCGGGAATTGATCCTGGACTGACGGGGGTGTGCTGTTGCCGTTGTCTTCGTTCGATCTCACTGCGCCACGGTTGTTCTCATATATGAGGCTGGTGGGATGGAAGCATGAAGTCACAACTCATGTTTTCGATGTTAACCTTGCAGAACAAGCAATTCACATCGCATTAAAATGCAAAACACTTCAAATCCATCTGTTTTAAATAGTAGTGTGATGATGATGATGGTCCCACCTCTTACCCCTACAAAGGTTTGAGCTGGACGATTTATCTTTAAGATAATTAAATATGACATTTTAACCAGGTTGGCAAACAAAATCGAACTGGTTTCAGTTACAGATATAAATTCCCTCTAGAGTTTACAGTTGCTTCACAGCGATATAAATGTGGAAAAGCTCAGGCGTCCACCTCTTAGTTCGCCTTTTTGTCCACCTAAAATATTCATAAGTATTACAAGCAATCAAGAGTTAATGAACAATCAACAAAGCATCCTATTACACTAGTAACCCCGCAATCTGATGCTATCATATCATCAACATTTGCCAGAAAACTTACTATTAATTCAAGGTATCTTCCAAATAAGCTTCAAAATTGCATTTTTTTTATCAAATGTTAAATTCAGTCCTCTATATCCGTAATACGCGCGCGAGGCTCAAACCTTTGTAGACTACTATTTTATATTACTACTACTATTAAATCAAATATCAAAAATCCATCATCACCATCGTGGCGAACAAAATAGTTTTTGCAGTGCTACAATAATTATTAAAAAGTCGTTATAACAGCTATCCATACAAAATAATCCGTTAAATATAACTTCGTCAAGATACATAATTTGTCAATTCATAAAAAAAATCACTGGATAACCGTTCAAAAGACAGTTTTAACGTGTGAAATGCAATGTCTCTTAAATTCTGCTAATGTTGTTGAACGTTTAATGTGTCTAGGCATCGAATTGAAAACATTTATTCCTTTAAAAAATAATGAATTCTGTGAAGCACAAGTCAAGAAATGTGGTGTTCTTATTTCATCCGCGTTTCTAGTATTATATCTATGATAGTCACTTCCTCTTTCAATTCGATCACACAAATATCGAGGCAGCAAAACGTTAACTTCTTTAAAAATGAACACCATAGTCAAATATACAATTCTTTGCTTCACCGGCAACCATTGTAAGGCGTCTGCATCAATGTTGAGGAAGTGAATCTATTACATCTCAAAATCAAACGCATTATTTTATTCTGCAAGCGCTGTAATCTCGATATTTGTGTTCCATTGGACAGAAATAAAATGGATGGGCAAAAGTCTAGATGAGGAGAGATGATTGATTTGTATAGCTGTATTTTACTGGCAATAGTTAAATCGTTTTTCAATCGACATAGAATTTCATACTTCTTGGCAATTTTCTTGATGACATTGTCAATGTGAGAGTTGAACTTAAGTTTGTCATCAATAATCACGCCAAGATATTTAATCTACTGAACGAGATCGATAGTCTCATCATCAATTACAACAGAGACGTTCCCATTTAATCGATTCCGCGAAATCACCATAAATTTAGTTTTACTTGTATTCAATTTTAACTGCTTACACTTCAACCATCTACTAAGATACTGCAAATCTTCATTCAAGTGTGAGACGGCAACTTTTAAATCCTTAGCTGCAATGAATAACACAGTATCATCTGCAAAAAGATTAATGTCGCAAAACCGTAAAACACGTCGCAAGTCATTAATATACATAATAAATAAAAGGGGCCCTAATACACTTCCCTGGGGCACTCCAAAGTTGTTCCCCACGGGACTGGAAACAGAATCATTAAAAACAGTCCGTTGAGTTCTGTCAGACAAATAGCTTTCAAACCATTTATATGCAGCACTCGTAATTCCAAAGCGCTTGATTGTACTTAACAGTAAGGGCCTAGAAATTGTTTCAAAAGCGCGTTTCAGATCCAAAAAAACAGCAACAATCGTATCTTTACGCTCCAAGTTGTCTTTCCACTTTGCTAACACCAAATTCAATGCAGTTTCACAAGAATGACCTTCCCGATATCCCGATTGTTCTGGTATCAACAAAGAGTTGCTATTCAAATACTCCAACAGCTGGCCTTTAACAACAAGTTCTAAGATTTTCTCTAATGTGTGCAACATGTTGATGGGACGAAACTCTTCGGCTTTAATCGTTCCAGCAACTTTTTGAATAGGAATCACTAAGGATTCCTTCCAAATTTGTGGCACATGTCCATTCTGCAATGATTCATTAATAAGGTCCAGAGAGATGTGGCCAATGATATGAAAGGAATCTTGAATAACTCTAGCATTAACATTACCTACTCCAGCCGATTTTCCTAATGAAAAACAAATAACTCTAAGTTCATCTAATGTAATTGGGTGAAAAACTTCAAATCTGCAACTACTATTACCTGGCTGTTTTATTTCGTCAGGTTCATCGACCAATTCAATAGATTGATTAATCAATGAAACACTGTCTACGAAATAATCATTAAACTTAGCCGCAATTACTTGTTCTGACTGTTCTAATGTGCCATTAAAAGTTATGGACCGCGGTTTGCAATTACTAGGTTTCAATAAAGATTTCAAAATTTTCCATAACTCTTTGCTGTTGTTTTGATGCTGTTCAATCTTCCTTTGAACATATTCACAACGAGTTTTCTTTATCGATTGTGAATACTTATTACGCGCGATTGTGAACCTAGTCAAATAATTGTCATTATTAGATCTACAAAACTTTTTGTACCATTTGTCCCTTTTCCGTTTAAGACGCAAAAGATCCAAATTATACCAGCTGTTCAAGTTTTTCAAAGAAACAAACTTTTGCTCAACTAGTTGATTGGTACACGTTTTCAAAGCGTTATTAAGAACAGATTCATCTAAGTTACCTTCCGCGAATGGAAAATCCAGGCTTCTCTCAACAAGATTTGAAACAGCTTGCTTCGAATATTTTCTCCAGCACTTCAATTTTACAAAATTATCGTTATCGTTAACATGGTCTAAGACATTAATCACTAAAGTCTCATGATCGGTTATTTTCAAATCAGTATCCGTAACTGAACAAATGGAATCAAAATTGGAATAAACGTGGTCAATTAAAGTTCTACTGTTGCTGGAAATATGCGTATATTCATTTACCGTTTGCTTTAAATTAAAAAACTCAGCCTAACGCTTCAAACGATTCGAATTTTAGTTATCACGCCAATTAATATTAAAATCACCAGCCAATATATTTAATTTACTAGAATCAAGGAATGCCTCGAGCCAGTTCTCTAAAACTTCAACAAAACGCTGGTCACTAGAACTGGGAGAATGATACAAAACACCATAATTACCCATCTTCATGTCACGTACAACTGTAATGCCCAACAACCAGTTGCCATCAATAACTTCTTTGGTACGAAGGTTGAATTGAACTGATTCTTTGACATAAATAGCAACACCGCCAGTGTGTCTAGAATGTGATAAACAAGCAGCAACAATATATCCCGGAATACTATACTGATCAAAAGCTTCAGTTTCTTCAATATGAGTTTCAGATAATAAAACTAAAAGAGGACGTTTTTCCTCAACAATCTGACGTAATGCTACGTAGTTTGTTGACAACCCCGCAATATTCAAGTATAAAAAATCGAATTGATTCACATTCCTGGAACTTGGCTGCTATTTATTGAAACGCAAGCTGCTTTTCTTCTGATCAAAAAGTCTTTTTTAGAGCAAACATTCTGAGGTTAATGCGGCATGGTTGACGTCCAAGTTCATTTTTCGTTCTTTATTCATTTTCAAACAATTAATACATTTCAATACAGTTGACGTACACTCCGACGTTTTGTGTTGTTGGCTGCACCTAGAGCATCTATCACAATTTTTGCAATCCATGCTCTTGTGCCCAAATTCTCCACATTTGAAGCATCTCAACACATTAATCGCGGGAACTATCGAGCACCGATCAAACCCTGCATTTACTTTTTTCGCACATAACAAACATTTATAAGTATCGACATCGACTTCAATTACAACACTAAACTTGTTATAAGTGAAGCGTGGATTTTCAAATATATTAACTACTTTTACATCATTAATAGCGATGTCTTCATTTTGATTTTTTAAGTAGTCAATAAAGACATCGGAGGAAAACTGATCGCTCGTGCCCACTATTTTCAATCTTGGTACCGAAGTGGGAACAACAGCACTATATTTTTCACCCAGATTGCTTTCAATACCATTTTTCACATCACTTACGTTTGCTCCTGTTGCACACTCATCAATAATGGAGCCATCTTTACCATTCCTAAAATTACTGATTTTGTGTGTTTTTGGATCCAACTGAGTTTTCAAAAACTTACGAGTATCTTCGCAAGGTTGTTTGGACTCTTTCGGTTTAATCACAATGACTGGACGAGTCTTACGATTTTCTGGTTTGTTACTTTTACTATTACTGTTACTATTAGTTTTACTTTGACTAACACGACTATGTCTTTTTACAACATCCGCAAAACTCGCATTTTCTTGAAAAACAACAGCATCATGATCACTATTACTAACTACTAATTTACGTTTTTTGCGTCTGGTATTTTGGTCCGATTCTGACTGAATCGTCTTAGATGAACTGCACTGATCATTCTTTACATTGGTTTTCCGCATCAATTTAAAAAAATGAACTTTTCATATTGTCCAATTTCTCACAAATTAAATTTTCAAGACCATTTACATTTATTCTAATATCTGCCATCCCGCTTTTAAACGCAATGTCCACCTGAGCAGCAATGTGATCTCGCATGCCAGTGATCGAGTCCGAGAGTTGAAAAACCTTCTTCATCTCTTCCTCTATCCTTTTGACGCGCGAGATCAGATCATTCTGCTCGTCACAACTCTGATCTGATAGACAACTATCACACTTGAACAGAACATTTGCATTATCTGCTATAAGCCTCGCCGCAGTCTTAGTGAGTGCCGCACAAGCGAAATGGAACGTTCCATTGCACGGACCTACACATGTAACTGGGAGCCCACTCATAGCAATAGACTGCTCGCATACATTACACACATCCATTTTACCAAATTAAACGCTAACACTGTTAGCAGCAGACATATACAGGGGAGGAGAACACAAAATAAAATTTTACCGCCACAGCTCACTATACAAAAACAATAGCGTGCCGGGGGGAAAATACAAAATTAAACAAAAACTAGTTGCTAGGCAACCTTTCCTCTACTTATCCTGTTAGAAAAACACCACGGGCACGCGTTGGAATAATCCTTTCGCGGCACACGCCACTATTTCACACGAAATTATGAATTTATTTTCACAGCACAACTCAACAAAAACACTACTTTGTACGCCATACTATTCAATGTGCAATGCACATAAATTGATAGATAAAGAGTGTGTTCTCTACTTTAAATAAATTTGATTGTGAAAAATCAAGTGTTTAAACACATCAATCAGACTTTTCTTTTAGTGTATGGTGAAAACAGTGATTTTTATTGAAGAAATATCAATCAAAGATTTCCTATCAAAAACGACTAGTGCACTTTGCATTGATGGTGCATCAAAAGAGCCTATTTATACTCTTTGTTTTTCTGTAGACACATTATTCGGGCAAGAAATGCGCCTTTCCGTCACAAAAGGTAATTAATGTCAAAATACTTACGATGGATGCCTGAAAGCGACAACAGAGGTTTAAAACTAAACTTAATTCGAAAAATATTATCGTGTTACCATAAGCCTATGTGCACTACATTTTTCCCAAATTGTAATTGATTAAAATTATATTTTTCATGAATAATAATTGCAACTCACTCACCCCTCGACTGTAATCAAATGCACACGGAACTCAAAAATTTCCCAAAATTAAGTTCTTTTCACTCATATCCCATGTTCCGTTCAATAAGATAATTTTCAGTAAACCGCTTAAAGTAGTTTACATATGACTACGGTAAAAATAATTACTTACTCGTGAGTATTTTCTGCCCAAAATTATGTTCAATTGCCTCAAATTTGAGAATATCTCATGTACGCACTAGTTGAACGATAGTCATGAGAAAATCAAATTTCTCGTTCCGTTTTTGACAGGAACAAAATGTGAGACTGGGATGCAAAACTCAAAATTAGCCAAAATTAAGTTGTTGTTGTTGTTGTTGTTTATTACCGACACTTTACATCTGCTGATGCATTCGTGTCTTTAAAAAAATGTTAGTGTACAGTGTGTTTTGTGTGGTGTTAGTGTTAGTGAACTTAAATTTAGGGTTTTTTTTTTCTCTGTGCAAGTTAGTTACCATTTCTGACATTGGATGGTGCGTCTTATAGGAGTCCCTGCTATGTATGGCAAAGCGAAGAGTGACATATATTGTTAATATACTATATTTTTAATAATGTAAGCGTATTCTTCTTATTCTTCTTCATATTCTTATTCTTCTTCGCATTTCAAGGTTATTGCTTATCGCATATTAGCTTATTTCGTGCTCTGAACTAAATGTTCCGGATAGATCGGACCGGGAATCGATCCCAACCATCTCCAACATGGACTTGCTTTGTAGATGTGCTTTTACCAACCATTTATCATTCATAAGTGTGCCTGATTGGAGAGAAGAGCATACAGACCGTTTGCAAAGCCGACTTTTGAACCATGTCCCGGAGTGCAAAGTGTTTATATACCAATTGACTCAGCTCACCGAGATCGGAAAATGTCTGTGTGTGTATGTGATTCTGTGACGAAATAAAGTAAGTCGTGTAATTCTCGGCAATCACTGGACCGAATAAGACGCAACAACTGCCAAATTAAAGGTATTCTGGACCCATGCACCCACGCTATTGAATATTTTTTGAATCGGTCAACTGGTTCCAGGGAGATGGCTGAAACAGGTTCCAGTGAATATGGGTCTTGAGACTAGAAGCGCTGTGCAACGGGCTTAACCCATCATGCAACCCCTTAAATCAAATAAGAATTCGAAAAAAAGATCAATGGTAGTAAAATAAAGGTCCCAGAACGACATTGGCTTCACCCGGATATGTTCCGGGTAACCCACGTGAAGTGGCCAGTTTCTGACTTGGACCAACATCCATTATGCAACACCTCTAATCACACGAAAAAAAATTGTTCAATAGTAGACGAATAATGAGCATGTCACCAAGATGGCCTCATCTGGACATATTCATGGTACCCCGGGGAAGTGGCCAGTTTTTTTTATTAGGACCAAAACTCATCATCCGACACCCCAAATCATTTGAGAATACTTACTTCTTAATTTCTTTATTGAACGTCGGTCTCTGTTCCGCAATCTAGTGCCAATCACCGACGGACATCGATTGCCATCCATTGACGGCAATCGAATGTGCAGGAAGGCAGCTTCTACACCCATGGGCCGGGACCAACGGCCTTACTTCCCTTCCGAAGGAAGACGTGACCAGAGATGTTTATGCCTCAGAAAAATCTCACCGACCTCGGCTGGGATTGAACCCAGACGCATTGGGGTGTTAGAAAGCAGTTACGCTTATCACTACACCACTGGCGCCGGCATTTGAGAATACTTAAACAAGATCAATTGTAGTCATATCAAATGCAAAGGTCCACATTGGCTACACCTGGACATGTTCCAGAAACCCCGGGGAAGTGGTCGACACCTCAAATTACATGAGAATTCAAAAACTAGTTCAATTGTAGTCCAATCAAGTGCTTGGTACAACGTAGACCACATCTGGACATGTTCCGGGTAGCCTCGGGGATGTGGTTAGATCTCGACTTGGACCAAAACCCACCTCAAATCACATGAAAATTCGAAAAATAGGTCAATGGTAGTCAAATCAAGCACCCGAGACCACATAGACCATATCTGCACATGTTCAGGGTGGACTGTGTCATTTCGTCGAAGGACATATTTTCCGAAGGACGTTTCACCGATGGGCGTTTCGCCAAAAGACGTTTCGCCTAAGAACATTTCATCGAAGGACATTTCACCGAATGGGTCATTTTGCCGAATGGATCTTTAAACATTTTTACAAATGTAAATCATTGATTATTTAAAACATTCTGAAATCAGTACAACTCGAAAGAACTGATCATGTTCAAAAGAAGGAAGCATTCCTATAAATCAAAAATATCTATTTTTTGAAAATGTCTGAAAACAGTACAACTCAAAAGAGCTGCTCATGTTCAAAAGAAGGAAGCATTACATTTGAATAGCTTGCCAGGTGGAAAAAATCTGATTTCAAAATTTAATGAACTTTGAGAAAAGTTCAAAACAGTAGAAAATGACTTGCTATTCGGTAGAATGACAAATTTGGCGAAATTCAGGATACCCCCGGGGAAGTGGCCAGTTACTGATTTGGACCAAAAGGCATCATGCGGTAGCTCAAATCACTCGAGAATGCAAAAATTAGTTCAATGGTAGTCATATCAAGTGCCAGGGACCACGTAGACCACATCTTTACATGTGGACAGTAGCCAGTTTCTGATTTGAACCAAATCTCATCATGCGATCATATGAGAATTCGAAAACTAGTTCAATGGTAGTCAAATCAAGTGCCTGATACCACTTAGACCACATCTGGACATGTTCTGGGTACCCCCGGGAAAGTGGCCAGATTCTGACTAGGACCAACATCCATCATGCGACACTCGAATCACTCGAGAATTCTTAAACAAGTTCAATGTTAGTCAAATCAAATGCAATGGTCCACAAGGACCACATTTGGACATGTTCCGGGTAGCCCCGGGGATGTGGTTAGATCTCGACTTGGACCAAAACCCACCTCAAATTACATGAAAATTCGAAAAATAGTTCAATGGTAGTCAAATCAAGCACCCGAGACCACATAGACCACATCTGCACATATTCAGGATGGGACTGTGTCATTTCGTCGAAGGACATATTTTCCGAAGGACGTTTCGCCGAAAGACGTTTCGCCTAAGAATATTTCACCGAAGGACATTTCGCCGGATGGGTCATTTTGCCGAATGGGTCATGTTTAAAAGAAGGAAACATTTCTACAAATGTAAATCATTGATTTTATAAAATTTTTGGAAATCAGTACAACTCGAAAGAACTGATCATATTCAAAAGAAGGAAGCATTACATTTGAATAGCTTGCCAGGTTGAAAAAATCAAACCTTCTTAATCTTTTTTGGAGACTGATTTCAAAATTTACTGAAGTTAGAGAAAAGTTCAAAACCGTAGAAAATGGCTTGCTATTTGGTGGAATGACACATTCAGCGAAATTCAGGAAGTGGCCAGTTACTGATTTGGACCAAATGGCATCATGCGGCATCTCAAATCACTCGAGAATCCAAAAACTAGTTCAATGGTAGTCATATCAAATACCACGTAGACCACATCTGGACATGTTCTGGGTACTCCAGGGGAAGTGGCCAGTTTCTGATTTGAACCAAATCAAATCATGCGATCATATGAGAATTCGAAAACTAGTTCAATGGTAGTCAAATCAAGTGCCTGATACCACTTAGACCACATCTGGACATGTTCTGGGTACCCCCGGGGAAGTGGCCAGATTCTGACTTGGACCAAAACCCATCATGCGACATATCAAATCACTCGAGAATTCGTAAACAAGTTCAAAAGAAGTCATATCAAATGCAAAGGTCCACATTGGCAACATCCGGACATGCTCCGGGAAGCCCCGGGGAAGTGGTTAGTTCTCGGCTTGGACCAAAACCCATCATACGACACCTCAAATAACATGAGAATTCAAAAACTAGTTCAATGGTAGCCAAATCAAGTGCTCGGGACCATAAAGACCACATCTGGACATGTTCTGGGTACCACCTGGGAAGTGGCCAATTTTTGACTTGGTCAATCATGCGACACCACAAATCATATGAGAATTTGAAAACTTAGTACAATGGTAGTCATATCAAGTGCCAGGGACCACGTAGACCACATTTGCACGGAAACAAATTCACTTCCATTTTGATGAATAAAAAATCATGAAATGAAAACAATGATTCTTGATTTCGTGATAGAAATTCATGATTTCATAATGCAGTGAAATCAAGACCGCTACAAGCGTTACACGTACTTGGCAAACCGTGTTCATAAGCCGCTCTACATAGGTATCTCTTGTACGCCCTTTGCCTTTCATCTTATACAAGTATTGATAGTCTAGTAGTCAAAACATGGGTTTAATGATCGTATGATTCTTAGTTCGAATCTAGTCTGTTGCTTTATTCTATTCTTTTTACATTTCTTGGTTTAAAAGCTAAAAGTTAAATTCATGAATTCAGATCATGATTTCAACTCGGACAATTTATGATTTCAGGAATCTTGGCTTCGTTACGCAAAAATTGCTTATGATATCATGAATATTCTTTCCTTTATTTAACGTCGGTCTCTGTTCCGCAATCTAGTGCCAATCACCGACGGACATCGATTGCCATCCATTGACGGCAATCGAATGTGCAGGAAGGCAGCTTCCACACCTGCGTAGGATACCGCACCCATTCATCAACACACATGGGCTATCATGAATATTGTTCATGGTGTATTTTAATAACATAAAAATACGATGTGTTCATGAAATCATGAGTCATTTTTCTCATTTCGGAGACCGGATTTTTTCCCGTGTGGACATGTTCAGGATGCCCCCGGTGAAGTGACCAGTTTCTAACTTGGATTAAACTCCATCCTGCGACACATTATCTTTTGCTAGTCATAAAATTAGGCAGAAATATCTTCAGGTTATCATAGTTAGAGTATCTGCTATGATTCACACTTTCTGAATCGCAAAACGTCAATCTTCTTCTTATTGACCACCTGAATCCCCACAGTACAGCGAATTATGAAGAACGCACCTGGTCCACCATCATATCGCATACTTATGACTCATAAATCACCATCTAAATTCAGTCTCTCCCTCGCGACACATATTCAATTCATCCTGAACTCGAATATGATGCCGATCTCGCCATAATTAAATCTTCATCGCAAAACAATTTCCTTGATTTTTAGCGAAAGAACAAAGCAGCCAAAAAGTGCGGCCAGTAACTGCTACGGCTACGGCTGCTTCCCAATCTACCTACTGATGGTCTGCGTTGCGATTCCAATTTTTAGCCCTGCTGAACCCAGTACCATTAGGTACTTGGAAACGCCGCACCGCACCCAAAGACGACGACGAGGACGACGACAAAGACGGTCCCAAGATAAGGACAAAATCTTGATAACACAGCGGAATTAACCACAGCCGCAGACACTGCAAACGCGCACACACACACACACACACACACACACACACACACAGACAAGCAAGAAACATGCGGTCGTCTGCCGCGGTGCGGTGTGGTGCGCGCTGGTGGATTCGACGGCTTGGGAAAAGCCTTTATCGCAGTTTTCCCTTGCTTCCTTTTGGGTTCGTGGCAGCGAAAACTGGCGGCGGCGAGTGGGTCCAAGATCGCCCATATTCTGCAGCGGCAATAACAAAAGTTATCTTATTATGTAACCGAATACACAATTATATCCTAAATTAATTTTCTTGTAAATCACTGCTAATATTAGGGACGATCCCAGGCGACTCGAGCGCGGGCGAGACTGCCTCAAGAGAAGAGAGGACATCCTACTGATGTAATCAGCACCGAAGTAAAAGAAGCGGAAGAAGATGAAGACAATGGTTTTATTCGGTCGAACTTATTTTTCCCGCTTTGTTGCTTGGGTTTTTTTTTTGCGTTGGGACAAACTGGGAAAGGGATGGTCCTTTTTCGCTGCCTAAGGAGGTGATTTGGACTTGACTCACTAAGGTGGGGTTGAGGATGAAGATAGGGACAGTCTAAGAGAGTTGAAAGAACTTCCTAATTCCGGTGACAGGGATCATGAGGTGGAGTCCAATGCAGAAGTTCGACTCGTTGAAGCCGGAGGCTTAGTAGTGAACTGTGGGATTTTTCTTCTTTTATTTTTTTTTTTTTTTGGCCGAAAGCAAACTGTAACAATTTTGCTCGGATGGTCGACGATAAGGATGAAATAAACATAGAAAATTGGTAAATGACAAAATCGACCGATGCTCCCAAATTATGTGACACAAAATCTTCCATGAGAAATGGGGGAAGTGTACCAGATATATGGCACTAGTGCTCCCTTAATTGGCCCTATATCCACACAAAACATCCATTACTGCTATTAGTAGGAAAATTAAACTTGGCCACATTGTAAACCATTTTTAACTTGATTTCATGTTTTCTTGCTTAAAAACAATTTTAAACAATGGGCGAGAAAAATAAGAAAAAATTGGAAATCATCACATAATTTTTGACATTGTTTGCTTCAGAATGCTGTTTCTCAGGAAATACTTATCTTACCTTACCAATCAGGCTACGGCCTTGTTGTTCTCTGCTGTCCGAAAAAGTCGTCTCCACTCTACTCGATCCAAGGCCATTGGGTCGTCGTGCGGCATTCTTAGGACGTACCCAGCTTACCGTAGTCGCCCAATTTTTGCAACGTGGACGATGGATGGTTCTCCCAGCTGCTGGTGCAATTCGTGGTACATTCGCCTCCTCCACGTTCCGTCATCCATCGTCACTCCACCGTAGATGACCCTCCAGTACGCAACACCTTCCGTTTGAAAACAGCAAGGATGCGTTGGTCCTCCACGAGCATAGTCCAGGTCTAGTGGCCATAGAGCACTACCGGCCTAATCAGTGTCTTGTAGATAGTCAACCTCGTGCGGCGGCGAATTTTATTCGACCGGAGCGTCCTCCGGAGTCCAAATTATCCAAATTTCTCTGCTGGTATCATTTTCGACGGTCACCAGTGAACCAAAATACACGAACTCGTCGACCACCTCGATTTTGTCACCGTCAATCTGAACTCGGGGTGGGAGGCTAACATTGTCTTCCCTAGAACCTGTTCCTCTCATGTATTTCGTCTTCGATGCGTTGATGGCAAGTCCAATCCGCCTAGCTTCAGCTTTCACTCTGATGTACGTTTTCGCCATCGTCTCAAAGTTCCGTGCCATGATGTCGATGTCATCGGCGAAGCCAATAAACTGGATGGACTCCCTGAAGATCGTGCCACTCGTGTCTATCCCAGCTCTTTTGATCACACCTTCTAACGCGATGTTGAATAGCAGACAAGAAAGTCCATCACCTTGCCGTAACTCCCTTCGAGATTCAAAGGGACTCGAGAGTGTCCCCGATACTCGAACAACGCACATCACTCGATCTATCTTAGCCTTGACCAATCACGTCAGTTTATCTGGAAATCCATCGTGCATTATCTGCCATAGCTGATCTCGATCGATTGTGTCGTATGCGGATTTGAAATCGATGAGCAATTGATGTGTGGGCATGTTGTATTCGCGGCAACAATTTGGTTCGTGGGCACCCATGAATTCCGCCTGGCCCCACGAACTCTCTTGCAAATGGTGACAGGAAATACGAAAATTGCTTTTTGTCGATAAGTTTTCTTATGTAATAAACGATGGGGGGCATGATGATGCTGTCAGAATAAAATTCTCAATATACCCATTTTGAGAAATTTGCGTTTTAATAATATAAAATATTTGGCATATCTGTTTAAAACTATCAAATGCTAGATTGTCTTATTTTGTAATAAAACACTCTAGAATGTTAATTGTAACTTTATATGTTTCGCAAGTAGTGCTTTGTTGATAATCAAGAAAAAAATTGAATTCTTAAAAATTAGATTAAAATAAAAATCTCTCTAAAATGTGGATCAAATCAGAAGAAGTCAACGGTTACTTAGACTTTACATGATGTTTATTTCTTGTATTTGTGTGTTTTAGATTTAGATATATTTTCAAATGACACAGATGTGTCTTTAGACGTAGGATTACATCGATCGGCAATACATTGGGATACAATTTCAAAAATCTAAAATCGACCGCGATACGAAAAGAGGTCAAGTTTTGACCACTAATAACACTGTCGTTAGCGAATAGATTTCAATTCTAAACCGGCCAATCTATTGGAATTTTTTCTACGAACCTGCTTAGTTGCACACTTTATCAATGTTCAATAGGTAACTGTTGAAAATTACACAAATATCCAACTGTTTCAATGGTGATAAAAATTATAACCGATTGCCTGTAAAAAGCGCTTTCTCTAACACAGATTTCAAAGTCGAATTTCAGCAGCAGCACTGCTTTCAGCGCGTGGCGTTGAGCTTTGTTCTGCAGTACACAACGAAAGACTGCCCGCAAGCAGTGAGCTGCAGCCTACATGAGCGTCCATTCACTGAAGAAATTGGAAGAAACCGTATCGCTACTGATCGGATTCAGTAGCTCTTCGTGAGTCGCTATGCCAAGCGCGTCAGCCTCATCGTGTTGAACACCCCAATAGCTCAGCATTACTCAACCATCACGACAAAACGGTTCTTTTCAGGACTGCCATAAATTATTGTTGCTTACCAGTTACTTCCATTGAACGTTTGCTCGCCTTGCTGCCAGCCACATCACTCCCAAATCTCTTTGATAATGTACCCAGCAACCAAATGTTTGTTGTCAAATGCGTAACAGTATTGAAGTGTTACATACAAATTCTAGCATTGAACGAATACCACATGACCTTTAAATTAATTAGAAACTACTTAGAATTTAGGTAATGTTTTCTCCAGGAAGCTAGAAAAAGCCCAAAAAATATTGACTTCTTCTTCTTGTTCGCATTTCAAGCATTAGTTATTTTTCTGACTGTTTCTGGGATTTTCGTTGGGGATATTTCCGCCTATGAAACACTTGTCTTTAATCCACTGTTATAAAGTATATTCCTCGTGCACACTTCAATGCCCATCCCATCTCCGTTGAACATTTGTTATGGATAAAACGTTTAACCAAACGCTTGATCGCAGTGGGATACCTCAGGTGGTAAATCGTTCACAAGCATGTATTGCACATCGCAGCCCAAATAACATTGTAAGTTTTATTGAGGTTTTAATGCACTCTTCCAGTCTAAATTATGGTCTACAGTACCCTAATAAAACCAAAAATTTGACTTGGGAGGTAACCAATTAGCCCGCTAATTTGGATTGATTTTGTTACATAAAGCTAACATACTAACTAATACAGGGCTTTGGCGCATTATTAGTCGGATTATTATTGAGCAGGCTTGTTGATTACTTGGGATTGCCCCCTCACTTTCTTTCCATCAGCATAATCTAAAATTTGATATTCAGGGTTGTGCTTTCACAAAATTAGAAAGTTTGGTCCATGTTCAATAGTTAATCATAATTTGTTACTTCAAGCAATCAAAAATTCGTCGATTCAAGCAGGATCATAATTCTAAATGTTCATTGGATAGCTTAATGTATGAGATTTAATTTTTGTTGGACCGAACTTAACACAACACCACCAAGAAACTCGCCACTTGGTGCATGAATTTTGTAACAAACAACAATGTAAAGCTATACTTAAAGATGTAAATTAATTTTTACCGTCCCTCTGGATCCCACTTCAACATAGGGACGGCCCAAAATCATCAAAATTCAGATCGTCATGCAGAATCTCACGAACACTAGCGTGAAAAATTCATAGGATTTTGACAGTTATTACAGTAATGCATCTGTAATTTGTATACAACATAAAAAGTCCCACCTTTTTTACATATTCTTCAGAAAAAATACATCCGAAGTCTCTCCTTTTTACATATTCTGCACAAAAACTTCTTTCAAAGCCCCGCCCCTGACTGGATTTTCCACCATTTTTTTAAAGACGTGACAGAAAGTATTTTTGTGCAGAATATGTAAAAAAGGATGGACTTTAGATGTTAATCTAATTGCTTATAAAGAGACACCAGACATGTTTTACACTATTTTGTTTCTGTGAGAGGAACAGCATGCATGACATGCAAATTTACTCTCAACTTGAATTTTTGACTCTTTTGGCGGTTGAAACAATTGACATCAATTCTTTTTAGGTTGCCGTTATAAGAGGATGGGGGGGGGGGGGGGGTTGTTTTATAAAAATAACAGTCTCAATAAATTTTTCTGCAAAATATGTGTGGTCAAATTGAAGGAAAAGGACCAATTGTTCGATCTCCACAAATTCCACATCCTCTCCACCCCATCGTTGGTTGTCATCAAGGTGATCATGCTGACTGCTGCAATTTTACCTCTCCGTCCGTCCGATGCGAAAATGAGTGGATTCACAACAGCTGCGCTCTAGCCTGACTTCGGTAATGTTCAGCAGAGGCAGAGGAAAAAAATTCACCTTTGCCTGATTTGCTCCTGCTTCTGCTTGCCACGCCTTCCAAAGCTTTAATGAGTGCAGGAACGACAGCAGAGCTTTTATATAGTTTTACAGGTTCAAGCTAAGCAAAAGCAAAACGTTGCGCAACCAAATGGTACTCGATTATGACGACTTGGTTTGGGGAGAACGTTTATGTCATTGAAACAGTGATAAAATTATCATTTTTAATTTGCACATTTAACGAATTTTTTTTGAGAAAATGGTGAGAGTTATTTGCTATCGATTGGTGTATTTGAATTCTAATTTCATCTATAAATGACAAAGCTATAAGCGTTCAAAACCTTACACCTCTTCGTGACGGTCGCAATTTTAGATTTTCGATTTATCCCCAGTACCTTCCCGTAAGACGTAGTCTACGTCAAAACTATTTGGAAGTGAATAGTTCCCCAATCAAAGTATAGAACAATTTACTATTGCCGGCCACGCCCATCTTCTCCGTTACGGGGAGAAGAAGGATGTTATTGATATAATATCTACTTAACGGGAGGCCAGTGACTCACCGACGTTCCCATAGATGCTACGGAGTTGGATAGGAAGGATTAAGCAGGCGATACGAACATAGCAATTGTTTTGTTTTGGATTAGCTTGAGAGTAAACCCATGAGCTTCTACTCACTAAGCAAAAGCGGCAGCCACTAAGCTAACCGAGCTCCTCAATTTAAATTTAGAATCCTTATTTTGTGAAGTTTTTTTTTATAAATACTGATTGAAATATAATGTACACAAATATAGAGAAAGGGTCTCACCCGAATGATCTGTAATAAGCCGTTTTTCCTAAGCTGGATCAAATGATCAAATGAAATAAAAACGTTGAGTACTCAAAATTAAGGACATGTATTGCTCTTTAAAGGAAATATACCGCAAAAAATATTCCAATTTGGTTTTGATGAAACCTCGAATTTTTCTTCGAATACCGCTCATCATATTTTGGAAACTCTATTGGCTAACCTGAGCGGCCGTTTTTTTCACCATCTCATCATTTCTGTCACACCTACACACCAAGTGTCCATATGCTTTTCCTTGGTTAATTGGAGCCATGTACCATTGGAGTATGAAGCGAGCACGCCTAGTGTCCTGGTCCGTATGTGTAGGAAACGGTCGCCCTTTGTGCCCGTGTACCATTGGAGATGAAAATAGACGCCCCTAGCGTCCGTTCGGAAAGGTAAGGATTGGACACCCTTTGTATCCGTGTACCATAGCTGTGTAGAGTGGACACCCATGTGCCCACTTACCGATTGGAATCGGACGTTCCATGTCCGTAATCCGTTGGATTGGAGTCTGACACCCTGTGTGCTAGTGACCCATAAGAATGAGAACAGACACCCTTTGTGCCCGTGGTCCGTTGAAGGGGTATTCTTGGAACCGTGAATTGAAGTGGGAATCAATGGAACCGTCGATTTACTGCCAAACATTCAAGACAGCCCTTTGCCGTTGGATGCTGAATGAACCGAGGACTTGCCAGTGTCCAGTGAAATGGTTGACCTTGTTGTGTATTGGCGACCTTCCGTTGTGATGAGTTGCCCTGCACATCATCGTGAACCGTACAGTACCTCGCCATCGAAGTGTTGGAGTATAGGTGGTGGTGGCTACCGTAGCTGTGTTCAGCGTAACGTTAAGATGACATTCCTCCTATCCGTATTTGGTTTGATGTCTCCGAGGCGATGGATAGCATGTAACGAACATGAATGTCGTTAATTGTTAGATATTTGTTTTCTTGTTAAATAATTAATTAATATTCAACGACCACGTAAAATGTAGATAATGAGTTCCCTACCTAAGCCTATAGCGCACATGTAATCCGCCGCCTAAAAAGTAGAACGATAGGAAAAATCACCAAAAATTGCGCGCTTGCTTCTGACCGTTGACCCAAGCAAAACGTATTCAGATTTCCTTGACCCAGTCGTAGCCTTTGTCTCTCTTCGGATTTGGGAGTGAAACGAGAGAATGGATAATGCAAAGTTGCTCGATAAAGGATACCCCACTTTCCCTTATCCTGTCTCCTGTCACGTTTCGTGATAATAAACGAATCTAGAGCTTCGTCATTTCTCTCGGGAAATGACGCAAACTGATAGTGGAGATGATTTGAATCTCGCGCCTTATCTGAGGATTTGGGACTTGGTTCGATCACTTCGTTCTGGCTTGTGGAAGAGGCAGGAGCGATCAGTTTTAGTTCGTGCCGTGATGTGTAATTGGAGGTGATTTAAACTTGGCATGTGTTACCTTTCTGTGACTAACTTAGGCTTTCCCTTTAGCAGTTAGTAGGCTTCTTGAACAAGTTTGTGCGTTGCTGAAAAATTGTGTGCTAGTGGTTTTGGGAAAACAGGTAACAGTGCGATCAAATTGTGTTCTTTGTGCGTGTGCTTATTCCGCTGCCAAACGGCAACATGTGTTTCTATATATTTGTGGCAGTCTTGCGCAACCAGCACATCACACCTATAGTATCGATCGCTTCTAACCCCACCTGCTTGCTACGGAGTTCCCGGACGTACGGTGACCGGAAGAGGGTTGCGTTCGCCAATATCACGCCCTAGGCAGGTTGGCAAGACATCCGTTCGCCATTTCGTGCGCCAATCAACGTGGAGACACAATCTGGTGGAAGTTCATCTGCAACGTCGAAGTTCATCCCCGACGCCATAACGGTCAAACCTCGAAGATCACAAACCACGAGGCATCGACATCAACGTCATCATCATCCATCGACGTGACTTCGATCAGCGGTGCACTTACTTGCGTAGTAGTGACCGTTGTGATACCGATGGCGATATTCCCGACACGCCTCAAAGCGTAGATACGCTGTAAAACCGTGAGTACAGTCAGGAATCCTTATTGCCGGATTCCTTATTGCCGGTATCCCTTATTGCCGGATCCTCATTGCCGGAGTATCCGCGAATAAGGATACCCACAGCTTATGGAATTTTCACTAATAGGGGCTGTGGTGGATTATCTCATTTGTTTCAATATATAAAGCTATACTGTCTTCAACAAATATGGTGTACTGGGATAGACCAACAAGCCTGGGTCATTGGATTCAGGTTTAAGTGGGAACTACGCCGCTAGAGGCGCTTCACTTTTATGTTACTTATGACGGGCGTTATAATATATGGATCTTAGGTCCAACATAGAATATTTCGCGATCCTGGCTACATAGAAAGTTACTGTCTTCAGAAAAGTTGTTCAAGTGACCAAGTCCTTTCGGATTGTGGCCATATTAGTTCAGAACTCTCTCACTACGCAGCGCTAGTGTGCACATGAGCTTCCTATATAAGCTATATCTCAAAATCCTGGCCATATAGAAGGTTACTGTCTTGAGCAAAGTTGTTCAGGCGACCAAGTCCTTTTGGATGGTGGGCATAATAGTTGAGAACTCTCTCACGAAGTAGCGCTAGTTTGCATGTGAACTTCCTATATAAACTGTATCTCGAGAACTTGGCCATACAGAACGTTGCTGTCTTAAGCAAAGTTGTTCAGGTGACCAAGTCCTTTCGGATGGTGATCATATTATTTAAGAACTCTCTCACTACGTGGCGCTAGTTTGCACTTGAACTTCCTTAATATGTTATTTCTGGAAAGCTTGTCCATATGAGATGTTCCTGTGCAATGTGAGAACACAAAAACGAATAGTGATGACGTGTAGAGAGGCTTTAAATCGATTTCGGACGCCATTTTAAAATCCAAGATGGTGGTCATCGATTCAAGAAAACTGTCAATTACCCTACAATATGGATATTTTCGGAAAAGGAACGACGTGTAGAGGCTGGAAATCGATGCCAGACGCCATTTTGAAATCCAAGATGTCAGCCATCGGTTCAAGAAAAACTGTCAAATGCCCTTCAATATGAGTATTTTTGGGGAGGGGATGACGTGTAGAGGTTGAATATCGATTCAAGTCGTCATTTTGGAATCATAGCTGGCGGGCATTGGTTCAATAAAAACTGTCAAGTTTTACAATATGGGTATTTTTGGATAGGGAGTGACGTGTAGAGATCAGATATCGATGCCACCCGCCATTTTGAAATTGAAGATGACGGCCTTTGCTTTAACGTAAACTATTAATGGGGATGACGTGTATAGGCCCAAAATCGATGTCTGCCACCATTTTAGGATCCAAAATGGTGGCAATTGGCTTTCGAAGGGTCATTTAGTGGCTATGGACAGCCTCGTATCAGATCAACACAGTTTACGTGAACCGTTTACGGGGTAGGTTTGGCAATAATCCATTAGGAAGATGATTGTGATCTAATTAATGTTTTAGAGTATTTTGGAGCTCAAAATCTTGCCTCGCATTAGTTTTTTTTTTTTTTCTGCATCATGCTTACCAAGCATATTGCGTATAATTTGTATAATGTGTATAACGTATCATTGAGCAAGATAGGAACGTTTCGACATCCTTTAGCAAATCTTGCATTTTTGCACTCTGTTCGACCTTACTGTCCAATGTGCAGAAGGTTTCCAACTCGGAGAGTTGATTTATTTTGAACTCGATTTCTACCGTGGTGGGATGAAAATATAAACCATATTCATTATAGATGGGTCCAGTTCGCTAACAATTTCATCTGTTGTAGGCGGTGCATCTCTTATGATTTCGTTGATTTCACCGTGCTTCTTATCCCTAGCGCACCAAAGTTTTCGTGAATTTATTGAATTTTGGACATGATCTGCAAATCCTCGTTGTCGTCATTGCATTGTGAATTCGCGAAATACGACGGAAGAATTTCCTTCAAGCAGTTTACCAACGTGCTTTGTTTTATGGCCTTTAGAACCAAATCCAATCATTCGAAACAATTCTTGATGCTGAACTACTTTCGTGTATCCGCTAGTGAAAGGCCTTCATTCTCGGCTATTTCCAGAATAAAACTGTAGCTTCTCTTGACATACTTCAGCTAGAAATTATTGATGATGCCTTGATCAAGGGGTTGAATCAATAACGTTATCTTTGGTGGCATTTATAGAAGCATTATTGTGAGCGGATGCAACGGAGTGTTATCAAGGAGCAAAACTCCTCCGTCGTCCCCTACACGTCATTCCCTTTCCGAAAATACCCATATTTTAGAGTATTTGACAGTTTTTCTCGAACCGATTGTTGCCATCTTGGATTACAAAATGGCGTCTAGCATCGATTTACAGTCTCTTCACGTCATCCCCTATCCAGAAATACCCATATTGTAGAGTATTTGACCGTTTTTTTTTTTGAGCTGGTGGTCGACATCTTGGATTTCACAATGCCGTCGTCTGGCATTGATTTCTGGTCTCACGTCGTTCCCTTTTTGGTTTCACGTCGTTCCCTTTCCGAAAATGTCCATATCGTATGGTATTTGACAGTTTTTCTTGAACCGATGGCCCCAATCTTGGATTCTAAAATGTAGCCTGGAATCGATTTCCGGCCTCTACACGTCGTCCTCGTTTCGGAAATACCCATATTGTAGGGTATTCTACAGTTTTTCTTGAACTGATGGCCGCCATCTTGGATTCTAAAATGACGTTTGACATCGATTTCCAGCTTCTAACGTCATCCCCTTTCCGAAAATACCCATATTGTAGGGTATTTGACAGTTTTTCTTGAATCGATGACCACCATCTTGGATTTCAAAATGGCGTCCGAAATCGATTTACAGCTTCTCTACACGTCATCCCTATTCCGTTTCGTGTCCTAGCATTGCACAGGAACATCTTATATGGACAAGTTTTCCAGAAATAACATATTAAGGAAGTTCATGTGCACACTAGCGCCGCGTAGTGAGAGAGTTCTTAAATAATATGACCACCATCCGAAAGGACTTGGTCACTTGAACAACTTTGCTGAAGACAGCAACGTTCTATATGGCCAGGTTCTCGAGGTACAGTTTATATAGGAAGTTCACATGCACACTAGCGCTGAGTAGTGAGAGAGTTCTAAACTATTATGCCCACCATCCGAAAGGACTTGGGCGCCTGAACAACTTTGCTCAAGACAGTAACCTTCTATATGGCCAGGATTTTGAGATACAGCTTATATAGGAAGCTCTTGTGCACACTAGCGCTGCGTAGTGAGAGAGTTCTGAACTAATATGACCACAATCCGAAAGGATTTGGTCACTTGGTCAACTTTGCTGAAGACAGAAACTTTCTATATGGCCAGGATCACGAAACATTGTATGTTGGACCTAAGATCCATATATTATAGCATCCGTCATAAGTAACATAAAAGTGAAGCGTCCCTCGCGTAGTTCCCAATTAAACCTGAATCCAATGACACAGGCTTGTTGGTCTATCTCAGTACAACAACTTTGTTGAAGACAGTATAGCTCTATGTATTGTAACAAATGAGATAATCCACCACAACCCCCATTAGGGTAGGCCTGATATAATATAAGACCATGCGCATGGCTCAGTTCTTCCCGCCACCGAATGACTACAAGTAGGTAGCGTGGTTACGACCGAAAAATTCTAGTGGCATTCATTCGAATCGCGCTTGCGCCGAATGCCACCCTGAGCACACACACACACACTGTAGGATGAACACATCGCACGCACGCACTACACTCCCAAAATGAACAATGAAGAATGTTAGGTAGAGAGACAGGGAAAGCCCGTAGTACGTAGGCCTAGGCGATAGAGAGAAGAACAATATATTTTTTTTTCGAACCGATAAGAAAGTCCCTGAGAGGGGATACATGTTAATCGCGCCGTAATTCTCTTCTTTACTTTATTCGTTTTACTGGGGAGGTTGCCCCGAGATCAACCAAGACCACTCTCGAGTCTTGTACTGTTGAAAGGTGTGGTCGTCTAAGTCTCCCAGTGATGAGAAATCGGTGGGTTTAGTTTCCGTTGTCAGCTGGATTCTTTTGCTATCACGTAGACTTTCCTTTTCCACAACTTTCAGGTCGTATAACCAATGAGGCCTTTGCCGAGACTTTGCGCTAGCCAGCTCGTTTCCCTTCTCATTTTCGGGAGTAATTAGACCCTTCCCTGAGGGTCTCAACGGCCGGGAAAACCGTCAACTGGTAGGTGGTCACCGAAAGGAGTGGCGCGTAAGCCACCTTACTTAAATCCCGGGAAACTCGCTAGGCTGGCCGGTTACAAGCATAATAGCCGATTTGGTTGGTATCGAAAAGAGAGGTGTGTATGTAGTATTCTGCCGAGTAGTCCTAGCTTGGCTAGGCATATACCGTGCAAAGCTGCTTACCTTACAGAGAGGCACAGCTGGCCAATCTAATTCGATTTTCCTCTGTCCATTTGGTTTGAATAGTTGTGTTGGTGCTATTTCGGCAATCTGGGAAGTCCAAACGTAGTGGGAGTAAGTAACATTGATTACGAGCTGCTCTGAACCTTGTTGATCCGAGATGTTCCGAGGATGATTGATTTCAATATCCCGAAACTTCGTGAATCCGTGTACGACGACATCCGACTTCTATCGGACATGAAACCTCGAGATCCAAGCGACGGTGACCGTAGCTCGTGGGTGTCTTTCCTATTGTTGGCCGAGCCAACTGGAGGGAGATTTCCGAAACAATGAACCACCACAGGAATTTTAGGTTGGTTAAAATTTCCTTTAATAAAGAATTAATTAGTTTTTAGAATACGGGTATATAAATTTGCTTACGTTTAGTGCCTCCTAACCTCCTTTACCACGATTCCACTGAGCCAGATCTCCCAATTTAGGTTAAGCTGCATGAATAGGTATACATTTAGGATAAGCTTTTTACTAATTCGTTTAGTTAGTTTAGGATTCAATTCTTACCTTTGTTCAAACTAGTATTACTAAATTATAGAATAAACAACTTGTAGGATAACCAATTGTAGGGTAATAAATTCTAGGGCAACCAATTCTAGAATAATCAATAAACCAACACTTTTAATCGTAACTGACTAAGCTCAAAAAAACATCTAAATGCACTAGATTAAATTATTGCCTTACTACGATACCGTGGCCTTTGCATGAATCAGCAGTTTGCTTGTTCTCTCTCCCTGTCAAATTGCCTTTCATCGACCCTAACGCCAGTCATGCCAACGGTCGATGAAGACAAGGTGTTGTTAAGGTAGGTGCGTACCGTCCGAGGGACGTGACACTCCCCCCCGTACGTGGACCCGGTCCTCCGGTCCAGCTTACTCCGTCTCGCGCCTGACATCCAACACTGCCAGCTTCACCGTTGGCCGCTCGTAGATCCCGCTGATAGTCTGCACGGTAGCCTTACGAGTTTGTCCTCCGCTGATTACCACTCCGATGACCCGCCCTTTGGGCCAACAGTTTCTGGGGTTCTCGTGGTCCGCAATGACCACAATATCTCCTACCTGCAAAGGTTTCATCTTCATGTGCCATTTCGAGCGCCGTGTTATATCGGGAAGATAATCCCTAATCCAGCGTTTCCAGAACAGGTTTGCTAACCACTGGGACGTTGGGAACCCTCGTTGTAACACCGCAGTATCCGCATCGATCGTCGTCAACGGCTTAGATCCATCAGATGAGCCCAAAAGGAAGTGGTTGGGAGTTAAAGCTGGTGCGGCTTCGTCGTCGATGGGCACGTGAGTAAGAGGGCGCGCGTTGAGTACACCTTCTATTTCCGTTAGAGCGTTCCTTAACTCTTCATCGCTTGGTCGTCGTACACGTAGAACTTCCACCAGATTGCGCTTGACCGATTGGACTAGACGCTCCCAACTACCGCCCATGTGGGGCGACGCTGGTGGGTTGAAGTGCCAAGCCGTGGATGAAGTAACGAACTCGTTCATTAGTTGATTTTGGTCGATTACCTGATGGATCTCCTGTAGCACCCGGTTGGCACCCACAAAGTTGGTTCCTCGGTCGCTATAAAAGGCTACAGGTGTACCTCTTCGAGCGATAAAGTTTTTTAAAGCCATAATGCAAGAGCTTGTTGTGAGAGTGTTGGCTACCTCAATATGGACGGCTCTTATCGTCAGGCAAGTCAGTAGAACACCCCATCTTTTTTCGACCCTTCGACCCACAGATACCTCAATTGGGCCAAAATAATCGACCCCCACATGTGCGAATGGCCTTGTGTATGCGGACAGCCTTGCTGCTGGAAGATCGGCCATTTCTGGTGGCCGAGGAAGAGCGTCTCGGTTTTTGCACCACTGGCAGTTCTTGCGAATTTTGGCTAGAGTCTGTCTCAAACGGAAAATGCTAAATTTTTGACGGACTTCATTGACAACGATCTCGTAGTTGCGATGCAAATATTTTTCGTGGTAATGTGCAAGTATTAACGATGTCACTGGGTGAACTGGTGGTAGAATAACAGGGTTCTTCGCGTCACTATGTAAATAGGAGCACACTCCGGTTCTGCCTTTCATTCTCATGACACCCAAGTCATCTACAAATGGACTCAATTTATAGATAGAGCTGGTCTTCGGAATCTGCTTAACTGTTGCCACTTTTGCATCCAATGTTGCGACTTCATCCTGGTATACATCCCGTTGCGCTTGTCGAAAATGGTATGCTTCAGCTTTTCGTAGCTCCTCCGATGACAGAGGTCCAGAAACAGGTGAATCTTTGCAATGACGACGTCGGAGATTCGAGCAAAATCGGAGTACGTATCCAGTTACCGCTAACAGCCGCCGCCAACTTGAAAATCTGCAAACGTCGATTGCCGGTTCCGGAGCTTTGTAGTGAAGAAGTATACTGGGTCTCATGTCTTCCTCAGTGGAAAGAGATTTCAGTGGAAGCTCGGGCCATGTCTCCTCTGTTTGCATCAGGAACTCAGGACCCCTAAACCACCTGCTTCTGGATGATAAATCGAGATGGTCCCGCCATCGTGTTCCATCGTCAGCCACGTTCATTCGGGTTGGTACCCATCTCCACTCTTGGAGGTTTGTTGACTCCAAAATTTCGCTAACTCTTGATCCTACGAATGCGCTGTACCGTTTGTGGTCGGCTCGTAGCCAACAAAGTACATTCCGAGAATCGGTCCAGAATGTGCGTTTGGAGATTTTCATTGTCAGGTTTTGTGTAACGCTAGCCGCCAGTCTGCAGCCGAGAACAGCAGCCTGGAGCTCCAGCCGTGGAATTGAAGTGTACTTGATAGGTGCTACCCGTGTCTTGGCAGCCACCAGCGCGCATTCCACGTTACCGTCTTCCGTTAATCGCAGGTATACGACCGCCGCCATGGCGCTTTCGCTCGCATCTACAAAAACGTGCATTTCGATAGTAGCAGCTTCCGTTGACGTCACAATTTGCCGGTAGCATCTAGGAATCCGCAGTTGTTCTAACTCTGGCAGCAAACGTACCCAATCACGCCATCTCTCGAACAAATTCTCAGGAATACTCTCGTCCCATTGAACATTAGCGCGCCATACTTCTTGCAGGAGGATTTTCAGCAGGATCAGGAAATGATCGATGAGACCTAGTGGATCGTAAATTGTCATTAGCGTCCGGAGAATCTCCCTTTTTGTAGGGCAACGACTTCCATTGAGCAACGCTTGATCAAATCTCGTCCAGCAAATCTTGTACTTGAAGACATCATCTCGCGTATCCCACCACATTCCCAGTATTTTCTGGTTTGCTAGCTCGGTAGTAATATTTAAGTCCTTTTCAACCGCCTTCTCTCCGTTCATTTTGAGTTGTACCAATGACGAGTTCGATACCCAATTACGGATCTCAAATCCACCTTGCATGTGTATGAACCGTACTGCTTCAGCCAGCTCAACCGCTTTCTGTTCCGTTTCTACGCTTATCACCATGTCGTCCACATAGTGCCCTTCTTTGATGACGGCTACCGCTTCCGGAAATTCTTCCTCGAATCTGTCGGCGTTCCTGTTCTTCACATACTGGGTCGTGGCTGGGGAACAGCTCGCTCCGAAGGTCATAACTTGCATTATGTATGTGATCGGCCCGTCTTCATCACGATCACCCCACAGGAAACGCTGGCAATGCTGGTCTTCGGGAATGATCCCCATCTGGTGGAACATCTCTCGAATATCCGCACACACACCGATCCGATACTCCCGAAACCGATATAGTATGCCAACCAACGATGCTAGTAGATCTGGACCAGTGAGGAGTGCCGAGTTCAAGGATATTCCATACGCTTGTGCGGCAGCGTCCCAGACAATCCGCACTTTTCCGGGTTTATTTGGGTTAAATACCGGGAAAATAGGCAAATACCAAACCCGATCGTACTTTGCTGCAAGCTCCTCCGATGTCAACTTACGGATGTAGTTTTTCGTCCTATATTCCGCAATCTTCTCGTTCATGGTATTCGCCAGATCCTCATCCTTTTCCATGCGCTTCTCCAAACATCTCCAACGACGAACTGCTACAGCTTCATTATCCGGCAAACGAATTTTATCAGAACGCCACAGCAGTCCCGTTTCGTAGCGGACTCCGTTGAAGTGTGTACGAGATTCAAGCAGTGACATGGCACGTTCGTCATCTTTAGACATTCGGAGCTGGTTCGGCTTGACTACCAAACTGTCGATGGAAAAGTAGTCTTTTACCATTTGGTTGAGATATGTTTCGTTTTGCTCGTTGCAGGTACAGATATGATAAGTGTGACTGGTGTTGTTTAACGAGTTCTCCATGGTCCAACCACCATACACCGTCCAGCCGAGATTTGTTTTCACGGCAATCGGTTCACCTATCGTTCCCTCGCGGCTCCGACGAACTAACATGAGATTGGCGTGCCGTAGACCTATCAGTATTCGCGGGTGGACGTTTGAATAAGATTCAACCGGCAATCCACGTAAGTATGTGTGCTTCTCCGCGAGATGAGCCATATCCAAAGATTGGAAAGGTAACTGCAACTCTTCAACCGTTCTTACGTCCTGAAGCCACGTTCGTTTCCCTCCGTGTCCGCTGATCTCAATGTTTACACTCCTTGAATTGGACTCGTACCGGTGTGTGCCACCCGTCCACTTTAGACAAAGTGGAAGGACATCTCCAGACAGATTTAACTCCTCGGCTAATTCCTGGTCGATTAGAGTGAGCTCCGATCCGTCGTCCAAAAAGGCGTGACACTTTGCCTGCACTCCATTTCCAAACAGAGTTACTGGCAAGTAGCGAAAAGAACCGGGACCCATACCAGACTGGTGTGTATTCACATTGCGTTCTTCATTCTGACTTTGCGGTTCACGTGTGTTAAGTGCGCCTCTGCTCGGTCCTGCTGGAACAGACATATCCTTATGGAGTAATACATGATGCTCGAAGGTGCAACCATTCTTTCCGCAAACAACAGAGTTGCAACCACCTTTGTGCTGTCGTAAACACTTGCGGCAAAAGTTGAATCCACGAACTGTCGCCCATCTCGCTTCGTACGATAGCTCCTGGAATCGCTTGCATTTCCCGAGATTTTTGCAATCACCCTTGCATGCCGGGCAAGGTTTGCTGTCTCCGGTCACTGTGCTGCTTGGAGTCGAATGCTGTTGCTGATGTTTGTCCTTGGCAATGACCTCTGAGTGAGTATTCACGTACTTTTCCTTTCGAACTCGTTGAAATTCCTGATTCTTGCTCCCTCGGCACTGAGGCTCGAACACCACGTTCACATCTTCCGCCAAATTGTAAATCCATTGGCTGAAGGTGGTCAATTGCACCTTGGAAAGCTTCCTTTTGTACCGCGCCCAGTCCAGTCGTATTTGCGGTGGCAGTTTCTTGACGAACTCCTTCAGCAGCGTCATATCAAACATGTACTCTTGTGCTCCACAAGATTCTACAGTGGCACACAGATTTTGTACCTCCAGAGCAAAATCCACAAGCTTGTCCATAGCGTCAGGCTTAATACTCGGCATCGACACAATTTTGTCCTTCAGGTACTCGATTATTGTCTCCGGCCTTCCGAAACGCAATTTCAATGCACTGATCGCTCTTTCCACAGTTTCAGGTCGCATTAAGAAACTTCGAACGGCATTGAATGCGTCCCCCTTCAAACAGTTTCTCAAACGAATCATGTTTTCGGCTTCGGTATACCCGCACATCTTCGTAGTATCCTCATACGTAGACAGGAACATTGGCCATTCCTCAGGATTACCGTTAAATTTAGGTAACTCGCGGGGAACGACCTGGCGCGCTGCTAGTTCGTTTTTGGAGAGTTGGTTGTTGCGTACGGGCCTGCTGGCGTCTTTCCGTATTTTCCTGGTTGGTTTCATCGTCGATCTCCTGCGTCGCCTGTCATCGTCATCACGATCCGTTTCACTGACAGATGTTGGCTCTTCTCCGGAACCCTCGCTCGAATCTTCGCTGGAATCGTCATCCTCCCTCGAATCTTCAGTCTCGCTTTCGTTTTCCGAATCAACGCTGGAATCTTCGATCGACGTACGCTTCTCGTCTCGATGCTTCAACCAATCCACCACTTTCTTACGGGAAATCTGCAGATCAGGAACAGACTCACCACTGCCTTCCAAATCAGCCATCTCCTTCAGGACGTCAAATTTCTTCTTCACTAATTTCCGCTTACGACGTATCTCTTCCTGCATCAATGCTTCTTCTGCCTCAATCCGCTTAAGTTCCACATCCAAACGCGCCTTGGCTGATGCTGCCGATGCAACTGAACCTCGAACTGAACCGGCTTTGCGCACTATCGACTGTACTGCCGCCTTCACACGCTCCTTGTTTCCGCTCGTTGTAGCAACTGGAACTGCTCCACGTTGCCCATCCGAAACACCAACACCATCGGCCCGCTTCGCTGTAGCGGTCACCTTCTGCGCACATTTCGCATTACTTGGCCGAACCACCTTCTTGATGAACGATTTTTTCTGCAATGGTTTCTTCCTTCGGGATTTCACACATTTGGTTGCTTTCGCGGTAGCGCATTTCAAGCAAACCCAACTATGGTCCATGACGTCCGCGGAAACACCCACACACGAGAAATGGTGCCACACATCGCAAGTGTCGCATTGCACCATATCATCATCGTCCAGCTGATCGCAATTCGCACAAGTACTCTGAACCACCGGTGTGGCTTTATGCACTGGATTGGCACGATTTTGAGATTTGGGAGTCGAGCTCGCGACTGCGTCGCTATGAGGACTTTTATCCGACATCGTTCCTTGGTAAACGAAATTTTAATTTGTTGGCCGAGCCAACTGGAGGGAGATTTCCGAAACAATGAACCACCACAGGAATTTTAAGTTGGTTAAAATTTCCTTTAATAAAGAATTAATTAGTTTTTAGAATACGGGTATATAAATTTGCTTACGTTTAGTGCCTCCTAACCTCCTTTACCACGATTCCACTGAGCCAGATCTCCCAATTTAGGTTAAGCTGCATGAATAGGTATACATTTAGGATAAGCTTTTTACTAATTCGTTTAGTTAGTTTAGGATTCAATTCTTACCTTTGTTCAAACTAGTATTACTAAATTATAGAATAAACAACTTGTAGGATAACCAATTGTAGGGTAATAAATTCTAGGGCAACCAATTCTAGAATAATCAATAAACCAACACTTTTAATCGTAACTGACTAAGCTCAAAAAAACATCTAAATGCACTAGATTAAATTATTGCCTTACTACGATACCGTGGCCTTTGCATGAATCAGCAGTTTGCTTGTTCTCTCTCCCTGTCAAATTGCCTTTCATCGACCCTAACGCCAGTCATGCCAACGGTCGATGAAGACAAGGTGTTGTTAAGGTAGGTGCGTACCGTCCGAGGGACGTGACACCTATGGTTCATTGGTACCGTTCCAACCGATGGATGTACTATTTGTGGTTGTAGCAGTGCGACGTGAACGCTGCTCAGATGTTTTGAGTGGTCCATGTTCATTTCCGAACCATTCCGTAATAGGCAATCGAGTTGTGGATTTCCATATATTGAATTGCATGCATTCCGTGGTTATCCAAATCCGTAGTCCGTTCCCAAGCCTAGTTCAAGTACACACTATCCGGCTCGAAGGACCAAATGTTGGGGTGGTGTCCTTGGTGAGTTGGTTCCTTCGTGAACTGTATAATGTAGGTGGTGCTCCACTCCTCCAACACGATGGTGGCATTGATGGAAACGGTTGATGTAGGGAAAATACTGCACTTCCGCAGTGTTAATGCTGAGATTCATGACCGATCACTTTCTCCTTAGACATTATACACGTATAAGCACATAGGCAACGGTAATTCTCCACTAACTATATTTAAACTTAAAACCACTACATATATTTACATTAAATTACATTAAACACGTTAAAATTCTGCACGGTTTCCATGTGCAAAATCTCGTCACAATCTGTCAAGTGGTTCTCGAGATGGCTTCCAAGCAAGAAGTTCTTTGACAAAAATTTATGGCAGCGGTCGTGGAAACCCCAGGCCGGTCCCACAGGTGGATCGCGAAACATTTTGAAAATGAACATTCGACCGTGTTCCGTGTGGTAAAATCGTTCAAGGAGACCCATACGACCCAGCGGCGAGCTGGCAGCGGAAGAAAAGCGAAGACGACCGTGTGAACGCAAGGAAGGTGAGGGGTTACTTCAAGCGCAATCCGAACCTTTCGATTCGGGACGTGACCAAGAAGGTCAATTCTTCCGTCTGGTTCGTTCAGCAGACAATGAAGCGGACCGGACTTCATGTCTTCAAGGTAAGGAAGGTGCCTAACCAAAACCGATAAACAGAATATGGTGGCCATATCCCGTGTCAGGAAGCTGTACCGCGAGTGGTTGGTGCAGCCGAAATGCATCGTAATGGACGACGAGATCTACATTAAAGCCAAGCAGATTCCAGACCTGATGTTTTCGACTTGGATGTTCCGGAAGAATAAGGTAGACAAGTTTGCCAAGAAGGACTTTGCGTGGCAGATGATCTGTGGGTGTGGCAAATTCAGTAAGCCGAACATAACTACCGACACCATCAACGGCCAAATATATAAAGAAGGATGCTGTCCTTCCTCCGGTCCCGCAAAGGTGACACTCTGTTTTGGCCGGATCTGACATCATGCCATTACGCAAAACCGGTGATGGAGTGGTACGAAGTCAACGATGTTGTTTTTGTGCCGAAGGAGGCAAATCCGTCAAACTCGCCAACCTTCCCCAATAGAAAAATTCTGGGCGATTATGAAGGGCAAGCTCCGGAAAACAGGTAAGGTCTTCAAAAAATGACAAGGATCTGAAGAAAGAGTGGATGAAAGTGTGTAAGAAAGATGACGCAAGTGTTGCACAGGATTTGATGGGTAGCGTTAAGCCCAATGTGAGGGAATTTAGCCTAGGAGAGGAGGTTGAATAAACTAACTTTGCAAAAACATAGTTAATACCTATGTATTTATTTATTCCCTACCCTACCACGCTGTCATCGTTGTATGGTCCAATATAATTTGGATACTCCCCACAATCGAGCAGAGTTACTCAGCAATGCATCATTCCAATATTGATTCAGCGCTCATTGTTGGTTTAAAAGTTTGCTACTTTTTCTCCAAACATCCAACCTAATGTGGATTAGTTTCCCCCACGAAAACAAATACTTTCTTCACGTCAGATTGCAGCACCGGGAGCCAAGAAGCCCATTCTAGGGCACCACGCCAACGGCCAACCAACCGAAAACGTGCCCGAACGGAGAGCATGTGAATGTGGGGAGTGAATTTATGTGAAGAGATAGCTGATTTAAGCAGGAATTTGCCCGCTACTCTCGGTGCCTCTCGATGAAATGAGATTTTTTCGCTTCCTGCTATGTAGGTGGCTCCTACACAGCAAGTACCCCCTTTTCTCAGTACCACCACCGCCGGCCGCCATGAAGCGGAAAAAGTGTGTCGCTATCGGAAAAGAAGCTCGAAGAAAAAGCCATAGAGGTACGTACATTGGCTCGTTCTAGCAGCAAGGGGAGGCAGGGGAGTTTTCTGTTTCTTCACTTCTTCGCTTTTGTTGTTGTTATTTAAAAGTGGAGGATACTGGTCTACTCCACCTCCCCCTCTACCCCACCGTTTCACCTACAACGATTTTGTTGCAGATTTTCTTTTTTGGCTCCATCTCAAGGCTCGTCTCTCATTCACTGTCAAGTTTGCTCGCTACACTGCTGCTGCTGCTGCTGATGCTGTAGTTGATGCCGGAGGGCCGCATTCTGGTGATGTTGAACATTTTTAGCATTAGACATGCTTTGCATTACAAAGGCCGTATGAAATATGTTTTCCAGCAAGGTATGAAGCAAAATATGGGGACTGAGAGCGTCTGCTGATGGTCGGAGGGGGCTGGCGATGGGATTCCTGAACTCGCGGTGTGTGATATTAGAAAATTGCTTTAAGAAGCTTTCGATTTGCTGAGTGGAAGGATTTTTCTATGGTTCAAATCCAGGAGGGACAGGGTGCTCTTAGGAATTGCTTCGTTGGCTCGTTGGAGGTTCGTCGTACTGATTGGATGATATATTAATTAAAAAGAAGTTATCGGTCATAAACTTAGGTGTTTTTTTTTTTAAATTGTTGCAAGCCAACAACATCACGGGCAGGTTTTATTTTCCTCAAAATCCAGACCTCCTTTATAATGACGAGTTTATCGAAGATTAGATTACATTGAGGCATATCGTCAGCCTATTAAGTAAAACGCAGTTCCCTATAGATTATTTTTTAAAGTGAAAAAATCAAAACATAAATTCAATCTTCTAAAATAAAAATGTTTTGCTGTTGTGTAATCAAGTTTCCTATTCCGCCCAGCAAAACTCCCGGCTCATAAAACCCATCGTCAATGGACCACAAAATCGGAAAGCCACTCGCAACCCCGAAGAGCCATCAAATCCCGCCTTCTTCCTCACACAATAGTGTGCCAATCGTGCGTACGTGTTATTTCTATGTTCCGCTAATGATAATCATATCTTTGACCTTTCATCCCCAGTCCCCTGCCCCAGGGAGAGAGGTGAAAGGATCCACAAGTAAAAACAGCGATAAAAGTAGGCTCTCGCGAACAATAACCACACGTCTCTTTCATTGAGGCGGAGGTGGATTCTTTTATCACAATAAAGTAATAAAAATGTTCTAGCTCTCTTTTGCCATGCCTACGGTTCTGCGGAATGAGGGTTGAAGGGTGTAAGCGTGCCGTCGGGTTTCGTTGGTTGGTACAGCGCCGCCGATAATGACGTCGTTATTGATGGCGCGCGATGACGAGTCAGGCCGTGTCCCTTCGGGTTCATGGCTGTACCTAAGACCAACCAACTCGACACTGATCTTTCATAATGGCCCTAGTCACAAACGGCTATGATTCGTGGAGTTATCGACATAGGTCCTTTTGAAACAACCAGCGTCGAACTGACTAGGTAGGCGATGCAGCAAACGGAAGCACTATGTAACATGATCCACGATCCCGATGCTGTGACTGCAATGGCAGCAGCGGAGGTGCCGAGGAAATTGATGGGTTGGGTATAGGTCTTCCGTGGGAGGTTGAAGGGGGAAAAGGTTAACGTCGCATAATAATAAAATATGGCAAGAAATTACGGTACTACTCAATCATTCTGCTAGAGAGCGGAAAGTGTGGAAGAAGATAGATAGGAACAACATTTGGTAGTGTGACGGCAAATTTGATGCTTTCTTCCTTCGTTGATACTTTTACCCCCTTACTTTCTCTTACGCATTCAAAGGCCCATGCCTACTCCGTTGAAGTAGCAGCAGACCATCAAGATCGATTTAAGTTGATTTGTGAGATGGGTTAAGTGTCTCTTGTGGCTAATGGAGAACAGTGGACAAATAAGACGTGTAATGGTCACATGTTTTATGCTTCTTTGTGCAACATAATTTACGGTTCGAATCGACTACGCAAGAGCAAGGAATAACTGCGACCATAAATTGCTAGATTGTGTTACCTGGTCATCAAAATTACTACATTAAACTGTGAAAGAAGCCGACCATAAGTAGGGTTGTCAGTAACGGATTCTTTTTGCGTGTACCAGTATTTCGGATCCTAATTTCCTAATTTAGGTCGTTCACTCTTTTGTCAGTCATACTTCAAAGTCTATGGAACATGGCAACATTTCCAATACTAACCTTTCGGGACCAGTTTTGCTTGAATACTTGAAGATCATCTTGGAAGTGAGTAAGATGAGTTTCCTAGTCCTCCGAGATAAACTAGCCATTGGCTAAAAATCTCATTAATGAAGTATTTAAAAAAAAAGTTTACTGGCTCCGTAGCTTCAAGTCCAGCAAGTTATGATGTACAAAAAATTATTGAACAAGCGAGACGCTTATGCCAACCTTCCACACTAAAATTAGCAATGAAATATTTTTTCCCTTTAACTTCCAAAAATATTTTGATTTCGTCCTTCAATTCAAAAGCCCGGTGAAGAACATTGCCTTTGAACAATCAGCGCACAATAGTGTAGAAAAGAAGAACCACGTGATCTGAATGAATTTTCTTGTAGAGTTCTTTGATTAATCGAGTGTTCAAAGTTCCAGCTTTGACATAGTTAACAATTGTCATGCCAGAATCAAGAACTTTTATCATTAGTTCAGCTCTATAATCTCTTTCTGAAAACTTGATTTGTTACCAAGCACTGCTAGAGCGCCATCAGTATTAACTCCATTTACTTTTTCCCACTGTAAGCCACCTGATTTAAAAAATGTTTTGATTTTAGCCATGATATTATCACTTCTGGCATATTTTTTGACGTAGGACTACGTCTTTCATTTCTATACTGGAGGTACACTTTGTGAAAACCGAAAATGGAACGTGAAACAAAATTATGAAAGATTTTGAACATTAATAACTCAGTTGCTCCTGGACCAATTTCAATATTTTTATCAGCAATCGATCAGAAATCTTTCTACGCATTACTACCGACTGATGAATTTTTAACGTGACGCTTTTGAAAAGGTGGTAATGTCAAGCATTGTCCAATGTACAAATAAAAAGTGATGATTTTATCACTGTTTTAATAAAATAAACGTTCTTCCCAAACCCAGTCCTCATAATCGAGCACCACTTGGTTGCACATCATTCTGCTTTAAGATGATACTCGAAGGAAGCCTTAGCGTGAAACTTCAAAGGCACAAATGTCAGATTCTACAAAATATACAATTATGAAATTGGTACTCTCTGTTTGTAGTAGCACAGCAAACTAGGAGTAGCAATTTCAAATTTCTTTGTTTTGTGGAAGCTGACATTTGTGCCTTTGAAGTTTAACGCTAAGGCTTCCTTAGAGTATCACCTTATCCTGAAAGGATATAAAAGAGCGCTGCTGTATGGCATTAGCTCATTTTCGCTTCGGACGGCGTGGTGAACAGCAGTAGCAGCAGTAGGAAGGTGGTGGCTAGTCCACTCCTTCACACCCAACAAGCAACATTGACTGGTCGTGGCAAAGGTGGAAAAGGTCGCCGTGGCGGTGTCAACCCAACAAACAATTTGAGTTGATCAACAGCTGAATAAGCTATTTTTAAGCTGAAGAAGCTTGTTTTTGCCTGAATTAGCTCTTATTCAACATGCAATGTTTGTTGGGAAACGTATCTTCTTTCTACGAGGTGTGCTGAAGATGTTCCTGGAAAATGAGGTCCGTGATGCTGTCACCTACACTAAACACGCCAAGCGTAAGCGGCCATGGATGTCATCTTCACTTTGAAGCGACAGAGACGCACTCTGTACGGTTTCGGAGGTTAAATCATCACCAACTTTGGCATCAACACGGCCCTTTTCAGGGCCACCAAGCTTATTACAGTAAAGAGTAGGAATAGAATTCATCTGCCTGTTTGTCCATATTCAGAACCACACGCCCCAAACGACCACACAAAATGCTCATGGAACCAAACTTGGAAGCAGGGGTACAAATGATTTTGATCGATTCGCTCCATCAACTTTCTCTTTGAATCGCCACGGCCGGATATTTTCAATGGAAGAAGCAGCAATCTAGCTTTTAATTCGACGAAGATGGCAGGAAACATTTTTGAAGCCAAGTTATTTACGAAATAGAGAGAATCGATGAAGATAGAAGATCAATATAGATAGGTAGAGCTTATTGAAAAGTGACGCGAGATTTGTTCTCCGTGCTGAGCATCAATGCTACCGACGCCAGGGAGGCAGCTCCCACACCTGGACCCTACCTATCGACCCATCAACTCAACCGGGGACCAACGGCTTTTCTTCCCTTCCGAAGGAAGGCGTGATCAGAGATGTTATGCCTCAGAACATCCCGGCGACGCCGACTGGGATTGAACCCAGGCCTGCTGGGGTGAGAGGTAATCACGCTTACCACTACACCACCGGCGCCGCTAAATGGCCATGGATGTCCTCTACAATACAACGGCCCTTTTCAGGGCCATCAAGCTTATAACAGTAAAGAGTTGGAATAGAATTTATCTGTGCCTGTTTGTCCATATTCAGAACCACACGCCCCCAACGACCATAAAAAAGGCTCTCCAGAGTAATCTTGTAACCAAACTTGGAAGCAGTAGTGTAAGTGATTTTGATTGATTCTCTTCATCAACTTTCTTTATGAAAAAAATTACAACACATTTGGTACGCCTACAATTCAAAAACGGAAAGAGTTAAGATAAAAGATGATTGATCAATGAAAAAACTAAACGCTCTTCACATTTATTCCGTCCACTAGCGGTCCTACGTCAAGTTTCCGTTCGTGGCCCTAGACACAGACCCTTCTACTTTTTTTTTCTAATGGGACTGATTTGCGGCTACTTTTCACTGTGGGACAATTTGACTTGGTATTGTTTTTTTTTTCAAAATACTCAAAAAACATAAAAAGGTAAACTGAATAATATTACCGGCAGTAATGACGTATTCGTTTTCGATACAATAAAGTCATACATACTTTTTTTAACTAGTTCGTTCATTTACTAGGCTCAGTCATGTGTGACACTTTGCGGAGCCAACATAAGTAATGTTTGAATTTACATTTTAAATAGCAGTAGTTCTAGGTTAGTATTGGGTACCAATTACTCGTGGCGGGCTCGAGATTAATGGGTAACATTTTCGGTTGGAAGGAGCTAGGTAGGAAACTGGTTTCTGAAGCCTCCTTCAGATACTACTCTCGGAAGGTTGACCAAATCCTGGCTGGGCAGGGGCAAGTAGCACAGGAACAGGAGGATAATAAGACTGGGACACAATGGCGCAAAATTGTTTGGAAAGGAGGGGATGGTCACATCAAACTCCTAACATCAGACAAACAAAGGAATTCGTAGATCGCTTGCTTGAAGGGAAGATCACGTGTTCCCAATACATCTCTTACTTCACGGAAGGGTTGTCTACCTCGGACCACTAGGGTATCCAATAGTCGTGCTCTGGAGGCGTCATTACTCGGGCAATACCAAACTGCTCGATCGATGTCATCATAACCGGTTCTGCACCTACATATATTGCTGTCAACGAGGTTTATTCTATAGAGATGTGCGTCTAGCGAGTAGTGGTTGGACATAAGTCTTGACATCACGCGAATAAAGCCCCGACTTACATCCAAACCTTTGAACCACGCTCTTGAAGAAACATTTGGAATAATGGAATGTAACCAACGGCCAAGAAAATTACTTGTCCAAAAGTTTTGCCAACTTAAAAGAGAACTCTGACGTACTAATGGGAAAAAAAATCTTCATGTGAAATTCTTCTATCATAAATCTCGCCTTGTTGTGCGCCCACCTTTGTGAGAGAGTCTGCCTTCTCATTGCCTGGGATTGAGCAATGTGAGGGGACCCATACAAAGGTAATCATATATGATCTTTCGACCAGCAAACGCATATGCTCCCTTACCTTTGAGAGGGGATAAGATGAGTGCCTACCTTGTTTCATCGATCGAACTGAGACTATCTGAGAAGATGAAGTAATGGTCTGTGGGCATGTCGGAAATCATCCCCAATACGAAGTTGATTGCTGCTAGGTCAGCAACATAAACGGAACAAGGTTCCTGAAGTCTCCGAAAGGCGGCTGAGTATTCATTGAAGACGCCGAAGCCAGTGGATCCATCAATGCGTGATCCATCAGTGAAAAATCTTCTATTGCAATTGACTTGTTGGTACTTTTCAGCAAAAATGCGGGGAATTGAGATAGGTCGAAGTTGATCTGGAACTTCTTGAATAGCCTGTTTCATGGAGAGATCATAGTAAATGGGGGAACTGTAGTTAGTAAAGCATACAGAGGGGTTATAGCAAGGAAGGCTAATATCCGATGACATATAATTAAGATAGATTCGCACGAATCTAGACTGGATGCTCAATTCGAGCATTTCTTCGAAGTTTTCAATCACAAGGTTGTTACTGACACTACATTTAATCAATATTCTTAATGAGAGCTCCCAGAAACGGTTCTGCAGGGGTTTTACGCCCGCTAGGACCTCTAGGCTCATATTGTGTATTGAATGCATACAGCCAAGGGCAATACGTAAACAACGATATTGAATGCGTTCCAATTTAATTAGGTGGGTTTTTCTTGCCGAATAGTCGTTTTATTTAGTTTAATGAGGTCTTCCGGGTGAGCACCCCACCATGTCCCGGAAATTGATTGTAGAAAATTGATCCTTTGTTGACACTTTTGTTTCAAATACGTAATGTGGGTAGCCCAAGTGCATTTTGAATCAAACCACACTCCAAGGTATTTGAAGGTTAAAGATTGGGTAATGTCTCTGCCCAAAAGATTTAGACGCAGTTGGGCTGGAAACCGCTTCCTTGTAAACACTACCAATTCAGTTTTTTTGCGGTGAAAACTCGATCCCTAAATTTCTTGCCCAGAGAGACAGATTATTTAGGGAATTTTGCAATGGTCTTTGCAAGATTTCCGCACGTGGACCTCTCATGGAAACCACGGCATCGTCTGCTAGCTGTCTAAGTGTGCATTGATTATCTAAGCAGTTATCAATATATTTGACATAGAAATTATAAAGTAAGGGACTTAAGCATGAACCTTGGGGTAAGCCCATGTAGCTAATTCTAGAAGTTGTCAGTTGACCTAGATTGAAGGTCATTTGTTTTTCTGACAGCAAATTATACAAGAAATTATTCAAAATACCGGGTAATCCACTACTGTGCAAATTGTCTGACAGTATGTCTAAGGAAACCGAATCAAATGCGCCCTTAATATCCAAAAATACTGAAGCCAATTGCTCCTTGTGCGCAAAGGCCAGTTGAATATCAGATGAAAGCATCGCTAGACAATCGTTTGTTGCTTTACTCTTTCGGAAACCAAATTGCGTATTTGAAAGTAGATTATTTGATTCAACCCAATGGTTAAGTCTTAATAGGATCATTTTTTCTAATAATTTCCTCAGGCATGATAGCATAGAGATCGGACGGTAAGAATTGTGATCAGACGCTGGTTTCTCAGGCTTTTGAATGGCTATTACTTTAACCTGTCGCCATGCTGGTGGAACTATATTGAATTCCATAAATGAATTATATAAGTTAAGTAATCGTCTTTTAGCGATATCGGGGAGGTTTTTTAGAAGGTCGAATTTGATCATATCGCTTCCCGGAGCAGAGTTATTCGATGAAAGAAGTGCCATTGAAAATTCCAGTATTGTGAATGGTTCATCTAGAGAACCGTTACTTCGGGCTGTTGATTGTGCTGGAATAGAATCTGGACAAACTTTTTTAGCGAAGTCGAATATCCATTGTGAGGAAGTTATACATACTTGCTCTTCTCACAAAAAGCTTCATTCAATTGTGATATTTCACAATATTCGAAGCGTTCTAGGACCTTTCCAAAGACGCAATGAAAAAAGGTCTGACATGAATCCTCGTTCAATTGTGATGTTCGGCATAATTTGAAAAATTCTGGGATCTCTTCAAATATGCAACTTCTCAGCAATCAAAATTGGTCTTCTTAGTAAGAAAATCAAGCGATGATACTGATATTTTAGGATGCATCGGAACCCTGATCTGAATATATTCTTGCATCCAATCTCAAAACCGAGGTTCATAACCGTCAACAAAAAGAGCTTTGGGCCAGATTTCGTACCACGAAAAGGCGTTCTACTCACGCTACGGGGCTGTAAACTTAGATGTGGGAATAATTATATTAAGTGTAGATTAACTAAAGAATTCCAGTGGAATATTAGTCATGTTTCTTGAAAAACTGTAAATATGATGTGAATCTTGCTTAATCTCAATCATACAAGAAGGATTCTATCCCTGAAAGATATTATCTTAAATTCGAAGAAAAAAGCTCCTGAACCCCTACAGTCTTCTCACAAATTTCGCTGCATCTCCACTGCAGTGACGTACCATCTAAATACGCCCATATCTAAACGCTGTTCATATCCGCTTCAAAACAAGCAGAACCAGTGCTCCTATGCCACTTATCCCACTCATCACCCACTACTTAGCCAACACGAAAATAAGCTTATGGTTATGGTTCCGTTGTTTGGTCATCAACTTTTCATGCTCCTTATAAATATGCATGTGATCGTGTAAGAGACCATCTCCAGCCAACCAGCTCCAAGCCACCAGCAACTATCCCCGCCCCCGGAGTTCCGAGTAAAGAGGCAAAAAGAGGCATTAGAATGGTTTTGCAGCACTTTTGCTTCGAGAGCGGAAAATCGTCCCAGCGAACGCAGCAGCAGCAGCAGCAACAAAGCATTTCGAGAGGGTTTTATTACGTCACCCGCAAAACGCCTTCAACTTCATGCATAGTTTAATAAAAACGTACGTAAACATCTCTCCACTGAATGGTCGTCCGGCTACCCACGTATGAATGTGTGTATGTAAGCAGCAGAGACTACACAACCTGTGTCCTTTGAGTGTCATCTATCTTTGTTTTCGGTGGTGCTACCCAAAACACCATCAGTAACTCGAAACCGATGATGGTCACCGGTGCTGTTTAACGTTGCTGTCACACGGGAGAAAACGGATAGTCATCTGCATTGATACGAGGAAGACAAGGGGGAGGGGATGAACCTCTGTGATTCTGAGATTTAAGACGGAATATGTTGATGAAATATTAATAGCAAATTTGCAACCGTATTAAAGTTGGTCCCTGTCTGGGAAGTTGTGGTCAAGTGGATGGTATTCAATGAACATGAATATCAAAGCGTCTATCGATTACTTTGCTCTCGAGTCGTGGATCAAGATTTATCGGCAATCAAAGTAAATACTCTTGTAGTACGAGTAGGTATATGGCGTGCGTGGCAGAACGGCCAATGGAATCAACCCTCTGCGTCCTTTCTCTCATCCTTATCATAGACTAATTGAACTTGCATAAGTCAGCAGAATGGAAATGGAAATTTTATGCTTTCTTATCTAAATTTAGTCGAGTTGAGTAGTGTCGGATCGGAAGAAGTCGTTATATCAATAACGAGGCTCTAACATTACACACGAGAACAAAAATGTGTTCAAAGAAGTTCATGCCGGGGCACTTAACGTTTTGGGTTATAAAATAATTTCTTTTTTTTTTAAATTCAAGCCATTGTAACCAATTTTTAAAGTCAGCGTTTCTGAATCTATGGGTAACGAGGGGTACACGACGTTAGGCATACGGTCGTTAGACATACAGACATACATTTAATTGTTTGTCAGACAGTTTGAACATACTGAGAGGTTAGCACATATCGTCGGAAAAAGACGTGTGTGTGAGAAAATTTGCGAAAAAAATCCAAGGGCACCGGTGGGATTCGAACCCACAATTCCCATTCAGTACACGGGTGCATTGCCAATTATACAACGGTTGACCTATATGGTCTATGGATGTATTTGGCTAATGACATTTGAGTTTCGAAACCGTTTCCCACTCTAGTCTTTTTGCGCAAACGTTCTACACAACAATCATCTATTATCGATGATATGTGCTTGAAGCGCAACCACTCAGTATCAGTCGATGTGAACACTGATTATTGTGGGTTCGAATCCCACCGGTGCCCTAAGGTTTTTTCGCAAATTTTCACACACACACGTCTCTTATCGATGATATGTGCTAACCTCTCAGTATGTTCAAACTTTCTTACAAAGTTCCTTATTTGTTTCGGCTACACGTCACTGTTCATGGAAGTATCACTCCCTCACCTCAGCAGACGGTCCGCTAGTTTTCAATCCGACGATAACAAAAACAGAATCGATTTATCGAAAATTACGGGAGGAAATCCTGGAAGCAGCAGGTATGCTTTTTTTGTTATTGAATGAAAAACCACTGAATTCATCATTCTTCCTTCATTAGCTGTTCTTTGGCTTCATCTTTTATTCAACCTAAGCTGTTTTTTTTTGTTATTGAATAAAAAATCACAGAATTCACCAGTTTTCATTGCCAGATCTTAATCGCTATCGCTACTAACCTTGGATCTAAGTAAATATGTAGCTTAAGTCACTTATGATATGATAAATAATGGATTCCAAACTGCGCTTATTGAATAAACTTTGTTTCAGAGGCGTCGCGTGCCTCATTTGCTTACCTGTGCACCAAACTTTGTTCGTTATAGTTTACCACCACATATTAGTTTATTTTTTTATTTTTCAATGCTCCATGAATTCGAGGGACATATTCCCAATAACTTCAATAATCACTATCTAACGTAACATTTGAAAAGTCTATCATCTTGTGTAAACAAAAGTTGCATAGCCCTTATCACGCTAACCGAAGTAGGAGGAATTGCAAAACTTAACTAATTCTCGTTTTTATCACAAGGCTAATTTTGACTGAAGTCTATTGAAGAATATCCATCAAACACTCCCGAAAACATTTTTTGATACTAAACAGTGTCCCATGGGTAGCAAACTTGAATTAATCAACTCAAGCTGAACATTGCATTAGGTTCAAAGTAACATTGACAGATTCTCTTCGCCGACTTTCTCTTTGTATCCCCACGGCCAGACATTCCCAGGAATTTTCAGCACACAGATCGATAAATTATGCTTTTAGCTAGCATCTAATACGACAAACACAACAAGAAGTGATGTTGTGCTCAAGTTATTAACGAAAGAGAAAGTAAACGAAGAGAATCGATCAATGTTACTTAGGACCTAATGCAATGTTCAGCTTGAACTATTTATTCATCAGCACAACACTATCAGAATGAACCAGAGCAGCGCTGCCATTTATACAGATTTATCTGTATTATACAGATTTTTTAATCTTAATACAGACCTTATACAGAATACAGATTTATCACAGATTTTTAAATTACAATACAGATTTATACAGATTTTTATAAAATGCTTGAGAAAAAAAATTCAAAATTTATAAAAACAAAATAATTTGCTCGATTTTATCAGCGTACCCCCTTCTCTCCAAAATTAATTGTTGTGCTAATAACCATATTTTTTGCAGTGGGATCTGCTCGAGGCGTTGGTTTCTTTTATGCTTCTCTCACTCCCTCCAACGGAAAACGCAGTCACGCCCGTCACGGTAGTTTCGCATTAAAAATGTATTTCGTAAGAAATTGCGGATTTTCTGATATTCTCCATACTGCAAAAATGATTTTACCAGCACTGGCGGGGCGACATCTCTCGACTTTTCGGTGTAACTACCACACAAATGATGTAATTAATTGTAATCATCTATATTAAAAATATCAAATAGTAATGAACTCGTGCACTTTTTTGCATTTAAAACTGCTTATCAGGAAGATAATGAATAGAAACTCAAATCTCCATACATTTTCAAACGGCTTCATATCACTCTTATAAATAAGTACGGACGATATCACAAATGGCGCAATTATATCCCGTATAGTTAGTACGATAGCCCGAATAGGTGGTTAAGCACTTTTTATGGTTATTTTGTATGCACTGTATTTGTAAAACAACAAAACATGATTAATTAAGAAAAAAATCGTCAATACAGAAAATACAGATTTTTTAATAGAGTGGATACAGATTTTTTATAAAACCACCTGGCAGCTCTGAACCAGAGGAAGCTCATAAGTTTTGACAGGCGCATCGGCGCAACCATCGGTAATTGAGAGATTTACAACTGACAAGAAAGTGAGAGCGAGCTTTTGCGCTCTCTTTCTCCATTACTTTTCCTGGAATCAGATATCCAAGTGCGCAGCGAGAAATGCACGCTTTAGGCACCCATATGTGGACCGTACACGATTGCTTTTATTGACAATAATTGTATTGTCAATGCATTCAATATTGTCGTCAATACATCGGTATTGACAATATTTCTGTATTCACATCATCAATATTAATGTCAATAATTCCCCTTCGCGTCAATATATTGATACGTGTGGGGTTTGCTATACATCACAAATATTCAAAGCATACCAGACTGCTGTTTCCGTGTGCTCCCGTTTGACGCGTGACTGCTGAAAGTTTCAATTACAACTAGTGGTGGAAACCGCCATCAGGCTTGGTTCTCTCCTCGGTGTGAGTGAAGAGAAAAGTGTATCTGCTACGTGCACCGCATCCAACAAAATGGTGCGCGTACCGTAGGTCGGCTTACTCTACACCAGACGCTCAAGCGCACCGATTGTACGTGAGTGCGAGAGTGCAATACATCGCATACACTTCGGCAAATGAGAAAACCTGAAGTTTTGCACTTGGCTACACTCGGCTTTTTTACCAGAGCAAGAGCACGCTCGCTGAAGCGTTTCCGTTGCGCATTTTCCTTACCTCATAACAGCATTCCCTGTGCTTTGTGCACTGTCCAGACGAGATTTGCATGAGAAAATGGAGTCAGAGACCACCGGTGTAGAGCAAAACGACTTTGGTTATTCCGTCATTATTTGAGAAATCTCGCGTAACATTTGAAAAGGGTCTATGTCCAAAATGTAAACAATCCAGAAAATGAATTGTAATTTTTTCCGCCAGTATTTTTTTTTTTTTTTTATTTGTCGTCAATCAGTGTAGACCGTTTTACAATTGTTGTCGTAAGTGCTATTTTTACAATTTTGTCTTTGTTTATATTTTTTATAATATGTCTTAAGAAAAAGTTAAAACATTACTTCTAGTTGACGTTATGCGACGAATTAAAATATTGCTTTAATTTAGTTTTTGTCATGTAAAGTCAATGTTATCGCAGTGCTTATTATATGTATCCATCATTTGGTTCAAGGGTCCAAATTTGGCATAATTCGTACGATGACGATTTGTAGCAAATATATTTCTGTTTCGTAAATGCCTAGATGGTGTATATAAATTTAAGGATGACAATAGTTCTATTGAATCAATTCGATGTGATACGATATCGTTTACGAAAGAAATCATAGCAAATTCACGACGTTCTTTTAATGTTTGGATATTTATGAGCATACACCGAGCTGTGTAAGATGGCAGAGGAAATACAGTCCAACCTAACTTGCGGAGTGCATACAATAGAAACTGCTTTTGAACGGACTCTATTCTTTCTTCGTGTGTGATTGAAAAAGGTGACCAAACTATGCTGCAATATTCTAATATCGACCTTACATAAGCAATGTACAATGTTTTTATCGTATACGGATCGTGAAAGTTATAGCAGAAACGTTTTATGAAACCAAACATGTTGTTAGCTCTGTTAATAATTGTGTTATAATGATCAGTGAAAGTAAGTTTTGAGTCTAAAATAACACCTAGATCCCTGACTCTATCACACTTTTCTACGATCTGGTTTCCTAAAGTGACTGTTATATCGGGTAGCTTTTGTTTTCTACTAATTAATGGTAATGGAGTTACATTTTTTTATATTTAATTGTAGCAGGCTTTTTTGACACCAAGTATGGAATATTTGAATTTCTTCTTTGAATGTGATGATGTCTTTGGCATCTTTTATTTTTAAAAAAAGTTTGATGTCGTCAGCATATATTAAAACTTTCAATTTCTTAATAATGAAAGATATGTCATTGACGAAGAGAATAAATAAAAGTGGTCCTAAATGGAAGCCTTGAAGAACTCCTGAAGTGACATCAACGGGATTTGATATCTTTCCTTTGTATTTTACTATTTGATGACGGTCAGTTAAATATGATTCAAGCCACTTGAGGAGTGCGTAATGAATTCCCATTTTTTGAAGTTTAAAAAGAAGCATGGGTATGTCAATTCGATCAAACGCTTTGCTGAAATCTGTATACAACACTTCTACATGGTTTCCGTTATCCATTGCATTCAAGGAATAGTTAATTAATTCGAGCAAATTCGTAGTTGTTGAACGGCCTTTAAAGAAGCCATGTTGCATAGTAGTTATTCTGTTTTTAATTTGAAGAAAGAGTTTTTCATTTACAATCGCCTCGAAAAGTTTCGGAATGCAAGAGATAATAGCTATACCACGATAATTACGTATGTCGGATTTTTTACCCGATTTAAAGATAGGCACTAAAAACGAGTTTTTCCATATTTTAGGGAAGTTTCCGGATTCCAGTGACATATTGAAAATCCAAAATAATGGAGCAGTAAGTTCAATTGCTAAAGTTTTCATAAAAACTGGCGGAACACCGTCAGGGCCAGGACCTTTAGATGCATCTAAATTGTTTAAACCCTTTAAGATATCATGAACCTTGATTTGACTTACGCTGATGTCACTTGAAAATTCTGGATATGATTCAAAATATTCACGGTCACGGTCCTCTTCTGAAAACGTAGTATATATTTCTTGGAAGAAATTTGCAAACAAATTACATATATCATCCGAGTTCTCACCTATCCTATCGTCCAAATGCATCTTTGAGGGAAAATTATCAGATTTTAATTTGGTTTTCACATAATTGAAGAAGTTTCGAGGACAAGATTTTATTTCAAGTTCAGTTTTTAAATTATACTCCTCAAATGCCATATTCATGGCCAAATTTAACTGATCGCAAATGTCTAAATAGTATGCCAAAGTTTCTTCACTATTATATTTTTTATAAAATTTGTGCGCTTTTTGCTTTCGATTTTTTAAATTTTTCAGTTCCCTGTTGTACCAAACTGGATGTTTTGCATGACTCTGACGTCTTCTTCTTTTAGTTGGCACTTCTTCGAGAATTATTTCAAGCAACACATTGTAGAATACGTCAACTGCACATTCAACATTTCCTGCAGTTCTTAATATTGCTTGCCAATCGACAATGTTCAATCTATTTCTAATGTTATCATAATTTGCTGAATTGTAATCAAAGATTTCATCAAATTCGCAGTCGTTGGTTCTTTCATTTATGTGAACGAATAGAGAATACTCTATTGCTGTGTGAAACATTTCATTTCTCCATATGGGACTTAACGATTCAGTCACACAGAAATCTTCATAAGTATTTGTTAATAAAAGGTCTAAATAACAATTTTGTTGATTTTTCACATGGTTAATTTGATAGAGTCCTAAATTTGCAATTTTGTCAAAAATGAAATGGAGTGTTTCATTTTCCCCAACGACTGGAAGTAAGATGCTTTCATTGTCCATATCAGAAATAAAGTCAACATTGCGTTGGTTAAAGTCCCCATATATATGAACTTTTACTTCAGGGGGTAAACTAGACAAAATTTCTTCCGCTTTTCCAAAAAACTTATCATACGTGTCCTTATGAGCATTGTTTGGAGGAAAGTATACCGAAGCAAAGACATGTGTTTCGTCTGCTACCTGCGCTTTTACCCATACATGTTCGAATTCTTTAAATTTAGTAGCCATAATAATTTCTGAATTCAATTGGGTCGAAATCGCTATTAATACTCCACCTCCCGATTTTTTTTCCAGACCATTGAAAATTGCGGTCGTCTCTATAAACGTTATAATTGTTACCAAAAACTTCTTCACTTCTCACACTATCATCCCAACTTGTTTCATTAGCCATTATGACAGAGTAAGTAGAACTTAATATATTTTTGTTAATTTCATTCATTTTACCGGCGCTTCTCATGCGGTTAACATTTTGGCAATATACCAAAATTTCTGTACTGGTCTGAAGATTAGGTGAAGAAGTTGATGGTAACCTGTCATTCATAAAACTATTATCAAAATTATTTACCCCTGATCCATGTTCCGAATTTGTTTCGTTCTGCAAAGTGTTGTGATCTTCGTTATTTTCTTCCTCTATGGAGTGTGTCAGTTTTGTAGAAAAAAAACGAGTGCCTCTCCTTGATGTAGAGAAGTCGTCAAGTCCTGGATAATGTCGGGGTCTGCCGGATCATTGTCTTCCTCCAAGGGGTGCGTCAATTTCGTACAAAACACGAATTCCTGCATACACACGCCTCGCATGATGCAGTTGCAGCCATCCCGTTATGCAAGTGCGCTGGAACGGTACGTGGGTATACATCGCACGCCGGGTAGGGGTTTAAGATTTCCACTCGTTGGAATTGCATCGTGGGTCGATAGTTAGCCTGCGGCGGTCTGGAAAACCGATATTTCGCTGCCGCAAGAAGCTCTCGATCAGGTGGCAGTAGGTTGTTTCTATTCTGACTAACACTGCTGCGGAAACTGTTACGGTTAGTGTTGTTGTTTCGATGATTGTTAGATATGTTATTGTTGTTGTTGTTGCCAAAATTGTTGTTGTTGTTGTTGTGGTTGTTGTTATTTTTGCTGTTGTTGTTGTTGTTGTTGTGGTTGTTGTTGTTGTTGTTGTTGTTGTTGTTGTTGTTGTTGTTGTTGTTATTGTTGTTGTTTTTGTTGTTGTTGTTGTTGTTGTTGTTGTTGTTGTTGTTGTTGTTGTGGTTGTTGTTGTGGTTGTTGTTATTGTTGTTTTTGTTGTTGTTGTTGAGCAAGTTTTGTTTCCTTCGCCTTCTAGCCTTTCCAGCTATTTTTTGCTGTATCAAACGGCGTGATTTTCGGTCATCGTACTCGGTCCAGTCTGCCTTCCATACCTTCTTGGTACCAAGTAGACGCCACCCTGAGTCATCGTTGTTGTTATTTAATTCCACCTCCAAGCTGGGGCACGAGTCAGATGGCGATTGCAAAGGTGCAGCGCTCCGTGTTGAGGCTATATTTGCTGACAGTGACTTCAGCTCGTCAAGAATATCGAGTTCCAGCACAGAGTTAGAGCTCATGGTACAACTTGCCGCAATGTCGAGCGACAGCTGGTTCAGTTGATTTATTTCATTACTGATATTTCGGAGCTCGGTGGATATATCTGACGTCACAGTTCTCAATGACGTAGACACACTGTCTTTTGTTGCCATCATAGCTGTATCGAAAAGCGATGTAGTGTGATTTTTGAGGGCAACGACACTGCCAGCTAAGGTGCTGTTTCTGTTAATTGCAGACAGTTAATTTTTTATGCCTACCAGCAGTACCTCCAGGCCTTCGACAGCTTCGTGAACAATTCGAGGATTTTCTTGCTGCATCGCGAAACGATGTGTCACTTCTGTGTTGGCATGCAGTTGCTCCGTTAGAAGTTTTTGTTGAGCCGCTAATTGATTGAATTCTAACTTTGCTTGCAGATGCTCTTGACACGAGTCGCAGCATGGTAGAAGATAAGAATTAAGATCCCCTACTTTTTTATTGTCCTTCCTGCGTAGTGAATTCCTCTGCACGGTCACTCCTACGCAGGCTGCATGAAATGTGCGTATGCAGCCAGTGCATTTCCACATCAGCGAATCAACGGAAGAGTCAAATGAACAAATTTCACAATTCATATTGAAATGAACGGAACCAACAGCTATCGCGCGAAATTACTACAGCGAGAACGAAACGTACGCAAAAAAAAGCACAGAACGCACGTGGCTAGGAACGATTAAAAAACGCGTCCAAACCGATTGACGATCGATCGACTACCTATAATTCCTATATAAATAAATTGAAGTATTTTAGGCATTTATATTGTTCACAATAACAATAGTAACTATATCTCAGTACACAACATCCAAAACATGCGAAACGTTTTCAAAAATACATGAAAATCGATAAAAATTTAATATCACAGTAATAAGCCTTTTTGTGAATCTTTAAATGGTTAGGCCCTTTTTGTTAAGCCGTTGTGCTTGTCATCATAAATTGTAGGCCCTTTGCTAAGCCTTTTCTTAACGTCAAATAAATCATCGGCCCTGCCTCAAGCAGTAGGGCCTAGCTTTGATTTGAAATTTTTCAATCATCGGCCCTTCTACGTCGCTAGGCTAATGAATGGAACCACATCGAACGAAAAAAAAAATATGTTAGGCCCGAGGTTAGGCCGTTTTAGCATGAATGATTGGAAAAATTTTGTGGATCGGCCGTTTTTAAAATCAAGTTATTTTTAATGATTTTTATCAATAATGCGGAACATTCCTATACGACTGGTAGCTAATTACCAGTGCTACAGAATGGTATCAAAAATTGGTTTGTTTACATTTTGATCATAGGCCCTATTCAAATGTTACGCGAGAAATCAGCTCATATTGTAAGGCACTGAGAGAGCGGCATGCAGTTGCCGAGAGCAAAGACCACGTGAAAAATTGTGAAAATACGTTAATATTTTCTTTTAAATCTTATTTTCCAGAATTTTCCACGTATGGGGTAGAATTAGACTGATGCCTAGAAAGACGAGCTCAAAAAATAGTGTGTACAGTAAGTAAAGTGACCGGCCTATGGATTTTCTTACCTATAAGGCTTTATTAGGCGTTTCGCATTCAAAACGTGGTTTTAAATTTTAATTGGTGCACTACTAGTACATTAAAATATTTTTTGTTTAGTCCCACATTGTCCAAGAAAATAGCTAGTCACTTTAAATCAAAGAAATATTTTTATAAGGTAGATATATGATTTTTTTAGTTTGATCATATGCACCAAACTCTACCAAACTCAATACTTAGTGAAGGTGAGGTATTAAAAAAAGAGGTGAAATTTGTAGAATTGTATAGAGAAAAGTAAGTGGTCGAAAAAGTTTGCCTCACAATAGTCATGGAATTTGATGTAGGTTTTATTTCGCACAGAAACAAATACATTGAACTGAAATATTAACCCTCTTTATTCAAAACATTTAGTAATCATAGTAAAAATCAATCAAGGTTAGGTTTCCATCGTGAATGATTAAGGGTAAGATAAAGTACCTTAAAAACAGTTAGTTACGATGATTGGCAGAAAGTTTATGACAACGATAGAAACGATGAACATATTGTTGCTTTTTTATTAGTCAAATATGTGGAAATGTAAGAAGAATAATAAAAAAAAAACAAGTTTACTGAACTTACGTAGAGCAGTCAACATACCTTAAACCTTATAGTTTTGTAAATATTATCAATAATATTACCATTTGCTCTTACAAATAGTATCTTTTCAAACGTGGCCGATCCCAATTTAGTTCGATGTTTGGTCATTATTTGACCAAGGCTGTTAAAAGTGCGTTCAACAGACACTTGCGTGCAGGGCATCTGCATCACTGTCTCTGCAAGCATAGCCATTTCAGGATCGATCTTTCGGTTCTTGTTCCAGCATGCAACCACATCTTCGTCCAGGGGAAATGATGGTTCCAACCACAGCTTACGGATACGCTTTTCGAAACCGCCCATTTCCGACGATTGCATCTGCTCATTTGTTGTCAACAACTGGTCAACGCGAGACAGGTTTCCTAAGCCAGAAGAAGACGCCACTGGGACATTAGGTACGTTAGTTGTCTCTCCATGCAATTTTTAAGACTCTTCCAAGTTATGAGCAGATGTTTCTGAAAATAAAATGTGTTAAAACCTGTGTTATTTTTTAACAGAAATCGAAAACACTTACAATAGGTTTTTCTTGTTGCTCATAAGACAGCACGGCCGGATTAAAAGCATACAGTCGTAGTAAACCCCGAATCGTACTGCCCGGATCGTACACTGTTCTCCTCCGTGTCTCTCTCTCTCTTCGTTTTACGCGTGCACTATAGGGAATGCTCCTGCTCTTCGTTCGAGCGTTCGTGCACGGCAAGCAACGAAAGTTTTCCCGTGTGCATCGTGTTTTCTTCTCGACGTGTGGGTCAACACATACACATGGTAGGTACACGTGCGATGAAAAGCCAAGCCATGTATTGAGGAAAATTTGTGGTATGTTTCAAGAGGTGATAGAAGGTCTGTTTGGCTTACATCAGGCATTTGAACATTCACAAACTTGCCAACCGCCACCCAAAGAATCTCGCTTTTAGGTGCACTATTTAACGAGTTTTGTCATGGTAGTGATATCGACATGCTTAGAAATCAATGCATTATGGATTAGGCAGACCATCCTAACTGAATTTAATCCTTTTTGAAGCAAGCCAAGGTCGAAGATTTGATTGATAAAACTATAAAATAGTGTATTCATGGTCACCTGTGGTTTGGAGTTAAGAAGTACAGCTTTAATGAGACCCTAAAATCTATATAAACACTTTTTTTTAAATTATTTACACCTGTGTCGTGCACAGGTTGCACATGTGGACGCAACGCCACTGCTTTGTTTGTATAAGTTGTATCACCTTTGATTCAACGCTTAGCCTAGTTTAGAAGTTGCTTAAAGGGTGTCCCACATCAAATTGCATCACGAAAAAAAAGAAACGCTGTTGAAAATTGCCTATTGGGTATTTTCTCTTTAAAATTTCTTCTTCTTCTTATTCGCATTTCAAGCTTATCGCTTAGCGCATATTAGCTTATTGCGTGCTCTCAACTTAGTGTTCTAAATGCACTTCCACAGTTATTAATTGAGAGCTTTTAGAGAGCTCTTTAAAATTAGAAGTAGGGTAGATATTTTAGAGTGTATTGTTTACACTGTATTTTTATAGCTGTCAGTTTTTCGAAAGTTAGAAAAAAAGGCGTGACCCAAAAACCATCGTCACGCATTGATTTTGCGCAAGCACCTGGAAAATCCTCAACTCTCAAGGGGAAATGCTGTCAGAATGGATGTTCTATTAGTGATTAGGGTCACAAGCGTGTCGTGAAAGCGTTTAAGCGGAATCCCAATGCCAATGGAATATGGCTGAAAAGTTGAATCTGTCCAAGTCTTTCGTTCCGAGAGCCAAGGACCGGGAGGGACTGCATACGTACAAAGTACAGAAGGCTCCAAATCGTGACGAAGGGCAAAATACGGTGGGAAAGTCACGGGCCCGGAAACTGTACACCCAGATGCTGACGAAGCCTCAATGTTTCATCATGGAGCCCAGCTCAAGTTTGATGTTCCGGAGGAAGTAAGGAAGCAGAAACTTTCAAAGTTTGAAAGCAGCAGAAAACGAAGCTGGCACGGCAACAGACCTTCGAGCATGCGCAGAAGACGACAGGCTACCGGCCCCTGATTTTCAAGAAGTTGAGCAGAAGATCGGTCGGCTGTAGAAAAATAAAGCAACTGGTGTAGATCAACTACCAAGTGAGCTATTAAAATACGGTGGTGAAGCACTGGCTAGAGCGCTGCACTGGGTAATTGCCAAGATTGGAGAGGAGGAGATATTACCGGAGGAGTGGATGGAAGGAGTCGTATGCCCAATCTACAAAAGGGCGACAAGTTGGATTGCTGCAACTAACGCGCGATCACACAGCTGAGCCCCGCCTACAAGGTACTCTCCCAAATTCTATGCCGCCGCCTGTCACCATTTGCAAGAGAGTTCGTGCGGCAATACCAGGCGGGATTCATGGGTGCCTGCGCTACCACGGACCAAATTTTCGCGATTCGGCAGGTTCTGGCTTCTGGCTTCGCTGATGACATTCATATTATGGCACGGAACTTTGAGATGATGGCGGAAACGTACATCAGACTGAAGGCTGAAGCTAGGCGGATTGGACTTGCCATCAACGCATCGAAGACGAAATACATGAGAGGAAGAGGTTCTAGGGAAGACAATGTTAGCCTCCCACCCCGAGTTCAGATTGACGGTGACGAAATCGAGGTGGTCGATGAGTTCATGCCAGCCATGGATCGAGTAGAGTGGAGACGACTTCTTCGGACAGCAGAGGACAACAAGGCCTTAGCCTGATTGGTAAGGTAAGTCCTCCTTGTTCATCCTGAAGTCATGGGAAACTATTTTGAGGGCTTTCATGAGATCTTTGATATCCTGAGCAATTTGGAATAATTTCTGAGCAACCTGGTATAATGACAGAACAGTTCAGAAACGTCATTTGAATAGTTGTACATTTCAAGATCTTCAGAATAAAACCTGATCATTCTGAAGTCTTTGATAAATATCCAGAGATCTTCCTTAAGATCTTTGATATCATGAATGTTTTTTTTTAATAATAAATAAAAAGCCTAAGAAACGTGGTATGAATTGATGGACACAGCCTTCCATCAATTCATACCACGTTTCGCAATACAGCTATTGCCCTTGTCATCATAGTTTTCATATTTGTTAGAACAGCAATCTGAGAAAAACGCTGTTGTAGTTTTTTTTTTCATTATGAGCTCTTGTGGATGGGACAACTTAGTTTTGGTATTTTTTGCAACATTTTCAGATCACTGTAAGAAACTTATCGAGTACATTGTAAAGTGATGGTAATTGACAATTAATTGTTTTTTGCATTTTTTCATTTTTGCAAAAAAATACTAATGGGACTGTTATACCGCACAGGGCAGTATAGATCTTCAGAATAATACCTGATCATCCGGAAGTATTGGAAAAAAATTCCAGATAACTTCCTTAGTATCTTTGATATTCTGAAGGACATTGTAATAGTATCTGACCAACCTGGTAATATGTGCATAGGCCTCAAATTCCAATATCAATCTGAGTAAGAAATTAACCAGTAATAGACCCCCATACGGTAGGAGAAAATACACAACTTAACAGCAGCAGTGAAAATGTCGCAAATTTTCAGGCTTAGTTGTTTATAAACAGTTGCTACCGCGTCGTCTGCGATGCGCGCTGGCCGTTCCTGCCTCGAGGAGCATCAATTCTTGTTAAAAACTACAAGGGACAGCCCTATGGGGTTGTACGCAATGGTGACGTAGGACTACGTGGTCTTATATAATAAATGGTAATGTGTTTCTTTATTCAGCCAGGTATTAATCTGAACCATATTTTAATTATTTTCCTTACCTCATTTTTATATTTTCATTTTCTGTTCTATTTAGTATCGTACAGATTTGTCTTGAATCTGATGAAATATTGCTTGGAGCCAATGCCCATGATTGTGCTGGGTAATTAAAATTTTTATTCAACAGATTGCGTTCAAAGTATCCACATCGTATAATGGCCGCACCAAGCAGACCGCTCGTAAGTCCACTGGAGGAAAGGCTCCTCTCAAACAAATGGAGGAGTGAAGAAGTCTCATCGCTACCGGCCAGGAACTGTCACTCTGCGTGAAATCCGTCGTTACCAGAAATCGACCGAGCTGCTGACTGCAAGTTGCCTTTCAAGCGTCTGGTCCGTGAAATCGCCCAGGACTTCAATACCGATCTGCGCTTCCAGAGCTCGGCCGTTAATGGCCCTACAGGAATTCAGCGAGGCCTATCTGGTTGGTCTGTTCGCTATTCATGCCAAGCGTGTCACAATTAATTCATGTTCCATATTCGGTTTTCACAATGTGTACCCCCATATAAAAATCACAGACGTCCTATGTCAAAACCGTACGGTCGTGTCATGAATGCAACCTCTTATTCTTTTTGTCAACATTATTTTCATAAGGCAAATCAACTGATTTCTTATCTCGAACTTTGCTAACGCTGCTTTCGAACATTTAAAAGTTCAATAAATCATCTAAACCTCTTTCACGTTGGAAATCGATTTGTGGCCCTGAAAAGGGCCGATTGATTGTTTGGATGGTACGAATTTCTTTGGAGCTAGTGTACTTGGTGACGGCCTTGGTTTCTTCAGAGACAGCGTGCTTGGCCAACTCACCCGGCAGCAGTTTGGATTTCGCGGGAGGTGATCGTCGAGCGTTTGTTGTATTGAGCCAGACGTCGTCCCAGCAGCAATGCGTTCGAAGATGTCATTGACGAAGCTGTTCATGATGTTCATGGCTTTCGACGAGACTCCGGTGTCCGGGTGGACCTGCTTCAACACCTTGTAGATGTAGATGGCATTGCTTTCTTTCCTGCGCTGTCTCCTCTCCTTCTTCTCTCCCTTGACGATGACTGTCTGCGCCTTTCCGGACCTCTTGGCGGCCTTTCCACTAGTTTAGCTGTTCGCTTCGGTAGAGAATAACTGATAGTCGTTTCGACTTTTTGACTTTAAATGATCTATATTTCTTGAATTTGTGTGGTTTACATGTATAACTTATCAAGTGACACAGATGCGTCTTTTAAACTTTAGTTCGTGTGAAATTTCAATTATTATTAATTACAGTTCCTAGTCCTATCAGGCCTGTTTTAGAGAATGACCACCTTGGTGGGATTGGTTTGTTTTAAAATTTAAGAAAAAGGAGACTTATAACTACTATTTACAACTACAACTAACCTACAACTACTATATACACCTAATCTACTATATACAAATTGCTTATCAAAGCATGTTCTGATAAATTACATTTTTGTGCAAATTTAGTCTAAATTTCGTTAATTCTGGAATCTATTTTGGCAATGCCTGCCTCTTCGTGTAAATTTGTTATTCTAGTGTCAAAAGGACGATCAAGTACCATCCTCAGCACTCTATTTTGAGTGACCTGGATTTTGTTCCTGTGAGTCTGTGCACATGATTCCCACACCGGAGCTGCGTAGAGGATCGCAGGTGCTATGATTTGTTTGTAGACGGCCAGTTTGTTCACCCTTGAGAGGCGGGATCTGCGGCAAATTAGCGGATACAGACACCTAACCAAGGCAGAACACTTAACTACAGTTTTCTCTACATGCGCACGGAAGAGGAGCTTTTCATCGAACAACATCCCGAGATAGGTTACTTCGGCAGACCACTCAACCCTTGTGCCATTCATGATTACAGTACAAGATGGAGCCGGTTTCAGTTTGGGCGATTGCCGATGGAGGAACATGATCGCTTGTGTTTTGGAGGCATTGATTTTGATTTTCCACGTGGTGGCATAATCAGCAAAGGCGTTAAGGCATCGTTGAAGTTTGTTCGTTATTTCGCGAGGCATCCTTCCTTTGACGGCTATTGCGGTATCATCTGCGAACAGGAAAAACACGCAACCGTCACCGAGGGGAGGAATGTCGGAAGTGTAAATGCTGTAAAGCAAGGGGCCCAGCAGACTGCCTTGCGGGACTCCTGCTGGGATGGAAAACGTGTCTGAAAGACAACCATTCAACGATACCTTAAACGACCTCTGCTGGAGGTAGTTACGGGTGATTTTAACCAGATGTAAAGGAAAGTTGAAGTTACAAAGCTTGTACACAAGTCCATCATGCCAAACATTGTCAAACGCTTTCTCAACGTCTAACAAGGCCATGGCTGTGGACTTGGATACAGCTTTGTTACTTCGGATGTTATTCATCACCCGCACTAGCTGGTGATTGGTGGAGTGTCCCTTTCTGAACCCAAACTGTTCCGGAAGGAGAATGTTATTTTCCTCGACAAACTTGAGCAAACTATTGAGAATGAGTTTCTCGAACAAATTGCTCAACGCTGAAAGGAGGCTGATTGGTCTGTAGCTTGAAGACAATGTTGGATCCTTACCGGGTTTGCGGATTGGTATGATTTTTGCTATTTTCCAGATGCTTGGAAAGTAGTGCAGTTCCAAACATTTGTTGAATATAGCGGTTAGAAGAGACTGCACTTTCATGCTGAGTCTCTTCAAGATCAAGTTAAATATACCGTCAAACCCGGGAGCCTTCATGTTCTTGGTGCATTTCAGCGCTGAGCAAATCTGTTGTACTGTACTGCACGACACAAGGGGAGACATCTAGGTTTTGAACGCATTGCGCAACCTGATCATCGAGCGGACTTTGGATAGTCGAGCCAAGCAAATGCGATGAAGCGACATGCTTGCCGATCGCATTTGCTTTCTCCTGTGGGGTGATTAAAAGACGATCATCATCATTTTCGACTTTGAGAGGTGGAGCGGGTTTGGGATGATTTTTCAAGACCTTGGCTACCTTCCAGAATGGTCTGGAGCGGTCGTCGAAACTTTCATTTCGGAGTGAGTCCATTCTGGAAGCAATCTGCCTGTTCAGATCGGCCACTTCACGTTTTTTGCCCAGATCTCCAGTGCTCTGAAATTGGCGTCTACGAACATTTCTCAACCGAATAAGTAATTGGGTGTGGGAATCAATAGCAACAAACTTACCCCTCACAGGAACTTGTCGAACACACGCCTCGTCAGCCACGGTATTGGCCTGTTGGAGTCCTTCCAACGCCCGGTCGATGTCAGCTACAGTGTCAAGCAGTGGATTTTCATCGATGTTGCTGTCCACCATTCGTCCGTACTGCACCCAGTTGACATGGTGGTAGTCTTTACGCAGGCAGCTTCTAGCAGGAACCACGTTGACACCGACTTCAGTCACCACCGGTTGATGGTCGGAGCTGAGATCGTTATGCGCCTCCGGCTTGGATAGTCCGATGTTTGACAGGAAAAAGTCCAGCGTGGAGGGATTTCCCGCCGGAGAGATGAAAGTTGGTTTGTCTGGAAATTGCACAGTGTACAGTCCATGTTGTGCGTGGTCGAACAGGAGACATCCGTTCCGGTTCCTCTGGTAGTTCCACCAAGCTTCATGGCGGGCATTCAGGTCACCCCCAACGATGATTAGGGAGCTAGTAAGGGTGATGGCGGTCAGGTCGTTCTTGAATTGAGTTCCTAGTCCATTGTTGGCGGTGCACTGGCGTGGGCAGTAAACAGCGACAAACCGGACGTTTCCAGTTGGTGATTCCACCTCCACACTAACGGCCTCGATGATAGAAGTGCGGACGTGGGGCAGAGTGCAGAACTTGATTCCCTTTCTGACGATGACCGCTACACCACCCACTCTGGAGCTGGTGCGATCAAGCCAGATAATGTTGTGGTCAGGCAACCAGAAGCTGTCGCCGGACTTTAGATGGGTCTCGGTTAGAAGGCCCACGTCGATGCTGTGCTTGCGGAGGAAGTCGGCAAGCTCAATATGTTTTGCTTTTACAGAGCAAGCGTTCCAGGTAGCGATGATTAGCAGTTTAGACACCATACTGGATGATGAACTTACCGAGCACTTGGATCTGTTCGGGTTTATTGCGGCACTTACGAAGAGCACCGGACATGTTGACGAACATTTCCATCAATTCATCCGCTGAGAACAGATCGGGGTTGTTGTTTTGCGCTGGTGGTTGTCTCCAGAATCCAGGGGGGATGGAGAGCTTTGGCCAGCAGAATCACCAGAAGTTGCTTGAGCGGAATACACCCGCGAATTCTCTTGCCTTTGCTGAGGAGCACAAAGAGGCGGGAAATCCTCCGTCCGAAATGCCGGGACTTTGTCCTTCTTGCGTCCTGGTTGGTTGTTAGTTGCCGCCTGTTTTCGGATGCGTTTGAAGTCCTCTCGTTTGGAGCACTGTCTGTCGGAACCTTGGTGAGCTTCACCACAGTTAGCGCATTTTAACGCCACGGCTCCATCCGCAGGGCAGTCGGAAGTGGCGTGGTCTTGAGCGCAATTGCCACAGCGTGGCTTAATGTTGCAGTTGCGGGTGCCGTGTCCAAAGTTCAGACACCGTTGGCACTGATTCACATCACGATGGCCGCCACGGTATGGCTCCCAGCGGACGATGATGGAATTAATGGAGCGGATGGCCTTCAGCGCGTTGAGCGTCACCATTCCCTTCTGGAAGTGTACCAGGAAAAGGCTATCCGGCACATTTTCGTCCTTCCTTATCATCCGATAGACGGCACTTGGGGCCAGCTTGTACCGGTCTCTGATTTCAGCTTCGATAAACTTCGGGTTGAAGTTTGGTAGGCCCCTAATGATGACCTTGAATGGCTTCTCACCGGGAATGTCGTGGGTGAAGAATTCCACCTTGGAAGTCCTCAGGTGGGCGACGACCAAGTCATACTCCGCTTTGGTACGGAGCACCACCTTGGTGCCGACTCTGCCCAACTTGTATTCGGCTTTTACTCCCAGCGTCGCTAGATCTGCGATGAGCTCATTAAGATGGGCATTTTTCACTACCAATGGAGGTAGCTTCACTTTTGCCACACTCGGGCCGAGAGAATTTTCGTTGCCGATGGCGTCGCCGAAATCACCGATGTCGCTGGCGTTCGTCGCTGTGACATCGGACTGGCCTCGATTCTTCTTTCTCTTCTTGCTGCGTTTTTCCAACACAGCTGGTTGGATATTCCCATCCATGGGGAGAACAGCAAACCTGTTCGAGGTAGGCACACCGGAGCTTCCTTCACCGGGGTTCTGGACCTTCGCCGGGCTTCACGACCGATGCTTCCCCATTTCGGGGCACACACACACGCACGACAAACCGCGAAAGAGAGCGCGAACACTATCGCCACGAACTTTTCAAACAACTCGATAGAGCGAGCTAACACCGAACTATCGATCTCTGATAGTCGTTTCGACGGTGGTGTCTCGTTTTGTGCCCGTAGAATAAGAAGTGAAACTCCTCCCCTTTTCAGTATTTTGCTTCCGACTGTGTGAATTGTACCCTCCCTGTATTAATAATATGCTACTCGACGCAGGTATAAGTATACCCTCGATGAGTGAAATAAACCGACCTATCTGGTCGGTTTGTTCGCCATTCACGCTAAGCGTGTCACAATTATGCCAAAGGACATTCAGCTGGCTCTTCATATCTGTGGTGAAACCGGCCCTTTTCAGAGCCACTAAAAGATTCCACAAGAGAGTTGGGAAGGAAATTTCTGCTGCTTACAACTGATCGTATCACAGTGAATCCTGATCTAAAAATTGCAACCAGCAAGTGCCCTAGAACCAAAAGCGATGCGATACTATGACGATGACTGTAAGGGGCTTAGAAGCAGAAGGGTGAAAGCAAATTCGCTTTTTCGATTTCCTCTTTTGTGATGACCATAGCTTCCTATTTCGCACTATTTCTGCTATTCCCTTCTATCATCCACAACAATAAACGTATCAATAATGTGTTTGCCGTCGAGTTAACGTTATCTGACCGTGCACTTCGTAGTTGCTCCTCCGTGAATGATCACAACTAATCCACTTGCACAGAGAACTACATAGATGGGTGCATGGGATGAGCTTTCCATCTTCAATGTACAAGCACATTGATTCATTCTACAGATCAATTCACAGCGCCGGCCACGTCCTCCCGGTCGTTTGGGGAGGGAAGGATGATAAGTTCGACGTCCGGTTGTTACTAGAGACCGAGTATACCTCAACATCTCCACGGTTATCTCGGGAAGGATAGTGGTGTAAGTGAGGTAGGTTATTTTTAGATTAGAATTCACTGTGGTAAGTGATGCGATCGGTTAAAGCAGAATTTGTTCTTTATTTAAATTAGTGGGGATAGAATATGGCAAAGTGAAAAATTGCAAGGGGAGGGGGGGGGGGGGTAGGGGATTGAACTCCCTACCTTCTGCTCAGTAAGCAGAAACGGTAACCACTGAACTACAGAACCTCGTCGTAATGCTATATCGACATGTTTCGTCTACTTACTACTCTCCGACGACTGTGCTGGGGAAGCAGCATATGCATGTACGTAATTGGTGGATTTGTTAATTATTTCGACGCTTTTGGACAATGCTTGACATTTACTACTTTTTCAATAGTTTCTTGTTGAACATAAACAGTCAAAAGCATTGATATCGATGCGTAAGCGTAGCCCTGATCGATTGGTGATAAAATTATTGAAATTGGTTCAGGGGCAGCTGAGTTATTAACGTTCAAAATCTTTCATAATTGGTTACATGTTCCATTTTCAGTTTTCACAGAGTGTACTCCCATATAGAAATCAAAGACGTAGTCCTACGTCAAAAAAAACAGACACCGACTTTCCTAGAGACAAACTATCTGCCTCGCTTTATATGTACATACTGGAGAAAAACTATTGTGTAGAGTTTAAGTAACAAATTCATGTATAAAAGGTTTCAAAGAATAAAGAATCGGGGCAGTTGTTTTGATGAGTTATTAATCGAGGTTTTCTAGGTGCGGACGAGCCCAGTTCCAACCTCAGGATAACTGATTCATCAAAGAGCTTTTTCCATACAGTAAAAATGGAATTGCACTGTTTTTCATTTTACGGAAAAAGGAAGACCACGCGAGTTGTTGCTCTACGTTGGGCGCTTCAACACGGGAGTGTAAAATGGATGGGCAACGGAGTTGGGCGCTTCAATATGAAAGAATATCTGATAGACATAGATATGGTTGTAGAATTCAAGATCTTCAGAATAAAACCTGATCATCCTGAAGTCTTGGCAAAATATGCAAAGGACTTCCTTAAGACCTTTGATCATGCACGGATAGAACTTTCCTACGTTGGACTTGACACAAGAATGTTTTGGATTTCTTCATAAGAAGCCGGACATGATTATCTGAATGTAACTCTGAAAATTAATTTGTTGATCAGTGTTGACCACACTTATTTGATTTAACTTTTGATAGTTGACCCTTTTGACCAACCATTAGGTCGATTCGATAATAATATGTTTATTTATTAATTCTCATCAGCTGAATCATAAATCCCCAATCCACCAAGTATTTGCATACATAATAAATCAATCCATCCAACTTGTACCAACAAACACTCACTTCAGTGTTCATCCTGCTCCATCGGCCTCCATAATTTCATCAATTTCCCAAATCAAGAGCCAAATTGATTTTACAAAACATAAAAACACAGTAATTATCGTAATCGAATAACCCTCACTTATCGCACATCTCGTACACTGCTGTACACAGAAATTGTGCTGCTCCTACTGCATCAGAGCCACCAGCATATGTACAGGTCCACATCGATGCTGTGGCTGTGTACAAACTTCCAACTCCGATGTTACGTTTGCTACACACAACATGCTATCCTACATCCCATCGAACGACACATTGCCGGTTTTCCCGTATGTTGAGTCGCATCTTTCAATGGAGTAAAGTTGAAGGTAAAACATGCGACTTTCCCTCCTCACCCACACCGATCTCTGCCTTCCTATCTACATACCTTTTGTCTTTGTCGAAACTGTGTCGTTGTCAGTGTGCTTTTTCCCTTAAGCTCCATTCCCTTTCCAACCTACACATAGTCTCACAGTACCGACATATTGAAAAAAAAAAAGAACGAGAAAGAGAACACTCCGTCGATGTTGGACTGAAATTAAACAACATGAATTATGACTCCTCAGAGCTTCACCCAACAGCCAGCAGGATTAGATGGGAAATGTGAATGGTACATTAACTATCTTATTAAAACAGCTTTATGATATTTCAATAATATAATTATTCGATTTTCTACGCATTTTCCACTGCTTTACCTCAACCTCATCCTTGCTCTCGCAAGAGCATACCGATTCAACTGTTCTCACCCTCTCTCTCTCTCCCCCCCCCCCCCACGAAGGAAAACTCTCCGCCGCTTTTCCGATTCGTCGAATGCTTCTAGAACTCGTCCAACTGACAGATGAGTCGAGCTTTTCTCGCATCTCACATTTGTGCCAAGATCTCACCCCACAGCATCCTTTCACACCGCTCACTGCTCACCAGCTTACGTCTCGGAAGGGACTCACTACCAATACCACCACCCCTTTTGCGATGGTATGTGTGTTTCAATTTGGGCCCGCGTCTGGTCCTTACGGTAGCTCCTGCTACTGCTGGTCCACTTTAGTACACGAACCAACGAGCCACAATCTCATCTGGAAGCTGCTGATTTGGGGCTTTTGTGTTAGTGTTATTGGCTCGAGACATCTGAATGAACGGTAACCAACACAAGGAAACGAAAGAAGTGCACCTTTCATAATGCCAGCGAAAATCCATGCGCGTTAATATGTGGGACGAAGACGGTTCCGCTACCACCGTCGCACCTCCACCGACCGAGCCGTGCCACGTATAATTTCGGATAGAATCAAAACATCGCAAATTCGATCGTGCTTCGGAAAACTTTTGGCAGATTTTGGAATCAATTTATCGATAGGGAAGGGTGATGGCGCTTGCTTCTGGCAAATCAGATTTGGAATTTAGTATCGTAGGTACATGAAAGGGTGTCCACTAGGGTGCATCATTTAAAAAAAGATAATTACAGTCTTATAGGCTTTGACGGAAGGGTGAGTGGTAAGCGTGATTGCTTTCTAACACCAGTGTGTCTGGGTTCAATCCCAAACGAGATCGTTGCGATTTTTCTGAGGCTAAAAAATCTCTGTTCACGTCTTCCATCGTAAGGGAATAAACCCGTTGATCCCAGGCCCATGTATTTATGGGTTTGATAGGATCCAGATGTGGAAGCCGCCTTCCTGGCACTAGATTGCGGAACAGAGACTGACTTTAAATTGAAAGGAAAACAATCTAATAGGACACCCTCCAGCTTGAATTATTCATAACTTCAAATTATGAGCCTGTACAAAAAAATTATAAGGATTGATGAAAGTTTAGAGGTCGCGCAAATGGTTTGACTGGATGTATCGAGATTGTGGAAAATTACCATGTGATTTTTTAAATTTCACAACTCAAGCTGAACATTACATTAGGTCCTAAGTAAGTATTGATCGATTCTCTTCGTCGTCTTTCTCTTTGTTTTCCCACGGCCATGTAAACACATGCCCAGGCAGAGACTGTACGCGAAAAAATTCAACAGACAAAAATGACCACCATTTAAAGTCGGATAAAGGGTGTCCACGATGAAATTGCCACACTATGAAATTGCTCTAACTTTTTAACCGTTGGGTAGAATTTAATGAAAATTTGGGTGGATTTAGTTCATAGTGCATTATTTACATCCTGCAAGTTTTAAAGTCCTGTGATCAAAACTCGCGGAAATGGAGTCGAAAGAACAGCTCGTGCGTGATAAAATCTTGCGCATTCATCACGAGAACAAGGATCTCTCGCATCGTTCCATCGCTAAAACGTTGGGAATCGCGAATTCCACGGATTTGGCCTCATGCCACTACTCCAAGGACGTGCTGAAGTGGTATGCGGACAATAAGGTCAATTTCGTGCCGAAAATGTTCAACCCTCCCAACACTCCGGAGCTCCGCCCCATCGAGAAGTACTGGGCGATTATGAAGCAGCACCTTCTTAAACGACCTAAGGTAGTGACGACAGTCGAGGAACTGAAGAAAGTATGGGTTTACATGCAAAAAACGGTTGATTCACAGGTTGTGCAGAATCTTATGGCCGGGGTTAAGGCCAAGGTGCGGGCATTTGCGTATGGACTGTAAATAAAATACGAGTAAAATGGTAAAATGAAGTTTAATAGTTATTTCTCAATCCCTGAAAATTTGATGGCAATCGGATGAAAACTCGAATTTTGCGAATCAATTTTGTGTTTGGCAATTTCATCGTGGACACCCTTTACTTTTGAAATTCTCAGGGAATAAATAAACACATATTGACTATGTTTCTGCAAAGTTGGTTTATTTAACCTCCTCTCCTAGGCTAAATGCCCACACCTTGGACTTCACGCTACCCATCAAATCCTGTGCAACACTAGCGCCATGTTTCTTACACACTTTCATCCACTCTTTGTTCAAATCCTTGTCGTTTTTGAAGACCTTCCCTGTTTTCCGGAGCTTGATTATGAAGTGCCCAGAATTTTCCTATTGGGCGAAGTTCTGGCGAGTTTGGCGGATTTGCCTCCTTCGATACAAAAACAACATCGTTGGCTTCGTACCACTCAATCACCGGTTTTGCGTAATGGCACGATGCCAGATCCAGGCAAAACAGAGTCTCACCTTCGTGGGACCGGAGGAAGAACAGCATGCGCTTCTGGAGGCATTCTTCTTTATATATTTGGCCGTTGATGGTGCTGGTCGTTATTTAGGGCTTGCTGAATTTACCGCACCCACAGATCACCTGCCACACTAAGTACTTCTTGGCAAATTTGTCGACCTTCTTCTTCCGGAACTTCTCCGGAACATCCAGGTGGGATGTGCCGACAAGAAACTCAAGACCGGGGATCTGCTTGGCGTCTGCTTTAATGTACGTCTCGTCGTCCATTACGATGGCACGGGATTTGGGCACCGTATTCTGTTTATCGGTCCGGTTAGGCGCATTCCGTACCTTGAAGACATGAACTCCAGCTCACTTCCTTGTCTGCTGGACGAACCAGACGGAAGAAGTGACCTTCTTGGCCACGTCCCGAATCAAAAGGTTCGGATTGCGCTTGAACTAATCCCTCACCTTCCTTCCGTTCCCGGGGTCAGTCGTCTTCGCTTTTCTTCCGCTGCCAGCTCGCCGCTTGGTCGTCTGGGTCTCCTTGCACGATGACATTTGTGGGACTGGCCTGGATTTTCCTGGATTGCTCCCATCATTTTTTGTCGAAGCACTTCTTGCTTGGAAGCCAACTCGATAACCCCTTGACAGCTTGTGACAAGATTTTTCACATCTAAATATTACGCTCGAAACTAGTTTTACCCAAAATTTAATAAATTAATGGGTAAATGCAATAAAAATTTATACACAAAAGAAAGTGTTGCATTTTTTTTCGAGTACAATATTTGTTTTCAGCACTCGAACTGTCTTCCAAGGTCGGTTGTAAAGTTCACTGGAACTTTAAATCGCGCGATCCATCCGTTGACATGGCTGCTGTCATGTTTGGGATCGGGATCGCTTCAGGCCAACGCGTAAACTTGTCGGTCATTGTCAGACAATACGCGTTTCCTTCGGGTGGTGGTAATGGTCCGATCAAGTGCATGTGGATGTGTGCGAACTTTTCATCGGGTGTGGCGATCTGAATAATTGACGCTTTATTGTGTCGATGGACTGTCGATTTCTGGCAGAAGAAGCAACGAGTAACATCTGTCCAATATACCATAGTTTGCTTAATATAAAAGTATTAATGATCTAAGTTTTTTTAATAAAATTTAAATTTCTAACTCCGATAGATCCCAGACTGCATTTGCAAGTGTTTATCAATCGTTCATAATTTTTTCCAATCATTTCTGTCCAATTATTAGTTATTATCATTCCTAAAATTTTTAACTGTTTAACTTCTATTATTCGTTGTGGTCCTAATGAAAAATTATTTATCCGCAAAAATGCTGATTTATTTACATTTAGTTTGATTCCAAATGTTATACCATATTCATCAGCTGTGTGTAATACCTTATCAAATTCAACATCAGATCGAATAATTATTGTTACATCGTCTGAGTATGCTACAATTTTAATGTACTTATCATCAATTAAAATACCTGTTATCGAGTGATAAACTTCTCGTATGAATGGTTCTAAGTACAAAACAAAAACAATCATTGATAGGGGACAACCTTGTCGCACAGATTTTTCTATTTTAAAGCTATTTGTCACTACCAGTGAAAAGTACACTAGAGGAAGCATTTATCTATAAATTTCTAATGCAGCTAACAATCTGAGGTGGAAAGTTATAAGCTTCTAAAACTTTCCATAATTTCGCATGATCCACATTATCAAACGCCTGCTCCATATCTAAACTTTATTTTGCTGTTTTAAATCGTTTTGACCCATTTGCTTTTGCTATAACTGTTCTCAACTGATCAAGTGTATCTATACAAGACTTGTTGTTCACACATGCAGTTTGCCCTTCTTCTACAACTTTTCCTAAAAACTACTGAATGCGGTTGGCAAGAATTTTGGTAAAAACCTTATAATCACAGTTCAGAAGGCTAATAGGTCTAAAGTCCAAGATGTTTTAGAACAACCCGATTTTGGTATTAATGTTATGTATCCTTCGCAAAAAGATGAAGGAGGAATAACATCGCCATGCAATAAATCATTAAACAGTTTAATCATATCATGTTTTAACAGTGCTTGGTATAAAATTCATAATTAATGCCATCTGGCCCTGGTGTCTTTTTCTTGGTGCAACTGAAGACTACGTGCTTGAGCTCTTGTTCGTCAATATCACGTGCAATATTTAATGAATCCTGGTTGCTCAATTTTTTATTGATATATTCAAGTGAACTGTTGTATGCCTGAAGCCGCTGCTTTTTGAAGTTGTTGCAAAAATGATTAAAAATGTACTTTTTCAATTCATTTGTACCTCTAATGATATCGCTACCATTGAGCAATTCCCCAATTGTTCGACTTTTTGAATTTTTATGGTGAGCTATAACTTGATAAATTTTAAATTTTTCATCATTCGTTATACTGTTAACTGATAACTTTCCTTCTAGATTTTTTAATTTTTCAGTTTCAATTTTGTAAATCATTGCTTTTGTAAAGTTCATTTTCGTGCTAACGTCTTCATCATTGTTTTGCAAACTTGACAGTTCTATTAGTGTTTTATATAAATCAGATTTCCTTTCAGTTATTTGACAATTGAATTCTATACTTTTGCTTTTATAAATTTTTTTCACTTTAGATTTAAAATGATTTGTCCACCAACTGTGGAAGCTATTTTGATAAGATATTCTGTGCTGTAAAGCTTCGTATTCATAACAGAAATCGGTCTCAATGAGATCGTTATTTATGAAGTCTGTATTAATCTTCCAATATCCTTTTCCGAAATGATGTCCTAGATCTGTCTTATTAATACTTATTTTCATTGCAATAGCCTTATGGTCAGAGAATGGTACACTAGATGTTTCAAATGATACAACTGATTCTACAAATTTCGAAGACAATAGCAACATGTGAATAAATAAATGAAAAATTTCGAAAAGCTACGTCCTGTTAGAAAACTACATCCGCATTGCTGTTTATTATAAAATCTTATAGCAGCGAAAGCTTGACCCTTGTCTGGATAGCACTAAGATTGATGCTAGCTATTACTCTACTGTATAGCATGACAGTTATGATTTAGCTCTTCGATTACCTTTGACTGACGACGATTTGCTTTTCTTACTTGCCTGACTTAGCGATTCCTTGGCCGCTTTTCCGAGCAGTTGCTCGTTAACGGGATGGTCCTTCGAGTCTCCGTTTCCTCTTTTATTCCTTCTCATCTCCATTGATCGGCTGATTCTGGAAGGGTTTGTATTTACCCCAGTGCCTCCGGTTTCCGGTGTTCGCATAGGTGATATGTCCATTTCCTCGAAGCGCTTGGCGAAGTGCTCGGAATTTTCAGACGATTTCCCTTGTTCCATATTGATTTCCCATGATGGCGGCAACTCTTCTACCTTGTTTTGTGTTCCAGATGGGTTCGATTCTTCCGATACCGGCTTCGGTGTGATTCCGTCCACAACGTCAGCGAAAGACCGAGGTTGTGTATCATCGATACGCTTCTGATGATCATCGATTCTGCTCTGTACGATTCCGTAGACCTTCGTAAAAGATTCGACACTTGAAGTGTCCGATGTACACAGCAGGTGGAATTTCAGCCTTAACCTCCATGTGCACACCACGAGTTCCGCTGTAGGCATCGAAATCCAGGTCTACAGGAAGTTTTTCACGCACGACCTGTCGAACTGTACCGAATTTTGTCATAGCTTTGAGGGAGGTTGAATATTCTTACATAACGGAAAAAACCATCCGCTGATGCCACAAACACTTGTGCTGTAGTTCCATCGCTGTACTTGAAGGTTTCCGATGAACGCAAATTCTGTGTTACCTCTTTAACCACTTCCTCGTCGGTAAACTTAACGAAAAAGGTATTTTCCGATGGATCTCGGTAAACCGAGTGAACGTCCGTATCCTTGATTTTCAAATCCTTTGCCACGAAACTTATTGCTTCCTTGAGTGAGGGCATAACGCCGTTCTTTCCGAATTCGAATGCAATAGTATTCTTCTTTTGGACTCGGTCCATCCTTTGTTAGGTTCCGTTTTATTGGTTGAATAGAAACAATACCAGTGGCACTGGTAGAATATTTGAAACAATCGATCGATCGATCAAAGCAAAGCACAAAGCGTGTGCGCTCGACCGCTTCTCAGCGACTACTGCCCCTTCAATGCCAACAACGTAGTTTTGGTGGGTGGATGGGTGAGAAAAGAGTTGAGCTCGGGATCGTCTCTCTGCCGCTTTGCCATGAGCTCGAAGTCGATGGTTTCGTTTGTGGTAGAGGTAGCTTCGATACGACTCAGCATGTCGGCGACTTTGTTTGCTTCGCCGGGTACATGCCGAATATCCGTTGGGTATTCGCCGATAAAGCTAAGATGCCGTTGTTGTGTTGGATTGGCTCGTTCTGGACGCTGTCGTAACGCTGTTGTGAGAGGCTTGTGGTCCGTTTAGATGCAAAACTCACGAGCGGTAAGGGTGTCCTTGAAATACTTTACCGCTTCGTACATCGCATACAGCTCCCGATCGTACGTGCTGGCTTTTTGCTTGCTATTGTTTAGCTTACGAGAGAAGTATGCCAGAGGTTGATGACCTTTCTCGGTGATCTGGTGCAACACCGCTCCAATTGCGGTGCCGGATGCGTCGGCTTCAAATGCTAATTTGGCATCAGCACACGGGTGAGCGAGAAGAGCCACGTTCGCTAGGTCCTGCTTACACTGCTCGAAGGCAACGATCATTGCTTCGTCCCATTTCAACGGTGTTTTGTCGTTTCGGACGTTGCTCTGGATCATAGATTGAAGGACCTGCTGATTAACTACTGCATGTGGAATAAAACGACGATAGAAGTTAATGGTACCCAAAAATCGCTTGAACTGCTTTGCGATGACTAATCTAGGGAACTGCAAAACAGCTTCAACTTTGCTTGGGGTAGGTTTGATGCCGTCTTGACTTATGAGATGTCCCAGGAACACGACCTCGGATTGGCCGATCTGACACTTCCCGGCATTGATAGTGAGTCCAAAGTCACCCAAAATGTCGTGAAGATGCCTCTGAAGCTATTACCCTGCGTTCCGCAGTCCGAATGTCATGAACTGAAATTCGAACAGCCCGAAAGCCGTGATTATATCAGTTTTCGGGATGTCTTCCAGTGCAACGGGGATTTGGTGGTAGGTCCGCTGCAAATCGATACAAGAAAACACCTTTTTGTTGTGCAGGATGTTGGAAAAATCCTGGATGTGCGGTGTCGTATACCTATCAGGAACCGTGATCGCATTGAGATTCCTGCAATCACCGCATGGACGCCATTTTCCGTTTGACTTCTTGACCATATGGAGAGAGCTGGCCCAAGAGCTTTTGGAAGGTTGGCAGATACCTTGCTCCATCGAAAACCTGAACTCAGCTTTCGCTTCATTCAGTCGGGAGTCGTCGGGGACGAGAGAAAACGGGTTGACCTGTGGTGATAATTTGATGAACTGTTTTCGCTTTCGTTGGACGGTGATTCATGTTCAGGATGGTGATGTCCTGGTACTGCTTGAGGATGTCGACAAAGGGCGAGTTCACGTCGAAGGTGGTGATTGTGGGTTCGGAGACGTTATTGACTTCCGGATGTGTTAGGTTGTTGATCAATTTGCTACGCTTGAGATCCACCAGGGGAGCGGCGTCGGTGGTGTAGTGGTAAGCGTGATTGCCTCTCACCCCAGCAGGCCTGGGTTCAATCCCAGTCGGCGCCGCCGGGATGTTCTGAGGCATAACATCTCTGATCACGCCTTCCTTCGGAAGGGAAGTAAAGCCGTTGGTCCCCGGATCATGAGTTGATGGGTCGATAGGTAGGGTCCAGGTGTGGGAGCTGCCTCCCTGGCGTCGGTAGATCGACGGAAAACAAATCAAGGAAAAAAAAAGAGATCCACCAGCTGATCATACACAGCAAAAAAATAATTTTGATATCACATCAAAGTGGATGCACTACAATCATGTCGAAAATTTCATGTAATTTTTATGACCACATAAATAAACAAATGCAGTAAAAGCAGCGTAATGTCAGTTCATGCATTGTATTAATGATAATTTTGTCCTTTTTAGCAAGTAATATTACACCATATTTTCGACATGATTGTAGTGCATCCACTTTGACGTGATATCAAAATTATTTTTTTGCTGTGTAGTGCTTCAAAAAATCTGCTCCGATTATATGCGACTTCACATCGGCAAGAGCGAATACCCAAACAAATGGGCGACGTAGACCAATATCAATGGTAAGACGTCTAGTACCGTAGCCGTAGGTTTGAATTGTGCTCCCGTTGGCAGCGAAAAGTTGATGGGTTTTCACTGGGTGGAGTTGTTCGTGAGAAGACGGAGGAACTACAGAAGTATCGGCACCATTGTCTATCAGAAACTGCTGGGAGGACAGCTGATCATGGACGTGGATTCTTTGGATGTTCACTAATTGGTTCAGGTCGATGCTGGGAATTTTAGGTAGGATGTAGGATGTGTGCGTAGACGCGACGTGTACATAGTAGACGTGTATAATCCCGTCGTAGAAAATGCACGGAATGTTGGAATTCTCATCTTTTAGTTTCTCACACGTACGTGCCTTGCTCCATGACGATAATGGAACCAGCAAATCCAACGGCGAGCTGATTCGGGTCGCGACGGTGTCGAATTCCCGGAATAATTTCATCAAAACGGCGGGTCAAACTAGAAATCGACGATTCTTCGCCTCCATTATTTTATCGACGACCTTCGCTTGATCGTCGAGTATGGCGGTTGGCATTGAAACGATGATCGAACGGACGGTAGTGGGCAATACACGTAGCCACAGATTCGAAAGCACAGTGTCCGTACAACCATCACCTCTTAGACGATTCATTTCGGACAGCAGAACGCTCGGTTTTTGAGCATGAGCATGATTGACCGCCCACGGTTGCTACTCTGTTATTGCCAGACCAGCTGTAATTACACAGAGAACCAATAGACGATGCTTGGCCTAGCAATCATCCTCAATGTGTAAAAACTGGAGATCTCAAACTAGGCAATACCAGCGCCGGCCGCGCCCGAACACAGGTCAAGAAAGGAAGGGGTAGGAATGTGTTGACATGACACTCGCTTTGATGGAAGCCGAGAACACCTATGCACTTGCACGAGGAATCAATGGGATATTGGGTAATAGGGTTGGGTTTGTAGCAGGGTTCGTTTTGGTAAACGATAAGCTGAATTGATGTCCTAACAATCATATAACGCGAAGGAGCTTGGGATTGAACCCACGGTCTTCTGCTCAGTAAGCAATAACGTTTGCCACTAGGCAGACGAGCTCCTTTTTAATCATCGAGTTGCTGCTATTACCATGTAGTCATGTTAACAAATAAAACGATTGACGGATCTTGAATGTGGATGGGCTTGAGATTAGACTCATGATGTTCTGTTCAGTAAGCAAAACCGGTTGTTCTAAGGCCACCGAGCCTCTCATATCACATTATAGCGTTACTCAAGTTTTTATAACTATTCAAACCCGGCACCGACGACAACGAATCAGTTTTACAAAATACACGATAAACAAGCGATCTAACCATACATTTTTAATATAAAAGGACCAAGGACCGCATTTTTCTGCTCAGTAATTAAGCCACTGCAACCGAAGATCTTTGAAATCATTAAACTAAAAGCTACGAAAGAGGCCTTCATTAAGATCCACTTTCACGCGACGTTAAATGTTTCGATTTTCTCTTTACGCATGGTTCAGGCAATCATAACAAGCTATGACCGACGTGACGATTGTTTAAGACCTGGTTAAATAAGCTATTCAAATGAAATTACGTTCTCGAATTTCTCTTGACATGTAATGAACAACAGAAATACGCGATAATTCATATTTTCAGCAGTTCTTGGTTAATTTTAAATATACTAACAGTACTGCCTACGACTACGACGGCGATTACAACAGCGACTGCAACGGCGCCTACGACAACGACAACTGCGAATTTGTAACTTACCATTTGTCTAGGATAAACACCATTGCCTGGCACCTCCACTGGTTCTTCATGTCCGCTATCTGTCACTGTTTGCAAAATATCTAATAGCAATTACCTTTGTTGCAATACTTCCTATATTACCATGGTCATCTGGGAGGAGGGTCGCATCTAGTGCTTTCCCCAGGAACCGTTCACGGCCACCAGCTACCGCCCGTCCAGTCTTGGGCGTATCCAGCGAGGCATCCTTCAGCTTACTCACAATCTCCGACACTCAATGCAAATCGCAGGCACACTTACGCTAGTTACAAAAAAAAACACACCCGTGCAAAGAAACGGATCAAAATCCAGCAGAACGCTCGGTTTTTTATCACGAAAACTGACGCCATAACCTTTCCGACCTATCGAGCCTCCCTCGGCTGCTTCGGAGCACTCGTGCCGGCTTTAGTCCATTGCCGGGTGCTCATTCTGTTCTCTGGGGTGTAATAGTGGATCCAGGTTTCATCAACAGTTACCAATCGACGCCAAAAGACCGCCCGATTCCGCGTCAGCAAGTCCAAACACTCTATCGAAGTGCTCTCCCGTTCGTGTTTTTGGTCAGGAGCGGGCTTGCGTGGCACCCAGCGGCAGGATAACTTCTCGCTCAAAATATGGCGTGTGCGCTCAGTACTAATCTTTGTGGTATCTGCTAGCTCGCGCACCTTCACTTTCCGGTCAGCCAACACCATTTAATGTATTTTTTGACATCTGTAACCTATGTAACCTCTGTATCCGCATCGGAGAGCCTGCCGCTGCGGACTTGATCGGAGGTTTCACAATAGAGTGGTGTTGGTGATTGTGTTTTGAGGTTCGATCGAGTGATCGGTTACAGTATGAGGGTTCCGAGATCGGGTGTTAGTGAATCGGGAGAGTGGGTTACCTGAGTGGTGATGATGATATTTAGGGTACCATAGGTTGCCACAGCCTCTCCAAATATCATGCCCTGGCTCTAGCCCACCATCCTCCTCTATTAATACGGCATTGAGAACGGATCTGTTCAAGTACCTCACTGCCATCACAAAAAGTTGGAGCAACTTTTTAAGGACTGAAATAAGTCATATAAATGTTTCCGCAACTGGATTATGCCAAGCATGCTAGTAGGGTTCAGCAATGTTTCAAAATCCAACTTTTTATTTATTATATTTGTTTATAAGCAGTTTTAAGATAACAGTGGTCAGAAGCTTAGTTATTTAATAAGAAACTTACAATTGTTAGCTGCAGTCCAACACTCGATGCATATTGGTCTCAGAAACTATTACCGACATACTGATCAAGATAAACGAGAATAGAAAAACCTGCTGGCCGGATGAGAATGCTTTTTCTAAACTCGTTGCTGATCGCACAAAATGGGGTCGTGGACCGTACTTTGGGCAGGCCTACTCTAGGACATTTAATTTTTAGAGATCTGAGATTCGAAACAAGTTGCGATGTTCCGAACTAAGCAAACATTTAATTATATATTATAATCCAACGGATGTAGTTTTGCAAGAGTGAGGTTGCAGCTAAAAATTTATTACCATGCAGCTTTCCCCCGCAGAACGCGTTACCCGCTGATTTGTACCCACCGCTCTTTCTCGGCGGGGCTTCAACCAATTGCTCTGATTTTCTGCGAGTGACTATTTCTCCATTGACGTCACTGACATGCAAAATTACAGACTAACTGGTAGAAAGCCCGCCGAGAAAAATCGGCCAGTCTTCGGAGCATAGCTGTAATGATTTCCCAGACAATCAAATACCACACCGGGAAACCTGCCACCATGTCCCACTGTGCCAAACCGGGGTGAATGGATGCTGTGTGTGCGGATTCAAACAGCATAGGGACACAGTCTACCTCCCGCTTTGCTGCGTCCTTCATTCTTCCGTTCCACCCAAAGCAGGTGACTCCACAAACAAAACGAAACGAAGTGTGCTTGTATCGCCAGCCAGATTCAGAGATCCCCCCGTCCACCCCATTTTCACAGGACTTCTTAGTTGTATGAGTATGCCCGAGTGTGTGTGTGTGTGTAAGTGCATCACAGACACCGTCTGCTGCCGATGTAGTAGTATCACGAGAAAACTCACAGCATCCCGATTTGGACTACTTTTTCGCCAATCGGTTAGTTGGTTGGTTGGTTGGTTGGAAGCTTTTTCTCGTTCATCTCGTTGTAAGGAAAGGGCGACAAATTTTGCGTTCCTCCAGCGAGGAAAAAATCCGCTACCGTGTAGGAAGGTTTGCTTTTTGTAGATTTTAGCGAACGACGACGGACGAATGGATTGATTGATGCTGTCGACGGTGATGGTGTGTAGTTTTGTTCAGGTAATAGGGCGTGTGTGACAACGATTTGGAGGAAGATTTGATAGCAATTTAGCGACTAAGAAGAATCCTTCGAGGAGGCGCTCGGTGGTGAAAGTGCAAAAGTGAAGAATTGCTTCCGAAAGTCAAATCTCCGCTCGACGAAAAATGTTGATTTGGAAGGATTCGAGGAAAAATTGCATCGACTAACGAAAAAAAGGACGGTGAAAGGACGAAGATCTTTAGCGTTAACCGACGGGGATTAAAGTGGGCCATTTTGTGGTCAGGGAAACCCCCGAAAAAAGAAAAAAAAAACTGTGAAGCGAAAAACGGTGACAGTCAGCTAGGGACGGCTGACTTGGTAAGGGATGAGGACTGAAGCTGGGAACTAGTTGTCGCCTACGAAATATAGTACGGATTAGCAATCGCTCTCCGTCTCGGTGCGAGCGAAAACCCCAACTAGGCCACATACAGCTGAGGGGCGTAAGAACCTACCCTGTAGGCTCTGCGAAAAGAAGTGGGTGGCGGAGTGTTTGAGCTGGGAGGCTAACGAGACACGAGACAGCGTGAATGTGACGTGTGTTTGTATGTGTGTATGCGTGTGTGTGTATGAAGGTGCTTATAGATGTACACATGCGATAAAATGGTGATGATGAAGTTTTGAAATCGATGAAAATTTCGGGAAAATTAGGATAAAAGCGAATGAAAGCTGTCATCGCGCGGGTGAGCGAGAACGTGTGAGATGAGCTCCCCGGGGGGTGAGCAGTGAGTTCTACGGAGTGAGCTGAGCTGAAGAACCAACATTGTACTATCGATCGGAGTAATGGAATGCAAAGGCAAAAGAGTTTCTTTCGGTGGTTAGAGTTTCGTTAAAATTAATGAAAGTGCATCAAAGTTCGCTCAGAATACCAGTGGTTATTGATCTTCAACAGAAGTAGCAACATCGATACAAAAATTACCGTTTGAAGGAATGTTTTCACCGAATAAAGGAGAATCCAAACGTGAAGCGACATTTCACTCTTGTGCGTGGGAATTCGTGAGACAAAAACAAATTTATTTGTACAAACATTGGTTTCTGCCTACATCTTCCCAAATGAATGTAGACAGAAGCCCAATCCTGAACCGGGGATCTTTGGTGTAGTACGATTGCAGTACTTCCGTTGCCAAAACAGGATTACCCGGTGAATGCAGCTTTTGTGATGCCCTATTTTCTGCAGATCGTGAGAGATGGGTGTGTTTGACGCATAATTTTTAATTCAAAGCTTTAGTCTGGAGGAAGCACGCAGCAGGAGAAGGAAGCGTCAAGAATCAACAATCATTAGTGTTAGAAACCAAATTCCATAGGAAGATACCAATCAGTGTTAGTGAGTGATTATCGTTATTTCTATCTTTTCCATCGCCTTTTAAAACCTACTGTGACACGAACCAAAAAAAATCATCTTAAATTGCACAAACAAATATCAACGATACAGAAAAGGATATAATATCAAGCAAGTACCCCCCAGCCAGAGCAGAATCGTCTCAAAATGGGAGCTAAAGGTAGCGTAGAGGCTGCTAAGTTGAACGCCGACGGCTGGAGCCACTTCGAGGTATGTTTACAATCCGGATTTTCCCGAAAAACCAAATATCTTCCCCCAATACACACAATCTCCGTCCTGGCAATCCAGCAAGAACCAGCCACGAATGATGCAAAATATATGTATCTAAATAGTATCCGTTTCAATTGAGCACCAAACACCTACACACCTATTTTCACACTTTCTCGCTCTGACGACATTGCCCCTTGCTGCTTCCTCAGCTCTAAGCCACCCCCTCAACAGTCACACCGTGTCCATCCGTGTTACACCTGTACACACCGAAAACACACACTTTGCTCACCCTCACTCGTTCGCTCGTTCTATCTCACTTACACTGCTCTCAATACCGATATCCCTCCTGCCTATCTCTCCCAATCACAACACTCGATGTGTGTGCTGATTCTTCTAACAATAAAATCCGTGCAACAAGTCAGTCTCCAAAGGATAAACACAAATGTTAATAATCACATTAATTTGGTTAAAGCGGGTATGGTAAATGAAAACGGGATGGGGGAGGTTTGAACCATTGATTACTACACATCGTTGAGAATGGGGTTGAAGATCATTCGTAATTGTGTTACCTTGTTTTCTTTTTCGTTAACTCTTTGTTTGCTCCAAATTCAAAATAAATTACATTTACTATACTAACTATAGTACTATAACTTACCAGCCTTAATATATATAAGTGTGTTTACATTGTTTCTACCTTGGCAATTCAGTATTTAAACAGTTTTTCTATACCTGCATGTCAGTATAACAATTGTCAACTTAAAACTAAAAACTAAAGCTAAATCTTATCTAAATATAATAGGAATTAATCGTTGCAATTGAGGATTGCAACGATTTTTGCCTGAAATTATTAATTATTTTGTTGGACATTTGTTCTAAAGTTTCAACATTCGAAATTCTATGTACCTCAGTAGTACTGTACCAGGGAGGCAACTTCAAAATCATCTTCAGAACTTTGTTCTGAATCCATTGAAGTGCTTTTTTCTTGGCAGTGCAACAACTAGACCATATTGGCACAGCATAGCATTATGGCCGGTCTAAACACTTGTTTAAATATTAGAAGTGTATTCTTCAGGCAATGTTTGGATTTCCTGTTTATAAGAGGGTACAATCATTTGGAAAAGTTTTTAATATCTTGCATTTAAAACAGCAAGATGTTGATGAAATATGTTTATGCCCAAGTGAGTTCTGCATGGATCAGACCTGCAATGGTGGTTACTCATGGTTACTGCATGAGTAACCCGCTCCACAGAATGATTTTTGGGCGCAGGCATTTCAATCTACATGCGACGATCTGCATAGTCAGACTGCATCAGAACTAAAAATTTTAATCGGTGCTTTGGAAGATGAAAAAATATTGCTCCGTTCCTAGTGATAGAAAAATTGTTTGGAAAATTTCCAGCTGCAAATGAAAAATGCTTTGCTCCCATTAAATACCTACGAACGGTTTAATTTTATTCATAATTGCTCATGCAGTGGCCAGAAGGGACTCAATCTCAGGTTCCACCCACTTGGAATTTTTTTTTAACTTTGATAAATTTCCAGAGTTGGTTGAAAATGCTATCTAACATGATAGTGTGATAATTTATTAGCTAGAGAAAGGTCTGAAGAGGGTAGATAGATAGTTCCGCTAGAGTACGGCAGTATGAAAATTGTATAGAAGTTGTGAATGAGCGAAGGGCCATTAATGCGACAATAATATTTTTTTAAACTCTATATTTGTTCCAAATTCAAAATAAATTACATTTCATTTTTAACCTAGGTGCTCCAGTTACTACAGTAACTTACCAGCCTTAATTGTTATGATATATATCTAAGTGTTTTTACATTATTCCTGTCTTGGCAATTCAGTATTTTAAACAGGTTTTTTAAACCTGCATGTCAATATAACAATTGATATCTTAAAACTAAAAACTAAAACTAAATCTTATCTAAGTATAATAGGAATTAATCGTTGCAATTGAGGATTGCAACGATTTTTGCCTGAAATTATTAATTATTTTGTTGGACATTTGTTCTAAAGTCTCAACATTCGAAATTCTATGTACCTCAGTAATACTGTACCAGGGAGGCAACTTCAAAATCATCTTCCGAACTTAGTTCTGAATCCTTTGAACTGCTTTTTTCCTGGTAGTGCAACAACTAGACCATATTGGCACAGCGTTTAAATATTAGAAGTTTATTCGTCAAGCAAAGTTTGGATTTCCTGTTTATAAGAGGATACAAACATTTTATATATTTGTTACATTTGGCTTGAATGCCCTCAATGTGATCTTTAAAAGTTAATTTTTGGTCAAGTATTAATCCAAGATATTTCACTTGGTTTGACCAGGAAATTGGAACTCCGTTCATAGTGACTACTACTAGGTTTCAAAAACGAAGCTCTAGGCTTATGTGGAAATATTATAAGTTGAGTTTTGGAAGCGTTGGGAGAAATCTTCCATTTTTGTAAATAAGAAGAGAAAATATCTAAACTTTTCTGAAGTCTGCTGCAAATAACACGAAGACTTCTTCCTTTAGCGGAAATGCCTGTGTCATCAGCGAACAAAGATTTGTGGCAACCCTGAGGCAAATCAGGGAGGTCCGAAGTGAAAATGTTATACAATATAGGCCCAAGAATGCTACCCTGAGGAACTCCTGCTCTAACAGGTAGTCGATTAGATTTGGAATTTTGATAATTTACCTGCAGAGTTCTGTCAGTTAAATAATTTTGAACTAATTTCATAATATAAAGTGGAAAATTAAACTTTTTCAATTTAGCAATCAAACCTTCATGCCAAACACTGTTGAATGCTTTTTTTATGTCTAGAAGAGCAACTCCAGTTAAGCAGTCTTTAGATTTGTTTGAACGAACTAAATTGGTAACTCTTAAGAGTTGATGAGTAGTTGAATGCCCATGGCGAAATCCAAACTACTCGTCTGCAAAAATTAAGTTCGTATTGATGTGAAGCATCATTTAATTGAGAATATTCTTTTCAAATATATTACTTATTGAAGAAAACAAACTTATTGGACGGTAGCTAAAAGTTTCAGCTAGGTTTTCATTCGGCTTCAAAATTGGATCAACTTTTGCATTTTTTTAGGATGAGGATATAGAAAATTCCATCATCACCTGGAGCATTCATATTTTAAAACTTTTTAGTTATAGATCTTACTTCGTCCAAGTCAGTCCCCCAGGAATCATCAAAAAAAAATTCCGAGAGAAAATATTCAGATAATCCTGCGCAACCTGATTCTCAATAGGACTAGTAAGACCCAAACTGAAATTATGGAAACTCTCGAATTGCTTGGCAAGTTTATGAGATTTTCCGAATTTGCGATAGAAATTTTATCATCTTCTTTAAGCGATGGAATAGGCTTTTGAGGGTTTTTCAAAAATTTTGGTAGTTTCCAAAACGGTTTGGAACTCGGGTCTAATTTCTAAACATAACTTTCAAAAGTTTTGTTCCTCAGGGCAGAGAATCGCTTTTTAATTTTTTTTTGCAAATCCCGCCAGATAACTTTCATGGCAGGATCGCGTGTTCTTTGATATTGTCTCCTACGGACATTTTTAAGACGGATCAAGAGCTGAAGATCATCGTCCTGCAGAGCAATCATCAAACAGAATATTACCATTGGAATTGCTTTGAGCATTATTCCATGAGCGGTGTTTTGCATTAAAATCACCAATAATGAAGAATTTAGACCTATGGCGGGTAAGTTTCTGAAGGTCACCCTTGAGAAAATTCTTTTTCTGGCCTACGCATTGGAATGGCAAATAGGCAGCTATAAACGTAAGTTGTCCAAATTTTGTTTCAACAGAAACTCCCAAAGTTTCAAAAACTTTGGTTTCAAATGAAGAAAGAATTTTATGTTTGATTCGTCTATGAATAATGATGGCAACGCCACCACAGGGTCCATCAAGACGATCATTTCTTTAAATCAAATAATTTGCGTCCTTCTTAACCTTATGGTCAGGTTTAAGGAACGTTTCAGTTATAACGGCAATATGCACGTTATGAACTCTCAAAAAGTTAAATAGCTCGTCTTCATTATCTTTAAGAGATCGAGCATTCCAATTTAAAATATTTAAAGCTTTAAAATCCATTACTGAATTTTAAAGTCATGACAATATTATTAGAAAATTTTACTCCAGTTTGAATAGCATCAAACATGGAGTTAGATTTAAGCATATCAGAAATCATGTCGATTAATGAATTCTGTAAAAATTCCATTTTAGGGGCAGTAATGCTTCCTAAGTCAAAATTGTCAAAATTTCCGTTAGAACGTTGGTTAGTATTTTGATTTCTACCCGCTGCAATAGCAGCATAGGTAGCTCCATTAACTCGCTGAACATTGTTAGCAGCGAGGGGAGTAGGTACAGATGAAGAATTTGAAGCAGGGGTGATATTTGTACCTACGGGTACGAATGTAGAATTTGTTCCTCGCTGACCGTTGTTAACAGCAGAGGAATTTGTACCTGGTCGGAAACGTAGAGCGTTTCCTACCTGACGGTTAGAACGAGATTGTAGGATCGCTTTGCGAGTCTTACATTCCCAAAAATTGAATTTGTGGTTTTCACCACAATTTGAACATTTAAATTTCTTAGGATCTTCCTTCACAGGACAGTCGTCCTTTGCGTGAGAGGAATCACCACAATTCATGCATTTAGCTGGCATGTAGCAATTTGTAGTTCCGTGACCCTATCCCTGGCCCTTACGGCACTGGGTGAGGTTTTGGAAATTTCCTCCAGTCTTCCTGAAGTATTCCCACTTCACTCGGACATGGATCATAAAGCTAGCTTAGTCTAGGCCTTAAGGTTGTTTAGTTCACAAGACTTGAAGTGAACTAAATAAAAATCGTTGGAAATCCCGTTGCGCGAATCACCAGGATGGGATTTCATTTTCATTGTGATTGCTTGGGCTGACTCAGCTCCAAGTAATTTAGTCAATTCATCTTTGACCTGATTCATGGATTCACCATTGGGCAGACCTTTCAAGGCAATCTTAAACAGACGTTTCGTTTTGGTGTCGAATGTAAAAAGTGATACTGCTTTGACGTTTGAATCAATCCAAGGTTTCAGCCAATACACGGCATTCACCCCGTCGGCCAATTTGAATTGAAAACTTAAATTGAACGAAGTTCAAAAGTTAAGGGGAACCTTTTCCTTTTTGGCATTAAGCCGGAAATTTTGTCTGGATGATGAATCAATCTCATCATCCGTAAACAAATCAAATTGATTGCTCAATTGAATTTCATCGGAAGGGGGATCAAGCGATTGCCCTTTTCTTTTGTGCTTAGGCGCCATGGCGGCAGAAGAAAGTTTCTCCAAATCGACTTCTAAGCAGATTACTATAAGAATCCGAAGGATCGAAGAGGAATTTTCGAATTCGATGGCCAAGCAGGATTACTTTGGGTAGGATCAAAACAGGGATCGAAGAGGAATAAGAGTCAGAAAAGGTAGACATTTTACAGATTAGGAATGCTCTTATTTTTACCAATGAAAGCTACAACCCGTTAAAAAAATCATACACCGAAAGGCACTCAAATAATTTTTTATTTTTATGATTTATCTGTTAGCTGAAATAGTAAATTTTCACATGATAATAGCATTTAACCCCTCAATACTACCTGTTGGTGTAAATTTGACCAAAGTGTCTATCAAGCGATATATCGTTGTGGTGCGCATAAGAGTGTTTCATTATGGAAAAAATTTGATATTTTTGATAGGCCACCCCCTAGTTCAGTTCATAACACAAAAATAAACATCTGTGCAAAGAATCAGCTAAATTGGTCAATGTTAAGAGGTCGCGCCAACGATTTAAATTTTGTTCGGGATTTTCGTCAAATTAGTATGAGAAAAAATGATGACCCACTAAAATCATTCTAACTTTTTTCTTAATTAACCGGTTGCAAAATAAATAAGACTGCAAGTCGATTTGATGCTCCAGAAAACAAAAATTGGCTTTCGGAACTCAGATTGCAGATAAACCTTGATTTGAGCAGAAAAGCAGACATGCTGATAGGGCATATTACATAGTATGCTTTACCAAATTATTATTTTTTATCTCAATGTTTATAAACATATTGTGCTGTCATCTCTGGATACAATAGTAGCCATAGTATCAAGCATAAAAAAGTAACATTCAACGAAAGATTAGGCAACCTTTTCGACATGGCTCATTCAAATGATTACGAAAGTAGAAGATCGCGAATTTCTTTTAGCGCAGAGAGAAAAAGAAAGGGCAGTATTCATGTTGGGCTCCAACAGCGACGCATGTATTGACGGTAAAAGTCTGAAGGAACCGGAAATCAAGGAGAGGCTGGTTGAACCACCTTCCAGCAGCATTGTCGTATCGTGGAGCGAGATTGTGCGCGATTAAAAAAAGAAGAGCTGCAGTACTTCTCGGTTATTCGAAATTACCGGTGAACCTGGTAATGGGCTGACCGATCAACCACTTCTCCGTATCACTTCTCAACTCCATGGCACTATTGTATCCCAGAGATGACAGCACAATATGTTTATAAACATTGAGGTTAAAAAAATAATCTGGTAAAGCATACTATGAAATATGCTTTTCTGCTCAAATCAAGGTTTATCTGCAATCTGAGTTCCGAAATCCAATTTCTGTTTTCTGGAGCATCAAATCGACTTGCAGCCTTGAACAAAGTTGTTTATTATAGTTTTAAGCATAACATATCTTAATTTCATGCAAATCGGTTAGTTAAGAAAAAAGTTAGAATGATTTTAGTGGGTCATCATTTTTTCCCATACTAATTTGACGAAAATCCCGAATAAAATTTAAATCGTTGGCACGACCTCTTAACGTTGACCAATTTAGCTGATTCTTTGCACAGATGATTGTTTTTGTATTATGAACTGAACTAGGGGGTGGCCAATCAAAAATATCAATCTTTTTCCAGAATGAAACACCCTAATGCACATTACTTCACAAATGTGGTGCGTATAACAACCAAGAAATGGCATATATCGACCGAAGAATCTTTGTCCGATCACAAGCAAATCGTATTTGATTACGAAGTAAATCAACAGCTCATTGGAAAAATAAGAGATCTCAGGAAAACTAACTGGGAGCAAAATAAATCAAAACTTATAGTTGAAGTAAACAGCTTGAGAGGATGTTCAAAAACATACATTGAACTGGAGAACAATTCTAAACAGCTCTCTGGCTTGAAACAACAGATTTATTACGATAGCTGTGCTGCAAAGGAACGTTCTACCAATAGAGATGTACCTTGGTGGAATAAAACCTCATAGAAAATTTGACAGAAAGCCCGGAACTATTTAACCGGGCACATATAACAAATCAATGGGATCAATATAGAGAAGCCCTTACAGCTTATAATAGGGAAATTAGTAGACCAAACAGAAAGGATTGGAGGCAAACATGTGAAAACATTGAAAACCCAAGTAACATTGAAGGTTTTATCGTGGTTTTATAGAATTCTACAAGTCTAAATAATGGTCTACAGAACCCTCATAAAACCAAAATTGTTACTTGGGAACAGGGTTCTGCATTTTCGAAACAAAGAAAAGGAAATGAATTCTCCGCAGAATCGCTTCATTTCGAGCAATATCATTTTCGTGTTTAATTATCGTGATTCTTGTTATCGAGTCACGATGAACATTCCTCTCTTCAAACATGACTGGACTATCGCTTGTTTCGTTCGTCAAGTGCTTAAGTTCATTTCATTTGAAGCAAAGACTTGTTTCAATTGACACCATGAATGACTCGAAAACTGCTTCCTTCGTTTTTTTCACTTTCACTTCAATTCGGGGCTCATTTGACTTGTCAGGCATCAACATATAGTATCCGGATAGTATCCGCACAATATCGGTTGCCGATAGGGATGGCATCCGGATTATATGTAGTAATAATATATTATTTTATTTTAAACGAATATTAAATTAACGAGGCCATTCTGGAGTCCAAGATGGTGGCCATCGGGATCAAGAAAAGTCTCAAATACCCTACAATATGGGTATTTTCGGAACGAAGACGACGCGAAGGTGCCGAAAAACGATATTCGACGCCATTTTGGAATCCAAAATGGTGGCCATTGGTTTTAGGAAGTGTCAAATAACCTAAGATATGGGTATTTTCGGAACGGGACAACGCGTGGCTGCCGAAAATCGAAATCCTACGCTATGTTGGACTCCAATATGGCGGCCATAGGGTTTCAGAAAAAGTATCAACGCGTAAATGCGGAAAATCGATATCAGATACCATTTTGGAATCCAATATGGCGGTCATCAGGGTTCAAAAAGTGTCAAATACCCTACAATACGTGTATTTTCGGAATTGGAACAACGTGTAGATGCCGAAAATCGATATCCGATGCCATTTTGGAATACAATATGGTGGCTATCGGGTGTCACAAAAAGTGTCAAATACCCTATGATCTAGGAATTTTTCGGAACGGGACGACGCGTAGATGCTGAAAATCGATATTCGAAGCCATTTGTAGACTATTTGATACTTCTTCTGAAACCTGAAGCCACCATTTTGAAGTTCAAGATGGCGTCGGACATCGAGTTCTGGATTCTAGATGTCACCCCGATTAAAAAAAAACCCACATTGATCGGTGTTTGACAGTATTTTACAGTTTTTCTTAACCAAAGTCGCCATATTGGATTTAAAGACAGAGTGACATCAATTTTCAGCATCTACATCTCATCCCCATTCTGAAAATAACCAGGATATTTGACACATTTCCGCAAATCGGAAGCCGTCGACTTGGATTTCAAAATGGCGTCGGATATTGATTTCCAATCTCCAGACGTCACCCCGATTCCAAAAATACCCATATTGTTGGGACGGCATCAGCATTTCCAATATTTTCTGAAATTAGAAGCCGCCATATTGGATCTCAAATTGGCGTCGGACATTGATTTCCGGCCTCTAGACGCCATCACAATTCCAAAAATACCTATATTGATGGGTATTTGACAATATTTCCCACTTGTTCTGAAATCGGAAGCCATCACCTTGGATTTCAAAATGGCGTCGCATATCAATTTTCGATCTGTAGACTTCATACTGATTGCAAAAATACCTTAGATTGATTTCGATTTCAACATGGCGTCGCATCCCGAGCAGGAGAAGATAACTAATTCTGACCTGATACCAAAATTTGGTATTGACCAGCATGACATAAGAGGTAAAATACCAAAAAATTACAGGCAAAATACTGTGTAAATAACAAAAATTGATATTTGGATACCGAAAGAACACCTGTGTGGAATTGTTTTGGTATTGCATTATCATAATTTGGCATTGGAATGGTACTTGGGAACATTTTTTTGGTAATTTTACCTCTTATGTCAGGCTTATCCATACTAATTTAAGGTATCGAGATATTCCTTCCTGCTCGGGATGTCAAATTTCGAATTTTAGGCGTTACCCCGATTAAAAAAATATCCATATTGATGGGTAAACAAACCTCCCGACACTGATAAATTTGACATCCACGTCTCGATCCACGTGCACAGATCTATGCGCATACGCTTAAATTAACCGAGTGAACAATCAACAAAAGTCATAAAAACTGCACGAATTCGGATCGAACAGCTTCGCTTCAATGCAAAAGTAAGTTCATTTGACAATGAAAGAAGACTAGTCAAGGCAAAACAAACAGCATGGAAACTGATCGAAAGTGGTTCTGTTGATGTTGATTGGGAATTTGCTCTAAGAGAAGATAGAATGACTTTCAATTGAAAGTGATGGTTGACGGCTTCATCGTCACTTGACGATTTTCGATTGAAAGTGACCTTGTAGAGCCCTGCTTGGGAATACTCCAGTTGCTGATGGATTGCAGAAAGTTTTTTCAAAAGATCATTCAAATGGCCTAGGAACTCTTAGAAAAGAGGATGGCACGTTTACTGGATAAGTGGAGGAAACGTTAGGGATAATGATGAAAACGAACTTTTCATGTTCAACTTCTAACATAAATGAAGACCAGAATATATGTGCAGCGAAAACTTTCGCTGGAAAAACCAGGACGTATGTTCAGGAAACAATGAAAGATTCAACTGGATCAGAGAGAGCCAGGAGAGATGCTAAAAATCTGGCCAACATAATTTTTACAGAGAAACGAGCTGAATGGGCGATTGATTCTTTTGAACATTAAACATCACCAGGTAGGCACGGATTTTTTCCAGTACTACTCCAGAAAGGAAAAGAAACATTGACACCTATTCTCACATACATGTTTAGAGCAAGCTTAACATTAAGCTATTTCCAATAATTTGGCGTCAAGCTTAGGTTATAATTATTCCGAAGGCTAGTGAAAAGGATAAAACGTCTCCTAAATCCTAATTCTAATCGGCTTGATGAGTATATAAAGTCAAAGTACTTGGTTACAATTCTTTTAAATAAATATCAGTTTGCATATCAAATTGGTAAATCAACACTAACAGCTCTTCATACGCTGGTTACAAAACTAGAAAAATCCTTTGAATCAAAATAAATTTCCCTAGCAGCGCTCATTGATATAGAAGAAGCATTTGATAATGCACCTTATCACTCAATAAAAAACGCTATGATGAAAAATGATTTCGATAAAAGCATAGTTAATTGGATTAACGAAATGCTTAGCAAAAGACAAATCTCAGCAAACCTTGGAAGCTCATCCATAACAGTGAGAGCTGTTAAAAAGGTTGTCCTCAAAGAGGTGTTCTTTCACCTCTACTGTGGTCTTTAATGGTTGATGACCTTCTCAAAAACTTAGAAGCACAGGGCTTCGAGATCATTGAATTGGCAGATGATATAGTCATATTAGTACGAGGAAAAAATGACTATGTCATTTCAAGTAGAATGCAAACTGCTTAAAATTATGCACTAGGGAATGATTGAATATTAATCCATCTAAAACAACTGTTGTACCATTCACACGAAGAAAAAAAATGTCCATAAATGACATTAAACTGAAAGGAACAATTTTAGAACTTTCAAACACAGTCAAGTAGGTATCTGGGAGTTACTCTTGACAGCAAACTAAATTGGAATTTGCATCTAGAGCAAGTCATCAGTACGGCAACAAATGCTCTTTGGGTAAGTAAAAAAAAAAACTTTTGGTAGGAAATGGGGACTAAAACGTAAAATTATCCGCTGGATTTATTTGACGATTGTAAGACCAAGAATAACCTATGCATCATTGGTTTGGTGGCGTAAAACCAATAAAAAATCAGCTAAGAAGAAGCTGGGAAGACTGCAAAGACTAGCTACTATCTCAATAACTGATGCAATGAGCACCACACCAAGTATGGCACTAGATGCTCTACTTTATCTGCTTCCGTTGCATCAATTTATTCAATTAGAAGCCGAAAGGATGGCATTAAGGATCCGACGGTCACAGCACTTCCATGAAAGTAATCTTAGCGGACATATGAACATCCTAAAAATGTTCAATATTGATTATCTTGTGATACAAAATGAAGTTTGGATGAAGAAAAAATATCAATTCGATCGTTTTTACAATGTAGCAGATCTGGGCCAAACATTTATCCCGGATCAATTTTCTTTTATACAGACGGCTCTAGATTGGATAATCGTGTAGGAGAAAGGTTCACAGGTCCAGGAATAAATATCTCAATATCTATGGGCTACTGGCCTACCGTGTTCCAAGCAGAAGTCCAAACAATTCTCGAATGTTCTAAAATTTGCTTGCGTAGAATGTATAGACATTCGAATATCTGCATTTGTCTGATAGCCAAGCAGCACTAAATGCTTTGAAATCAGCAACATGAAATTCTAAACTTGTTTGAGAATGAGCAATGTCATTCCAAAAATTGGCCTGCCAAAACTAAGTGAAGCTATTTTGGGTTCCTGTTCACTAAGGAATTCAAGGGAATGAGATAGCCGACACACTAGTTAGGCTTGGATCATCTCGACTATTTATAGGACCAGAACTATTCTGTGGAGTTTCTGCTTGCTCTCTTAGAATGGAGTTCAAAAAATGGTAAAAAATGAAAGTGGAGGCCAATTGGAACAACACTCTCATTGCTAGGCAGTCAAAACAGTTTATTAATCCGAGCATTTCAATGACTAGCAAAATTTTTGAACTATCAAAGAAAGATCTCAGAATGTACACTGGCTTAATAACAGGACACTGTCCATGTAAATATCACCTGAAGCAAATAGGTAAACTTCAAGAGAACATGTGTCGATTAGATGGCATAGAAAAAGAAGACTCTGAACACCTGCTATGCTCTTGTACAGCAATCTTCAATAAGATGCGTATTTTTCTGGATAAGGGGCTGACAGAACTCTTTGAAATTTGGAAATCAGTTCCCAGCCAAGTAGTGCAATTCATTTTAAATGTAATACCTGACTGGGCAAATGCTTTCGATCAGTTTATGTCGGTTGCTTCACAAAATGGTGATAGGACATGCTGAGAAAGCAATATTTTAACGAGAAGTATATCACAATAAATCTAAGTACTGGTTGCAGTGCTAAAATGCCCAACACAAAAAGAAAAAAAAACTTTTTTTTATTATTATAATTACCCAAATGAGCAGATCCAGGCCAAATAGCAAAAATGTAAACACATTTATGATTTTAACGCCCAGATTACCATTTAACTTCGCATAATTGTTCGCTAGGGGCAATGAACCAAGTTTCTGCTGAGATTCGATGCCAACGGTGCCGGTGGTGTAGTGGTAAGCGTGATTACCTCTCACCCCAGCAGGCCTGGGTTCAATCCCAGTCGGCGCCGCCGGGATGTTCTGAGGCATAACATCTCTGATCACGCCTTCCTTCGGATGGGAAGTAAAGCCGTTGGTCCCCGGTTCATGAGTTGATGGGTCGATAGGTAGGGTCCAGCTGTAGGAGCTACTTTCCTGGCACGTCGGTAGCATTGGTGCTCAGCACGGAAAACAAGATCGACGGAAAAAACAAACCAAAGGAAAAAAAAAGAGATTCGATGCCTATTGCCTAGTTTTTCAATACGTCAAATTTGACTTTTTTTTTTAATAAATCCTAAAACAAAAACGGCTAATCTTATCAAAATGACGTCTGCGTCAAAGCTGCAGGAAATTGATTTTTTTTTTCAGAAAATAAATACACACTGAAATAAAATATTCTGGTCAAAAAATTACTTAAAAAAAAGCTCTTTTTCTTTAAAAAAAAAACACTTTTAAACATGTGTTTCTTCGAAAGAAAGTGTTGGTGAAAGGAATTAAAAGCTAAGGCTTCCTTACTTCCTTTGAAAGGAAATGAGCAAATCAAGACGAGAAAGTCCACAGCCAGCCTTTAGTTCTTACCGTGCTTCCCTTTAATTTGTGTTTGGCGTTGCTGTTTAGAAAAAAACTTGAGGTAATTTTAGAGCTTCAAAAATGTAGAGCCCTGGATACGCTGGGAAGTCGAGAAAATGTCCATCCCCAAAGATATCTTCGAGCGAACCGGGAATCGAACCCGCTGCTTCCAGCTTGGTAATATTGTGCTCTTACTGACAAGGCTATCTAAACCATCACTACGTTTTGCCAAATATCGAGATCTAACTGTCGAACATAAGAATAATTATGATGAATATGAGACTACAAACAAATCACTTAGAATATTGGATTTGGAAATCAAAAGTTCAATGACTATAGGTCTTTATTTTTTCTTTCTAAATCTCGCACAAGGAAAAAGAAAATCAAAATCTTTACCATCGAAAAATGTTCACCATTTATAGATGAAAATATGCCAGGTCTAATACCAAATACCTATGGAGAAAATATTAATTTTAGAGCTATCAAACGGTTTTGCGATCCCAGGCTCAGTCAAATTTCACGATCCAGGATGAGGAAAGGAATCTAGACTCTGGAAATAGGGGGGCTTCAGATAGCCTTTTTAATAAACGCACAAAGCCCGAAACGGTGGAATCGATCCTCGGTCTAGTCTAAAAAATCTTTCGGGTTGGTCTTCCCCGGGCAAAGAATCTATCAAAGTGGAAGTGTTTCAAAAATCACTAAACTGAAAGCAAGCGAAAATCCATCAAAAGGCGTCCAACCCAGCAAGAAGAATAATGCTGGAATAATTCTTATCAAGACTTTGAATTATCTTGAATGTTTTGAAATCTCTGACTTAAGGCTGATTAACAGTTAAGAAAATGGTCACGATATTTGCATTTAGTCACACTAAAACAAAGTTATTTATTTTTAGAACAGTAATAACCCACACATTTAATCTAGCTCGGTAAAATCTCCAACAGTCGATTACTTCGGCATTCCTTTTGCTGATTTCTCTGCAAAATATCTGTTTGTTAGTTGATATCTCAGCAAAATTTTATTTGTTAGCTGAGCCTCGGAAATTTTTTGACTCAATCTCTGGAAAATAAATTGCAGAATTACTCGGCTGTTATAATTTATCTTTTAGAAAATCACGTTTAAATACATTATTATGTGTTTCAAAATCAAATACTGTTACATTACATCTAAGTATCTCAATGTATCTTCTTAACTTTCCTATTGTGTTACCTGCTCATAAAGAATATTCGTTTTATCTGCGCGAATGTATACACACTTAGTGTTTTTTTCGCCAGCTCGGCAATTTTTGTGGAGATTGTACAGTAGACTGATGCAAAATTTGAAATTTTCGCTCCACAGTGCTCAAACGGTTTAAATCAGGTCCTGATTAGCCTCCCAAAATTGAAACTCATTTGGAAAGAAACTGACTTGGCACAAACTATACGAAGTTTATATGGGAAAACTAAACTTTTTGTTCATTGTCTTCTACCCATTTTCCATATTGCTTTTTCGAAAATTTCAATAACTATTCTTACTGGCTAATAATATAAATAATAAGCTACAACTTTGCGAAATATCGTTTTTCAGTCAAATGTCAAATTAAATTGCTATTAATTGTTTAAGAGATTGATAATCTTATGGCATGATCAAGCAGCTGTTCTGTGGGCAACACTGTATTCTGCAGTGTGACATAGTAGCCATGATATTTGTGCTCTATTCTTTAAACCAGAAACAGCAATGTTGCCTGCTGAACAGTTGAATGAGCATAATCATAAGACATCAATGACTTGAATCATTAATAACTTTTGTTCCTTACATTTGATTGAAAAATGGTTTTCAAAAAAGTTGTAGCAGAGAAAATTTGCTACAATTACAGCTATGATTTTTTAAAGCATAGTGATGTAGTGAATTGTTAGATAGATATGAACAAAAACATAAGTTTTCCCATAGTAATTCCCATATAAACTTGAAATGGTTTGTGCCAAGTCAGTTTCTTACTAAAGTAGTTTAAATTTTGGGAGGCTAACCAGGACCCGATTTGGAACCGTTCAAGCACTGTGGAGCGAAAATTTCAAATTTTGCATCAGTCTATTGTACAGTCAAGTGCTCGGCAATCAATTTTATTGAGATCTCTGCAAACATGACGTTTGTTTGCTGAGATTCAGCAAAGAATTTTCCGAGACTCAGCAATCAAACGCCATTTTTGCGTTTTACCACGTATAGGTTAGAGAACTACCTAGCCTAAGCGCCCATTTTGGGCCTATCTAGTAGAAAACATCAAATAAATCCATGATTTTGGTGAATTATGCTTTTGGTACGATACTTAAGTTCAAATGCTGCCTCCATAAAAACGCGTGATATGAATGTTTGCATCCAATATTATCAAAAACAAATGAAACACTCCGACCTAATCAATCTTTATCTTCATCCGATAGGCCGAAGTGAATTCATTGGCGTTTCAATGGCGTTTCAATGCGTTAGGTCGAGTTTAGAATCCGTAGGCCGATTTTGGCGTCAAGAAGCAGTGTTAGACTTTTAACAATATCTCAACAGTTTGTTTCTCTTTAGCAAATCTTACGGTACGTGCGGAGTGGTAAATAAATTTGGAAGCCATCAGTAATAATAACATTCAGTTTGGTGCTCAACAACCCTAGAAAGACTACGTGCGGGCTGTACTTAATAGGCTGGAAATGGGGTAGTTAATCCCATGCGTTAAGAGACAGGTAGCACAGTAAATAGCTTCTTTAACACTTTGTTTTATTTGCTGAATCTCGGTTATTTTTGCCAAGATTTTCACCGCAGAGTGCTCTGGACTTAGTTTTACTTAGATCTCAGCAAACATGATGCTTGTTCGCTAAGATTCAGCAAACATATTCTGATACTCAGCAACCAAACGTCACTTTTGTTGAGATCTCGGCAAAATATGGCTGTGCAAATCTCATTGGCGTAGCTAATGAGGGTGCCAAGGGGGTCAGGTCTTCTCCAGAATTATCTAGGCTACCCCTAGATTTTTTTATTTTGACTCGCTGGTATTCTGTCAAGCTTGTCAAGTTCGCGATTAATAAAAAAGGGCTCCAAACAACGATTTTTTTTTCAAACTCCTTTAAGTTGACTACTTTTCTTTTGCTCTGAACTAGAAGAATCAGTTTTGAGAAATTATATGATATCGATATTTAAACGATGGAATAATAAGACGTCTTCAGGCCATGAGCCCAGGGTATTTCCTTTAACTTCTGGGAACTTCGTAAAACTTCATGAACTAAGATATTCAGGGGACATCATAAAAATTGAAGAAACTTACTAGAAATTCTGGGAACTTCATAGACCTTAAGAAAAAATCGGACAAACAAGGAGCTTGGAAAAGTTATGACATGCATAAAAGTGGAAATTTATTTAAGTTTGATTAGCTTCGTAGAAGCTAAGGAAACATTATTTTATTTAAGGAAGCTTGTTATTGATTGGGAACCACTATATAATTTAGGAGCACCTTTTTTAAAGCCTCATGGACGTAGAATAGTTGTGGAAATAACGTACAAATTCAAGAAATTTCGTTCGTGAAACTTCGTGGAAAATCAACAAGAAACGTAGAATTGCAATAAACTTTGTAGATGGTTTGCGAATTTCGTAGCATGTTGAGGAGCTGCGTAAAACTTCATAGAAGTGAAAGAAATTTTGAATAACCCAAGTCACCAACAAGCCCGCTAATTCGCCTTTTTGCAATATAAGGCTGATACACGGCTAACATAGGGCATGCTTAGTTTTATATTAGCCGCATATTAGCCGCATATTAGCCTTATATAGCAAAAAGGCGAATTTATCGGGCTTGTTGGTTACTTGGGAAGTTCAGGGTATTTTGTAAAAGATCTAGAAATAGATCAATAAACTTGTAAGAGCTTCAGGGATCCTCGCTTTAGTTTAAAAGCTTCGTTTGAGTTTGTCACAGATCTTACTTAAAAAAAGCTCTATGAACTGTTTGGAGGTTTTGGGAACTTTGTCAAATTTCAAGAAATTTTCCAGATGTTTAAGAATATTTGTAGATGATGGGTATCTTTCCAGAAGTGCAAGATGTTCAGAGATCTTTGTAGGATTGGAATAAATATGGAATTTGGAACAAATTCCGAGAACTTCGTAGCAGTAGAGGAACACTTGTAAAGGGGAGTTTTGTGGATGTTAAGGAAACGTTGCATAAGTTACAGGGTATTGAATTATGACAAGTGATTTAATTTAGTTACCTTTTATTTGCATTTGTATTCGGAGAATTAATGCTTACAATCTGTATTTTATAGTTGAAAAATCTTGAAAACATATGGGTTTGGGATCTCGAAAATATTTTTAATTTCACATTCAGAATGTTAGGAATTGTGCATGGACATATGTCTTGCACATTTTCCTAAGTCATTAATGTATGAAATTTATTAAGTGTGCACTTTAACATGTTTAAAATCCTACATTTTATAAAATTATAAAATTCAAACTTCTAGAATTAAATTTTGGTTCCTATGTCTTAGATTTAACTGATGATGAAATACTCAAAATCTAAAAAAAGTTACTTCTAAATCAATGGAATTACCTAGCTCTGAGAATTTTATTACGTTTGAGATGCTTAAATTTATGAAATCTGAACGCTATGTGATTTCATTACAAAAAACATGAAGAAACAATCACTGGTTTTTCAAAACCAGTAAGCCTTAAAACTCCCACAATCGAGGTCCCAATCATTGTCTTAAAATAAATATAATCAAATTGTTTAAACCTTTCAAATAAAATGCCTTCATATGAACGAGTGGCCAAATAAATTCCAATGCAGTGTTTAGAAAATATCAAAAAATCAAATCTCACCAACGCCCAAGATCACGCTTGATTTTCGTAGACAAAAATCAACAAGCAAACAACTGCGGTTAATTTTGCAAGCTGTGATATCGCAGCTTGGAATATCAGGCTAACAAAACTCACCAGCTGCAAATCTCAACAAACTATGGCAAGATTGAGTTTCAAGATGTTTGCTTTACACCCGAATGCAACCGAAACTTCCATAACGGCTGACAGCAGTCACTTCGTCTCTGCCATCGATGAAGAGTAAAAAGAGATAGCAAACTATCCCTTCTCTTTATAAGAAAAACGATGTGCAACGGAATCATTTTTGTGTCGAGTCAACTCTCAGCTTGATTTTTGTACGTTGTGAATAGTCTCGCAATATCAAAGGAGCTTGTAAAATCAAAATCAAGCATGATATTTTGTTCCAATATCACGCGTGATATTACGAGCGCATGAGAGCGGAAAAATATCAATTGATTTCTGATTTTGCCAACACTGGAATCCAATGCAAATACAAGCATTCTAATACTAGCGTTCACATGTATGCAATGTGTTCCTATAGTGTCCTCCGCTATGGTTGCGTTTACCCTAATTGAGCTATTTCCAAATCATAGAGAAAATAGCATTTTGCGTCAGATTATCAGCTTTACTAGCTTGCTGTGGTTGTCAGATGCGATGATTTTTTTTTTTTTCACTGAGATGGCAATATGGTTTTTGACAAAAGTGAGATTCAATGCTGCACACTTATTTTTGTTCGCCAAATCTCGTAAATTTTTGTCGAAATTTGCTTAGCCGAGCTCCCGGCTAACATATTTTGCTGAGTGTCAAAAAATAATTTTGATTAATCTCAGCAAACAAACGTCATGTTTGCTGAGATATCAGTAAAATGTACTGCCGAGCAATCTGTGCAAGTCTCGGCAAAAAAAAAAACATCCGAACTGGCAAAAACAAAACTAAGGGTGTGGTGTATAATCTAATGTAAATTTGCATTGGTCACTGTTCATAATGCTGCCTCTTAAAAATTGATGAAAATCAGAGCCATTTTAATATTACGAATGGTTCGAAAGCTACATAATTGATCAAAAGTTACATCGGACAAATTTTCTCAACTCAAAAGAACATACAAAAAAGCAATCAATGGTTCAAAAACTAATCCCAACTCCGTAAAATATAATAAAAAATATTGATTCGAACTATGAGAATGATGACAACAAAAACATCCACAAAGCGTTCGACATTGCTAGGTCCTTCTCTGCTTCTGGCATTGTAAAATTGTAAATACCGTGTAGTTTCAGCCAATTTGCTTCGTGTTCTAGTAATTTAGTGCTTCGTATTAGAGGTAGAGAATGTAGTTTTAGCTAGCATCTTCAAAATTGCAGCTTCCCTGTAAATATAATGTAAATAAACCGTAGAAAGCTGTTCTGATCGTCAACGCTGTACTAAAATGTGAAATCATTCTCATACTAAATCTACTTGAAACCATCACTTTTCATTAATTTTATCCAATCGCATCGCACATCCTCATGTATTCAGGATTTAATTTCATTTAATTTGAAATCATCCCGCCCTCAGCAAATGCATATTTTCGCAACCGGCTAAAGCGACCTGTCATTACCAATCACCATTGTTCCAGGGAAAACTACTTCTCATCCACCATCCGGCAGCAGCAGTAGTCAGCTGCCTTTCCCTCACGTTCACGCTGCACCCCTACAAAAGCACTAGAGCTATAGTAGTGTTCACCGCTCACCGATTGTAGTTTAGTCTATCTCATTTCCCTTCCTCACTCTCTTCTCAGCTTCACAGTTTTTTTTTGTTGTTGTCATCGTTCATACTCCGTTCCGTTCTCACTCAACAACCACCAATATCTCACCCCTTAGTTTATTATCATTTCATTTAAAATTTAAATTTTATCCGATTTAAAACCCTTCTGGGACCAAGTGCAACCACCCGGCGAAGCAGAAGCAGACTCAATCAATATCAAATATCTGGCGGTAGTTCCCTTCTACTGGCATCATCCTGCCGCCACTGGATATGATGAAGGACCAAAACGAGATGTGATGTACTACACGCGCACTCACCATCTCTCTCTCTCACCCTATTATTATCTATCGAGAATAAGGTTATGCTGCGGCAGAGTGCATAGTGCACAGTGCACCGTACAAGTGCAAGGCGATTCATTAAATATACGGGACAGATTTCAACGGCATTTAGGTCAAGTGGAAAACGTGGCGATTGATGATGCTTCGGACTTATGGCGAAGGATAAATGCGCCGTCTTTTCGAGGAGACTTTATCGGCTCAGCGTGGTTGTCCGATAATTAAATTTGAGAAAAAAAAAAACAGACGGAGATTGAGTTTGCTTCTGATCCTGGAACGTTAAATCCATTTATTAGGCATTAAATAAATTGGAGATTCACGAATCAATATCCCTCAAATAGCACCACTAAAATCACCATTTTCTTATACAAATTTTGGACGTCCTAACCGAGGCATACTAACAATCTCCATCCCATTGTTTCTTTTTGTTCTCGTTGCATCCAATAGCGTGGCAGCAGCCGTCACTACAGCCATAGACACAATCAGCGATCCCAGTCGCTGAACCGAGGCCAAGCACTTTCCCGGGCCGATGCGAGTGTGATGTGGTGACAGCAAGGAACCTCAGGTAAAAGTGTAAATCAGCCCCAATTTGGCGGAAATTAACCATTCGAACCATCCAAAACGTACAGGAGGACAGGCTGGATGCCCAAGTTGCGCAATGGGTAACAAACTAAGCTGTTCGTGTGCGCCGCTAATACGTAAAGCATATCGGTATGAAGATTCGCCGTGGCAAGCATCACGTAGACGGGACGGTCATCTCCTGAGGTACGTGCTGTCGATCCGAGGTTCTTCCTGTTGGTGTGGTTTTAGGTTTTTAGTTTTCATATTTATATTTAGTTTGTATTGTTGTTAAAACTATGATGGCAGGGAGGGCATCATGATATGATTTTGGTATTAACTAATCCTTAGTTTGGTCAATGTTGTACAAATATAACAATAATTACAAAGCCAAGCATTCTAGCAGCAGTGATTCTTAACTGGAAAAAAAAGTAGAAGGGTCTGTGCCTAGGGGCACGAACGGAAGCTTGACGTAGGACCGCTAGTGGACGGAACAAATGTGAACATTTAGTTCTTTTAATTGATCAATCATCAATTATCTTAACTCTTTCCGTTTTTTATTTGTAAGCGTATCAAATTTGTAGTATTTATTTCAAAGAGAAAGATGATGAAGAGAATCCAAGAGACTTGAGTATTTTTGATTCATCTACCCGACTTTAAAAGGTGTATTTTGAATTTTTTGTTATATATGAATTTTTAAGTTTTGTGCATTTTGGTATTAAAGAGTATTCAATTAATTCCTCACAGGATTTCCTTCCGAATTATATGAATGGGGCGGAGCAGAAAGTATCGTTTGTGCAGAACATGTAAAAAAGGAGGGACTTCGAAAGATTGATCTCGTGAGAGCTAATTTTCTCACAAATTTGATTTTATTGGCTTTCTGGGGACTGAATATAAACCCAAAGCGAATTATTCCCACTTCTCTCAAATTCTTTATGGATTTTTAACACTTCCTATCAGCGTGTTCTGAAAAATGGTCGGACGATGATTAATCTCACCAATACATTCGGGCCTACAATTCCACACCTTCTATAGAGACCAGGTTGAGCTTTGATAGCTAGCTGCTTGCGGGAACTGATGACCTTGACAAATGTCCAAATAATACTCTTAACAAATTTATGGTGGTCCTGAAAAGGACCGTTTTGTAGTGATGGTTGAGTAATTCTGAGCTGGGTGTTCAACACGGATGAGGCTGTCGAGCTGTATGTCGTTTGGAGCGAGGGTAGTAGTAGTAAAATTCTTCTTTATTTTGATTTGTTATGTGGTTTACAATTGCTAATACAGGGCAAGAGGATAGCCAGAAGGGCTCTTCATCTTTGGTGAACTTTTTGATTTTGTGTTGTACATGTTGTGTTTTACTGTGTAATGTTTTTAATTTTCTTCTTGTGAAGTATGTTGTTTGAATGTTTTAATTTGTTATTCTACCTACTTAACCTAACTTAACCTAACGTGCCATAAACCCTGACGATCTATTGATCGGATCACCTACAGCAATCTCTGAACCTTGCGATGGAGTCAGCTCTTCGTAACTCCAGTGTCTGAAGACCAGCCAGGAGGTGGATCTCAGAATTTCTAGTCCGCGGGGACTGTTAAGGACCATCCTAAGGATCTTCTTTTGGATCTTTTGGAGTTTGAGGTGATGGCATTTGGCGCAACTCTCCCAGATTGGCATCCCGTATTCTATTATGGGAAGGATGATTTGTTTGTAGACAGCAAGCTTATTTTTCAGGGACAGGGTAGACCTCCTGTTGATGAGTGGATACAACGATCCTATCAAGATGTTGCACTTGGTTTTGGTTTTGTCAACGTGCTCCCATGTGTTACCATATCAAAAACTTGAAAAGGAGGACATTTCATTTGAGGTTTGGAGATAAAGGAGGACATTGTTTAATCTTCTTAACCTTAAAGGAGGACAATAAGTTTTTATCAAACGTTTTAATAATATGTGCGTAATCACAAAATTCACGATTTTCAATGGTTGAATTAGGATTGTTCATAACTTGTAGTCGTTATCAATTCAATTAATTTTCTCGTTATACTTCTAAAAATGGAAATGATCTAGTCTAGCTGTTTGGCATGAAACCTACAGCTTTACAGCCTCAACACCATACCACCTTTTATTATGCACAAAAATCAGGATACATGTCATCGCTGATTGAAATCAACACGAAAAAGAAAGATATAAGCTTCCTGTTAATTTTATTACTGATTCAGCATACGACTAAAATCCCATAGAACCAGAACGTCAACATCGAACACATGTTCAAGGGATGTGTTCCACGTGGTGAATTTTCACTTAATTTTGACAGATGGAACATTTTTTCCAGCAGACTTATTTCTGACAGACAAGCAATCAATTTTGACAGACACTTCCTAGAAAATTGGCCGATTAACAACAGAGGGATTTTTGAGCATCTTAATTTAACTTCGAAGTGTCAAATTTAAGTGAATATTTTCCCAATGTAACACAGCCTAAGATGATTTTTTACTTAAAGTTGACACTTCGAACATAAATTATGATCTGTTGTTGATCGTCTGATTTTCCAACCGAGAAATTGTTTGATTCCTGGTCTGTCAGAAATAAGTCTGATAGAATAGAAGGTTTATTTGAACATTTTCCATCTGTCAAATTTAAGTGAAAATCCACCAAAAGTACCAGAGCCTAAGTGTAGCGCGGTTGATAGCTGTTGTATACTCCTGGTCTCACTATCGAATGGCATTTGCTAGATACGAGGCTAGAAATGATGAGGTTGGGACATAATTAAACAAACAAGCTCTGCAATCAACGCTCTTTGTACACAATTGTATGAATATGTTCCTGGAAAAAATGCAAGGATCAAAAAGCAGGACATTTTCCGGTAAAAGGAGGATGTAGAAAAATTATTGAAAAAGGAGGACATGTTCTGCTTTAGGATACCATATGGTAACCCTACCTGTGAAGAAGCTTGCTGTCTAGTGTTAGCCCGAGGTACACAACCTCTTTGGACCATTCCATCACTAAGCAGTTTAAGCAGATCTTATTATTTTCAGACGGAACAAGTCTGGGAGATTTTGAGTGCGGAAAGATGATGACCTGGGTCTTTGCCGCGTTTATACGGATCTTCCAGCTGTTGAAATAATCAGACAGGACATCCAGTCCTCACTGAAGTTTGGCAGTCAGAGCTCCGATGACCCTACCCTTGTAGATGATGGATGTGTCATCTGCGAACAGAGACAACGAACCACCATCAGGGAGAGCCGGCATATCGGAGGTGAACAGGTTGAATAGAATGGGGCCAAGGATGCTTCCTTGTGGAACCCCGGCACTGATGTTAAAAGCATCCGATGTGATGCCATTTAGAGAGACTCGGAACGTCCTGTCTGATAGATAGTTGTTTATGATCTTCACTAGGACGATTGGAAGACCGTACTGCTGCAATTTGAACACCAGGCCATCATGCCAGACATTGTCGAACGCTTTTTCAACGTCCAACAACGGCATGGCAGATGTTTTCGAAACAGACTTGTTCCGTCTGAGAATGTTTGTCACTCGAGTCAGCTGGTGTCAGCAAGTTGTTTTCATCGGCAGATGTTAGGAACCGGTGGTACACTGCTCTTTCGAACAGTTTTGATAACCCTGAGAGAAGGCTGATTGGTCGATAACTTGAAGGAGAGGACTGATCCTTTCCAGGTTTCCGGATGGGTATGACTTTAGCTGACTTTCAACACGAGGGGAAATAGCCAAGTCTGAGGCACTGATTAAAATTCAGTGCCAGATGGTTGTAGAATCTGTAACTCAAGTGTTTGAGTTCCAGATTCAGGATGTTGTCGAAACCTGGGGCCTTCATGTTTTTAGATGACTTGATAAAGGCCAACAGTTCGTCAGCCGGTGACACGCTTGGCATATATGACTGACCCGTAGCGACTCACGAAGAGCTACTGCTTCCGATCCATAGCATAGCGGTGCAGCTTTTTGCTCCTTTGATGGTTGCTTAAGTGGGCTCTGCAGCTTGCTGCTTGCAGGCAGCCTTTCGTTGTTATAATTTTCAACGCCAAACGCCGAAAGCACTGCTACTGCTGCTACTGCTGCTTCTAATTTCGACGACCAAACACCACCACACAGTGGTGTGATCGTTGGGAGCGTGTGGTTCTGAGTATGGCGATGAGTGTGCAAAATATTACGCAATTCCATCCTCCCTATTCGCATGCGCCCGAGGATCGGAGGCGAATGCCACTTCGACTTGTTTCGTCTACTTACTAATCTCTGACGACTGTGCTGGGGAAGCAGCATATGCATGTAGGTAATTGGTGGATTTGTTAGTTAATTTGACGATTTTGGACAATGCTGGACATTTACCAGTTTTTCAATAGTTTCTTGTTGAAAATCAACATTCAAAAATTTCAATATTTCTGATCGATTGGTGATAAAATTATTGAAATTGGACCAGGGACAGCTGAGTTATCAACGTTCAAAATCTTTCTTAATTTGTTACATGTTCCATTTTCGGTTTTCACAAAGTGTACCCCCATATAGAAATCAAAGACGTAGTCCTACGTCAAAAAAATCCAAATGTTTCAAACGACTCGATGCCCAATTCCAAAAACTGATCGTAGTTTCATACGGTATTTTCAGTAAAAAAAGGTTCTAACGGTTCAAAAAATTGGATTTCAGGCTTTCCGAAAAATAAGTAGTGATTGGGTCGGGTTCAGATCAGCTTTGGGTTTGACAAAATTCAATAAGTCGGGTTCGGGTTTGTGAAACATGAAACCCAACCATCTCTAGCGCTTACCCGAAGTAGTTCTCTTACCTAGATGTCCGTAATAAACGCTGTGTCGATATCTCATCACGTTCTAAGGGACCGTGCACTAATTACGTAAGGGATTCTTCTAATTTAACTGCCTTAAAGTATTTCCGTAGATATCCCTTGATATGGGTCCAAAAAGTTTCGAGTGACCGGGCCTTCGGACAATTCGGAGGATTCATCCCTTTTAGCACGTATTGCACATTGTTTGCTTTGTACCAAGCTACTGTGTCTTTTGAGTAGTGCATTGACACCAAATCGGACCAAAATATTTTTTTTATATAGATAATTTATTTTTAAGGCTCACTAGCTTTCCGGAGCTGATAATTCATTGTTCTTTGTTTGTTAAAAAAAAACACTTAATTCTATGTCTAGTGGGAGTTGGGCCGAATACTCGCGGCTTACTCGAAGTTAGAGGGGTACATTGTCGAAGGATAGGAAAAGGGGAGGAGCTTGGGGGTAGCGTTTCGTTGTCTCATCAGAGCGATGTCGCCAGTATGAACGGTAGTAATCGGACCAAAATAGTACTGTAGACCAGTTGACGTTTTTTATTACACTCGCTTCGTTGTCGTGCGCGACAGTCTGTTTGTATTCGAGCACTCATGCTCTACCGTCGTCTCTCTCACACAACACGAGCGGTAGAATAACATTCGAGCTAAAAGAAAATTATCAAAATAGTTATCATATGACATGTGCGATTTCGTTGTAATTCCTCAATTTGGTGTAAATCAAACCATTTCTGATCAGAAATAGTATTACTAGGACATCATGGTTTGCTATTTTCAGAATTCACACAAGCACACCATCTGCAGCTCTTATTATGAGAAAAACTAAAATACATACATTCGTGACGGTCTTCGGCGACAGTGTCGTATGACAGAGCCTGTCATACGACATTTTAGTTTGGTAGTGTACTATGATAGCTTATTTTGCAAGTGTCGGAGGCAAGGGCAGTCAATTATCACAGAAAATGGGTCGACTACCGTGACCGCTTACAAGACTGCTGTAGACAGATCATGGTCGATTCAAACACTACCGAACGTAAATTTTAGCTTTCATCGTCTCATTTGTCACAAATGGCTTTGACAACATGCAACACTCACATATCGCTTGCCAAAACCATGGCCTTCTTACCAAATTTATCGGTACAAATTTACTAAACGGCATCGTCAACTTCCTAACCATCACGAACTGTGCAGTATTGGTCTCCCGGTAGCGTCTTGTAGTCAAGTTTGAAGCATGTTTCATCATCCATGATGCCAATGCCAATTTTCTACACAACATGCTATCATATAGCTTCCGATCTCTCGATTTGACGGATGCGGCTTCTTCTGTTTTTTGAACGATCTCAGACCGTTTCTTGCCTTAGCACACTGGACGTTACTCTTCGATGTTCTCAGTTTTTGGCCAAATTTCTAACAGAGGCACTTTTCTTATTGACGAAAGCTTGGGTGTTCTTCTGGTCCAGTTTTTGGTTCACGGTCCCGTTATATGGCCAGATTTTGATGCGTCCTCGAAGGTAACTTCTTTGCCAAACTTCCGGATGGACTGCTCCGTTACTTACTTCCTCCGTTTTCGCCAACTTCCTTACTGATAGGTTGGGAATAGTGCACCATTTGTGGACGATCTGTTTGCGCTTTTTGAAAACTTGTTGAGCAATAAATAAACAACAGCACACATCGATGAATAGCTGATAAACTTCATCGGGTAAAACTGGCGGCGAGTTGAAAGTATGCTTATACTTTCTGGGACACCCTTTACAAGTATTTTATGAAAAAAAGCATACAAGTTTGGTGTGATAAGGTACAATGGAATTCTGGTAACTTTTCAATAACTTGTAGCTGAAGAAAAAATCTTAAAATCCGGCACGTACAGCAGTTAATAAACAAACGAATTCAGTGCAATCATATAAAGAAAAAAAATCGTTTGTCAGAATGAGATTATTAATAAGAATTTTCATCAACTGTTGGAATATGGTCTAAAAATCGTTTTAAAGGTTATCCACGTCATTTGATTCAAGCCATTTTACGTCCTCGGAACATGTAGTGCATCGGGAATGAGCACAAACAGGTTCATCAAATTTGGGAATGAACGCCTTGGACTTTATAATCAATTGGTTTGACCTCAGATCTTTAGAAGGCCAGTTTCGGATCTACATTCTGATACTTATTCTTATATCTCAACTAAGAGTTATCAGCCCATACATTATGGAAAATATATATTTTTTATGCTCTCACTAGAGTCGGTGTATAATGAGTCACGCCAAGAGTGAAGCCAAGTCTACCTATTGAACTGTCAAACCGGCTACCTATCGTGCAAAGTAAACAAACATTACGATGCTATGAAAGGTCCACGAAAGGTATTGCAATAAAATATAAAATATAATCGAAGAAATGATCATAAACACGCAGTGAGCATTCAATTGTCATGGGATACGTTTGGTAACGATCAGTAATGAGAATTTCTACTATTTTTTGTTGAGATGATTGGACAAAATCACTGATATAATGATTTACAACAGCCGCTATTTTTTTGCTCGCTAGAAGTCATTTGAAGTTGATGTAGCAGTCCTCTGTTGCCAAGTGAAAAGAAATGGAATCTTTCGAAAACCGTGATGCGAGTTCAACTGTTTTTCTCTTGGCGTGACTCATTATATACCGACTCTAGCTCTCACTTGCTCACTGCGGAATAGAAATTTAGTTAGCAATGTAACGCCTTAGTTGGCTATCAACCAATCAGGGTGTCCGAAGTTTTGTTCGCAATAGCTGATGTGCTCTTTACTGTTGTTGGTCGTGATTTGCTCGATTGGTTCCGCTATTTGACAGCTCAATTGGTTCCTGAGATTCTATCCGCCAGTCTAACACGGACCAGAACCGCTTACCACGCGATGCGTTCGTTTTGTTTAGAGATGCATCAGTTCAACTGATAAATCATTTCAGATGTCATTACTGATAACCCAGATTAGCAAATAAAAGCGACCAATCAGAAACGCCGCGTGTAAATTCAGAGTTGAAATACCTATTACAATTCAACCCGTAGGTGGATCATCTGCATTATGACAATCGAGTTAGATAGTTGCACAAGTTAGCTTTTAGACGTTACTAAAAGTGAATAAGTTTATAATTATTAAACCATACAGTGAGTTCTTAGGCACTGTCTTGGGGCAAGACAGCTTTTGATCATGAGTAAAATCGGAGTTAATTTTGAGTAACTCTGAGTAACTCGCGTTGCTCAACTTGATGTTGATACACATAGCAACCGATACTGTCAAGCAAAGCAAAGCAACCACATTTTAAACGATGCGCTTGCAATGCTTAACTGGGAAGATCTTTCGGTAATGAAAGGGCAATTGCAAGTGTACGAAAGGAACTACAAGCTGCCCCCTCAAAATCGATGAAAGATTTTTATGATGACCTTACGGATCAGTCAGAGCTGTCTTGCGTTACTGCCATGCTGATGACGTTCTATTACAGGGGAGATTCTGTACAATACCTAGGCGGGTTTCAGTCAATCGCAAAGGGGATTTATGACAGTCTCAGTAGAGATTCCGAACAAACCTAGGGGGAATTTCAGACAATCCCAGTTCAGCTTCGCAACAATATCAAAGCGGACTTCGGAAAATCCAAAGAGGGAATATGTGTTATCCCAAGGGAGATTCCGGACAATAACAAGAAGGATTTCACTCAATATTGAGGGAGATTCCGGACAGTCCAGGAACTTACTTACTACTTAAGGGTCCTGTGCACCACCAGCGGTGCAAAGGGCCAACGTGAAAGACTTCCATCCTGGGCGGCTGCTCGCTTTTGCCTTGACCTGGGCCCAGGTCAGATTTCTATCGACTTGCTTAATTTCCTTATTGAGGCTCCGCCGCCATGAGCCCCTGGGTCTGCCTCTGCTGCGATGTCCTGCTGGATTTCAATCCAGTGCTTGCTTGCAGATTTCGTTTCCGCCCCGTCGAAGTGTGTGGCCGACCCACCTTCACTTTCGCTCTCGAATTTCTGTTGCTATCGGCTTCTGATGACATCGACGATGGAGCTCGGCATTCGAGATCCAGTTGTGAGGCCACCAGGCACGAATTATATACCGCAGGCATCGGTTGATGAAGACCTGCAGCTTTTGAGTGTTCTCCGCTGATACACACCACGTCTCGCTGGCGTATAACAACCAGTGCTGTAAATTCTCAAAATCATTTGAACATTTTTGATGAAAATGAGAAAAGTAGCTATTCGCTATCAAAGGGGACCTCCTCCGAATGGGTGATATCAGTTGCTTAGTCATTTGACGAAGGCATGGATCATTCTCATTTGAGAAACGCTATATATCATTCGATTGAGTGTAACCTACACACAAACGGAGCTCTGGTCGACATTCCGGCGAAAAAGCTAAGCCAACCCGACACCAACCTGACTTCTATCAAACCCCAACCTGATGTTGACCCGACATTGACCCGACATAAACCCAAAATTGACCCGACATTAACACGACATTGGGTCGACATCGACCTTAAATTAGCCTTTCATTGATCCGACATCGGGTCGACTTGTCTGTTCGGGACCATTTTCCTGGATTTCTTCCATACTCCACTGTCGTATATCAAATGATACTGAGTGACTCAATTGACAGTGACAATGAGCTTCGAATGAGAAAGGGGCTCTTCAAATTATGGTCATGTGAGAATTCGTTTACACAGAATTGATTGAATGGTTGTAGTGGTTCATCTTCAATCGAATGATATGAAAATTTACAGCACTGAAACAACACAGATTTCACGTTCGAGTTGAAAATTCGGATTTTGGTGCGTTGACTTATCTGGTTGGATCTCCATACGTTTCGTAAACTCGCAAAGGCAGACTCGCAACGGCGGCCCTAGCCTTCTTGATTCGTGCACCTATGTCGCTCTTGGTCCCGCCGTCCAACGCTATTTGGCTGCCAAGATATTGGAAACTTTTGACCTTCTCCACTGCTTGCCCCACTACCGTAAAGTTGGATGGGTTGCCCGTGTTGATATCCAACGATTTGGTCTTGTTGACGTTGATGGTGAGACCCGCCGCAGAGGAGCGTTCGGCTAGGTCATTGAGCTTACTCTGCATATCAGAACGCCGTTGTGCTAGTAGAGCAACATCATCAGCCAAATCGAAGTCGTTGAGATGCTCCATGGTGATAGGCTGCCAAAGCAGCCCACGGTTCGGTACACGGTCAATTGCACCTACCATGATTTCGTCGATTACGATGAGAAACAGTAGCGGTGATAGTATACATCCTTGTCTCACACCAGCGACTACCCGGATAGGGTCGGACAAGGCTCCGTTATGCAGAACTCTGCACGTGAAAGCCTCATACTGCGCATCGATGAGGTTGACGATTTTATCGGGGACTCCCTTGCGTTTCAGGGCGCCCCACAGATTCTCGTGATTGAGACGGTCGAAAGCTTTTTCGTAGTCAATGAATACAGTCCAGGAACGATTCCAAATAATCCAGTCAATCCAAAGGGGGATTCTGGACAATCCCAGTATGAAAAAATGGGATGTGGTGGTTCTTGCATCCCTTCGATCTATTGTGACCTGGGATGAACAGTTAAATAAAAGACCACATTAAACAATGTTCCTTTTGTGCTAACTATGGATCATCACAACAACACCAGACGATGAAAATTCAACCCGTTCCTGTTCACCCTTTTCCAACTCGTATCTATTGATGTCTTTCTGCAGGAGTATCAGTGGAAACAACGAACGCTTCTGGAGAGAATTGACCTAACTCTGACTTTTTCCAGCTAAATATTCTCAGAGATTTAAATCCCTCTTCCTTTATGAATGTTGGTACATAAAATGTTGCTCATCACGGTATACCGTAATTTTTAATGATAATTATAAATGATGAGTTTCCTCAATTCAGGCATGTAGTGCAACAAAATGTGAAACATCTTTGACCGATTTTGTGAGATTGAGTAATAATTCTCATGAGCTAAAATTTTACTTCTGAAAATATTTGGCAAAATTCCTACTTCTTAAGTCATGAAAGCACACCATATAGTGTTTTCTGCCCGGGCAATTTACCAGAACTATCATTTCCCGATTCCCAGGAAACTATTTTGACTATCACCGTCAGGAAAGCTGTAGAAAGTTGGAAAATCATGTGAGGAAAATTGGTAGAAATTTCCAGAAAAAAAATTGACGAATCTTTAGTGCGAAGTCAGGAAAGCTTCCTAAACGAAACCGGTAGACGTTTCTGACACAATCTGTGAGAAATTCCCGGGCAAAGTTAGAAAAGAATTCCGTGCAAATTTAGGCAACTTAATGAAACTTAAAAAAAAAAAATCAGGAAAGTTTTCCGTGAGAAGTCCGGATGAAATGGGAAATAGTTTACACTTCCAGCGGTAGCCAGTAGGAATTCTGAGGGTAATCTGAAGATAAGTTGAACTATGAAAGAAATCTGCGGAAGAAGGTGGAAGATTCTTCCAGGGCAAGTTTAAAAAAAAAGCTTCCAGGAGATGTTGGGAGAAACTTCCATGCAAAGTCAGACAAAACCTCCCAGAGAAATCATAAGATTCCTTCCGAAGAAACTGGTCGAAATCTTCAAGCGGAAGTTGAAGAAACTTTCAGAGATTGTCGGCAAAATCTTCTGGGGGAAATCCTGACGAAATTCAAGTTTTAATAAATAGCTACCGAAAATCATAAATGGTTACTGGATAAAAATATTTCCCGATTCCCGGGAAGAGTCTTCAGCTATTTTAGGATTCCCGGGTAGCTAGAAATGGCTGGGAAATGGAAACACTAACACCACAACATCACCAACAACTTCAAAAACATTACACTTTAGCCATCCATCCCTAGAAAGCAAAAGAGACCTAAATATCCCTTGGCCTGGACATGTCGCAAACCAAAAATTTATTACAATGAATGTAAGTTCCATTTCCTATCATCCTCTGTTCATGAACGCTTGTTAATCAACATTCAGGCATTAAAAGAGCGTTGGGATTATGCTATGGCAAAGACATCATATCAAGAAGACTGGCAACTTTGCCAGGATCCAAGCGACAGATACACTTAAGCGGGGCGACCCCGTCGAAGTGGTTAACGTCTATACCTCTCACGCCAAAGTCACGAGTTCAAATCTCACCCCCGGACAAGTCACAAATGACCCAAGAATGTTAAAGTGACTATAATAATGCAAAAAAAGTGGATGAGGATGTAATCTTTGCTATCAAATTCGTTCGAAGCATTTACCTTCGAGCGGCAGATGGCGCAATTGTACCTGTCTCATATTGGTCGTACGAGAAAATGGAAAAGATGCCAGTCTTCTCGATATATTGTCTTCGGATATGGTTTCTGTGAACAATATCGCTTCGCAACGCATTGACTCAGCTTGTTTATTATCATTATTGTATATACAGGGCGGACTCGATTATCCGGAGTCTTGAAAAAAAATTCACTCCGGATAATCGAGTCCTCCGGATAATCGAGTCCTCCGGATAATCGAGCCATAAAAAAATTTTTTTTGGTCTTATGTGGTCTCGTTTAATGCTTTTAGTGGTCCCATTGAACGCTATTGAAGGATTATGGAATCGGACCATTGGTTTTGTAGATATGGCCGGAACAAGTTCCGGCGTTTATGGGCCATGAGGCTAAATTTGACTTGAAAGGAACAAGACCCATTAAGCGACACACAAATTAAATCAAAATTTGATATCAATTTTTGGCAAAAATTAAGTACCTTGGACCATATTGGCCACTTCCGGGCAAGTTCCGGGTGCCTCCGGAAAAGTGACCAGAACCAGACTTGAATAATAACCTATCATGCGACACATCAGATTATATCAAAATTCGATAACCAGATCAATGGTGGAAAAAATTAAGTACCTTGGACCATATTGGCCACTTCCGGACAAGTTCCAGGTGCCCCTTGAAAGTGACCAGAAACATACTTGGATAATAACCTATCATGAGGCACATTAAAATACATCAAAATTCGATAAGAAGATCAATGGAATTGAACCCATGGACCATCCACTTGAGAAGCGAACGTGTAGCCAACCACGCCATGGGACCCCTCAACTTGACAAAAATCGTAGCGACTCTCACGAGTGTGTAGAGACAAAGTTGAGCTTGGCTAAAAATCACGGCTACCGTGAAGGCACCATATTTGACGCGGTTCCTAACTTGACGCACTCGATCAATTTCGACCATTTTCTATTAATATTTTTGAAATGTTAACATTGCAAATATTAGTTCCAGTGCTCTAGGGATGATAGTGTAACAATTCAACTGATGGTTGCTGATAAAGCGGCTGCAGGCGAAAATGAAGACGAGAATGCGGACTTCGATGTCACGTCTGATGCTGACATAAAGCTTGCTTCATTTAGAATTGGAACAAACTTTTGCTCATATTGTGGTGCTCCTGGTGGACGGATTTGGAAGTTCTTGGCGCCCACGTGTCGGGAATTTTGTCAGCTTCACGTATGTATTTTTGACATTCCGCAAATCCACTGTACTTTGTAAACAATCAACATGGAAGCCAAAAGAAGGGAAAAAATTGTGCACAGTTATTTGGAAAATCCATTGTGGTCTGCATCTAAGCTAGCTAAACAGCTGAAATTGCCCAGAAATACCGTATGGCGCGTTATCAAACGGTATAAGGAAACATTGACGACGATTCGGAAGCCTCAAGCCAATCGTCGGAGTGGAACTGTCGACCGGAAACTGCGTGGTAAGATTTTGAAGACGATTAAGAGGAATCCCAATCTGTCGGACCGTGATTTGGCCAGAAATTTCGGTGCTGCCCATAGTACCGTGAGGAGAACTCAAATCCGGGAAGGAATCAAGTCGTAGCTAGCAAACAGCCAAATCGGACCATAAAACAGAACAGAGAACGAACCAGTTCCAGATCAATCAGCGCTGAACAGTATTGACACTATCATCACATGTGCTGAGGAAAACCAATTGCCGGTGGAACGGCAATTTTTACTTCGTGAAATCAGGGGAAATATTCTTGATAAAATAGTCAATAAGGATTGATTTATGATCAAATTTGCAATTCTCTTTGTTTTTACTGAATCACTTTACTGATGAACTACTGTTTTTACTGAAATGATGAATAAATTAATTGAACTACAAAATAAGATAAGAAAATTGATATGAATTTTCAGGTATGAAGCCACCAAAAGATCAATTCTCACGAAACCCCCCTTTAACCCTCCGTTACTAGCGCTAACTTTTATAACACGAGTACTCGCTCGTTGTACTTTGTACGGCGCAAAGTTTTTCAGGAAGTCCAGATCTTTTCATTGGTGGAGTAGTTTAGAAAATTCTCACTACGTGGCTCTAGTATATAAATGCATTTTTCGCATATACAATAGCTCGAGATCCTGAGCAGATAGAAGTTACTGTCTTCGGCAAACTTGTTCAGGGTGTCAAGTAGTTTTGGTTGGTGGACAGTAGTTCAGAATTTTCTCACTATACGCCGCTAGTATAAACGTGAAATTCTCATATAAAATATCTCGAGATCCTGACCAGATAGAAAGTTACTGTCTTAGGCAAAGCTGTTCAGGAGATCATAGCTTTTTGGCTGATTAACAGTAGTTCAAAATCTTCTCACTAGGTAGTGCTCGTATACATGTTAAGTTCTCGCATGTGATACATCACTAGATCCTGACGAGATAAAGAATAAATGTCTTTGGCAAAATTTTCAGGAAGTCAAGATCTTTTCGTTGGTGGACAGTTGTTCAGAATTTTCTCCCTACTCGGTGCTAGTATACGCATGCAATTCTCGCATATACAAGATTTTTTGGCTGGTGGACAGTAGCCTAGAAATTTTTCACCACATGGCGCTAGTAAACGTGTACAATTCTCGCGTATCCTAAGCTCGAGATTCTGAACAGGTAGAAAATTACTGTATTTGAAAAAGTTGTTCATGAGGTCAATGCCTATTGCTAGGTGCACAATAGTTCAGAATTTTCACACTACGTGGCGCTTGTATACACGCGAAATTCTCGCATGTAAAATATCTCGAGATTCTGATCAGATAGATTTCTCTAGTGGACACTAGGGGCACGCAATAACCTTTAACTCCAACGCAGGCAACGGCTGTATTTAAATTAATTCCATTAACTACTGCTTTGATTTCATTAATTACACAATGTAGAACATTAACTTCTTTTTAACTCCATTAATTACAGTTGAAATTTCGTAATTAAAGTACATTAATTACATTTTCAATACTTTTAATTACATTAATTATGGATAGATAATTTTAATTACCGTCAGTACTACTTCAAAACGCATTAATTACTTTAAGTACTTTTGATTGCATTTTAAATTCAACGCACCGGTTCTTTGTATTGCGTGCCCCTCGAGTGTACAGTAGTTCCAAATTTTCTCACTACGTAGCGCTAGAATACACGTGAAATTCTCGCATGTGATTTGTTTCGAGATCCTGACCAGATAGAAAGTTACTGTCTTCGACAAAGTTGTTTATGAGGTCAAAGCATTTTTGGCTGGTAAACAGTAGTTAAGAATTTTCTCACCACGTGGCATAGATGTACACTTCTCGCATATGCTATATCTCGAGATCCTAATCAGATAGAAAGTTACTGTCTGCAACAAAGTTATTCAAGAGGTCTAAGTCTTTTGGCTGGTGAACAATAGTTTAGAATTTTCTCATAAACTTAAACTCTTTAAACTCCTGAACAACTTTGTTCAAGACAGTAACTTTCTATCTGGTCAAGAACGTGAGATATTGTATATGCGAGAATTTCACACGTATACTAGCATCATGAAGTGAGAAAATTCTGAACTACTGTCCACCAGCCAAAAGACCTTGACCTCCTGAACAACTATCTATCTGATCAGAGTCTCGAGATATAGCATATGCGAGAAGTGTACATGTATAATAACGCCACGTAGTGAGAAAATTATTAACTACTGTTTATCAGCCAAAAAGTCTTGACCCCCTAAACAACTTTGCCGAAGACAGCAACTTTCTAGCTGATCAAGATCTCGATCTATTGAATATGGGAGAAAGGCACGTATATACTAGCACCGCATAGTGAGAAAATTCTAAACTATTGTCACCCAACAAAAAGATCTTGACTTCCTGAAAAACTTTGCCGAATACATTTACTTTCTATCTGGTCAGGATCTAGAGATATTTTATATGCAAGAGTTTCATATCTATAGTAGCGCCACAAAGTGAAAAAACTCTGAACTACTGTCCACCTGCGAAAAAGCCTTGACATCCTGAACAACTATGCCGAAGACAGTACCTTTCTATCTGGTTGGGAACTCGAGATATTTTATATGAGAATTTCACGTGTATACTAGCGTCGCGTAGTGAGTAAATTCTGAACTATTGAGCAGCAAGAAATAGGCTTTGATCTCCTGAAAAACTTTGTGAAAGACAGTAACTTTTTATCTGGTCAGGATCTCGAGATATATCACATGCGAGAATTTCACATGTATACTAGCGCTACGTAGTGAAAAAATTCTGAACTACTGTCCGCCAGTGACAAGGCTATGATCTCCTAAACAACTTTGTCAGAGACAGTATCTTTCTATCTTGTCAGAATCTTGTTATATTCCATGTTGTAATCAATTAAGTCCAATCCCACGTAGTATGGTCACAGTTTTCCCGGTTTCCATTTACATATTCCCTATTATCCGCATTTTTTTAGGTGTTTACTGTAATCAAAGCTTAGCTTGTTTATTTTTTTTTTTTTCCTTTGGTTTGTTTTCCGTCGATCTTGTTTTCCGTGCTGAGCACCAATGCTACCGACGTGCCAGGAAGGCAGCTCCCACACCTGTACCCTACCTATCGACTCATCAACTCATGAACCGGGGACCAACGGCTTTACTTCCCTTCCGAAGGAAAGCGTGATCAGAGATGTTATGCCTCAGAAACATCCCGACGGTGCCGACTGGGATTGAACCCAGGCCTGCTGGGGTGAGAGGTAATCACGCTTACCACTACACCACCGGCGCCGCTAGTAGCTTGTTTAGATCAAAACAAGTTTTTTGAGGAATACTCGTTGGTTTCAGATCGATTGGTAACTCAGCAACAAAATGGCAATGGAAAACTCATGTGTGTTGTACAAAGTACAACAGCGCGAGTAACGGAAGGTAAAAGGCCCTTTGGTACATTTTTTTTACGGATCTTCACAAAAAAAATTTCGGTTGCCATTCCCCCCCCCCCCCCCTGAAACGTGACGTGATTAGTGAACGGAACATCATGAGATTCAGTTTTTGTATGTTGTTGTGGCACATGATATGTTTGATTCCTTTCAGGTCAAAGGTAATCCAAAACCCCTTAACGCCGGATTTTGTAACAAAGGCACACAAACATTTAAATATAGTCATTTCCCGATCTTGTCAGACTGAGTCGAACGATGTATGTTACTCGTCCTCGAATCGAAAGTCGGTTTTCCAAGCGGTTTATGAAAAATAATTTGCAAGATAGGTAAAAAAAATATGACTCCGGATAATCGAGCCATTTTCTCCGGATAATCGAGCCCCGGATAATCGAGCCTCCGGTTAATCGAGCCTCCGGATAATCGAGTCCGGCCTGTACCTTCTCGTCTATTGCGAAATCGGCATTTGTTCGCGGTACATCGCCACCGCACTAACTATGCGAAATGTGGACCGATAATTCAGATGATGTCTGTTTATAATCTACTGTGCGCCGATCCATTCATCGGCGGCGGTGGCGTAGAAACCATTTTTTCCTTGGCGGCGGCGTGCATCGGCGTATCACTAGGGTAGCTGTCAAAATGTCACATTTCAAAGTTGAATTTAAACCTAAATATTGTTTTCCTGTATATGTGGCTTTTTGCAGATAACTAGATTTTGAATTTGTTGCCGAAAACACCATCAACACATTTCAGTATTGGAACCATTTCCCAAGGTGTTTTTTTTTTCAGTAACTAAAATCATCCCGCATTAAATAGCCTATTCAGGAGAGATGGTCAGGTTCAACGGGTTCGGTTGGGTACGGGTCCGCAAATAAATAAATTTTCGGGTTCGGGTCGGGTACGAGTAACAACAAACGTGGAAAAGTCGGGTATGGGTATTTTTGCATATTATCCAATTAAAAATTACGAGATTAACTAGCCAAAGAGCTAAAAATTTCGCTAATATTGTTTATTTTTTTTTAATTTATATTATGAAAGTAATGATTTTGAGCATCAAAACAAGATATTTGGCGAATTTCTTCAACAAATATCATGTGCCTTGACATACACAGAAACTTTATAAATAAGTCTATGTGTTTATTGAACTGTAGATGAACAGGAACGGGTTTGTTTACCCATAACCAAACCATTTCGGGTTCGGGTCGGGTACGGGTTCTCGAAAATTTTAAGAATCAATTGCATACCTGACCATCCCTATTATACAGTTTTGGTGATTTTACCAAACCGACGACGGTGGTTTCGATTTACAGGCCCGTCAATAAAATATTACTGGGTTGAAATTTTCTCGACTTCCATGAGCATAGAAAGGATATGCTTGAAACTCCGGTACCTGCGGAAACAATCAAAATCAAGTCTATGATAAAGAAACGATGTTCTTTTGTGTCCCGTGGACCCCCGTTAACATGAACGACACTTCGTGCATATTATAGGAGAACATTTTTAATTTGAAACGGCACCGGTGGTGTAGTGGTAAGCGTGATTACCTCTCACCCCAGCAGGCCTGGGTTCAATCCCAGTCGGCGCCGCCGGGATGTTCTGAGGCATAACAACTCTGATCACGCCTTCCTTCGGATGGGAAGTAAAGCCGTTGGTCCCCGGTTCATGAGTTGATGGGTCGATAGGTAGGGTCCAGGTGTGAGAGCTGCCTTCCTGGCACGTTGGTAGCATTGGAGCTCAGAACGGAAAACAAGATCGACGGAAAAAACAAACCAAAGGAAAAAAAAATTTAATTTGAAGTTCTAGTAACCCTATGACCATCAGAAAAGGGAAATTCTGGTAGCCTTATTTGCTGTTTTGTTTTTATTGTGCGTTCCGTTTCGCATCGTCTCATTTCGCTTTTCTCCATTCCATCTGCTAGGGGAAACGCTCCTAAAGTTGCGGTACGTTAGAAGCGTTAGGTTCTTATAGTTGTGTATGGAGTCTCCATACACAACTATAGGAACCTAACGCTTCTAACGTACCGCAACTATAGGAGCGTTTACCCTATATGTCGTTTGAGCAATAATTTGCACGACGTGTCAGTTTATCTGGAGTCCACGTTATTGTTTTTTGGAACTTTGACCTTGTTTGTGTTTTATTATGTGCAATGGTTGGCGAGAAACGCGTCTTTCAACATTTAAAAGCACAAAAAATATTATATCGACGGCGTATCAAAAATTATAACGGCGACGTTTCAACAATCTTCACGGCGGCGCGCTTACTCAAAATTGTTGGCGGCGGCGGCGTGTGAAAAAATACCGACGGCGGCGGTACGGCGCACAGTGGCACGAATACGAATAAAGACGGTCAAAAATATTTTCAACCCTTTTTCGACGTTTTAGAGACTGGGTGTCTTGCGAGAAGTTGCTCAAAATTATAACTCGCATCTTTTGAAATACACACCTGAATAATCTTTAAGCTAGTATTACACATCCAAATTCTAACTTTTTCCAGTTACGAGATAATGGTTCCATGTCTTGGACAAAGTTGCAGAGCAGTTGATTTCATGAACATTTGCTAAAGACACCAAATTTCTACATCATAACTCTGTAGAGCTATAATAGATTTTCTTTTAAGACTACCTTAATATTGGTTTTTTAAGTTAATTAGTGCTTTTTTTTTAATTTGATCAATTTATCATGTTCTAAGAAATTGTTGGCATCATTAAAATATACAACTTTGCTTTTCATTGACATCAATGTGATATACAGCCCATCAAGCGTTTTTGTGACGTCATATTCAACGGCTCGAAAAGAGGGTGGATGGGCCCTGGCGGGGTCTAAAACTGGTTGTATTTATAAAATAGTACTTCTGAAAATTTCAGCGTTGTGTACTGAGGTGTACCTAGCCAAATCTCGATTCGAAAATGTCAATATTATATACAGCCCATCGGACGGTTTTGTGACGCCATATTGAACGGCCCGAAAAGATGGTAGGCGGCCCCTGGCAGGGTTTAAAACCGATTGAATTTCGAAGATTACATTATAAAATAGTACTCCTGAAAAGTTCAGTGCTGGGTTTCTAGGGGTATCTAGTCAAATCTCGAGTCGAAATAGTCAATGTTATATGTACCCCATCATGCGTTTTTGTGACGTCATATTCAATGGCTCGAAAATAGGGTAGGCGGGCCCTGATGTAGTCGAAAACTGATTGTATTTGGAAGATCACCTTATAAAATAGTACTCCTAAAAATTTGAGCGTTGGGTACCGAGGGGTAACTAGTCAAATCTCGTTTATATATATTTAGTACAAGTTATAAACCAATGTGTGCTACGAGTGTGCTACTTACTCATGATAAAATTTACAACTATATAAAAATGCATTATCTTGAAATGTAATCAATGGGTTTGTTCATCAACTGCATATTCTGAACTTTGATATTTTGAGTATGCCAATGTTGAAAAAAATATGTTTTAATTACTCCTTACCTGACTATCTTCGATAATATTTGACATGACGATTTCCATGAATCTGCTCCACCCATACTTTCCGACAAAGATTGAATGAATTCATTTTGAACCACAACTTCAATACAAGTTGTTCGTGAAAAAAATCACACCTAGATAATTAAATAAACTCTATCGCTCTTTGCTATCGCCAAAACGTCAAGCGCAAAATAGTCATCTGCAGCAGCGTTCAGCGATGTGCACGCGGAAATTTCAAACATCTGTTTTGAAGTCACGTTCCATGTTCTGAAAAGAGGGTGGGGTGGGTAGGTCCAAAGTTGGAACCCTTTAGAACCGTAGTCAGAATTTTATCATTTATTCTAGTTTTCTTGAAAGTTATACCGATATTTTAGTCCATATTGTATATAATAAAGGGCAAAGAATATACCAATACATCTTGCACTATAATATTTGCAACTATCAACATATGAGTATCAATATTGCAATGAATGTGCATATCAATGTAGGTACACTGAAGAACAAACACATTAAGAACAAACCCATTAAATACATCTCCAGATTAAGGTTAATAATTTAAAAAAATTGCAAGTTCAAACATGTGTAGGTTAAAATCATTGATTCATAGCTCAATACCCAACGCTGAATTTTTCAGGAGCACTATTTTATAATGTAATCTTCGAAATTCAATCGGTTTTAAACCCTGCCAGGGGCCACCTACCATCTTTTCGGGCCGTTCAATAAGGCGTCACAAAACCGTCCGATGGGCTGTATATAATATTGACATTTTCGAATCGAGATTTGGCTAGGTACCCCTCAGTACCCAACGCTGAAATTTTCAGAAGTACTATTTTATAAGGTAATCTTCAAAATACAACCAGTTTTAGACCCCGCCAGGGCCCGCCCACCCTCTTTTCGAGCCGTTGAATATGACGTCACAAAAACGCTTGATGGGCTGTATATCACATTGATGTCAATGAAAAGCATTGGTGTATTCAGCAAAGTTGTATATTTTAATGATGCCAACAATTTCTTAGAACCAAGGTTGCAAAGACTCATTTAAGCTAAAATAATGTTTTTCGGAATAATAAAACCAAAAGATGGTATGATGGCATGTTTTACTTGTAACTTACAAGAAGAGGTTACAAAGTATGCGTTGGAAACATAAAACCTGTAAATTTTGCTTTCTATGAGTCACAATCAGCGATTTGCTGATCGCTGAGTGAGTGAGTGAGTGAGTGAGTGAGTTTGTGAAAAATCGCTGATTGTGACTCTCATGAAGTGAAATAAACAGGTTTAATATGTCAAACACATTCTTTGCAACCTCTTCTTGTATCCTACCAATTCAAAATTTGATCATGGCATCTAATTATTTCATAATTTAGAAAAACATTGTTTTAGCTGAAATGAGTCTTTGCAACCTTGCTTAGAACATGATAAATTGATCAAATTTGAAAAAAGCACTAATTAACTTAAAAAACCAATATTAAGGTAGTCTTAAAAGAAAATCTATTATAGCTCTTCAGAGTTATGATGTAGAAATTTGGTGTCTTTAGCAAATGTTCATGAAATCAACTGCTCTGCAACTTTGTCCAAGACATGGAACCATTATCTCGTAACTGGAAAAAGTTAGAATTTGGATGTGTAATACTAGCTTAAAGATTATTCAGGTGTGTATTTCAAAAGATGCGAGTTATAATTTTGAGCAACTTCTCGCAAGACACCCAGTCGAAAAAGGGTAGAAAATATTTTTGACCGTCTTTATTCGTATTCGTGCCACTGTGCGGCGTGGCGGCACACATGACTAATCTACACCTGTTTATATTCCTCCGCTGAAATTGAAAAAAATAATATATTTTCAAGCATTGCGAAATCATAGATTATAAATTATAATGTTATCAGGTAGGGGAAATGGCTCTAATATTGGCCTATGGATCTAAGATTGGGCCCATCGCTAAAAATCTGCTATTTATCAATTTTATCTAGATGAACGGTACAGTATGGAACAGTACTAATGGATAGTTTTGATCGCTCTTGAAAATTTAGTCAATTACTGAATTTATGTATGGGCCCAAATTATGGGCATTTAGGCCGATATTACATCCATTTCCCCTAGTGTAAGATTTTGTTTGACGAATAAATAAATAAATAAATAAATAATTAAATAAATAAACACTTCGATCAAAAATGTGGACTTTTTTAAGAACCCAAATTTGAGTTTAGTATACTCAGAATTGCAAAAACTGCAGGTGCTCAGCGATGATTAAATTTCCCTCATGTTTTCCTGTGTAAACGAAAATTTTACTAAGTCTATTTTTTTCTGCAATTTCAAGGAACATAAGTTGCATACTGTTAGTTGATTAAGTAGACGATCTTTACACCCACAAAGTCTCATTGAAATCTAAGAGGTTTCTGTTGCCGTTCTACGCATATCTGTCCCATGTTCTAAAAGTAACATCTGAGAAAATCGCGAATAATGTTTCGAATCATTTCTGCTCATTGGAAGAAATATAAGTTAAAATAAGTTAATGCATTGTTCGCATTTCAACAGAATCGATTTGTTTTAGTGAAAACTACAGAAATTACCTTCAATGAAACTAGTCAAGCCTATTTTTATACGAAAACAATTCAGTGGGACTGTTATGCCGAGAAATTTGCTATGAAGTAGGAAATTCTACGCATACCAGTCCCACTAAGAACTATTACTTTCCGTGTTGCTTTGATGGCCACATTGCGTTTGACGTCTTTACTCTTGTGGTTGTAGTTGTGTGTACATGAGCATGCTTGAGTTCTCCGCGAAGTTTTTAAAGTGGATAGTTTGCATAGGTTTGCATCATTAACTAAAACCAACAATAAGTGAGTTGACATTGCTGAAATCGTCGTTTGCATCTATAAAGCCTATAAGTATGGGCATATTGAGAAATAAATGATGAATGATCTGTGTAGATCACAATAAGATTGTCGATCGATGATTTCAAGAAAGACTTTGGAAAAGTTAACATACACAGTAAGGATTTCATTATATTCAACCAAATGCATGAACGGTAGTATATTGAGAGCATTCTAACGACTAAATTTACGAAAGGACTATACGACAACGGATATTCTGAATCACTCAACAGGATTCATATTTTAACTACAAAATATGGTAGCAGCTATCAACTAGATTAATGAACACATCAAGTGACATAAAGTGCTATCATTGTTAACTGCGTTGCTTCGAGTTGTTTTAGATAATAATACGTACTTTTTCAATCATGCCAATATTGGAAGATGTTTATACATCGTTCCTGTATGCAATTGAATTTTAAATCATGTTATTTTCTCTTTGGTTTATTTTAAGAACATTACACTGCTTCTTATCAATTGATTATTATTAGTCTAATAATGCACAGTTTGACATCTGAACTATAATCTGGTGTTTTAATATGAATTCCCGTTACTCTTAATATTTTTCATCATAAAATAAAGCTTCGACTTCTATTTTTCATCATAAAATTAAGCTTCTACTTCCCGAAATGACTCATTGAGTTTCTTTTGATCATATAAATCCTGTTTCAATCATTCGTGCACTCAAATCGATTCGTTAATAAAAGATTCAGTAAAAAATTCTTTGTGGGACAGTTATGCGTAGAATTTCAACATGGGACAATTAAACTTGATGTTGTTTTTAAAAAAGCCCAAAACAAATAACATGTTTTTCTATTTTCATTCACAAGTTTACCTAAAAAAGTATTGTTTTATGAACAAAAATGAAAAACGTCCAAAAGTAACATGGGACAGATATGCGTAGAACGGCAGTGTATTACTGTGAAACTGGTCGAGTTGGTGTAAAATCTGTCGATTGAAGGCAAATAGTAAACTCGAGACTTCGGAATTTACTGTAACAAACCCGTTTTTTTAAATTTGTATCTATATTGAGTGCTGCATCATGGATCCCATTTTACAATCCAAAATTCAACCAATACAAAACGTTAAGAAAGCTGGCGCCGGTGGTGTAGAGGTAAGCGTGACTGCTTTCTAACACCCCAATGGGTCTGGGTTGAATCCCAGTCAAGGTCGGTGGGATTTTTCTGAGGCATAAAAATCTCTGGTCACGTCTTCCTTCGGAAGGGAAGTAAAGCCGTTGGTCCCGGCCCATGTGTGTTGAATGGGTGCGATATCCTACGCAGGTGTGGAAGCTGCCTTCCTGCACATTCGATTGCCGTCAATGGATGGCAATCGATGTCCGTCGGTGATTGGCACTAGATTGAGGAACAGAGACCGACGTTAAATAAAGGAAAAGAAGAAAAAAACGTTAAGAATCACTGCTAGCTTATCGAAACCATGTGCTCAATCGGAATTGCTTATTACCCTGCTTAGAGTAAAAGCTTGTGTGAATGTTTGTGCACGAAACAACAACGACAACACGATGCCACTGACAAAGAGTTGTTTACTGTGAGTGAGCTTCCCACCAAACTGACACTGATTTCGGGAAGTAATCTGTTGAAGTTGTTGTGATTCCTAACGATCGCACCATGGTTTCATCAACCAACCACCACCCTCGTTTCTTCCCCCTGTTCCTTTTCCCCTTTCTAACTCTTTCTAGTGTATTTAGGTTGTGGGCGGAAGTATTCCACGTTTCGGCCAGCGGTACCGGGACCGTCAAATGGCAACAAGTGTCCGAAGATCTAGTTCCTGTCAACATCACCTGCATCCAAGATTCACCCGAGTGCATCTTCCACATCACCGCCTACAACAGTCAGGTGGACAAGATTCTCGACGTGCGACTAATTCAACCAGGTATCTGCTAACTTAGCGATGGAAGAAACGAGAAATTGACTTATCGGATTGGATTATTTTTCTTAGGCACCCGGATCGGCCAGGCGTCGGAATGCTTTGTTTACTGGAAAGATCCGATGACCAGCGATACCTGGGGTCTCAACTTTACTTCTCCTATCGATGCCAAACAGTTCCGCGAATGTTGTGTAAGTATTCATAATGAAAACAGTAACTATACCAATGGAAAAACTAATCAATATTCTGTGTTTATTTACTGAGATAAATGTACTATCCTTCTAGTGATTAGCACCCTACAAACCCCACGATCCTCTATCTTCCAATGAAAGACTACTCACTAAATAAGTTTCAAAATTCTATTTAAAAAATGATTATAAAATGTTGCACTATTATTCGATCTAACCAAAATCGCAAAACTAAACTCCATGACATAAAGCAAACAAACCCTCACACACATAGCCCCGCCCCGCACCAAATCACTCCTATCCATATCCCAATTCTCCGATGTCGTAACACCTCGCCCCAGTCAAAATTCTAGCGAAAACCGTGTGAAAATCTCGTTTCTTTCGCTCTCGTGATCGCCTCTGTGTCCCAACCAACCAACATCATTCATTTACCCTAATAATAGTGCGACGTTTTACAGTCGCCTTCTTTCAAATTTTCACGAAAGGCCTCCTCAAGCTATTCACTAAAACTTGATCCACCCGGGAAGGGTAAGGTAAAAACGAAAAGAAAACCACTCAGCACCCCGGCGAGTCCGTCGAGGGCCCGTGAACCGCAGTGCACCTGCATGACCGCCGAGCAGTACGCACGCATCCGGGCTCAGGATCCACGCTACCGAGGTAGGTCCATCTTGCAAGGGTGTCTTCTGATGTAACTCTGATACATCGTTTCTCTTGTAGCATCATCGACGCTGCCCCGGGCTACCAATCGTGCCACTGAAACGGAAACGCTCAGGAGTGAGAAGATTGCCACGGCTACGTCTAGCACTTCACTGTACGACAATGTCGGAGCAAACACTACTCAGGGAACCGCCATTAGTACTCAAGGTAGGTGGTTAGAGGAAGTTATCTATGTCATTATTGTAAATTTATGTCGAGAAGTACATGTAACGGAAGAAGAACGAAGCTATTCCCAGGTAACCAACAATCCCTCGGATTTACCATGCGGCTTTGAAAGACTGATATGCGGCTAATATAAAACATTATATTATAATATATGAGCCCTATGTCAGCTCTACTTAGCAAAACGTCGAAAGCAAGAAACCGATATCAATGGATCACGTTATTAAAGCAGTTTAAAGTGACGTATTTTACTACTTGATCTTTGCTGTGGAACAATATTTTGATGTGTTTTCCACTAGAACCTCGAGAAAAAAGGGCATAGTGATGATATTGAAAAATGGGGAATTTATTGCTTAACATACACATTATGGATTGGTATCTATAAGGTATTTAACACTCTCTAAGCTATTCTGGAGTTAAGGTCTTGGAGTTCTACAGGGTCAATGAAGTCTTTAAAATTATCCTGAAAATCTTTATGAGTCCGTGACGCTCAAGAGAGCCTCTTGGCAACATGCACATCATGGAATGGTATCAATTAGATATTAAATGCTTCCAAACTATTCTGGAGTCAAGATCTTGAAGTTTTTCTAGCTCAATGAAGTCTTCAACAATGTCCTGAAGAGCTGTATGTTTTAGTTCAATACCGATTGGTTTTTGTATTTTGTAGTTTGGCTGAAAATTTGTAAAAGCGTTCCTTATGACCAAAAATGCAATTTTGTATCTGCAGATCACAATTTTTCATCCAGCCTTATTTTTGAAAATGGCCTATAGAAAAGGCTAAGCTTATCTTCAGACAACTGTTACTCGAAAACTGTTGGTCCGTTCGGTTTGGTGTCTTGGACAATATTGTAGGTAATGACTGGGAATGTTCGAGGAACAAATGTGCACTCAAAAAAATAGCGCATGTTGTAAATCTAAAATTCAAATTTAAAAACAATTTTTCTCAAATCTGAATCTGTAACCATTGCTATCTACTGCACTATCGGTTGAGATGGCGAAATGATGGACATTTGCCTGATGTTAAACCTAAAAAATCTACAGGAAAATGAAAATTTTACTCAGTCTAGGAGCCCAAGTAGCATTTCTTGTTTTATTGCACTCTATTAGTGGTTATTGAGATCAATTTCATAAAACCGCCAATAAAATTAATAGCTCCAGCACAACCTTTTGATAACCGCTATAAGATCGTCTTACAGCTTAGTGGACCACTCTTGATAAGGTTTATAAAGCATGTTTGAGAATCACAATAAAGCTGTCTTAAAGCCTTTTGTCAGGAAGCTTCATACTCTACAAAAGGTTCTCATAGCCTCTATAAGAGTAATATTGTATCCAAGCAGTTTTATTACGCTTTTGTGAAAATCAGTTATAAAGCCAATTTAATTTGTATTGGCTTCAAAGCAACCGCCATAAATTAGCTTGTTGTTGTTCTGTTCTGCTGAAACTTTTTTTCCAAATGGAAATCTTTAGCGGTAAAAATAGGTTTGAGTGTTGGTGTCAAGATCACCATGCAATCAATTTTGTTTCATGGCGACATTAGTGAAAATCTTAGAGAAAATATACGACTTTTTTGAAGTTCCAAAACATATGCGCTTGAAATTTTATCGTGTATATTGGGATAATATGAGCGTTAAATAAATGCGTCTACAAAATAATTCAAGTTAACAAAAAAGATTGTTTCAGAAATCAAATGAATTTTATGGAATCACCTTAATTTTACAGAAAATAGATCTCAATACATAAATTCATACCAATGCACACTGGAAATCATTTCGGATCTCTTATTTAGCCATTATTTTATTGAAGGCTAATGGCATTTTCATAATGACAACCAAGCGCAATTTTTTAAAATGTCTAATGCTTACATTGCACATTGCACAAATGTCTAATGCTTACATTGCAAGCTGTATGCAAAAAAACCGAAACAGAAAAAAAACCATATTATCGACATTTTTTTCTTTAAATCCATATAACTTGGAACCAGTAGACTGTGGAAATTTTACGTCTTTGAAAGAGCTGTTCATTTTGTCAAGATAAACAACTTTGCCCAAGACATCAAGTTTCCAAAACGTCAGGGAAATAAGTTAGATTGTGGCACCATCTTTGCGGAAGAGTTTTGAACTATTTGTTTATGTCAATAGATGGTCCTTATTATGACGAGAAATTTTGCCTAAGACACCAAGTCGCGGAAATGCTTCGTTTCGGAGTTATTAATTTTGCTCCGCTAGGTTGCATTCCTGGCCCAGTGGGCATGGGATGAAAGCAGAACAGAAAAGCATAATACATGATTTTATTACGAGAACTATTTTTTTTACAAGAGCAATTCAAGCTGAACTTTGCATTAGGTCCTAAGTAACATTGATCGATTCTCTTCGTCGACTTTCTCTTTCGTTAATTACTTATTCACAGAACCGTTTCTTGATGTGTTTGTCGTATTGGATGCTAGATAAAAGCTTCTTTTATCGATTTATGTGCTGAATATACCTGGGAATGTCTTTACATGACCGTGGGGATGCAAAGAGAAAGTTGACGAAGCGAATCTGTCAATATTACTTAGGACCTAATGCAATTTTCAGCTTGAATTCATTTTTTTTATTTGAGGGCAAATGTATATTCCTATTCTACGGGTGCAACCGATGAATTTTACAAACATTTAGAAAAGTTTTGAATGGTACATTAACCTGCATGAAAAGTTATGCGTGATTTCAACCTTTTTGCCCTAGGACTGTCACCATTCCATGTATTTCGACCAAGATTCGACCGTGTCACCCCATGTATATGCGAGCGAGAACGGAAGAATCATGGAGATTGCTGACGTTTTTTTTACGCACACTACGTCGCGTATACGTATACACGAAATGTTTTCATGCTCATGCTAACAATTTTGTTGATTTTCTTTGAGCTCCGCTTGGAAGTACCGGAAAGTTTTTATTTTTTTCTATGTTGTAAAAATAAACCACCTATTTACATTTCTGACAAGTTGCAACTGAATGCTTATAATTGGTTTAAAATAACTGTTTCATGACCAACTAGTTTTATTGCGCTTACTTATAAAGCAACGAAAGGATTTATTTTTTGGTTTTATAAGGGCAATTCATATTACTTTATTGTATACTTCAAAGCAATCATAAAACCTTTCATAAGTGAAAATAGCATAAGCATCAGTTGGTTTTTTAATTAGCTTTATAGGGGTTTTGTAGATAGCTATAAGAATGTTTCATGACTTGCATTGTATATGACCGTGATAAAGCTGTAGGTAATGGTTGCAGCTGCAATAAAACCTTTATAAATTTTGAATATAGCCAAGCAGCTCTAGATTTGTTACTTGGGAGTAGTACCAATAGACTGAGTGAATCCAATGTTTACTTTTTTTCATAGTCGGGGTTTTTTTTTCCTGGACAAATCTGAAAAAAACGTACACTCATACAACTTTTTGCAATTCATGAGTAAACTAAACTCAAATTTGGGTCGTTCTCATTGGACGTGTAGCACTAGTTTTCTGATAGGGCGTAGGGTAGGATGGTGCAAAACGCACCATTTAAGAAAATTATTCAACTGCTTGCGTAAAATCAGGGAGAAAGTAATTGAGTATGAAAACCTTATAATATTTTTGAAAATATAATTTTTTGGAAAAATATCTTAAACCAGGTCCAATTTTTCCGACTAAAAATTAAAGTACACCAATTTTACAATAAAACAGCACTTGCATAACATTTTGCTAAGTCACACCTTTATCGAGATGCAGCGGATTGGAATCATCATTAAAATATCATCGTAGATCCTGCTTTTAGCTATTCTGAACATATGTTTTGTCCATCATTTCTCCATCTAGAATCCAATAGATGGATCCAAAAATTGAAAAAAACTTTCAGAGTGCATATATTTTTTCAAATATTCTCAGCTATTACCTACAACATTGCCGTAGATACCAAACCCACAGGATGAACTGTTTTCGTGTAACAATTTTCTGAAGATTAGCTTATTATTTTTCTATAGACCCTTTTCAAAAATAATCTGGATTAAAAATAGCGATCTACTTTTTACTTACTTAACGACCCTGCGCACCTCCAGGGGTTCAAAGGGCCTTTGTGAAAGATTTCCATCCTGGGCGATTACTAGCTGTGGCCTTGACCTGTGCCCAAGTCAAATTTCGGTCAACGTTCTTAATTTCACTGTATAGGCTCCGCCGCCACGAGCCTCTGGTTCTGTCTCTGCTGCTATGTTCTGCTGGATTCCAGCAGATTTCGTTTCCACTCCGTCGTAGTGTGTGGCCGACCCACCTCCAATTCCGTTCACGAATTTCTGTCTCTATCGGCTTCTGATGGCACAAACGATGAAGCTCGGAATTTGAGATCCAATTGTGCCGCCAGACATCTTTGCTGATATTTTTTTAAAAGAAAACTAGAGCAAAACAACTGTTTTTTTTAGAGATACCCCAACTCAATTCAAGAAAATAGCTCTAAGTTGGTCAATTTAACACTCCGAATACGGTGGGTAAAAAACTTTACGCCGACTACGAAGCCTCCGAAAAACGTGTAACGGCAAGTTTGCAATGATACAACTTACCCATTTCTTAATGAATGTCAAAAATTGTAGTAAAATTTAGAATTCTTAGGGTTTAGAGATGATTTTGATTGTAAAAATATTGAAAATTGAGTCGTCTACTTTTTTAAAAAGCGAAAAGAGTTGTTACACGTTTTTTTTTAAAGGTGTGTTTGTATGGGCACAAATGTTCACAAATAGCCAGAATACAGTCATGGTTTCTATATATGGATCCTGGAGACAACGGAACGGTCCTCGAAAAATCCGGAACATCCGTAAAAGTGGTCAATCCATGATCCTGATCCTAGAGCTACGCGTTTTTTTTTATAAACTTTAGGAACTGTGATGATAGAAGGAATTTGGGGTTGTGACATAAACATGAACCTGGATGTCCATAGGACCGTCTTCCGGAAGATCCGGAACATCCGGAACATCCGTAAAAGTGGCCAATCCATGAAACTGATCCTAGAGCTCCGCTTTTTTTACATTAGGATCTGTGATATAAGAATGAATTTGGCTTATGGACCCAGATGGCCATCGGACCGTCCAACGGAAGATCCGGAACATCAGTAAAAGTGGTAAATCCACGATCCTGATCCTAGAGCTCCGCGTTTTTTTTTTAAACATTAGGAACTGTGATATTAGAATGAATTTGGGATCGTGACGTAAACATGAACCTGGATGTCCATAGGACCGTCCTCCGGAAGATCCGGAACATCCGTAAAAGTGGTCAATCCATGAAACTGATCCTAGAGCTCCGCAGTTTTTGAAAAACACTAAGAACTGAGATGATAGAATAAATTTGGGGTCGTGACATAAACATGGACCTTGATGGCCGTGATACTGTCCTCCGGAAGATCCGGAACATCCGTGAAAGTGGAAAATTCACGAAACTGATCCTAGGCTCCGTGGTTTTCTTGAACACGTTAGGAACTGTGATATTAGAATGAATTTGGGATCGTGGTGTAAACATGAACCCAGTAGCCATCGGATCGTCCTCCGGAAGATCCGAAAAATCTGTAAAAGTGGTCAATGTATGGAACTGATCGTAGAGCTCCACGGTTTTTTCGAAAACACTTGGAACTGTTATATATAAATTAATTTGCGGTCGTGACATAAACATGTATCTAGAAGGCCATGGGACCGTCCTCCATCGAAACTGATCCTAGAGTTCTACGGTTTTTTTCGAAAGCATGTGGAACTGCGATATAAGAAAGAATTTGGGGTCAAACATGGACCCAAATGGCCATGGGGCCATCCTCTGGTAAGACCAGAACATCAGTAAAAGAGGTCAATCAATGAAACTGATCCTAGAGCTCCGCAGTTTTTTTTTTTTTTTCAAAAACATTAGGAACTGTGATATTAGGCAGAATTTGTGGTCGTGACAAAAACATGGACCTGGATGGCCATAAGACCGTCTTCCGGAAGTTACTGAAAAGCCGTACAAGGAATCTCGTGGTTTCTTATATCACAGTTTTTAAAAAAGAACTGCAGGGCTCTAGGATCAGTTTCATAGTATGACAAATTTACGGATATTCCGGATTTTTCAGAGGACAGTCCCATGGCCATCCGGATCCATGTTTATGACACGACCCTTAATTCTATCTAAAATCGCAGTCCCAAGAGTTTTCAAAAAAAACACGGGTTTTCACAGTTTCATGGATGATTCACTTTTACGGATGATCCGGATCTTCTGGAGGACGGTCCAATGGCCATCCAGGTTCATGTTGATATCTCGAGCCTAAATTCTTTCATATATCACAGTTCGAAGTGTTTTAGACAAAACTACAAGGAAGGACCACTTTTACGGATCTTCCGGAGGACTGTCCCATGGTCATTCGAGTCCATGTATGTGTTATGACCCGAAATTCATTCTAATATCACAGTTCCACGGTTCTTCCGTTCTTGGATCAATTTTATGGCTTGCTTGGCTGAAATCGGGCTGTCCGAAGAAGTCGTCTCCACTCTACTCGATCCATGGCCAGTCTGCGAAGGGTCCGCAGGTCACCTTCTACTTGGTCGATCCGCCTTGCCCGCTGCGCGCCTCTTCTTCTTGTTCCTGTTGGGGCGCTTTCGAGAACCATTTTCACTGGGTCGTCGTGTGACATGCCCAGCCTACCGTAGTCGCCCAATTTTTGCAATGTGGACAATGGATGGTTCTCCCAATAGCTGGTGAAATTCGTGGTTCATTCGCCTTCTTCACGGTCCGTCATCTAACTGCACTCCACCGTTGATGGTACGCAACACTTTCCGTTCAAAAACACCAAGGGCGCGTTTGTCCTCCACGAGCATAGTCACGGTATCGTGGCTGTTGAGGACCACCGGTATAATCAGCGTCTTTTAGATAGTCAACTTCGTTGCAAATTTTATTCAACCGTCCTCCGGAGTTCAAATGAGGCACGATTTGCCATAATGCGGCTTTGAAATGCTCTTCCATCCACTCCTCCGGTAATATCTCCTCCTCCCAAATCTTGGCAATTACCCAGTGCAGTGCTCTAAACAGTGCTTCACCACCGTATTTTAATAGCTCACTTGGTCGTTGATCTACACCAGTTGCTTTGTTGTTCTTCAGCCGACCGATCTCCTCCTCAACTTCTTGAAGATCAGGGGCCGGTAGCCTGTCATCTTCTGCGTATGCTCCAAGGTCTGTTGCCGTGCCACCTTCGTTTTCTGCTGTATCATAGTTGCTCGTCATAGTACTGCTTCCACCTCTCAATTTTATGGAGTGACCATTTTACGGATGTTGTTGATCTTCCGGACGACGGTCCCATGGCTATCTAGGTACATGTTTATGTCACGACCACAAATTCTTTCTTATATCACAGCTCCAAATGTTTTTGGAAAAAAAAACTGCGGAGCTCTAGGATCAGTTTCATTGATTGACCTCTTTTACTGATTTTTTGGACTTACCAGAGGATGGCCACATGGCCATTTGGGTCCATGTTTATGTCTTGGCCCCAAATTCTTTCTTATATCGCAGTTCCACATGCTTTCGAAAAAACCGTAGAACTCTAGGATCAGTTTCGATGGAGGACGGTCCCATGGCCTTCTAAGTACATGTTTATGTCACGACCGCAAATTAATTTATATATGACAGTTCCAAGTGTTTTCGAAAAAACCGTGGAGCTCTATGATCAGTTCCATACATTGACCACTTTTACGGATTTTTCGGATCTTCCGGAGGACGATCCGATGGCTACTGGGTTCATGTTTACGCCACGATCCCAAATTCATTCTAATATCACAGTTCCTAACGTGTTCAAGAAAACCACGGAGCCTAGGATCAGTTTCGTGAATTTTCTACTTTTACGGATGTTCCGGATCTTCCGGAGGACAGTATCACGGCCATCAAGGTCCATGTTTATGTCACGACCCCAAATTTATTCTATCATCTCAGTTCTTAGTGTTTTTCAAAAACTGCGGAGCTCTAGGATCAGGTTCATGAATTGACCACATTTACGGATGTTCCGGAGTTTTCGAGGATCGTTCCGTTGTCTCCAGGATCCATATATAGGATAGGTATTCTGGCTAATTGTCAACATTTGTGCCCATATATCTAAATTACAGATCTTACGCCATTTGCAAAACCCTACAAACACACCTTTCAAAAGAAACGTGTAACAACTCTTTTCGCTTTTTAAAAAAGTAGACGACTCTATTTTCAATATTTTTACGATCAAAATCATTTAAAAAACCCTAGGAATTCTTAAAAAAACCACAATGTTTGAAATTTATTAAGAAATGGCTAAGTTATGCCATTGCAAACTTGCCGTTAAACGTTTTTCGGAGGCATCGTATTCGGAGTGTTAAGAGATACAAAAAAGTTTCTTATACGAAGTTGCTTGAAATCAACTCAGCTGTAACTTCGCCGATAAATGTATACCTTATTTTTTCAAACAAAAAAAGTTAGATTTTTTATTTTAATGATAATAAGAAGCACCTTAGAATTTATTGTCATTAAGATAAGGATCTAACTATAAGGAACAACTTTGAATGAGAGACTTTTAGTCTAAAGTTTCAATTTCAGGCTCAAAACATATCCTTCCACATAAATCTGCATTCTGGACCACTGTGCATAGGTCTCAAAAATAAAAGAAGCGCTCCTTGCAAATCAAGTTTTCTTAATAATCCCGTTTGGATTCTGGGTTGAGCGTGTGTTAAAGTAAGTATTTCATTTTCAAATCAAATCCCATCCAAAATTCAAGGGATGTACTTAGTAGGAAGACAATGAAATCAAAAACCCTACATTGTAGCTAAAAATATGTTTTGTTTTGAGCTTCCCATAAAATGTAGGGCAATACTGCACATTAACAAGGAAACGTGCCTTTTATACTTAAGAGAGCTCAAATATGTAATCGAATCCGTCGGATGTAGAAGCGAAAAGGTTTTTACTGTTATTTAGTCAAATCTAGTCGTCATACAACCATCGTACAATAGGGTATATGCATTACCATTCGCACTTTAGCACATTTCCCCAAATTCCATTACCTTGAATGGTCCATTACTCCGAATACCCTATTACCCCGTAAGACTTTACCCCGAATGGCCCACTTACCAGGATGCCATTACCCCGAATCAGGGCCGTACCCAGGTAATTGTTTTTACTTGACAAACTCTCATGTGTGCGCCCATCTGCTCTTTCATTTTTACGATGCCCTCATTACATTACATAAAGGGTGGCGTAAATTAGAATGAGGTATCGCAACAAATATCTACTATCATAGGGTTTTTTGATCTAATTTCCGTCCTACTAAGCACAACTCACGCTTTACCTCTCTTGCTTGAACGGGTTTTAACAATAAATTAAATGTTTCCCATAATTACCGTTGAATTTTATAATGAGCCAAACATTGTTGATGTATTGTTTAAAATCTAACACTGCTTCTTGATTCCAAAATCGTCCTACGAGTTTCAATTTCGTTCTAACGCATTGAATTTTCTGCGTCCTACGAATAAAGATAGAAATAGTTCGCTAAGAGCGCTTCTTTTGTTTTGAGAACAATGAGTGTAAATATTCACACAATAGGCTCTAATGGGCTTTGTGTTGTAGCTTGTGAACTAACGCAATGGTACAAACGTATTACTGATATGCTAACGGTTAAATCATTGATTGTACTGATGTATTTTGCTCGATAGAACGGAAATGGACGATTACGACGAAATAGCGATCGACCCTACCTGTTTTATCCGACATGGAGTGGGAGTTGTTCCACCGACGGCATATTTCATTTTTTTTTTCTTGGATTTCGTAGAACTTCTATGAAGATCTCCAAACTATCCTGATGTTCTTAGAACTTGTTTGATCGCAAAATTTCTCTGAATTTGACAAAAAAATTTACTGATATTTGCAGATATTCCTTAAAGTTCACAGTTCTTTCCTAATGTTTTTACATTTTACCTGAGGTTCACAGAATGTCCTTAAAGTGTTCAGAACTTTCGTGTCGTTTGATGAACTTTTGTAGAACTTTCCTCAAGTTTGCAGAGCTAAATTCAAGCTTAGAAAATATCGTGAGAATTCTCAGAACTTACCAGAAGGATTCTGTACTTTCCTGAAGCTCACAAAACGTCCCTGGAGTTCGCAGAATTTTCCTGATGTTGTTTCAACTTCTCTGAAGATCGACATTTCCTTGTAGTTTACAGTACATTTCTTAAATTTTGAAGAACTTCTCTGAAGTTTTAAGCACGTCTTTAAAGTTTGCAGAATTTTCTTGAAGCTTGTAGAACTTCCCTGAAGTTCAATGAGCTTCTTTGATGGTTGTTGAACTTCTTTGTTTTTTTTTCTGGAGTTTGCTAGAATTTTTGTGTAGCCACCGTCTTCAACAAGAGGTTGTAAAGACTGAACTCTTAAACACTAGACAACGAACAACACACAACACCCAGCAGACCAGTAAGGAAATTTTCCCCCGGCTGGCGCAGAGATCGAATCCTTGCTTCGTGGCATTCACAATCAATATCAATGAAAAAAGTAAGATTTTCAACTTTTTTCCAAATGACATGCATATGGATAGTTTAGCAAAACCATACGCCTGATATTATGCTAACTACAAATATCAGCAGCGGCGCCGGTGGTGTAGTGGTAAGCGTGATTTCCTCTCACTCCAGCAGGCCTGGGTTCAATCCCAGTCGGCGCCGCCGGGATGTTCTGAGGCATAACATCTCTGATCACGACTTCCTTCGGAAGGGAAGTAAAGCCGTTGGTCCCCGGTTCATGAGTTGATGGGTCGATAGGTAGGGTCCAGGTGTGGGAGCTGCCTCCCTGGCGTCGGTAGCATTGGTACTCAGCACGGAAAACAAATCAAGGAACAAATATAAAAAATATCAGTGTCGGAAGTGACATTCAGCTCTAACAATACGCTTAAACCACGGACGCCGCTAACCGCACGTCCCCGAAATTCATAATATTTTCCTAGAGTTCGGAGATCTTCGCTAATTTTCATAGAGCTTTCGTGAAATCTGTAACTAGTGTAACTCTACTGTCTGTTCCCGGTAAGTTCACAATAGCAAGAGACCTCTCGAGCTGAGTCTCAAGGTTGGCTTACTACTGGGCAATCGAAGGGGCTACGCGACCAAACGTGCAGAATACTGTCACCTGATTAACGTTATGAAAAAATGCAACTGTGGTTCAAGATGGAAACATATCATTGAGGACAACTATTGTTTGAGAGGGTTGGTTTATACTACTACTATTGTGGGTGTGGGTGTGAAGTGGATGGTTTATTATTGAAAAACGTACCGGTACTGCTTATGATGATGACTGAAGCTGAATATGGACGGCTTCGACGACGTTGGGCGAGCGCTCGCTGGACTCACTGTGCTACGAGTTCTGCTAGATTCGGTGTGGCGATCGTGGTCAAAGTTGGCTGAATGGCGGTGTGAGGAAGCAGTTTCGTTGGCGCGTGAAACCACTATAGGTCCTCCCATGCGTCTTCCCTCATAGACTTACATCGGTAGAGCCCAGGCAAGGCTGGAGTGACTCTGCCGAGAGGGGAACGTCTCCTTGGCGGTTAGGGAGGGTTCCCGAGACAAATTCCTTCTAGCCGATTATTTTTGGTCTGGCTAGTTCCTTTGCTTTTAGACCTAGTGGCCCCTAGAGACTGCTAAACCGGATCACGTGTGCGTCGGTTGATCTTGTCAACGGACAAAATGGCGGCGTGTACCAAACGATAATACAAAAGGTCCTGCGAGGGTATCGAATGGACGTTAGTTCAGCCGTTAGCAGTTTGGGCAGAGAACTATTTACCTGAATTGAGCTGTGGTGCAGCAAATTGTCACATTCGAATATTACCACTCACTACTGGTTATTTCAAGTACTTTAACTTTTCAACACCTTTCACACGTGAACGCCTGGATAGTTATGAGGAATGGCGGGTCGTTCGTACGCTATCTGACCTCTGTCCCTTCGCTTTTCCATCCCTCCATCCTATATCCCTATCCCAAAAATCCTTTCTCCATTTTCCCGCCTGCATATCCTTGTAGTAGTTGCACCCTCTTTACTGTAACCTATCTCCACTTTACTGTTATATAATTTAAAGTTTGAAAAATTTCCTACTAAAAAAATTACAATATTTTAATACATAATCTTTTAATAATCCTGCTAACCAACACCAAATAACTCATAAAAACGTGACAATACATTAAACAATTATGCTCAAATTAAAAATCATACAAATCTTGTAACAAATGGTTACAAATTTGTAGAACTTACGAATGCTCTAAAGCTCGCAGAATGTCCATGAAACTCACAAAAATATCCTGAAGTTCGTAGAACACCCCTAACGTTTGCAGAACTTTACTGAAGGTAAGAATTTCGTTTAGTTGAAAGAACTTGCCCATAAAATGAAGAACGTCCCAAAAGTTATCTGAACACCTTAAATTATCTGAACCTCTATAAAGTCTGCAGAACTTCTACGAAGTTTGCATAAGTTCCCTGGAGGACGCAGAACTTCGTCGAAGTCCGTAGAGATTTTCTGCAGCAACTTTCCAGATATTCGCAAAATGTCCCTGAGGTTCGCAATACCTTCCTCATGTAAAATCTTTACTTTTAAGTTCATAAAACTGCAATGAAGTTTGCAGAACGTCACTTAAGTCTGCAAAAATTCCCTAAAGTTCACTGCAGTTCCTTGAAGTTCGCTTAACTTCTCTATAGTTCGCAGAATTTCCTTAAAAGTCACAGAACTTGCTGAATGTTTCTTTTGTCAAATTATGAGAACTGTGGTGCAACTCTGTTGTTACTCAAAGTGAAGACTACCTATACTCACTGGGCGAGAGTAGCTAACCTCATGTGAGTTGTAGCGGTTTGATTAAGGGAAAGGGGAAGTTATTAGTGAGGGAAAATCCCTCACCATCCCTCAACTGATGAGTTTGGTAAAGGGGATGATCAACCCGATTCGTACTTTCCTCAAAATTGTCCTATGCTCGCTTTCTACTTCCTTTAACAATTTTCACACGGAACCATAAACTCTACACTTTCATCTCATCATCTATCGTATAAAATGTCCACTTAAATGATATTTGACTTTAAGTATCTCCAGCTATGTAAATCTAAACTTCAAACATGAAATTTTTATTATTAGTTAAAGTATCTTTGGATACTTTTTTCCTACAAAATAAATCTGGACCGTCTCCTAAATTTTCATGAGGCCGAATGGTAATTGTACTGAATTGTCATTAGGTCGAATGGTCATTAGGCCGAATGGACACTGAAATTCGGAAAATTATTTCTTAACACTTGCAAAGAGCATTTGCTGGTCTGAAAAAGAGAAGAATCAGCAAATAATAGAAGGATAAATAAAGCATTTCCACATTGGACTTAAAGCGCCACTAATTATTCCGTCTGATGTTAGGAAAAGAAGAAGAAGAAACTACCATAGAAATTCTTATCCGAAGTAAACTATCAGTCAGTCAAATATAGTGCTTTGTTTGAAAGTCTCTCCAATAAATAAATCTAATTGATGTCTAATCTAATCTATGATTAGCTCATAAAATAAGGACAAATAATGTGGTTGTATATTTTGTTCATGTGCCCAAAATCCAACAAACAGTTAAACTCAAATGCACTGCACTGGTTTATAAAATGGAAATATACTATAATAAGTTACATTTGGATTATATACCAAACTGCCAAATCCTATTTTTCGAAAATTCAGTGGATATATTAAATTTCTTCAACATCGAAAAAAAAATCCAGGCCACATACATTAGTGTGGGAAAACTAACGAGCAGAAGGAAAATGATTGTGATGGCATATTTTATTGGTGATGGCAAACATCACAAAACCAATAAAATTAGAAAGAAGTGATTCCTAATCTTCTAATTGTTGTTCCCTAGTTTGAAGTAATTGAGACTAGGGTTCTGATGCATGGTCAATATCGGTGTCATTCCATGATTTGTTTTGCTAAGGAATACAATTTTGTCTGACAAAGGTTGCACCTTTGCAGGGTGCTCTAACTCTTCGAGGGGTATGAATAACGGGACCTTTCAATTAGAATCGGTTACTTGCGATGAAAAAAAAAATACAACTGTATCAAAATCATTCAATTATGCTTCCATTTTCCAGATACCGGTAACCGGCAAACGAAATCACAGGAAACCAACACGATGACCAACGTTGGCACCGGGACATCGTCGACGGTGACGCAGAACCACGTTGGATCGCAAATCGGCCAGGATGAAGCCAACTCCAACATGGGCACCGGCCAACGAGCCGGCGAGGAAACCTCCAAATCCGAGGGAACCCAAGCCGGCGGAACACTGCAACAGACGGAACGTTCCACCAAGACGACTTCAACGGGAACGGGAACACGGACGAAGGACTTCAGCGATGACATGTCACGCGAACAACACGACATGCATCACAACATCATCAACAACAACCAGGCCGCCAGGAGGAATAAGTCCAAGAGCACCGAGGATATGAATGTCGGTAAGGATTTCGGTTAATGGGTAGTTGTTGTTGTTTAAAAGTGGAAACACCTGTCCATCAGACCCGACCTGTTTATTATGTTTGTGATCGGGACAGGCATATTGCGGCCATTTGGATGTCATTTCGATTTGAACTGAGTGACGGACGACTTTGCATTCTACTATTTTGCAGATACATCAACAATGAAGCGCATGCTGAAACCGATGCCGAGTGCGGAAAGCCCCGTGACATCGCCGGAAATGGGACGTCGACGTTACAATTACTATAACTCTGCAACCAACACACCACACACGCATCAACACGCTATTCACAATGCACATATGTTAAACAATAACGGCACCATCTCACGTAACGCTAGTCAAACTTCCCGCTTTTCCGGATCAAGGTAATTTTTATTTTCAATTCAATTGCTTGACACGGAATTGGATTTCAATTGGGGTGTCATTCTTCCAGATCGTCTCACGAAATTGGCAGAGGTCACCAGCACGGGTCTCGTGGACTATATCTGGAACTGGAGCGAGAGCGTAGCTGCGCCGAAGGTTCACCCCCATCGGATAACGTCATGTTCGATAACCAGTGCTACGCAACAACGCCCAGCTCGAGCAATGGCAATTCCGATCAAGATCAACCACCGTACGGACGGCAAGGTGGCGGCCGACATTCACATCACCATCAAGTATTAGAGTTGCTGCAGTGTTTGTTCTTGAACTTATAATTTATTTGCCATGCGTTTCAGAATCCACCAAACGTAACACCCACGCCGGGTTCACCGACCTCTAGATTGCTGCTGGAGTACGAGATGCATCTGCGCAACACTCTGGCCAAAGGCATGGATGCCGAATCGTACAGCCTGCATACGTTCGAGGCATTGCTGTCGCAGAGCATGGAAAATCTGGAATTGGCCGAAAGCCTGCCGGGCTCCAACCAGCGGAGCCCATATCCCATTCGAAGAAGTAAGTAGAGTAAATGATTGAACATGACTGCTCTGTGTAGTGACTAGCTCAGTGAAAGTTGTACTGAACGTTTGAGGCTTACCTTAGCTCAGATCGTAAAGGCGCAGCTACTAGACCATGCTGAATATGGCATGGTTCGATTCCTGGTCCGGTCTAGGAATTTTTCGGGTTGGAAAATTTCTCGATTTCCCTGGACAATAGAGTATGATTGTACAATTATACTAATGCAAAAAATGTTACATACATCGAAAGCTCTCAATCAATAACTGTGGAAGTGCATCTAGAACACTAAGTTGATGGCACGCAATAAGCTAATATGCGACAAGCAATTAGCTTGATATGCAAAGAAGATGAAAATTTGCGTGATAAATTACCAATGAAAAGAACAAGATAAGTTACGAGTGAACTCGGTTAGAAATTGAAGAGAGGAACACTGATAGATCTAGAGAATTCAATTGAACTACAACATTTTCTCCATATATGCGATGGGTGATACCGTCCACCCACCGCCATTTCTTGGTTGTCCTTCAACCAATTACGTTGATATTTTGTATGTGATTAGTGTCAACCAGAAACTAGTTATCTACAGAAAATCAGCTCAATTAGTTAAAGGACAGCCGAGAAATAGCGATAGGTGGACGTTTCCACCCACTGCTTTTTTTTTCCTTTGTTGGGTACATTTTTCCACTGCGACCAGTTATTTGATCTATTGTGGCGGGCCCCGGTTTAATGTATGCCACATCAGGGTGTTGTATCACTATTTGTTTGAGTGATTTCCACTAGCTGACTATAGGCATTGTCCCAGTAAGGTATTATAGAACGAATGAACTTTATTGCCTTACTGGGATAAGTCATCCATACTTCTGAGGGCTGTATTAAACCCTTATCGAAAAATGTTTTCCTTTTATGAAAAAGTGCTGCACAGTTACATAGTAAATGTTCCGAGTTTTCACTCTCTAGGTTGCAGAATCGACACTTGTCTTCCATCTTCCAATTTGCCTAGCTGTTTTAAATAATATTTACTTGAACAGTGGCCCGTAACTAAGCCACTAAAAGTACATAGATCTTTTTTGGAGAGACTAAGAAGTCTTTGAGTTGCTCCTTTATTAGGTGATATAAATCTTTTGGACTGTCGAGCTATTTTAGTGTTTTTCCAAATGTTATCTATCATCGATTTTTCCCAGTTTTTTAGTTCCATTTTGAGGGTACATTCTGAGGCCCCACAAAATGGTTCTGGACCTAGGAATGGTTTTGATGATCCCAATCTTGCTAATAAATCTGCCTTTTCATTACCTTCAACCCCACAGTGCCCAGGTACCCAAAATAAGTTAACTGTACTATTTTTAGCCACCTGCTGTAGTAATTGAATGCATTCCCAAACCAGTTTAGAACAACATGTAACTGACCTCAATGCTTTTAGGGCAGCTTGACTGTCAGAGAAAATATATATAGTATGTTTGTAATTACGACGTAAACAAACCGTAGCACATTCAATAATTGCCTGTATTTCTGCTTGAAATACGGTCGGCCACTTACCCATAGATATTGATATGTTGACACCAGGACCCGTTACCCCAGCGCCAACTCTGTTGTTTAATTTGGAGCCATCAGTGTAGAAAATTACTGATCCTGGTTGAATACTAGGTCCCCCTGATTCCCATTCAGTGCGACTAGGTTCAGTGACGTTGAATAGTCTTTCAAAGTTATACTGTCTATTCATCCAGTCTTCATGAGTTAATAAAGAATTAATTTTAAATTCCTTCAAAATACTGAGATGACCCCTAAGGTCCCCATCAAAAAACTGTTTTGTTCTTTTTAACCTTAGTGCGTTTCTTTCGGCTTCTAACTGCACAAATATATGTAAGGGAAGCAGATTTAGCATTGTATCTAGCGCTTTAGAGGGCGTGCTACGAATTGCTCCTGTGATGGAAATTGTAGCAAGTCTTTGCAGCATTTCGAGTTTTTTTTTTTTTTTAGCATATTTAACTTTTGTTTTTGGCCACCAAACTAATGATGCATATGTTATTCTGGGTCTTATTATAGCCTTATAGATCCAATCGATCATGTTAGGTTTCAGTCCCCATTTATTACCAAATGTTTTTTTGCTTATCCATAGGGCATTTGTAGCCTTGCTTATTATTTTATTCAAATGTAAGTTCCAATTGAGTTTGCTATCAAGAATTACTCCCAGATACTTAACCTTTTGAGAAAGGACTAATTTAGTATCCTCCAAGTGCAAATCTGGTATTTTTATTTTGTGTAATGGTATAATAGTAGTCTTATGAGGGTTTATGGACAACCCCTCATCTTTACACCACGCCATCGTTAAATTAAGAGCATATTGTAACCTATCTCTGATAACGTGTTCATATTTCCCACGAATAATGATTACTATGTCATCGGCAAAACCAATTATTTCAAATCCTTGCGCTTCAAGATGTAATAGTAGTTCGTCGGCTACCAGTGACCACAGCAAAGGTGAAAGAACCCCTCCTTGTGGGCAACCCTTCACGGTCCTTACCGTGACCGTTGAACTACCATGACTGCATGTTATTTCTCGTTTTTGCAACATTTCAAAAATCCAATCTATGATAGTTTTATCAAAATTTCGTTTTATCATAACGTTCCTCATTGAATAATGAGATGCATTGTCAAATGCTCCTTCAATATCTAGAAACGCAGCTAACATAATCTCTTTGGCTTCAAAGGTTTTTTCAATTTTTGTCACTAGTGTATGAAGTGCTGTTATTGTTGATTTTCCGTGTTGGTATGCAAATTGCTGTTTATTTAATGGGATCGAATCTAAATACTTTGACTTAATATAATCATCAATCAATTTCTCTATTAATTTCAACATACATGACGAAAGGCTAATAGGTCTAAAGGATTTTGGACTCTTTTTATCCTTTATGTTAGCTTTAGGAATAAAAACCACACGAATTTGTCGCCAGAGTTTTGGAATGTGGTTCAACCGCAAACTGGCCCTGAACATTTCAGTTAAGCAGGGAATTCCCACTGCTTACTTGGAGGGAATACTGTCCTAAAATTTCGCAATTGAGCAATTGAGCTTCTCGAAATAAAATCTCTGGTCACGTCTTCTTTAGAAACGGAAGTAAATCTATTGGTCTCGGCCCATTTGCTGATAGGTTCGATAAGTTCTATGTGTGGCACTCGATTACCGCCAGCAATGATAAGTCTCTCATTAGATTAACCCGTGAAGTATCAGGACGAACGAATTTTTGTTCAACTAACTCGTTCTCAGCAATGCCTCATCCGATTTTCATAAACTCGAATTTTTATTTAAGGGGAATAGTTGGACTAACTTTTGTCTTAGGTACCTCCCTATTAGACCCCTTCTTGTTCTTGGGAGATGTAAATATGTCTGTGTTTTTTTTTTGTTTTTGTACTTTTTTAACCAGTTTGACCAAATGTTTTAAATTTTCACGCGAATCGGATGTTTGGTGTAGCAAATGATATCAGATAGATGAAATTTGATTAGTAAGGCTTAATTTAGATATTTAGATAACGGATGGCTACAATAATTTCGGTTCCGGGAGTCCTGGAAATTGGTTCCGTAGGACATAGGCAAAAGTATCTTGTGACATGTCAAATCATGTAAAATAGGTAGAATCAAGTGAATGAAGATGATTTGAGGTGATTTTGGCCAGTTTGGCATCGGTTCCGGAACGCGTATCTGTAAATTCCGGCGAGGATTGTTGGAATATAATTTCATTGAGGTTATGATATCATATTATGCCAAAATGACAAGCTATGATCAGGTTGTAGTGTATCTGATGACATATGGGCACATTGACATCGGTTCCGGGAAATCCGTGGAATCCGGTTTTATACCCCACAGTAACATTAGCGGTATAATAATCATATTAAGGCCTGTACTCGAAAAAATGCACCGGACAAAAGTGTTCGCCAAAAATTTATTTTAAGTCGGATTTTCTTGAAACTTTCAGGGAATGAAATAATACATATGGATTATGTTTCGGCATAATTACTTTATTCAATTTCCTTTCCATCGCTGAAAGCCCGCACCTTTCCCTTAAGATCAGTGATGGAAAAGTTCGCGAAAACTCACTATGACTCGCGAACTTTTCCCTTGGTGAACTTCGTGAAATATCGCGAAATTTTCCAACACTGCTTAAGACCCCTCATTACATTTTGTGCAATTGTGGAGCCGACCTTTTTGGTCACTTTCATCCATTCTTTCTTCAACTCCAGCTCGTTCTTAAACACCTTGGATGATTTTCGAACTTTGGCCTTCATTATGGCCCAAAATCTTTCCACCGGACGAATCTCTGGTGAATTTGGGGGGTTGGCGGTTTTTGGTACAAAAACAACGTTATTGTCTCTGTACCAATCCAACGTCGATCGCGCGTAATGGCATGATGCCAGGTCCGGGCAAAATAATATCTCCCCTCCGTGGGACCGCAGGAAAGGCCACAGACGCTTCTGGAGGTACTCGGTGCGGTAAATTTCGCTGTTGATGTACGGTTTACTCAGTTTACCGCATTGGCATTTGGCCTGCCAGAGCAAGTATTTTTTGGCGAATTTCTCCGTTTTCTTCTTCCTTATGTCATCCGGAACATCAAACCGTGATTTAGCAACGTAGGACTCCAGCCCCGGTAGCTGCTTTGCGTCTGCCTTGATGTAGGTTTCGTCATCCATAGCCACACACATCGGTGTCGTTAACCACTCTCGATACAGCTTCCTTGCGCGGGATTTGGCCGCCGTGTTTTGTTGATCACCCGAGACACATGGGTGATTCCCAGTTGTCTTCCGATCCATCTCATGGTCGCAGTCGGATTTTCCATGACGGCGCGCAAAATTCTCCGGCAATTTTCTTTTTTGTTTCGATGACACCTCAATAACCACTGAACCGATTGTTATGATATTTTGCACATGTAAACAATTCACTCCAAACTAGTCATACCCAGATTTTTATCAATTTTTACACACGGATAAAAAAGTTACACACGGATAAAAATGGTGCATTTTTTTTCGAGTACAAGCCTTAGCATGATAGGATAAGGTCAATAAAGATAGTTTGTGGTGTTTTCTTTGGCATATAGTCACATTGGCATCCGTTCCGGGATTCCAAAATTTCATTTCATAGATTCCACAATACGATACGGTAAGGTATAATCATATTCATGAAAACCATATCATGTGGTGGTTTCAATCACGACAAAAAAAAATAGATATGCCTAATGAAAACAGTTTGAGATGCATCCTGTTGACATCGGTTCCTGTGATCCTGCAACCCAGTTCTTAATGCCATAGTCATATTTGAGGCAAATGAATCATACTGCAAATCATATCATAGAATATGGTCAAAAACAAAAACACATTAAAAACACATATTAAAATTCCAATCAAACATGATGCTGAGGTCAACGGCGTCGGTGGTGTAGTGGTAAGCGTAATTACCTCTCACCTCAGTAGGCCTGAGTTCAATCCCAGTCGGCGCCGCCAGGATGTTCTGAGGCACAACATCTCTGATCCCGCCTTCCTTCGGATGGGAAGTAAAGCCGTTGGTCCCCGGTTCATGAGTTGATGGGTCGATAGGTAGGGTCCAGGTGTGGTAGCTGCCTTCCTGGCACGTCGGTAGCATTGGTGCTCAGCACGGAAAACAAGGTCGACGGAAAAAAAACAAACCAAAGGAGAAAAAAAAAATGATGCTGAGGACACTTGCATCTTCTGGGATCTGTTCCAGAGTTTTCCAGAAGCCATTTTGGACTTATGGTCATGACTAAAATACTCCATACCCTTCAACTTTTCAAGATGGAAATACGCTGCTTGGGTTGAGTGTGACACGTTAAAATACCACAGCAAATCCAATTGAATATTATTACGATGTCAAAATAAAATGATCCTGATTACTGCCACCTTCCGGGATCTGATTCAAGGGTCTCTTTGGAGAAGTCGAAATTAAATTAATCGTTTTCCATATGATTGCTTGTATGAAAGAGTCCCTGTAAATCATTTCAGACCAATGAGTGCGCCATAGAGTGCGACACATCAAATCACTATAGAAATTATATTGCCTAAAGCCCGATTCAAAGTAAATTTGGACGCATTCAAGTGATCATAACTCAAGAATTAAACAACATACACGGTTGATAAAAACGTCAAACAAAAGGGTATCTATTTAGCTTTCAAACTATATATAACAAGTTATTACATTTCACCGTTTCGAACAAACTGTCGCACTTTACTTGTGATCGATGCCATCATGATCTGCACAGTCGCTGGTGACACTGTACCGGTGAACTTATTCCACTTTAAGCGCATTTGTTGTGCATTTGTCACTTTTTTACCGCATCCTCGAAGTTTTCGCTTGACAATTGCCCAATATTTTTCGATCGCTCTGAGCTCAGGGCAATTCGGAGGATTAATCTCTTTGGCGACGAAATTAGCATTGTTTGCAGCATCCCATTCTAGTACCTCCTTAGAGTAGTGGCAGCTGGCTGGATCCGGCCAAAACATAGCGTTGGTCTTGTGTTTCCGAATGAAGGGTAAAATCCACTTTTTCACTCTTTAATGTAAACCTTCGACGTCATTGTGTGAGATGTGATGAAAACCTTGGTTTTAAGGCCACAACTGCAGATTCCTTGCCAAAGCATTAGTTTCCGAGCAAATTTATCAGCAAAAACAAATTTATACCTGGAAGGAACATCCTCACAACCAGTTTGCAAGGTAAAATTTTCGTCCGGGGATTTGTTTATAATCCATTTTGACATGTTTCGTCATCCATGAAAATACAGCCATCAAATTTCGTCAAAACTCGTTCGTATAGTAATCGTGCTCGCTTTTTGGCCACTAAATTTTGTTTCAGGGAGTGATTCGGATGTTTACTGGCACCAAAAGACCTATATACTTCTCTTGAAAGGATGTTACGCACGATGGAAAAGTTGTAATCGTATTTCTTTTCCAAATCACGTATGGAGACACCTGGGTTGCTTTTCACGTACCTCAACACCTTTCTCCTCAGCTCGTTGTCCCTAGTGCCACTTTTAGGATAGATGCGCTGTGCTCTATTCACACTCAGAGTATCCTTGTAGCGTTTGATTACAAGACTCACCGTTGACTTTGGGAATTTTAACACTTTTGCTATTTTTTAGGCAGACCACGAAGGGTTCTCTAGATGTTTGTGCACAATTGATTTTCTTTTCTCAAGTTCCATGATCCGTGATTTCGGGATGCGTCGATCAATCGAGAAAAACTTTTCACCAATTTCTTCGTCAATGAAACATCAATCAATGCCTGTCAAACGTTTTTTGTTCCAACCACCAAGGGCGCGGTGGTGTATTAAACCGTGCGTCCAGATTTATTTTGAATCAAGCTTTATTGTAAATATTAAATTGGGTGAGCGAAAAGAGTGGATCATGGATTAAACCTGGCAGAATATTGTTGAGCGTAGAGAAGCGAAAACCGTGATAGAGCGGATCAGAACCAGAGGAGCCAACAACGAAGCCTGTCACCGGTAGTCGGCTCTAGAGAAGAAAGGAGAGAATGCCGCAACAACCGGCGATATCCACCTCCTCAGCAATATATCACGACGTCTGATTGGAGCAAGGATGAATCCAAAATGCCTATGAAAGACGCAACTGGACAGTTGCTTACTGACCCCAATCACCAGCTGAAACGTAGGAATTGTAATATTCACTTGTGCTTGTTCTGTTGCACTCCATGAAATATTTCAGCCAGGACCATTAGCTCAAAATTACTTCCAGAGAACCTGGTTCAGATCCCGGATGAAGGAATGTGTTCACAAATTGCTGAATTATTGGCATTGTAATATTCACATGGGTTTGCTACGGTAATTTGATTTTTTGCGCTCTATGAAATATTTTAGCCTCGTTTATTGGGCTGCAATGATTTCCGGAGAATCTGGAATAGATCACGGATGGTCATACCATAGAGGCAACTCTAAAACTAGAAGGTCCCGAAATAACGTGTTCAACTTTTTGGCTCAGCTCTGGTACTCTCTTCGGTCCCAAGCTAATCGATTCACCCCTCGAAACATAGGAAAATCCAATAACCCCTCATTTTATCTGTCAAACTTTCATAGCGAATCGAAACAAACATTGCGTAGTACTAGAATTTCGACTAGAATGGGGTACGTTAATCGTTTGCTTGGAACCAATAGGATAGTGAAGTAGTGAGCCAATTTAAAATCGTTAGTTTCGTATTGATTGTTGGTCATACTCCTTGGAATATTTAAGCTAGAACCGTTAGTTCATAATGACTACTGCCTTCTGTCCTCTGATTATTTGCATGAGGGGCTATCCATTTATTATGTAACGCTAAATTTAGAGTAAACTAACCCCCTCCCCCCTTTCGTAACGGTTTTCCTATACCTAATGCATTGTTTGTCACAAAATCGTAAAGTGTGACATAATATATGCATTACACATAATTCACCGCGTCGGTTCGAGAGTTGCAACTGTCATACAAAATGAGTTCCCTGCGTTCAGATGCAAGTGCAAAATAAAATGTAACTGCCTGTTGAGCGTACCGACGTGACTACGTCGAGAAGCGGACATCGACTCGTCAAATTTCCATTGAAATTGCGTTGGAGCAATCCGCAACGAATTCGCAAATCGGTCGATTTTTATATTTTTTTATTCAGTTGAAAATTTGCAGAAACATTCCTTATGACCGATTCTGCCATTTTGCATCTTCATATTGCCAATTTAAATTCAGCCTTATTTGTGAAAAGGACCTATAGAAAAATATCAAGCTTATCTTCAGAAAATTTTTACTCGAAAACTGTTTGTCCCGGTCGGTTTGGTGTCTTTAGCAATATTTCAGATGTAGGCATTGAGCCTTTTTAAAAAAAAAAATGCACTACGAAAAAATTACCCAATTTTTTTTTTTAGTTTAAAATAAAGTCTTGAAAACAATTGTTTGTTTTTTTTTCGACGTAGACTACGTCTTACGAAAAGGTACTGGGGGTAAATCGAAAATCTAAAAGCGACCGTTACGAAAAGGTGTAATTTTTTGAACGCTATAAGCTTTGTCATTTATACATGAAATTAAAATCCGAACACACCTATCGATAGGAAATACCTTTCGTAAGCTGTTGCAATAACATTTTTTTTTATTTTTTCATAAAAAACTGTTTTAAAAATGGACAAATAAAAAGTGATAATTTTATCACTATTTTCATAAAAGAAACGTTCTCCCCAAACCAAGTCCTCATAATTAAGTACCATTTGGTTGCGCATCGTTTTGATTGAACATGTGAAGCTATATAAAAGCGCTGCTGTCGTTCTTCCGCTCATTATAGCTTCGAACGGCGTAGGAAGCAGAAGCAAATACATACAGGAAAAGGTGGAATTTCCTTTGCTGAACATTATCGCAGTCGAGCGTATGCTGTTGTTCGCGAATCCGCTCATTTTTGCATAGGACGGACGGTAAAAGAGCAGGAGTCAGCGGTAAAGTAGCAGTGGACGGCGTGATCATCTTGATGGCAAAGAGCGATGAAGTGAAGTGAGGGAGAAGAGGATGTAAAATAAGTGATGATCGAACCAATTGGTCTTTTTCAAGACCACAATTTTTTTACAAAAAGAGTTATTGGACTGTTTCCTTCTTGGGTCCCGTTATAATACGAAACACGAAAATGTAATTTTTGAAAAACAAACCCTCCTCCTTAACTAACCTATTGAGAGACATGAAAAATAAATGAAAAGTCAATTTTTTCACCCGCATAAAGAGCCAAATAATCAAGCAAAATGTCTGGGTACCTCTTTATATGCAATTAGATTAACATCTGAAGTCCATCATTTTTACATATTCTGCACAAAATATATTTTCTTCTCCGCCCCATTCATAAAAAAACAGTAGGAAATCCTGTCAGGGGCGGGGTTTGGAAAGTATTTTTTGTGCAGAATATGTAAAAGGGGAGAAATTGTGGAACAGCGAATCAGTGCTATGTCTCAACGTTTGAGTGCAAAATACGTGCGTAATTACCGGAAGCGCGTGAAGGATCGTCAGGCAGATGTTTCTCCGAAACGACCCAAGAACACTGCAGAGAGAACTCGATTATATCGGGCCAACAAAAAAGCAGTCAGAGGTAATGCGTCACCATCTACTGGTACCATCTCGCAACTCGACGCAACGCAACTCGAGGTAGAAAATTCACATTAATTATTAACAACCTTTGGAACTGCATACGTTAGACACGTAACTATGATTCATACTAACAAAACATTTAACAAGTGGGATAACCAGTATATGAGCTTCTGCTCTGACTTTATAATTTAATTACTGTTACATAGGTTACTTCTACCAACAATGAATACGAAACTAGCGATTTTAAATTGGCTCACTACTTGACTAGCCTATTGGTCCCAAACAAACGATTAACGTACCCCATTCTAGTCTAATTTCTAGTACTACGCAATGTTTGTTTTGATTCGCTATGAAAAATTGACAGATAAAATGGGAAGTTATTGGTTTTTCCTATGTTTCGAGGGGTGAATCGATTAGCTTGGGACCGAAGATAGTACCAGAGCTGAGCCAAAAAGTTGAGCACGTTATTTCGGGACCTTCTAGTTTTAGAGTTACCTCTATGCTTCTACTGTATTTTAAATCAATATCTAGAAAAAATGTACGAGAATTTCACCACACAGCTTAACGTAGTCTACGTCAACCCTGCGGTCGTGTCTTGTACACAACCCCACCATTTTTTTTTGTTTTTGTTGATATGTTTTAGAGAACAAAAAATTCCATCTTTTGCATTATAGGTCAAGATTGAGATATGATGGACAAAATAGTTAATTTTTTTTAAACTCAAGTTTTTGGAAAAATATCCAAAACTTGGTCCAATTACTTTTTCGACTTTATATAACGAAAGTACACCATATTTACAATAAAAAAGCACCCGAGTAAAAGTTTGCTAAATCACACCGTTTTCGAGATGTAGCAGTTTGAAAGTAGATATTTTTTAAATGTTGGTAGTTTTTGGCCAATTTTTAATGTATTTTGTGGTTCTCCAGTTCCGACAATATTTTTTTCGGAAAGATCAGAAAATTTTACAATAAAAATGCTCTTGGTGACTCATCAATATAGTAAATGTCTTCTAAAATATAAAAATAAAACAATGCGATCTTTTTTCATGCACTTTATAGGTATAAACTTGTTGCTAAAATGCTAACATGCTACCTATTGCTAAGCAATTCATGGTACCAAGTGGGTTGTTTTAGAATAACCTACGTCCATATAAAAGCCAAATCTGACACGTAATCAACATTAGAATATAATTCACTGTGTATCTGTGAAAATGACCTGCTTAAGTTCAGTAATTCAGAAGACGAAGTGGTAGTTAAAAGGAATACTTTTTATTTTAAGTGCATAAACGTGTTTAAAAAAAAGTTGCTCGAAAAATTGCCGAGTTGTGTAAATTATGCTGTGAAGAAATATCATGAAATTAATCAAAGAATTAGAAAACACATATTTGCACTAAATGCTGAAGCAAACAAAGATGATAAAAAAAACTGACGAAAAGTTTTCGAAAGAAGATACAACGAAAACTGTGAAGCTCTTGACGGTATTACCATAGAGGTAATTCTTAGACCAGAAGGTCCCGAAGAAACGCGTTCAACTTTTTGGCTCAGCTCTGGTACTCTCTTCGGTCCCAAGCTAATCGAAGCACCCCTCGAAACATAGGAAAATCCACGAGCCCCTCATTTTATCTGTCAAACATTCATAGCGAATCAAAACAAACATAGTGTAGTACTATAATTTTGAGTAGAATGGGGTACGTTAATCATTTGCTTGGGACCAATAGGCTAGTCAAGTAGTGAGCCTATTTTAAATCGTTAGTTTCCAAGGTATTACCTACATAATGGATGGTTCAGAAAATAATGGACACATTTAACACAACCAGGTATATGGCAACACAATCTAAACAACTTTTAAACGATAAAGATGTACACTCCACTATTACTTTGAGGTTAGGCAGTGATACGAAAGAACTTGTTCTGCAGTTTTTTGAAGACGATGAAATCAGCAGAGCAATGCATGAGCAGCGTAATTGCGTAACAATAAGAAAAGATGGTAAGCGTCAGTCAGTTCAAAAAAGGGTAGTAACGACCACTTTACGGGAGTCCTACAACCGATTCAAAGAATTAAATAGTGAAGTACAAGTTGGGTTTTCAACCTTTGCAAATCTCAGGCTCAAGCAGTGATGGAATTCTCACCAAAATATCATTTTCGCTTGCGATACGTTTTCTCTTGGGAACTTTCCCTCACTAGTTTCACACTCCAATATTTCCTGAGCGAACTTTCTGGGATGAGAGAATGAGATATCGCGAACTTTTTTAACTCGAATCACCAACGTGAGGATACGAAAAATATCAGATCATTTTTTTCTCTCTATCTCTTTACACCACATTCGTTCTTGAAAATTGCACTGCACATTTCACAAGGGAAAGATTATAGACAGAAAGCTATCCCGAGTAAATCAATACAATCTCTAAAGCCTGATAAGTCTGGTAGCTGGCTGTCTACTGGCGCCTGTTGTTTAAAGTAACCGTGATCAGGATGATGTGAACAGTTTTGTGCAACTGATTGATTGGTGCATTGGTTTCTGGCAAAAAAATGAATGAATCAGCACAAGTGTCAACGCGACATTAACGAGGAACGGGGAGGGTAGTGTAAGATTTTGTGACTAGCAATTTTTATATTAAAACTGTTCCTCAGGATAGGGGGTTGCGGAAGGAGGAGTGCCTAATGTATCCTCATTTTCACGAAATACAGTTAATGCATGGCTCCTCTCATCACTAGTGTTCGTAATATCGTTCCTGTAAGCTCTTATGCAATAATTATATGCAGGGGGATGGTTGGGAATATAGGTGGTGGTGAACTTTTTCACTGTGCTATTAGTAATAGGTAGTCTACCGCTAGCCGCTATTACTGTCCTCTCCCATGACTGGGAATCCTGTAAAACAATGTAAAACTAGAAAGGGTCCAGACCCTCCCTATGTAAAACCATAAGGTATGCGGGACTGCTGCACTGCTGAACTTCAAAACGCTTTATTTGCTGACCAAGGATCTGACAAAAACATCTTTTTAGTGTGCAATTTAGGATGATAAAAAATTTAAACAGGTTATTCAATGTCCATTAAAACTGTAAAAAATATAGGCAGAAAAAAAGAAAACAAAAAATTATTACCAGTTGGCTGGAAATGAACACAAAATTAATCAAAGTACCATGTACCTTGAGCTTTTGATATAGTGACAGATTGAGAACGATCTAAATTTTCCATCCACAAGTATTGCAAGACTTGAAATTAACAGACAATCTCAAAATACTTTCAACTTGCGAAGTGATAGATTCCCAAGGGAATACACCTGCTGAATAAAAATTATCAAGTAAACTATTTTTTTTAGAATCGATGTTTAATAGATTTTTTTTTGCAGTTTGAGATCCATGAAAAAAGGTACAGTAGCTTTATGGCACCAGTGACCAGCAAATTTAATATTTTCATTCAAGGTTGTGTGGAAATTCAAGCTACCGGGCGAGCTACTGGGTTACATAGCTGTCCTCTACCTAATGCAGTCGAGTGATCAAATCAGAAAGTTAGCAGATTAGAAATCAATTAATAACTAATTACCTCAACGTTAAATTAAAAAGTGGTCTTTAGAAAAAAAAATGTAGCTGAGATGGCCATTGCAGAATGAGATCACAACCCAATAAGTTCAAATTTTGGGAGAATTATCTGGACCTGATTAAAAATCGATTGAAATTAGTGAAGCAAAGCCGATATTTTGAACCACCCTAATAAGCATGTTCTCAATGCAGTAAGACTAATCAACAGAATGCTTGAGCCGCTCAAGAACTGTTAATTGATAACTAATTCAGGGACACATAATGTGTTTGCATGTATGTATGTAAGACTGGAACGCGCAAAAATTGGGCGACAAAAATCGTTTCTTTCAGTCAAAATTCATATCACAAAAATCTCCTTATTTTTATTTTGGTAGTTCAATTCATATATTTACAGGAAATGTTCGTTTATTCTTTTGGTTTGCTAAATCTGAACTGCCGTGTCTTGCGCTTAAACTCTTCATTTAAATTTTGCACAGTGGACCTTATTCGCCGCCGAACGCCAGTTAGATCTAAACTGCTGCTCGTTTTCCATGGATTTACTAGTTTTTTTTTTTTTTTTTAGATTCCGTTTGATAGGGCGGAGTTCTGGGCTGTTGGGAGGGTTGTAGTCTTTAGGCACCACAATCATGTTGTTCCCATCGTACCACTCGATTATCTTTTTCCCATAGTGGCTGCTCGCAAAGTCCGACCAAAACAGCATAGGTCTATTATGTTGCTTTAGGAATGGTAGCAGCCTAGGTAGCAGCCGGTTTTCCAGGCACTCCTGGACGTAGATCTCTTGATTGATCGTTTCCGTAATAATGAAAATGCAAATTTTTACAACACACGTGCATATGGCCACCAGACGAGATATTTTTTCGGGAACTTCGATAGTTTGATGGTTTTGAAAATTTCAGCCACCTTCCCTTTTCCTGATGCGGTATAAAACTCCTATCCCGGACTTTGCTTGAAATCCGCCTTCACATAAGTTTCGTCGTCCATGACGACACAGTCGAACTTTATGAGCAGATTCGTATACAGCTTTCGGGACCGCTGCTTTGCCGACGTGTTTTGTTTGTAATCTCGGTTCTCCACCTTCACCTTCTTAAACGTCGACAACCCGGCTCGTTTATTGGCCCGCTGCACAGTAGTATGGGAGACATTGAGCTTGCCAGCGACGGCCCGGATGTAGAGGTTAGTATTCCACTTATATTTCACCGCCACCTTCTTCGTCGTCGCTGCCACGTCCGAATCACGATTGCCGCCACTTCCAGGCTTCCTGGCGGGGACAGACGCTCCACGAACACTTTTAAAACGTTTGTCATGGTCGATTTGGCCACATCCAGGAATTTTGCCAACTAGGCGTCTGAGAACGTCAGATTCTCTTGCTGCGCGAGCAAAATTTTGACACGCTGCTCCTCTTGCTTGGACGTCACTTTGAAAACTGGAGAGCAAACGGTGAAAACTCATCATAGCAACCATTGTATGTACACTCAACTTCCAAATGCAGCAGGTTTTTATGCATTTTTAACTGAAATACACTAATTTGAAGCTGACCAATTTTTGCGCGTTCCAGACTTTATTAAGCACAACCCGCACTTATTTTTTCGTAATCTAGCGTAGTTGAGCACCAAACGGAATGGTATTATTACAGATGACTTCCAAATGTATTTAACGTTCCATATGCACCGTTAGTTCTGATAAGGAGTCGCAAAATATTCGTTTATTGTTAAAAATCCAAAACTGCTTCTGGCGGCTCAACTAGGCCTACGGGTTTTCTTTTGCCTTTAAGCCATTGATACGCAATTGGGATTCTCTTTGGCCTATCGAGCGGAAAGAAAAGTGATTTTGCGTGCGCCTTTTGTTTTCGAGATCATATTTTGCGTTCTTCAACACTTCGTCTTGCAGCTATTGAATAGAAGCATAGTACTAAACGTTTATTTGACACGTTCATGCCGAAATCATAGATAAATTTAGGCTCGATAGGCCGGGAATGGACGATTAGTCCGAAGTAAATTTTTCCCCCTCTTGTTATTCAACACTCATCCGAAACTATTAATTTGATCAAACAGCTCAATACGCGATTCGTGGGAAACACCAAATGATTCCCATCACTCAGCCGAATTGCATACCGAATCGCATATCATGAAATTATTACAGACCACCCACAACTGCCACGAATAATCACTCGGAAGCTCAAGTTTCCATAAACACACATATTAAAATGCAGCAATGATAAAATGCCTCATCAAACGTTCAAACCAGAACCAGGAACCAAGCAGTTGGCAGCCGGTGAGGGGGGGTTGGTGGGTAGGTGTAATTCGCAACCTGGAATCAATACTCGTTTCCATCGGAGATAAATTTCAAAATCGCTTGCGTTGTATCTATCACACTTCGGTGTCGGTGGTATGTGCTGACGTGAGTTTCGATTTAAATCCCATTGAAATATGCTCATGCATTTGTGAATTCAAAGTAAAACTAAACAAGTCAGTCAAGAGAAGCTGGTTATTTTTTTTTTTTATTAATTACTTTATTTGTACAGGCTCAATCGAATAAACTTTACAGAGCCGAGTTATCATTTTTGTTATACATTATTGATTTCTTATATTTAAAGTTAAAGGAGCTAGACCGGATACTCGCGGTTGTCTCGAGGTTAGTGGGGATTTACAATTTTTTTTTGATGGAAAAAGGGAGAGGGAGGTTTGAAATGTGGTTTACGATACAAATATTTAATTAATCCTAAAACATGAACTAATTTCTATTCATCTTGAAAACAAACATAAAAAAAAAAAAACCCACGCGTACAAAATACAAACTAAACACAAGGTTAATAAAACTTACAATCTAATGTTAATATTCTTAAAGTAAACATATATGAGTTTCATAAACTCCAGATCGCGTCTAGCCAAAATATCCCGAACTGGAACATTAGGTTGTCTACCTCGAGCCCGAAGGGAATCGTACAGTTCAGATCTGACTCCGCGATGCTCAGCACAAGACCAAATAATGTGATCTGCGTCCTGGTAACCTTGTCCACATTCACAGAGATTGCTGTCCTTCAGCCCAACACGGAACAAGTGAGCGTTTAACGAATAGTGATTGGACATGAGGCGAGACATCATACGAATAAAGTCTCGACCCACATCCAACCCCTTGAACCAAGAACTCTTCGACACCTTAGGGATGATCGAATATAGCCATCGTCCCAAACTCTCTTCACTCCACTTATTCTGCCAGCTGACAAGTGACTGTTGACGATAAATGAAGAAAAATTCATCGTAGGCGATTTGTCGATCGTAAATATCGCCTTCCATAGCGCCCACCTTAGCAAGTGAGTCAGCCATCTCATTGCCCGGAATCGAGCAATGAGATGGGACCCATGCAAAGGTGATGACAAAAGATCTTAAAGATAAAGCACTTAAAAGCTCTCGTATTTTCATGAGAAAATACGAGGAGTGCTTTACCGGCCTCATAGAGCGAATAGCCTCGACAGAACTGAGACTATCCGTAAAAATAAAATAATGATCTGGTGCAAGTGAGGCGATCGTTTCTAGCGTATAATGTATTGCCGCCAGCTCAGCAACATATACGGAACAAGGAGCTTGAAGCATTTGAGAGGCGCTATGAAATTCGTTAAAAATACCAAAACCAGCGGACGACTCTATTAGTGATCCATCTGTGAAGAACGATCTTGCGGAATCAACTTGGCCAAACTTTGCAGCGTAAATTGACGGAACAATCATGGAACGATGATGTTCTGGGATCCCACGAATCTCCCGCGTCATAGATAAATCAAAACTAACTGAATTGCCGAAGTCGGAGAAGCATACACGATGAGGATTATGCTGTGAAGGGCTGACATCCTGTGTTATGTACACGTAGTACAATGACATAAAACGAGTTTGAGGGTTCAGCTCAAGAAGCTTTTCAAAGTTTTCGATTACCAGTGGGTTCATAACTTCGCAACGGGTGAGGAGCCTGAGGGACAATTCCGAGAACCGATCCGATAGTGGCAACATGCCCGCCAACACTTCTAGACTCATCGTATGAGTCGAGTGCATGCATCCTAACGCGATACGAAGACAACGATACTGGATACGTTCCAGTTTGATGATGTGAGTTTTAGCCGCCGACTGGAAACAAAAACTACCGTATTCTAAAACCGATAAAATCGTTGTCCGGTACAACGTTAGAAGATCTTGCGGATGGGCTCCCCACCACGTTCCGGTAATTGTTCGGAGAAAATTGACCCTTTGTTGGCATTTTCGTCTCAGATACTCAATGTGGGATCTCCAGGTGCATTTTGAATCGAACCAGACCCCAAGATATTTGAAGGACATAGAATGAGTGATCGGTTTACCCAAAAGTTGAAGCTTTGGTTGTGCTGGGCTATGCTTCCTAGAAAAAACGACCAACTCAGTTTTCTCCGTGGAGAATTCGATACCTAGCTGAATAGCCCAAGTAGACAAATTGTCTAAGGTATCCTGTAAGGGTCCTTGCAGGTCGACCCCTTTGGGCCCTGTCATAGACACTACGCCGTCATCTGCAAGTTGTCTCAACGTGCAGTTGTCACTTAGACAATTGTCAATTTCTCTGACGTAGAAATTATACAAAAGGGGGCTTAAACATGAGCCCTGGGGGAGACCCATGTAACTAAATCGAGAAGCTGTAGAGTTTCCATGAGAAAAGCTCATATGTTTCTCTGACAGCAAATTGTACAAAAAGTTATTTATTAATGGAGAAAGGCCACAAGCGTGGAGTTTGTCTGAAAGGACTTCAACGGATACTGAATCAAAAGCCCCCTTGATATCCAAGAATACAGAAGCCATTTGCTCTTTCTTAGCAAAAGCCAACTGAATTTCTGTGGAAAGCAACGCGAGACAGTCGTTCGTTCCCTTGCCCCTACGGAATCCAAATTGAGTATCTGAGAGTAGGTGGTTCGTCTCAACCCATTTGTCCAAGCGAAAAAGGATCATTTTCTCCAACAATTTTCGAATGCACGATAACATCGCGATGGGACGATACGAGTTATGATCTGAAGCGGGTTTTCCAGGCTTTTTAATGGCTATAACTCTCACTTGCCTCCAATCATCCGGAACAATATTGAGCTCCAGGAACTGACAAAACAAGTTCAACATACGCCTCTTAGCGACGTCTGGGAGGTTCTTCAACAAGTTGAACTTGATTCTATCAGCCCCCGGAGCCGAATTGCCACACGAAAGGAGCGCGAGTGAGAGTTCCAGCATTGAAAAAGGCTGGCTGATCTCGTCTACAGAATTCGTCGTTTCGCGAGGAATCATCTGTGCCGGCACGGAATCAGGACATACTTTTCGCGCGAACTTGAGAATCCAACGATCTGAGTACTCCTCGCTCTCGTTGTTCGAAGACCGGTTACGCATCCTTCGCGCCGCGTTCCAAAGCGTATTCATCGACGTTTCGCGCGATAATCCGTCCACGAATTGCCGCCAGTATCCGCGTTTCTTGGCTTTGATGAGGCTCTTGAGTTCGCGTTCAAGAGCCGAGTACGCTTCGAAATACACGGGTGTTCCACGTTTCCGGAAAAGCTTAAACGCGTCGGACTTTTTACGATAAACCTCAGTGCATTGGTGGTCCCACCAAGGGGAAGGAGGTTTCCTACGCAAAGACGTTCCTGGAACCGGCCGAGTTTGAGCTCGAAGCGCGCTGTCCAAAATCAGATTGGAGAGGAAGTTATATTCCTCCAACGGTGGAAGCCCTTCTACCGACGCCACGGCTTCCTCTATCGCGGTCTTGAACGTTGTCCAATCGATATTACGAGTGAGGTCGTACGCGACGTTAACGGATTCCGACGGATTGAACCCACTGGCAATCGAAATTTTGATCGGCAAGTGATCACTACCGTGGGGATCCTGGATCACATTCCACGTGCAATCCAACGATAATGAGTTAGAGCAAAGTGTGAGGTCTAATTTACTTCCATTCGAAGATGGTCCAGCCAAACGTGTTACTTCTCCATTGTTAAGAATTGTCATATTGAAGTTATCACAGAGGTCATATATAAAAGTAGAACGGTTGTCATCATACAGTTCCCCCCAGCCTGTACCGTGGGAATTAAAATCTCCCATAATCAACCGTGGAGCAGGAAGTACTGAACATATATCTGAAAGTTGTTTTCGATTAACAACGGCTCTAGGAGGAATATAAACAGAAGCAATACAAAGGCTCTTACCTTTAATAATAGCCTGACATGCGACAACTTCAATACCTGTAAATTGTGGAAGATTCACTCTATAGAAAGAATGGCACTTTTTGATCCCCAAAAGTACCCCTCCTCCACGCGAATCCTCACGATCCAGTCGAATAATGTTAAAATCATAAAAAGGAAGATCTATATCTGAAGAGAGCCAAGTTTCACAAAGAGCAAATGCATCACAATCATTATTGTGAACTAAAAACTTAAAAGAGTCTAATTTAGGAATAAGACTTCGACAATTCCACTGTAGAATTGTGATCAAATCCCCGACCTCGTTTGGAAAATTATCCATCGAAGGAAATGATTGCTGCAATGAGGGGCCACTTCAATGTCAATTGCTTCAAGAGGGTCTTCACAGTAGGAAGCATTGCCAGAACAATGCTTTTGAGAGGATCAGAAATATTCAGGTACTTGAGAATATCGTCCACAATTTTATCAAATGAGAACAACCCAGATGAAGAAGGGGCTTCTGTTCTTAAAAATGGGACATCAGGGGTTTTGGATGTCCCCGGGAGAGGTGGAAAATCCTGGGTATAGTCAGTTCTTCTGAATCCAGGAGGAGTAGAAACTTCCTTTTTTCCACCACTCCTTGATTTGGGCAAGCTGATTTGGGGTTCTTCATTCTCAACTTTCCGCGAACGGATGCGTTTTCGTTTCCGTGCTGAAAGACAGAAAGAAGTTCCCTCCTCAGCCAAGTCAGAGTCAGTCTCGTCATCTGACAAAAGAGAAAAGGGATTTTTGTCGTTGGTCGATGGCGTGGCCGTCTTAAGCATTTCTGCAAAAGACTGCCGGGAACGTTCCTTAAGTGAGCGTTGTAATTTCTCCCCGCGTTGTTTGTACACCGGGCATGACGAGATACCATGAGGAGTTCCCTTACAGTACACGCATTTTGGTGCGGTAGCTGCACAGGTGTCATCCCCATGCTTCTCTCCGCATTTGGAACAGCGTGCCTTGCTGCCACAGTGGGAGGCCGTATGTCCCAACTGCTTACAGTTTTGGCAGTTCATGACCCGGGGAACGAACAAACGCACAGGTAGTCGAAGTTTTCCCAGCTCGATGTAGTGAGGAAGGGCTGAACCAGAAAAGGTCACACGGAACGAGTCTGTGGGGGTAAAGCTCTTTTTACCCTCGCTGACAGATACTGAGCCCAGTTTTTGGACATCCAGTATCTTCACCGGAGTAAGCAAACGGTTCTTGAAACGGCCAACCGCCTGCTTCTCCAAGATCTCGGGGGTCAGACTCGCTTCGGTGACCACACCTTCGATCTCCACATCACGAGCTGGGATGTAAACCCTGTACTCGAGCGTGAAGAGCTGGGAGGCAGCAATCTCGTTAGCCTGCTTCAGGTTAGAGACGGAGACACGAAGTTTATTGTGCCTAACCTTCGTGATTTCAGTCACGGCCGAGTATCGCTTCGTCAGATCATTAGTAATTTGCATTACATTCAAAGGTTTGTTTCTGGGCTGAAAGTAGACAACCCATGGGCCAGTCGAGTCATCTGGATAGGCTCGCGATCGGGGGTTTATCTGAGCATGTCCTTTGCCAGACTGAGACGATGAACCAGGAAGAGATGACGTACGTTTTCGACCCTTCTTGCCATCGCGTGGCAAAGTGGTGTCATCTTCCGACAAAACGTCCATTTCGTCTTGCGACAAAATGTCCATTTTGCCGTACTAGTGGGAGCGAAAAACGCTCTACCACTGAAACGATAATCACTCGGACACAATACACAAAAAAAAAACTACAAACACAGAACACAAACTTAAAATTTAACTGTGGGCGAAAGAGAGAAACAAGAACAAAAACTTATCTGATAATCCTATACTACTACCACCGAGCGTTTAAACGGCAGCAGCGGAGCGACGCGCAGCGTGGATGATCTTCGATCAGCGTGTGCGGGCGGTCTTCGTTGGTGTGTGCTTATGTGAGGGTCGGCACTCAGCTGAACACACGATGATAGATGAGCGGTGTAAATGCGGAGGCAGATGCTGACACTCGATGATGATGATCCGTGTGCAGGTATGCGTTACCACGCACCGATGGTGCGCAAAATGGTTGGCGAATTGGCAATCGTAAAAACAATTTTCCTTCCGATGATGCCGAAAACACACTTTCTTCTCAGAAAAAAACTCACTTTTAGTTATTTTTATTTAGCTGGGAACTCTAAGCGAGAAAAAACTGACAATTTAAATCAAGCGAATAGCGAGAAAACTTCCAAAATAGCGGAGCGCGAACTAAGTCGACCGTACTTCTTGCTAGGACGCAGTGCAGTCAGAAGCTGGTTATGAATTGGCTAGATACGACAAGATGGGAGTCAGTTGTGACTGGGAATTATTGTGTCGCCAGTACTTAACTAAAGTTTGGAAGTCTGACTTCTGACTTCCGACTCATGACTTTAAGATTGTTGTTGTTGTTATTGTTGGAAGTGATGCACCGAATATTTTAAGACCAACAATTGAAAAGGCCTCAACTGCATTTTGTAAACAAACGTATTCGCAAACCTAAAATACAATCAGGTACACTAAAAAAAATATTGAAATCTAAATAGTATTAAAGTTACGCTAAATCGCAACTCTCCGTACCGACGCAAAGGTCGGTATAAAGGGAGAGAATACAAACTTAGTATAAAAATGGTTTATGCGTTCCTTAGTATAAAATGGAAATATACTTACAATGCAATGGTTTATTTGAGAGAATGTAGTTTTCGCTTATTTATTTTATTTATGGTATATTATTGTTTTCAAATAAAAATAAAAATTGTCGCAAGAAGGTTTTTTAATAACTTTATTTTGTTATGAACAGTATTTAAAACGATACTTACAATTTCGATGTTCATTAGGATGAACTCGTGCTCACGCAGTCTAGCTACCCAGCAGAACACAGGCGCAGTAGAAATCCGCTGGGACGAAGCTCTTCACCAACACGAAGCTCCGAAGAGAATCCAGATGTTCCTGTCATTTTAGTAAACACTGATCGAATTCCACTCCGTTATTCGGACTTAGTATAATTTTGACGAAAATTTTAATCGAACCGATGTATAAATTTTGAAAAACCATAAAATGCATCAAATTTAATCTATATTCGTTTTGTAATATTTTTGAGTGTAGAAGAGAAATACCTCTACCTGCTCATTCTGTTGGTTTGCGTTGGCGGACTTCGGTTCGCGACAAAATGGCCTTACAAGGTTTGTTTATAAAATGGAGTCGAGGCCTTTTCAATTGTTGGTCTTTATTTGGCCGCCATAGTTTTCGGCCGAATATCAAGATATGCAGTCTCAAAATTCCGCTCCAACAATGTTTTGGGTGAGAAAAAGCCAAATATCTGTTAATATGTTGGTGTAAATCAAGATTGCAGGTAGACTCACTCTGACTCAATTTGTCTCTATCAACACACTCTGACTCAGACCTCGAGTTAGATGCATGGTGAATCAGAACGACTTAGCTCAATGACTGAGAGAGAAAGTCTGGTTAGATGAACACGTCCTCAGCATTTGTTTATTCTCCCGCTGAGTTGAGTCGGAATATTTTTGTTTTTGCCTCTGTCCTATTCGGCTCTCACCTGGTTGGAAAATGAACATTGTGAGTTGTATCTCTCAAATGCTGGTACTGAGTTTTTATTTATGCGAAAATTTGCAGCATTGATTGCAAATGCTTATTTCAGTTAAAAAAATGTTTTTCGGAATAATAAAACCAAAAGATGGTATGGTCACATGTTTTACTTGAGGGGGTTAGAAGGAAAAGGGTGTAAGTGACTTTGATCGATTCTCTTCATAAACTTTCTCTTTCGTTAATAATTCAGCTGCAAATACATTCCATGATTCGTGTGCCATTCTGGATGCTAGATGAGAACCTCTTTTATCAAACAATGGGGCAGATATAGCGAAATCTGTTTATAAACCTGTGGCTATCGATGAGAAGAATCGATCAAAGTCACTTAAACCCCTTTCCTTCTAACCGCCTTTCTTGAAAGTTACAAGAAGAGGCTACAAAGTATGTGTTTGACACATAAAACCTGTCCATTTTGCTTTCTATGAGTCACAATCAGCGATTTGCGAGTGAGTGAGTGAAAAATCGCTGATTGCGCCTCTCATGAAGCGAACAGTTTTAATGCGTCAAACAGATTCTTTGCAGCCTCTTCTTGTGTCTCACCAATACAGAATATGATTCTAGCATACACACTTAGAAATACCTGATCTTTGACATAAAGGATGAGACATGTCATGTAAGTGCTGCGAAACTGAAAAATTCGAAATTACGTTGGATTGCGTTGAATTTCACGTGTATTATGATTCAATTTTATGTCAGTCTCAGAGCACCTAAACTTACATCAATTTGTCTTAGTATGATTATTTCAAAAATTCATAAAACGTTGTTTCAGCTGAAATGAGTATTTGCAACCTTGTTGTAAGCACCAAATTTCTGGCCGCATTCTGGTGCATCACTCCTATGTCTGAAGGCACTTTTTTTGCAACAATCATGTACCTCAGTTTTATCTTCACAGGAAGTTAGTATTGATCCTAACAATCAAATCTACGAAGATTTTAAAATATTTCATCTTGGGTTTTTTGAGAAAAAGTGTTTTGAAGTTTACTTAGCTGTTAACAAAGGCGTATACGGACTATTGATGATACAAAACTGTTACGGATCGAAACAAATTCAGCTGAAAATGATTCAAAAGGGGATTAAAGTTGTCAAAACTCAAAGTTTCAATGATACAGTAAGATTCCCTCTTCGGTACCGTCAGATATCGTAGCAATGTCATGATCTCAGAATGTTCAAATTAATAAAATAATCAAACAATGGTTTAGTCTCTTAATTTACTATTATTTAGCCATACCATTGCAAAACGATATATTGGTTCTCAGAATTTGGTAGGAAATGGTAGTTTTGATCCTTATCGTAAATTTTTTTTGTCATTAGGGTGACTATTTCAACGTTAGGGTAGTCCAAAAAACGTTTATTTTTATTTTTTTCAAAAATGACTTTTTTTTTAAATTATAGCTTTTGAACAACTGGGCCAATTTTAAAGATCAAAATATCAAATGAAAGGTAATTAAAAGTACTTGTAATGATGCAATATAATGATAGTAAAAAATCAGGATTTTATATTTGAAAAGAATGGAGGCGAACCAGCCCAAGGCTGAAAGCCTCCCTAATAAAGATAAATAATAATAATAATATTTGAAAACATTGATTGTATTCGTGTATTCATGGTTTGTAGATAGAGGGTGCAAAGTGTTTTTATATTTTTCCTTAAAAATTTAGGCTTTTTTACACAACATATCGAAAAATCAGAGATGTGTTGTTTTTCATTAGCTGATGATTAAAATGTCATCCCTCAAAAACTGCACGATTATCAGGCAATGGCGTTTATCAAGCACTTACAATGGCGACCAGCGAATCCAAATTGCGTATGCTGAGTCGCATTTGCGGCAGCCACCATATTGCGTTATTGGGATCATTCTTGGCCGCGTTGTCTTTCCTCATAGCTTATTTGAGGCCGGGCTGGATAGTTTGACATTTAGCCAATTTTAGCGTCTGTAATATAACTAAAGTATAGTTTAAAGTCATGTAAAATATAAAGTTATAAAGATAACTGTTACATACTGACCTTATTAACACTCAGATTAAGATCTTTCTTAAAGCTGAGTAAATCTTCGTTGGAAATCTTTGATTTTTTCCAGACTGTTTCAAATTTAAACGCATTGGTCTTCCTGCGACGTTTGAAAAACTAACCGAGACTAGTTTTTGCCTGCTAACTATCTAATGCTTTTGGCAACAAAGTGATGGTTACTTTCATCTGCCAATTTTGAGAGATTCTGAAGTCTGAATCCTGAAACCTGCGTCCGACATAATTTGAAATTTTTTATGAATTTCTTTTTTTTTCTGTGGTGTTTTTTTTTCTAACAAATATGTACACACCCGCACAACTTTGACTGTCGAGTTTGGTCTTCTGGATATTTATGAACCTCAATTTTCATAAACTGCTCCCTTGTTATACCGGTAAACGGCAATGTAACATGCAAGAGTCGTACTCACGATTTTTTTTTTGGTGGCAAACTCTCATTTTTACGCCCTTTCACCCTGCTAATGCCCTCGATCACATTTCGTAAAAGAGAAAGAGATATTGCAACAAATTCTCAATATTATATCTGTTTTCTAAGACATGGAGTGGGAGTTGTTCCACCAACGACCCGATGAGACAGCTTATAGAAGTTACATTCAAATTCAAATCCCTGTTCATATGTTTTTCCTTGATTTCGTTGAACTTCGATGAAATTCTTCTAACTTTCATGATGTTCTTTGATGTTCTTGTTTTTTTTTTCGTGAAATTCTCAGACGTTTTTTAAAATTCATAGTAGGTACTTTCCTAATGTTATTAAATCTTCCTGTGGCTCACAGACCATCCTAAAGGTTGCAAAAATTTCCTCACGTTTAAAGAACTGTTTGCAGAACATCATTGAAATTCAAATAATGTTGCTATAGTTCACAGAACTCTCTGTCTCTGTCCCTGAAGTTGGCAGATCAGGAGAGCGAAGCACACCTTTAAAGTTTGAAGAATTTTCCTGAAGTCTTTCCTGAAGTTCAATGAACTTCTCTGAAAGTTGTTGAATTGCTCTGCTTCTTTGGAGGAACTTATTTATAGTTTGCTGAACTTTCCTAAAATTCACTACAGTTCCCTATAGTTCACAGAATTTCCTGGAAAGTCGCTGAACCTTCCTAAATGTTTTCTTATTCAAAATATGGGAATTGCAATGAAGCTCTAGCAATTCTGTAGTAATTCAAGGTTAGAACTACCTAAACTCACTGGGCAAAAATAGCTAACCTCATGTGAGTTTCATTCCAGTATTATCGGTTAGACGATTTTCAAACCAATTCGTCATGGTTGCCAGAAATTATTTTCGATCTCGCCATTGAGTCAAACATATTTTTTTTTAATCCAAGCCAATTGTCCACCCCTTGGGATGTTTTGGTGGCAAATACAACAAGCAAACGCTCTATTTTCTGCATGAAGTTTTTTTTTTAATTTTTCCAGATTTTCTACACGATACCTCCAATAAAAACAAATACACTCGAAACAGGAAGAAAATCAATGCCTACTATGATTAACTGGCTGCCTCAGACTGTCCTGCTCGTTTCTTTCTCTTTTACTCTTATGAGGGAAGAGAAATTAATTAAGAAGTTGTTCTGGCAACAATTATTAATTGATTTTGGTCAAAGTCGACATAATCAATACGGATCTTACTTGAGAGTCAAAGAGAACTCTTTAATGCCATTTAGATTAATTCAATCATCATTTGAATCTTGTTTAACTGCATTTGTTCAATTCGTAATAGTTTTGTATCGTTAATAGTCCATATACGCCTTCATAATCGGCTTTGTAAGCTTCAAAACACTTTTTCTCAAAAAAACCTAGATGAAATATTTTAAAACCATCACAGGTTTGATTGTTAGGATCAATACTAACATCCTGTCAAGGAAAATCTGAGGTACATGAATGTTGCAAAAAAAGTGCCTTCAGACATAGCGTGCACCAGCCAATTAATCAGCGTAATCATACTGATATTGATTATCTAAACGCACAATAATTCAGCTGCAGTAAATTTCCTACCAAGCACACTGCGCAACAAGTTGATGACTAACGATCTCACCTTTAAATCCACAGGATCCTCCGCCAGTGCCAAATCATCAACCCTTCCGCTACCCCACCGTTTGGGCCCAGAGCGGCCGCCTCCGGTGCGTGAACGAGACCGAGATCGCGATCGTGACGGATACTACAGCGATCGCAACGAGCTGATACGGGAACGCGAGCGGGACCGGGATCGTGACCGTGGTTATCTCAGTGATCACAATTCAAAGTAATAATACTTGGCATCCTTGTAAATATTCAGGAAAACCAAAGAATAGTTTTTCTCTCAACAGCTACTCGACCGCAACCCGATGTGCATCGTGCATCGGTGAATCGGCGCGAGCTCAGTGGTTCCGCCATTCGGACGGTTGGCGTTCGGGAAGCTCCACCTTCGGGTCTGGCTCCGGGCCGGGTCTGGTGTCGTCTCAAAGTAATGCCGGCGGCATTGGAGCTCACAAACGATCGCCCTGGGATTCCTTACCTTCACTGCGTCAGGATTCCAGCCTGAACGATTCGGGCTACAAGAGCAACCGAGCGGACTCGTTCGAGCAAAGGTATGTATCAGAGAAGACCCTACCACACGGTACTGAAGTCATATTATAAAACTGATGTCAAGCTCTGTCTCGTCCAGGGGTGTTTTCGATCGGCAAGACAGCCTACGGTCGGACTACATGAGCGACCGGGAGCCACGCTATGGAATTGTGCAGCAAGCGTCGATTGACAGCACCGACTCGCGACTGTGCTATCTGACGTCGTCTGAGGTGAGTACGATGTTTTGAATTCTATCTCCGATTTTAATCCCGATGACAACCGAAAATAATAGCTCCTCGGTGCGGATCATTCGAGTTTTGGTAATCTTTCAGGTGGAATCGTTATGTTTGGGACATACTCTACTGCCTGTTCAAAATGATAGACAGATCGATTAAAACGAATGATAATGATGTTTTGCTTTGACGGTTTATTTTGCTATGTAGCTATAATTTTCCACTATTAGATCAGAGCTTTCATGATTCCAAGAACCATGAATCGAAAAATAAATGAAGGGAATTCCATCCCTACACTAATGACGATTCCTTGATACAACTTCTAAGATCGGTTAAAAGCCATGTAAGAGAAGCATCGAAGCCCTACTCAATATTCACATGAAGCATCACCACTATAAAAAAAAAACTTCACAGTCCTGCCTCTTCTAAAGGTCGAAATAAAGTGGACGATAAAGAACTTGGGATTCCTCAGATAGGCCACAAAAACCAATTATTGGCCTTCGTTCCGGAAACCGAAAAAACGATCTTATCAAAAGGTGATCTCCAACTACCTTCCGATTTGATCAGATAAACTATCTCTTTTCATCCCAAGCATCCCACATCTGTCTAGCTCATTCCAATCTTTAACTTAAAGTGTTTTTCTTATTATTAAATTTCCGTCGACAACTTATCCTACTGGGAGATTTGTAGCATTTGAACTTCACGCTACATTAATTTAATATCTAACCATAGTACCGCTAAATTATTCGGGTCAATGAAATACACCTCAAACAACCAGAAGTCGTATAACAATGTACAGACAGTATCGTAAATTGCAACAGTTTAAGTCAACATCGCATATAAGAATGACATACATTGCATTATGTTTAAGTTGAATCGTATAGAACGCAAAATTTCCGACTTATATACGGTGAATTATTTTTCCAAATTAAATCGGATTACATCGTAAGACTTTTCAAATTGAATTTGTTATTACAGATTTAATCGTATATAAGTTCAAACCAATTCGTTTAAAAAGAAATTAAAATTTGCATGTATAGGGCCTCCACGTATAAGCTATTTTTTGCATTCTATACTTTTTGTTTGTTTGTATATATGTTTGTAAATCACAAAAATAACTTTGAATATACGTGCACTCTGGTTGTCTGGGATATTAAAAACCATAGTTTGAACTGTATAACAATATGGGATTAAGCTGCCTGAAGAACATAAAACATTTTTTATTTTTTCTTGTAGAGGCTCCAGTGCCATGAGCCCCTGGGCTATAGAAACTCCCTTGTGCCTCTGAGCGCTCCATAGATCTTGTGATTGAGTCGGTTGAAAGCGTTTTTTGTTTTTTTTTCTTTATTTAGGAGATTTTCAGATTTTTGTTATCAATAAATACTAAATTAAGAGTTACTTGAGATTCTTTGATATTCTTCAGGATGATACAGAGATAATATGGTCCACACAAGATATTCCAGCATATGTCATTCTAGAGTCGCGTAGATCTTCTCCTGTATCCGATTCAGGATAAAATGGCACAGATCTATGAAAAAACTACAAGGGACAGCTCTATGGCGTTGTACGCAATGGCGACTTAGGACTACGTGGTCTTATATAATAAATCTTATTTGTTAACTGCAGCAGGAGCTTGTGTTTTGTGCGCGAACAGGAATTTGAGTGGAGTTCTCTCTGTTTATACTCTTTAGTATGACGCGCTTGACATATATGGCCCACATAAACACACGAGGAGCTACCCCAAAGTAGCCAAAAGCTCTGATAAAAGGCTATTTGTGGCTTAAGCAGCTTGGTTGATGGTGGTCTATAGAATTCTAAGCAGCCTGATTTTTAAATCGTTACAAGAACTTGAAAGTTCCGGTACCATAATTGAAGAGCATTCTAAGCAGCTTCTGGCGGAATTTGAACGGAACTTTTAGAAAATAAATTAAAAAACGTTTTTGTTCTCTACACCAATTCTATATTTAATTCGCACTTTCATGAAAGTTATTTCTAAAGGCAAGTATTAATGTGTATTGATTTATCAGCATTAGTAGTAGAATTGGAGCTGTTTGAAGAATTAAACCCAGTCCTTCTGCGTGAGAGCTCCAGCACGAACCGCTACGTCATCTGAAATTTATTAAAGTGAGCTGTTGTCCCGCCTACTGTTGGAGTTTTCAGTGCCAGCTGACTGACTTGAATATGAAACAAAACACCTTGATGAATTTTAAATTGGTGTTTGCCGGCATGCTATTCCAACACACTTTTGGCGAAGTGGTTAGCAATCGTAGATTGCGTGCTGAATACACGGGTTCGAATCCAGTAAATTACTTTTTAATTTTTTTTTATGTTTGGGAGAATGTTGATGCACTGCATAAATATAAGAATTATGATTTATTCGAGCCACTGAAAGTTCTGTCGCTAGCTGCTTTCAAGAAGCCTTTCGTTGTGTACCGGAGATCACAACCACTCACCACCCGGTGATTGAATAAAGGCCGGATGCAACTCAACTTTGAAATCTGTGTTAGGGAAATTGCTTTTTGCAGGCAATCGGTGATAATTTTAATTATCATAGCAACAGTTGCACATTCGTGCATTTTTCTATAGTGACAGTTTTTAAAATTGACGAAGCCTTAAATTTAACAGATGCGTAGAAATATTTTTGATCGATTGGTGATCAAATTATTGAAATTGGCTGAGTTACAACGTTCCAAATCTTTCATAATTTTGTTACATGTTCCATTATTGGTTTTCACAAAGTGTACCCTCACATAGAAATCACAGACGTAGTCCTACGTCAAAAAAATCTTTTAAGGAAGCTCCACTCAAATGGGCTTTCCCTGCTCCCAATAAAGAAAGAAAGAATAATAAATCTGGACATCATACAGGACTTTGTTGAGCCTGTAGAACATCAAGACTCAATACCCAGGATAACTTGGAGACTCCTACATATTTTGCCATTACATCTATCCCACGAAGCATTCTGGGTTCACACATTAAGTTGAGAATGGTGCACTACCTCGTTAAATCTTTAGAACATCTAGATCTGAACTGCAGATCAATTTGAAGAATGTAAAACATGTTGTTAGTACGATTTCTTATCTCGGGCTTTTCTAATAAAAGCTTTCACCGCAAATGAATGTGACTCAAGTTTGAGCCTCATTCACTCGAATGAGCAGGGGCGTGGGTCACTCATGGAGTGGGTGAGTTTTTGCTCGGGTTTGAGTGAATGGTAGTCATATTTGAGTGACATTTGCTCATATTTAAGTGAAGGATTACTCATGGGTGACCTACGTTTTTGCGGGTTTGAGTGGGTGGGACTCGGGTATAGGTCAGATTAGTTTGCTGTGTTCTTATTTTAACGCCTACACGGCAAGGCGATCTAACTCATATTTGAGTCCCGTTCACTTGGGTTCACGGAGGCGTGGATGAGTTTTACTCAGGAATGAGTTATTAATTATATTATGTTTGTTACACTCAAAAAATTCCACACGTTATCATCACGTGTCTCACACTTATAATTGAGCACTTATTGTAAAACACATCAATTTCATGTGTGAATCTTGTGCTGTGAACCATGCCTCAACACTATTGGTTCGAATTGTGACGCACATTGGAATCTATGTGCCTCATATGGTGATATCAATAGCTTTGCACACCTTAGTTCAATGTTATACAATATTCTACTTTATATACTTCTACTTTACCGACTTTAAAATTGAAATGACAAATATATAGGCAAAGCTGCCAGAAGGCAGAGCTTACACATGCCTTTTTTATTGGGTCTGATTTGGGAATTAATCCTGGGGTGTGCTGCTGCGTTTGTCTTCGTTCGATCTCACTGGGCCTGTTTACCTTGCAGAACAAGTAATTCACATCGCATTGAAATGCAAAACACTTCAAATCCATCAGTTTTGAACAATAGTGTGATTAGCGGCGCCAGTGGTGTAGTGGTAAGCGTGATTACCTCTCACCACAGCATGCCTGGGTTCAATCTCAGTCGACGCCACCGGGATGTTCTGAGTGAGGCATAACATCTCTGACCACGTCTTCCTTCGGAAAGGAAGTAAGGTCGTTGGTCACGGGTCCATGAGTTGATGGGTCTAGGGTCTAGGTGTGGGAGCTGCCTCTCTGGCGTCGGTAGCATTGGTGCTCAGCACGGAAAACAAGATCGACGGAAAACAAATCAAGGGAAAAAAAAACAGTGGTGTGATAAAAGTGCAATACATTTAAATTGATAAAGAAAAATTATCAACATTTCAAAGCTGAAAACACTAGAAATCAACAACGAGGGTTTGTGCATAAACTGGGACCTTTGCCAATTTTGACCAAACTGTAGTATGTGCCACACACACGGAATGCTTTGCAGTGAATCCAGATGATCTGTATTCAAAGAGTTTGTTCGCTGTTGATAATTATATTTGAGCATGACCATGATTGATCGCCCACGGTTGTTACTCTGTTATAGTCAGATCAGCTGTAATTTCACAGAGAACCAATAGACGGTGCTTGGGACTAGAATTCATCATCAATGTGTGAAAACTAGTGATCTCAAACTAGGCAATACCAGGCAATAGGTCATGACAGGAATGGGCAGGAATGTGTTGACTTGACACTCGCTTTGATAGAAACCGAGCAATCCTCTGCACTTCCACGAGGAATCAATGAGATGTTGGGTAAGAGGTTGGGTTTGCAGCAGGGTGCATTAGGGTGGGCCTTTTTTAAATCTTTTGGGGACACGTTTTCTCATGTGGAAAATGTGTACTAGGGCCAAATGAACAACATATCCAAAAATGAGCGTTTTTCGTTAAGATTTAGAGGTGACACCAGAGGCCTAAGTCCAATATATCGATCGATGCTGATATTCAAACAAGTCTGCCCAAATAACAATTTTAGCTGCAACTCAGCTTATACAGGCAAAAATTAGCTGCATAAGGCAACTTTTGGCAGTATAAGCTAATCTGCAGCTAAAATTGTTTGTTGGGTGGTGCGTCTTTCGTTACTTGATTTCGTTACCCTGAAGAACAAAATTTTTGTCCGTTTGGCGATATCTTTAGCCATTTTCGAAATATACGGCATAGCAGGTTTGGACTTACGCCCACGAATATGATCTAGCGCAAACAGTGTTCTTGGCAGTGCTAGATGCAGTGAGCGTATGAGTACGATACAGATCGAGTGAGCGAGAGAGAGTGAGAGAGAGAAGAGAGAGAGAAAATGATTAATTAAATGTGTTCAATATATTTGTGAGAAAATTTATTAATCCATAAAATCCAATTCTCGACTATGACCTCACTATGACGAATACTTATCAACAATAGTACTTTTCTTCGAGTCAGTTAGGTTTTTCTTGTGGAAGTTAACGTTTACAATTTGATTCTGGAAACTTTCTCCGGATAGCCCTTTCAGCGTGGTCGTTTTAGACTTTCAAATTATCGACAATGTTCCTACCATGAATATAGGCTTCATTCTTGATCCAGGATGATACAGGGACAATGAGGAAACTGCTGTTCATACATAGTGTATCAAACAATTTTGCTGTGTTTGCGGTTGCTAAACGTGCATAATAGTTGCATTCAACAAGTCTTTGAATGGTAGATCCCGCTTTCTCTCTGGTTTCTTACCTCCTGGTTTTAATCGAATCGACAGTGTGAGATTCTGTCACTCCATGTCGGGAAGACTTTCATCGAATACAGCAAGCCCAACTAGTTTCTCGTTTAGATACCAAGCGTGTAACAAAAATTTTTGTTGGGCCTTAGACCTCTGGCGCCACCTCTAAATCTTAATCTAACATTGTTAGGAACAAAGAATGCAAAAGTGTCACAATTCGAATCAATAGTGTTCAATGACATAGGATTCGCTCATGAAATGGATATGTTTTTCAATAACCGGACTTGTTCGGAAATCAGTTTCGTTCGATATATTGGACTTAGGCCTCTGGCGCCACCTCTAAATCTTAACGAAAAACGCCCATTTTTGGATATGTTGTTTATTTGGCCCTTATAATCATTTTCCATGTGAGAAAAAGTGTCCCCAAAAGATTTTGAAAAATAAGCCCCACCCTAAGGGTGCATTCTGGTAAACGATAAGCTGAAATGATGTCCTAACGATTATATAACGCGAAGGAGCTTGGGATTGCTCCGTAAGCAAAAATGTTTACCACTAGGTAAACGAGCATCTTTTTAATCATCGAGTTACTGTTATTACCATGTATTCATAATAACAAATAAATCGTTTCTATAATGACGATGGGCCTGAGATTACACTCATGATGTTCTGCTCACTAAGCAAAAACGGTTGCTCTAAGGCCACCTAGCTTCTGGTATTACATCATACTCGTTACTCGAGTTGTTGCAACCATTCAAACCCGGCACCGACGATGACGACAAGCTTCGCAAAATACAATATAAACAAGCGATTTGACCATAAATCTCCTAAATATGAATGGACCTCAGTAACCAAGCCACTGCAACCGACGTCTTTCAAATCCGGAAGCTAAGAGCTACGAAAAAGCACTTAGGCCTTCATTACGTTCCACTTTCATGCGACTTTGAGTGTTTCGATTTGCTCTTTACGCATTGTTCAGGCTTTCGTACGTCTTACATCATAACAAACTATGACCGACGAGATGAGTGTTTGAGCCCTGGTTACACAAGCTATTGAAATGAAAGTACGTGTTCGAAAGCAGTCAGTAATGTACCCCAAACTGGATCAAGCGTTCTACCCAAGATCTATCAGTTACGATTTTCTACAATAGTGGCCTGGGATAAATCGTAATTTCTTTCCCCCCACAAGACTTAATTATGTTCTTGCACTCGGGTGCATACCTTTTTTCTTTTTTAAAAGTGCATGTTGTATTACTCCATCACTATTGAGAAATGATGAAGTATTCGATTTTTTTACAGTTGTCATTCTTGCATTTATCGCAAGGATCCGACTCTAATTGAAAGGTCCCGCTATTTATACCCTTCGGAGTGTTGAAACACCCTCCAAAGGCGCGCCCCTCTGTCAGTCAAAATTGGATTCCTTAGCAACAAAATTAAGGTATGATACCGATAATGACCATGCATCAGAACCCTAGTCTTAATCACTTCAAACAAGGCCCCAACGAATAGAAGATTAAGAATCACATAGATGAAGACTAACTAGATTTTCCTTGTTTCAAGATCATCCTCGGTGGACAAAGCCAAGTCTTGTCACTATCAACAAGGCATAAAAAGTAACAAGGACTAAGATATGTTCCTTTGATTACTGCAAAATCCTGTTCCCGTAGTTTGAAGTAGTCAAGAGTAGGAATCGGTGGTAGATCTTACATCCCGTAACGCACCACGAAAAGGTGATCTACCCACGTTACGGGGCATGGTGCACACCTTACCTACATTCGTTGTTGATAATTATATTTAAGTTATAAACTAATAAAATTTCATATTTTCAAACACTTGTAGATCCGCCTTAGAAAATTAAATTGAGGAACAAGTAGTGAACTCCCAAACAAAAACCATTACAATGGCCGCATCGCCCGCTTTAGTGAATCCTGACCCATATCCTGCCCGTAACTTCTATGAGGGCGTCGATGAGTCACTGAACTCCAATTAAGTAGGTGTCACATCAACAATATCCTTCTTTTCTCCGTAACGGACAAGATAGACGTGGCCGGCAGTGGTAATTGTTATGATTTTCCTGTTCTGAACTCTGCTATGGAAAGCTATTCACTCCCATATAGTTTTCCTTGAGAAACCATAAAAAGAGCTAAAGTAAATACACGACAGTTTCCAGTATGCAATCTACGAATTACTCCGTTACAAACGCAAGGCAACACACATACTTTTTTATAATACATTCTTACCTGTAACATTGCACTGTATGTAACATAGATTACATACATTTTATCTATCTGTCTATCATTTTGAGTACTGGAGTAGAGTGAAAAATATGGTAAACAGAGCATTTCTTCCGCTAATTAAATTTGTAAGCCACATAAAACGCATTTTAGGTTTAGGTACTTTTTCAACGCAGAAATCGAATCAACGAATCACTTTAAATTGCTCATTTTGAATCTTTATTAACGTAGATGAAGAAATAACTATTTCAATATAATTTAAGTTTAAATTAAAAGATTATCAACATTTCTTTTGCAACACAGTTCACATTGAGAACTGCTTAAATCTATTACGTACTATACCAACACGGAAGTCACACAAGTGAAAAAGTGTTACTAGTAAATAATAGTAATAATTATTATAATGTTTTTGCATTATTTATCCATTTATTTAAACTTCAAACCCATAATTGCATTTTTTAATGTTTAATCAATGCTTCAGGGTTTTACGTTTTCTTATTGAAGTTTCATTGCTAGATGAAATAGACCGTATAAGCAATTGGTGTGACCCATATCACATGGTATAAACATGTTTAAAGATTACATCCTAACGTTCGAAAGTACAAACAAGTTATAAAAACATTCTTCAAATGGTGTGCATTAAACATCAAAAGTATTTATTATAGCTTTTGGGTGTTTAAGATTAATAATATCAAAAAGTACCATGCGTAGTTTTCTCTGAACTGATGCAATTATGTTGATAATTCCAAAACAAAAAAAAACAAAACGATGACACACAAGAAAGAAACAACTTCAAAGAAGCGTATCCAGGTAAGTACGTAACAAATAGTACCTTGTGCTGTAATTAATCTAAAACTTTGTCTGAAAAAGACCACATTAAGCGTGATATCTATCACCTTTTATCACAATCTTTTACCGAGTGCTTCCTTATTACACACTTTTAAATTAACTGAAATACACCCCAATGAAATTCTCTAACCACGTCTACCTTCAACAAGTCAACCAAGTTGTAAAGGGATCTCACATCATTTTCTCTTCTGGCTTTACAATGATTACATAACTTAATCCTTGTGAGTAAACCACTTCGTGTGGTTTAAAGTCCAGGCTCTATACGATGATCACTGAAAGAACGCTTTTATGTGTTGCGTTTCATCGTGTAATAGCCACCATGTTCACCGACACGTGCACGGAGTTGGTCACGGATGAATGCCCCCATTAGTCTCTCTCGGGCTCAAGTTGATAAATATATTCAAATTTCGTTGCGAAACAAACGAATCCCTTAGCGACCAAAGTGGGGAAACCATTTTCTTTGATGTCCATCGCTTTCGTATCTCCGAAGCTACCTGTGTGATCTAAGAATGAAACCACGCACGCACGCCCGATCAAACCAACTCAAATTTGAGATTCGTTCAGTCAAATTCTCGTCGATTTTCCTCATATTTGAGATAAAGCTAGGAAAATTGTACACAGTCTATGAGTAACCCACGTTTTTTCCTATATTGAGTACACACTACTAAAAAGTCATGTAAATTTCGGTTCCCTGAGACCGACAAATGTAAGTGGGCCTTTTGACATAAGAATCAGTTGAAAGAAACGTGAAAATCAATTCAATTAAACGTTCGCTTTGTCGACTAGCTGATGTTTCGGTTTGAGAACACTTAATTTTACATGAAATTTTTGTTTACGTTCTATGATTTACGTCCAATATGGATTACGTCTCGTGTAAAAGTAGTTATTTCTAAGTGTGTATATAACCACTCAATTTTGAGTTGATCTCATCGGCCATGCGAGCGCTCGGCGAAATTAACAAAAATCCACTGTGATGCAAAGGATTAATGGGATGCTAATTCCATGCTTACAATTATGGGATTAAAAATTACTTCAAGGTGAAAGTTGATAGAATCCACAAATGGTCAATTATTCGGTTATTTTGCCATATCGCTTCGATTTTTTCTTGGCACGAATCTCAGAAAATATATATCTTTCGTGTGCAAAACTATAATCACTATTTTGTTGCACTGCAGCATACATATGGTTAGAATCTCCTGCACAAAATCTTCATAGTTTCGGAGATTCGTGCCATAAAAAAATCGAAGTGGCAAGGCTGGATTCTATCAACTATCACCTTAACATTAATTTTAAGAGAAACGCTTTGGATGGGAAATTCACGCACCAATTGCAAGCGGGGTATTCATCAGAGCAGTTGAATTCCCCCGGCGATTGATTGATTTAATGGGGTTAATCCTGAAAGAAGCAAATTTCGATCTCGTTTGTTGAAATACGATGGCAGAGGAAATGAAAGCACCCTCATATAACTCTCCGGCAGGGACCAACAATGAGTGACGAATCTCTAGCGTATTGATTATATGTGCATGTCTCACTCAATGGCATTGCAAGTTCAATCAGGACAAGTAAATGCAATTAAATGGATTTTGGACAGAATTTTTCTGATAATACGTAAACAACGAGACTTGATTGGATTGGATGCATTTTTTTCCTCACAGTGGACAAAAAGTCATTTTCAATTAGGGGAATTTACGTATTCTCGGCAACCTAAGCAGCGACCTTCTTTCTATAGCCTTTTTTTCTAACGAACGCACACATATGCAGTATTGGTTTGTTTACAATCTTTTGCTGCCAGCTGCTCTAACAATTTCAGTCGAAAAAATTGTCAAAAACTGTTTTGAAACGCTTTTACAAAGCTCCAATCTTCTCTAGTGAGAGCGAGTATTGTCGGCAACCAGTTTTTCTTCGGCAACCGGTCCATTTGAACTGCATGTAAATCTGCTGTTCTATTATCGGCAACTCGAAATCAGCTACAATTTGTAGTGCGTGTGTTTCATTTCAAGAAAACCTTGCTAGATTGCTTTTGCTCAGTGTAAAAATATAGTCAAACTGAAGCTGAAACCATAAAGAATCGTTTGCATGCATTCAGCGAAGTGTTTTCGTAAGAAAATCCAGTGAAAATAGTGTTTCAATTTGGGTTGCCGAAAATAGTCTGGCATGCCGAAGCCGTCATTTCCCCTACCATCAATTCAGAGCTGTAGGTTGTTGAGGAAATGTTTTGCGCAAAATGAGCTATTATGTTAAACCTTGTGGCATCGAAATCCAAACATTTTGGTCACAATTCCGGACACTTTTAAAATGTTGAGGTCAACTATCTTTAAAAAATGCATCATCAAATGTTTCGAAAAGGCCTTAACATCCCTTTGGTAGGAAGACAGATATGTTGTGTGTCCTAAAAACCAAAATAACCTCGCGTAGGATTGAAGTCAAATCCAAGCAGCAGAGCGGGAACAAAAAGCCTGGAGGACAAAAGCCGAAAGTTGCCGCGGTGAAAGCATGGTTGGCAATAATAGAGAAGATAGGGATACACCAGGACTGCAAGAGGAGCCCCAAAACGTAAAAAGATAACAAAGAGCTAAAAAGGTGGAGTAGGCAGTGGATGACGTACTATCGAAAATCCAAAGAAGAGAGTAAACACACAAGAAGAAGGCAGAGAAGAAAATGAAGGACACACATATGGGGAGTCCCAGAATGTCTAAGCACGATTTAAAAAAAAAAAACGATGATGTAACTCTGTTTACAACAAATTCGATGTTTATTTCGTATTCATGTTCACTATAGTATTCTCTTAAGAGCTACCCACATTAGATCCGTTTGCGTTGCGTTGACGTAAATTTGACAGTTAGACAATAGATTTAGCTGTCACTTTGCCGCAACGCATCCGATCCGGATCTAATATGCGTGGGCCTTTACAGTTAAACGTAGAAAATCCACAATCCGATCAGTCGTAAGCCAAGGAGCGGATTTTTGATCTCACGCTACTCATTAGCTTCAGGATAGATGTCTTTCTTACCATTTTGGATACTTTTTCCTAATCTTTCGCAGACTTTGTAACGGAATCCGCTGCCTTTACATATTTCCGCAAATATGCTTTGGTCAGGGCCTAAAAAGTTTTGATTGGTCTTGCCTGGGACAGTTTGGTGGATTCATCTCCTTGGGTACGAATTGGATTTTGTTGGATTTATACCAGGCCATCGTGTCCGTGGAGTAATGAACCGACGCCAAATCCGACCAAAACAGTACTGAGACGTCATGCTTGTGGATCATGGGTAACAGAAGCGTGTTTAAACACTCACGTAAACATCGGTTGTCATTGTCTCTGTTGTCACAAACGGTTTGGAAAGCATACCACACTCACAAATGGCTTGCCAAACCATAGTCTTTTTACCGAATTTTTCGGTAAAAATCAACTTATCCGCGTCGTCAACACTTCGGCCATCACGAACGGTGTAGTACTGATCACCATGAAGAGTTTGTGATTCATCGTCCATAATCACGAACACCGATTTTCCGCACAGCAATTGGTCGTATAACTTCCGAGCCCTCGGTTTGACGGATGCGGCTTGTTTTTCACTCCGCTTTGGCTTCTTCTCCTTCTAACACTTCTTTAGACCCATTCTTACCTTGGCCCGCTGGACGTTACTCTTCGTGGATCCCACTTTTTTAGCCACGTCTCGAACCGAAGCACTTTTCTTGCGACTGTTAGCTTGCACGGTTTTCCGGTCCAGATTTCGGTCAACAGGGTTCGGTTTACGTCCAGAGTTTTGCTTGTCCTGGAAACTTGCTTCCTCACCATACTTCCGAATCCCGTTTCGAACGGCTCCGAATTGGAAGGTATAATCCATGGTGGGTATATAAATGGTGATACAGCTTTGTCACTATATAGGCGAGGAGGTCGCGGGGGGGGGGGGGGGAAGTGCGGTTTTAGAGCAAATTGTAAACAAACTCGGTCGCTGTCCCATACAAAAATCCAACATGGCTGAATCATGAATTTGACACATTAGAACACATATATGTAGTCGCCTTGGAATAATCCAATTTCGCTAAATCTAGGAGATAGTACACAATATGTGCACAATCATTTGCTGCTTTGCTTGCCTATGTGAGTGTGTTGATGAGTAATCCCAACAGGTTCCGTTTAATTTTGCCAGCTTTGTTTGTAACTCACACAGTCACGCGAGCCGAGACGAACTTGGAATGCGTCGGCATTGTTTTCGTTTTCTTTTGTCGTTTCGCTTTTCCTCATCATCGTACTGCAGAGGTCATCACTGTTTTCGTTGTGCTTTACATCATCTGCAGCGAGTGTTACGTTTTACCTTGCTATACACGAAACTGTTGGTCGAAATGTAAACAATGATTCAGCGTGATAATCAGCTGTTGAAACGCCATCTGAAACAAGCAGGGGTGTTCCAAAGTCGTGCTTAGACATTCTGGGACACCCTATATACATTTCTAAAAAGTAGTGTAAATGTCATTCAATATGATGCATGGAGCGTCATTTTTCACATAAGTTTACAATTTAGAACATGTACCCAAGCAACACGGCTTGTCATAAAGAAGTTAAAACTACTTTTCAATGACTTACGTAAGGAATCAATAATACTTTAATACACATCATTTAATACATTTATACAACTTAAAAGGCGCAAGACGCGGAGCTTATAAAACTAAATACTGGTGTAACAACATGTTTTGGAAACATCATAAAAACCAGCCGCTAAAAAAACATTAAAAAAAAACTTGAGCATGGGGGATTCGAACACTGGTCCTTGGTGTGGTAGACTTTTTACTTCATAACTGAACCAGCTCCGCTTGATGTAAGGGTTTTATAAGTGTCAATCATGTTCTTGCCAATGGCATGACATTTATATTCTCGTGCAACACGCCTTCATAAAGACGTTTTGTAAGCAGCAAAGCCAGAGTGTTATTTAAAAGTATTTTCAACTCCTTTAGACAACCTGCACCTTTTCAGTTGTATTAATTTATGAGATGTCATAACAAAGTGTTTTCAACTTTCTTTCTAACAAACATCATAAGAAACTGTCGATCACTGCGTGAAGAGACACTCCGTCTCTATGGCGCCGTCAACGTTTACGTCAATCTGGAAAGTACAGAATCTCTTCAAGGACTTTATAAATTCCATTAAGATTGATTTTGTATACGACCAGTTTCATAGTGGTATTTAAACAGTAAGATGCACTTTCAAATAACATTTAAAGATCGAAGCAAAAGAAAACTATTTTGGTAAATGTTGAAATCTAGGAAGTATTAAGAAAACATCTATAAACCTCATATATAACGCGGTATGTTATCTGCATCACTTATAATACATTTATGCAACAAGCCATTTTAATTATTTTTCAAAAAGATGTTTTATGTGTTACTTGGGTAAAGTTATGATACATTTCACGAAATATTTCAAATATTGTACAATCCATTGTTCCTTGCAAGTCTTTGGAATAGTTTGTTGAATATTCAATTCATTTGAGCTAGTGTTTGTTGGCAATAACAAAGACCAAACTGATCCATAAACAAATCACTGATCGTAATCTGCACAAATTTTGGATTATGCTTCTACCACAGGTGACATCTAAATGTATTTACCTTTCCATATGATACGTTGGATTTGCTAACGAGTCTCAAAAACTTATAACACTATTACACCACTTAGCAAGATTGGAAGCTGCACTCCTATCTTTTATTGAAGACGGCAGATTGTATCACGACATTTGAACCTCCTCAACCACCATGCTTGGCATGCACAGTTATACACACCAACTGCTCATTTGTTAATAACTTTTCACTCAGTTGTTGAAATTCGTTTTTCTTTGAAGTAATTGATAGATTAGGATCATAGCTTACTATAGATATGCAAAGAGTAGGGAAATCTTAACATTTGAATCAATACCAAAGAATTTGTACACTTAAAGTCCGAGATGTGCAGCGAGCATTTCTCTTCATTTTTACAACGCAAAAACAAATACAGTTTTTTTTTTCTAGAATTAAAATCTACTTTTTTTTACGTAAGCTTGTTATAAGCTTAAACTCTATTCTATCTACTGTTTCAAAAATAGCTAGGTTTCGTCAACTGTGTGCAAAGTTATTAGCAAATAAGCATTTCGTGACCATAACTGTGTTTGGCAAGCATGTCAAACACATAACTTCAACATTGCCAGCAACCAGGATCACGATTGGAATTTTGATCAGGATAAAAACGCACAGAATGACACCAGAATCTGAATTGCGATAATGGAAAATGGATTTATTAACATGTTGAGGAGCCTTGCCAGCTTTCACGACAGCAATTGTGCCACATTTTGCACTGCAATCTTAACCTCTGTGTTCCAAGCTCTGTATTATGGGGCATTCCAACTCTGTAATTTGGGGTCTCCCTTAAGGAGCCGTATTAAATTTAAAATAGAGGAACCAAGCAAAATAAAAAAAAAAAAAACTCAAGCGACATATTTCCGAACTAAACTGTTAAAAATTCAAAAGGTCTTGTTCTCTTGAACAACATTGCAGAAAACAGCAGCTTTGTATATAGCAAGGATCTCCAGATATCGACCCACTAATGCCACCTAGAGACATGATTCCTAACTATCCAAGTAACCACCAAGCCCTCTAACTACTCGATAATCACCTTTTTGCGATATAAGGTAAATATTGGGGCCTCCCTTAGCTCAGTCGGTAAAGGCGCAGCTACAAAGCAAGACCATGCTGGAGGTGGCTGGGTTCGATTCCCGGCCCGGTCTAAGAATTTTTCGGGTTGGAAAATTTCTCGACTTTCCTGGGCATAGAAGTATGATTGGACTTGCCACACAATTATACAAATGCAAAAATGGTACAGGCATCAAAAGCTCTCAATTAATAAGTGTGGAAGTGCATCTAGAACACTAAGTTGAGAGCACGCAATAAGCTAATATGCGATATGCATATATGCTTGGAATGCGAAGAAGAAGAAGAATAGGGTTTCCGAACTTTATATCAGTCGTACATAACCCTTATATTGCAAAAAGGGCGATTAGCGGGCTTGTTGGTTACTTGGGTAAATTGCCATCAATTTAAAAGGCATTGATCGACATTGCAGAAAACAGCAGCTTTGTATCAAGCAAGGATCTCAAGATATTGACCCAGCATTTATACGATATTTAAATAATTTCTAGTACCACCTGTCAAAGATTAAAAAGTCCTTCGCCTCCTGAACAACATTGCAAAAAACAACAACTTTGTATCCAGCAAGGAGCTGCAGCAGGAAGGGGGGATGTCAACCCTGCATGCACACGAAGTTTATAAGAATACTATTACCACATACCAAGAGAATTTCAAACTAAACTGTCAACAATTCAAAAGACCTTGGTCTCCTGAACAACATTGCAGAAAATAGCAACTTTGAATCCAGCAAGGGTCTAGAGATCTCAACCCTGCATTAACATGAAATTTCAAAGAAACAAGTACCACTAGTGAGAGAATTCCGGATTAAACTGTCAGCGATTAAAAAGTCCTTCGCCTCCTGAACAACATTGCAGAAAACAACAACTTTGTTTCTAGCAGGGAGTTGCAGCAGGGAGGGGAATGTCAATTCTACATGCACACAAAGTTTATAAGAACACTAGTGCCACATACTAAGAGAATTCCAAACTAAACTGTCAACAATTCAATTGGTCTCCTGAACAACAATGCAGAAAACAGCAACTTTGTATTAAACAAGGATCAAGAGATCTCAACCCTGCATTAACGTGAAATTTCTAAGAAACTAGTGCCACTAGTGGGAGAATTCTGAACTAAACTGTCAACAATTAAAAAGGTCTTCACTTTGGACCTTGAATCGACCCAGCACTTATATGACATTTAAAAGATCACTTGACCACCTTGCGAGATGTTTGAGATGTTTGATGTTTAAGTGAATGACATTAAAATACATAGTCCAGCTTACTAAAATACACAATACAATAAAATACATGGTCATTCAACGGTTTACTGCGTCAGAGAAAATACGGGAAAAGCGCCGGCCTAGCATCTCTCGTGTCAGGTTGAAATCGAACGGGGTTGGACGTTCACGTTGATCTTCTCCAGTATGGTAGAACAATCAATTCTACCCTGTAAACTATCCGCGATGAGCAGGGCCAGCGAAGTGTAGAAGTAGCGTAGAAGCTCCAGATCAATCAGTTGACATCGACTATCATAACTGGGTAGACGAAAAGGGTTTATCCAAAGCAGCTTCCTCAGAGCAAATCGAAGAAATCGACGCTGAACGGACTCAACACTTTCAGCACCATTGTTGTAGCTTGTTGTCCATACTGCAGAGCAATATTCCACGGTGGACCGCACCAGGGAACAGTGTAGCGATTTGAGACAATATAAATATATCGGAAAAATTCTTTGCAATCCTGAAAATGAATCCCAAACATTTTGACGCCTTGTCGACAATGAACGAGATGTGTTATACGTTAACTAGGAATCCAGAATAACTCCCAGGTCTTATACGTGGTTGACACGGCTGATAGTTGTTTCCTGAAGTACATAATTGAACATGATCGGTTCCTTCTTGCGAGAGAAGATGATAACTGAACACTTCGTGGGGTTGACCTCCATTCGGTTCAAGTTGCATCAGTTAGCAAACGCTTCGAGCTGGCATTGGAGGAAGTGACAGTCATCGATAGAACGGATCCGGATATAGATTTTAAGATCATCTGCATACGATAGAGGGCCTTCGAGGACCATATTCACGTTGTTAAAGTACAACAAGAAAATCAACGGGTCTAGGCGACATCCATGAGATATCCCTGACGTGGCTGGGTAAGTAGCCGACTGACATTCACCAACGGTTACCATCAGCTAGCGATCACTGAGATAAGAGCGAAACAATCACAGGAGGTTGCCATTTACCCCGAGTCTATCTAACTTAGCAATCGCAATTGCATGGTTCAGTTTATCGAATGAAGCCGACAAGTCGGTGTAAATTACGTCTGTTTGAGCCCGTTCTGTCATGCTTTCCGTGACATACGATGTCAGACAAAGTAGATTAGTGGTAGTAGAACGACCGGAAACGAAGCCGTGTTGATCAATACTTAGATACTGCTTACAATGAGAGAGCAGGGGCTCCATGATGACTAACTCGAATAACTTTGAACTGAGCTCAACGATGTGGTTCCACGGTAATTATCCAAGTCCCGTTTGATTCCCTTTTTGTGAACAGGAAAAATATGTGTAAATTTCCAACATGATGAAAATATACCACTCGAGATGGACATGCGGAATAGATGCTGCAACGGTGTCAGCAAGCTGGCGATTTGCTTTTTCAGAAATACTGATGGGACACCTGGGTTGAAAGACAACTTAAGTTGTTGTGCGGCAGTGGAAATCATCTCGACGTCGATGTCAATTGCACCCAACGCTTGACCGGAGAGTGGTACATTACTAGCTGCTAGGGTAACGTGGTCGTCGGTTAATATCTCATCAGAGAACACGCTGGCAAACTTGTCTGAAAACAAGCGACAGATCTCCTGAGAGGTGGAAGCAACTTCTCCGTTGAACATCATTGACGATGGTAGGCCAGACTCTTTGCGCTGCTCGTTAACGTAATTCCATAAGGACTTCGGTGTGACTTGAGTTTACTCTGAATCCCACGTTGATATCGCAAATAGCATCGATGGCTAACTCGCTTGAACTCATGATTGAGCCTAACGTAATGATGTTTCAGTGACAGCGCACGATACTTGGTGAATTTCCTTAGTGCCGCTCGCTTGGTCGATTTCAACTTTCGCAATTGGCTCGTCTGCCAAGGAAGGTGTGACCCTTTTCGGTGAACTCTCTTTGGAACGTGTCTGTCAATGACATACGCCAAGACATGTGAAACAATTTTGCGCAGCGGTTTCAACGTTATCAGGGTCCAGGATGCTTCTCCAGTCTATGCTAGACAGCACTTCGATGATACTACTATGATCCGCTTTCCGAAAATCGTATGACACGTTTGTGGAAATGTCTTCAAATCCCAAGAGGATCATGAAGAACTTGAGCGTTAACGAAACAGAGGTCTAAGCTTCGATTGTTCTCGTTAACTACGTCATTGATTTGAGATAGCGTTGCTGCACTATAGCTATAGAGAAGGCTAACTGATCCTGTATGAAATACAGAGCGTACAGGATCTGGATAGAGAAAGCCACTGTGAGATGGTTTCCACGAAACACCAGCTTGATTGAAGTCACCCATAACAATTATCTCATCAACTGGAGTTGCAGTTTCCATTACGGCGAAAACTGACCGACAATGGGTTTCGATAAGTTCGTTGTCACGATCACGGTCAGGAGCAATGTACACCGCACATAAGGGTTGATGCATATATTATGTCACGTTCTAAGGGGGTGGGGGTCTAAGATTTTGTGACAAGCAATGCATTAGGTATAGGAAAACCGTCACGATTTAGCGATTTAGCGTGACTTAATTAATGCATGGGCCCTAAGTACAGTGTGCGATCACTCAGTTCATAGGCAACCCATGCTTGTTCCACACAGTCCCACGCGTCATTTTTTAAAGCTATCGTTTGCAAACCGGAACGGACTGCCACAAGAACACCAACAATTCAAAAGGCCTTGGTCTCCTGAACATCATTGCAGAAAACAGCAACTTTGTTTATAGCAAAGATCTCGAGATATCGACGCAGCATTTACACTAAATTCATAAAAACACTAGTGTCAGTGTAGACAACTGAAACTTTCTATCAAGTTTAAGACCTCGAGATGTCGACCCTGCATTTACACGAAATTTATAAGAACACTATTGCTACCTAGTGAGAGGATTCTGCACTAAACTTTTACTCAATTGAAAAGGTCTTAGCCTCATCAACTACATTGCAGAAAGCTTTGTCTCCAGCAAGGATCGCGAGATGTCAACCCTACATGTACATGAAGTTTATAAGAACACTATTGCCATCTAGCGAGAGAATTCCAAATTTAAATGGCCACTATTCAAAAGGTCTTGGCTCCCAACTAACATTTTCAACTTTAAAATCCATCTTTTCCTACATTGTGCTGTAAAGTAACTGAAACAAAACTGCGGATACAGCTATTACCAGAAGCAGGCAAAATAGTTTTGGAGAGCGTTTACTCAACTTGTTCACACCCATTATTCAATTTGTCAGTCTACTGAATAACAGCAGCCAATAAACGCTAATGTCACTTCTATGCAAATATTAATCAATTTTCAACTTGTAGCTGCAAAACAAAGCTAATAAAGAGAATATATTGCTCATTTGATGGCTTTTACACAACAAATCACCCTTGCTGAATAACATAAACATCAAAAGTGCTTTTTCAACAACTACACAACCTGTACTCAGCTAATAGCGCTACTTTGGAAGCATTTTTAAAGTCACCTAGGTTTATTTTAGACCTGTGCAGTTTTACAGATTTGAAGCTGAACTAGTTGAGAAAAGTGATTTATGTGCACTACTATAAAGCCTCTACTCAGCGCTCTTGTTGTAGAAAGTCATGTGGGTGTGTTTACATCAATTCGAAGTGATGCGTTGCGAAGTTGGTAGTGTCATGGTTTGCCAATGCAGTCGTCTCGAGTTTGAGGCCAGGTTTCAGTGCAGGGTAATTATTTGGTGGTGTGTGAGCTTATCAATAATTTCGAGTAATTTGATTCGCAGAAAAATAAATTCAATAAATCCCCCTATCATATAAAAAGCAGACAATATTTAACCCGGCTTCAAGATCAAGCTGAGTAGGGATTATCGGATAATCGGGAAATGGTTAAATAAGCACCTTTCAAGTTCACACACAACTTAACAGCAGAATAACAGCTGTATAGAAGCGTAAATTGGATATACAATAAGAGCTTGCCACAACCATTCTAACAGCTATAAGTAGCTGACTAAGTTCACCAGATTTGCTTGTATAGAGGTTGAGTAAAGGTTACCTAATATCGTATAGCATTTACATGCAGCTTGAGGCTGTATAAATGAAATGAGCAAAGCGTTTACATTGTGAAAATTGTTAGTTTCGCTTGCTGAACAACATAGCAGAAAACAGCAACTTTATTTATAGCCTGGATCATGAGATAATGCATTATACGAATTTCCCAGGATCACTAGAGCCCTCCTTATGAGAGAATTATGATCTGAAAAGTATACCAGTGTTGGCCTTCGTAATCTAAACAACATTGCGGAAGACCTCATCCTTCTATGTAACACATATCATGAGAACTTTATTCTATAAAAGCTGATAAAACGAAATTTTCTAATGACACTAACTCCAACTGGTGAGTGAATTCCGAAATAAATTATTTACCACTTTCAAAAGATTGTTCTATAGAACAAATTTGGTAACGACATGTATAACTTTCGAGTTCAAGTTTCTAGACAGTAATACAAATTGTAGCTGATCAATAAATAGAACAGAATAGAAATTAAAAGTTTTGAAGTGCTGAATTGATCAATGATGAAAGTACTGAGTTTATGATTTATAATTGAATATTCCAGTGAACCCATCATCTCTACCGTCTAACACAAAACCAACCCTGTTCGAAATAATCATCCTCTATGTACCCATCTACATCATCAGAGCTTATTTCCTGGAAATGCATTCGCACTCGTGCAAATCTCTCATTACAAACCCATCGAGGGTACACTTTTCAATGGTCTATCCAGTGGCAGGCCGATTCAACAGATAGTTAATGCAACCAAAACTACAACTACGTACACAAACACACACCTCCCAATCGGCTTAACGTCTGGCTGTGGGTGCGTGCGGGTGAATTGATCGGAAGTCTTGTTTGTTCCTATGCAAAAAGGGATCGGAACTTCAGTTCACTGTACCGTGCTAAAACAACAGCCCTCTGTCCCACCTCGTCCTCTGTTTACTTCTGACAGCGAAAAATAGAGTTGCAAAATACTGCATCAACTGGAATAAATTTTCCACATCTTCTTCGTTTTGCATTACAGGTACCGCTTTCCGATTTCCTCTATATTGAATCGCACCCTGAATGCTGTTACATTTACCACCTTTTTGCATTCAATAGAAGAAGCGGGCCAATCCATCATACTCCGGTAGTGTAGTGGGAGCGGCAGTCAGTGGAAGTTGGAAATAGTTTTAACGAACACGGTATTCATGTTCAGATTCTTTGGGGATTGCACCTTTCCAGTTTGTCGCTCCATGCCGCTTCTCGGTTGCATATATGCAGCTACACTGCTATAGCTGTGGATGTAGGAAACTCGTACTTACTGTTGCAAGCTGCAAATCGATTCAGAATTGGCAAGAGACACACGACTAGCAGATACCGACCGAGATTCTGTATCGATGTTCGCTGAATAGGAAAAACTTCAGATGGGAATCGAATGAAATACGGTACAAAATAGAATTTGCTGGAAACTTACTGAGCAGCAGCTCAAGATACGACGAATTGAGCAACGGCTCGGAAATGTGCAACAGCATTTCGATTCCGTTCGTCCAAGTGGGGCTACATTTGAAGCACGCTCCTACCTACATGATGTGATGCTGATGGTACACAGAGCTTCTTCTTCTTCTGGTCGATGGCATTACTGATCGATTCCGTTCCATCATCACTGTCACTATTAGGTGTGAATGGTGGTGTAATCACTGCTTGTCTCGCCTTTCAGTGAATGATATATGGCAGAAGGGACAACATTGATGGTTTTCAATGATGAATGGGTGCACTTGTAAGATTCAAAGTAAGTGCTTTTAAGTTGGTTGTATTGGTTCCATCGGATCGGACTACTTGACAGAAGAATTTATTAATATGTTCAATTTAAGTTAATTTCTTTTGTTAAACTACAAACGTTGGACTCTTCAAAAATTATGCTTCATTTTTTACATATTGTGTAGATTAACAATGCAATAGTTAAGAAGGCATTTGCTTGAACTGACCCAGCAAATGGACGAAAGTTATTACATGTTGGTTAACCAGTTTGAGGCTAGAAAAGGTAGAATCCATCAATTCAGCATGCTTCAAGCACCGATCCATCATCGCTTGGTCGGAAATTTTAAGCCATTCATGACTCGTGGTTTTCCGGAAGGTGCCAAATCCCGCCACCGACCGGTCGGTGGTAATAATTCATCACCAACGGTATCAGGTGTTCAATCAACATTTAAGCGGTCGTGTTTCGGTTGGGTGACAATATTTCACTCTCCGGCAATACGATAACCGCTTATCATGTCCTTACTTTAACCCGTAGCATGTCGACGATCGATCCATTCTATGTGTACGTGTGCCAATTTATTTTTCCGCACCGTTTGCATGTAAATTTAGGAATCGAAACGACTTCAACCGGGGAACACGAATGCGATAGCGCAAAACACTAAACATCACCCGCAATCGAGTGCGGGACGTAAACTCAATTGTTTGTATAATTGGATAATCTCACCGAATCCATAGAGTCGTAAATATTCACTCATTTTTTATTGTTGTACTCCAACACAGCAAATTGCATTAACCAATCATTGGCTCGATGAACTTATTGCCCGAAAAACAGTTGTTTAAATTTTAATTTCCCGCTTCCCTGCAGATGACCTCCCGCAGCAGAAACAGATATTATTGATCCATTTCATACAATGTATCCCGCTGAAACCATGCACACTCCTGGCCTGGGAGAGAACGGGATAAATTGAACTGATGTAAAGAGCGATTACGTAATTAAAACACGTCAGATAGCACACTTTCAACATTGTGATGGTGCTAGATGCTGCTGCTGCTGTTGCTGCAAAATCAATATCAATTAAATTGAAAAGTTCTCATTATCGACGGAAATGCTGTTGATCGACTTGCCCATTCGACCTCCAGAACTTGAAGCATCGTCAGCTGGCAAAAAGTTCCTCTACTGGTAAGTGTTGGCCGGGAAAAGTTGCTGCCCGAAAACTTGTTCCGGCAGTTCAACTCGTTTCACCGCTGGCAGCGACAACAGAAGCGCTGAAAACTAAAATCGAGAGCCGAACCGGAAAAGTTTTCCTTCTATTCGGATGACCCATCAATGTGGTGTGGAGCCGGATCAACTTCCCGTCTAATCGATGTTGCTGGCTGCTTTCAGGCAATTAGAAAGCTCTAAACGAATTCGACGCAGGGTGGTAGTGCGACACCAAATTTGAGCACTTATCGGAATCGAAGCTTTCGAATGACAATTTATCGCTTTCTATTTAATGCTCATAGATAATTTAAAGACTCGTTCTTTCCCACACTCCTTCTCTCGACTCGGGTACAAGTAGACAATCCATCATTTTAGGCTAGCTATTTGCATACTTGGCAAACGATGAAGGAGCCAGTCAATTGGCAAAGAAATGGACAACCGAATGGCTGCGACGATGTCGTTACTTCGTAATTCAATCAGCTGGAAGCAATCGATCACTCTGATTCATGCTTGATTTACATGCTGCGAGTTATTTTAAAATTCTCGAGTGCTTTTCCTACTAATATGATGATTTAATCATATTACCTAGAAGTTCGTGATCAATCGTAGTTTCAGGTTATTGAATGGATTCTCAGGATTTTGTCAGAATTATCTAAAAAAAAACATCCTCATCTCAGGATTTAATCAAAGTTCACTCTAGAATATTATGACAGCAAAATGGCAACAATTCTATTCGGAATACTTCGCGACTTCAGTTTAAATTTATGTAAAATGCAATTTGGTAAATCTAGTTTACAGCCATTCCAACGCAAAACGATGTAGTGATTTATTTATATAGGTTTCGTAAAAATTAGAAGTTTTGTTCCTTATCGCCAAATATTAGATCCTTATTTTTTTTACGTAGGGCTACGTCTTTTGGGAAAGGTGCCAATCCATGGAAATGCAACAAAGATTGGTCAGATTTTAAATACTAATAACTTGCCTAATAATCAAAGAATTTTGATTATTTGTTCATCGATCGATTCAGCAGTGTGGTATGTCATAAATTATAAATGTTAGATATTTACATAGCTCAAAATTTAAAAATATGGAAACATTCAAATTTCTCATTCATTTTCTTCAACCGCAAGGTGATTACTCCTAACACAGCCATCAGAAAGTTGGTCCCTAACCACACAAGCCGAAGCTGCATAATTATTCAGCGTTGCATGTTAGACGGGTCGACCTCAAATTTGTATGCTGTAGCGTGGACATTAGACTGATGCAAAATTTGAAATTTTTGCTCCACGGTGTTCAAACGGTTTCAAATTGATTAGCCTTCGAAAGTTTAAACTCATTCGATAAGAAACTGACTTGGCACAAACCATTTGAAGTTTATGTGGAAATTACTATGGGAAAACAAAACTTTTTGTTCATTGTCTTTTAGCCTCATTACATATTGTACTGTTAACAAATTCAATTGCTATTCTTATGGGAAGTTTTATCAGCTACAACTTTGCAGAAAATTGTTTTTCTGCCAAACGTCAAATTAAATAGTTGTTTCAGAGATTGATAATCTTATGGCAAGATTAAGCCACTGTATTGTGGGCAACACTGTATTCTGCAGTGTGACATAGTCGCCATGATTTTTATCCTCTATTCTACACGCCATAAACAGCAATGTTGCCTGCTGAACCATTGATTAAGCATAATCATAAGACATTAGTGACTTGAATCATTAATAACTTTTGTTCCTTAAATTTGATCGAAAACTGGTGTTGAACAAAGTTGTAGCTGAGACAATTTTTAATTAACTCAGCTATCATTTTCTACAGTAGAATGAACTGGTGAATTTTACGATTGTTATGAACCGAAATTATGGTTTCTTCATAGTAATTCTCATATAAACTTCAAATGGTTTGTGCCAAGTCAGTTTCTCACTCAATGAGTTCATATTTTGGGAGGCTAATAAGGGCCCAATTTGGAACCGTTTGAGTACTGTGGAGCGAAAATTTCAAATTTTGCATCAGTCTAGTGGACATCGTAGCATTGTTTTCTATTCATTCTACTTCATCAGCTAAATACAGAAAAAAGGAGAGGCATAGAATGATAATCCAAATGCTTATGTAAGGAAAACGTAGAAAGTTAGACTGCAGTAGGTATGGGGTTTTGAAAAAAATCGATGTTGTCGAATTGATTCTAAAACTGAATATAAAATACTGAATATAAAAACGAAAATATCGAAAGGAAAGAAATCGATTTTTTTTATATATATATTTGATTTACGCTTTATAATCTACTATTAGACGAAATATTACTCTTTCTGTTGTTTAGTATATGTGTTTGAGCATTTATTTGTATAGAACCAGTTCACGAAAGCAATTGCACTCTATTTAAATATTGACACCGAATAATTTAGAAATAAATATTGCGAACATTTAGATTTTTCAACTTCTTCTCTATATCTGAGCTTTCAAAATCTTCCGTAGGTATTAAAACTCACCTTTCCAATGTTGTTTTTTGCGTCAAGGAGTGCGTGTTATTTTGCAGACAATATCAGCTGTATGATTTAGAAAGAATGGGTCCAAAGTACACATAACATAAAATGCAACAAATAAATAAAGCCCAAGATTGAAAGGGTGTTAAGCAAAATTTGAGGACGATGAAATTAAAATTTAAATAAAGACAAATTTTTGGGATGGTGGAATACCATTTTGTTTATCATTTTTTAGTCTGATTTAGCAAGAATGCAATTATAATATTTGATTCAACGATAGAAGTCATTGTGTACAAAAGCTGTTACGCCCTAATTCCAGCTCTATTTAGAAACAACAACAACATAAAAAGAATTCGGCGATTTTATTTTCTCCATTGGTAATTTAGGCGTTTTGTTTTTTAAATGCCTTATAAAAAAAATTAAATGAGTAAAAAATCGATATCAACTTTGAAAAATCGATTCTGTCAAACATCGAACAGAAAAAGATCGGATGAAAAAAAATGATTTTTCGTGACACAAAAAATCGATTCTGTAAAAATCGCATCGACATCGCCCATTCCTAGACTGCAGTCATCGTATGGCTGCCGAGTGATAAAGAGGGGTGTTCGTTCGTTGCGTTGCTCACTGAAAACGAAACTAGCTCAGAGAGTGAATAACTTTTACTCAGTTGTGAGTCACTTTTACTCATTCGAATGAGTTTTTTTTCTTAAAGCATAGGCTATTAACGCATGAGTAACCTACGATTTAAAAAAAATTATCAATTCGAATCAGTAAAAGAGACTCATTCTCTGAGTAATATTTGTTTTCAATGTATTAAGCTTGCCATCTCGGCTAGAAATTGGATATTGGATAGTCAAGCTCAGTGTGCAATTTGCATCAACATCCATGTTTAAACTTGACATCACGGCCAGAAAGCAGGTTTCTGTATTCAGCAAAGTTATTCCGAATACCTATCGCGTGAATGGCCTCTTAATTCAGAATTCACTCACCATGCACCGCTAGTAACATTTGATTCAAAAGGCTTGCTTAAGCAGTCTACATTCACTGAAAACGAATCTTATTCAGAGAGTGAGTCACTTTTACATAGGTTACTTATGCACTGAGTGACCAACGCTTTTAGAAATATATCCTTACGAATAAGCAAAAGTTACTCATTCTCTGAGGTAGTTTCGTTCTCTGTGTTTCGACTAAATAGGAGATTGCTATCTCTGAAAATGTTATTTAGTCGGATACGACCTATTGTATATTGGACACAGGGTGACCAGTGAACCGGGAAATCGAAAAAAAGCCGGAAATTCTAAATCACCGGGAATTTCAATGATGAACCGGGAAAAAATATACTTCGTCCTCTCTTTGGAAAATAATAATCTTCTCAACTACTAGATTTTCCTGATACAATCACTTTAAGAAGAGTTGGTTGGAAATGCTAACATGAAGCTTTAGTGTGATAATTTATTAGCTAGAGAATAATCTTTTAGAAGAGGGTAGGTGGATAGTTCCGTTAGAGTATGGCAGTATCAAAATGGAATAGAAGTTGAAAATGAGCGAAGGGCCATTAATGCGACAGTACAAAGTCAAACGCACACCTTTTTGCCTAACCTGTACGATTGACACGGAGATTTGAAGTATGTCTACAAATCTACAGGCAAAAACAGACTTTCAAACAGAGGAACTATCCACCTACCCTCTTCTAAAAGATCATTCTCTAGCTAATAAATTATCACACTAAAGCTCCAACCAACTCTGAATGAAGTAACATAAAAACACAATGAATAACTTTAAAGAACATATTCGACAACTTTGATTAAAATTCCAAAGGAATATAGACGACACTTAAGAATGAATTCTAGAGATAGTTAGGTATGTAAGATACAAATTCCAATTGAGATTTTGGAAGTATTTTTACAAAGTTTTGATTACAGCGCCAAGTCAATTGTTTAGGTTCAAAGTAGAATTATTAGGTTATTCTGTGTGAAATTACATGACGATTGTTTAGAGGATTAAAGGTTAATTTCTAATGAATATTCTAAATAAATTCCGAGAAGAATTTAAGGAGAGTTCTTTTGTGAACTTCAAAGAGATTCCTAGAAAAAAATAATTTCAAGTGAATTCTAATGCAACTTTCAAGGAACAATATCAAGGGTTTCGAATTTTCAATCAAATTGCTAAACGATTTGTTTTATCATTTATATATTATTAAATGGAACAGCAACATAATCACGTAGTTCTACGTCAACAGATAAAAAAAATAAAAATTCTGAATTTTAATTGTGATGTAAAAATTTATTCACGTAGACTTGTATTTCATTTCACGCAAACGAGCAACTTGCTAACAATGTTGTTAACAAACATGGGCTTTTGTATACAATATTTGCTACATTGCATGAAATGGGTCAGAACTTTACATGATATATAATGTAAACGTATATGATATGTGACGCTCCATTTATGTGCATCATATTGAACAGAAATTTACACTACTTTTTCGAACTGTGTGGTTATATTCAATTTACCATTGTATGAAGGGCCAAGAACTGAAGCACTTATTCGTGATCCACGGGAGCAAGAAGAATCTCCTTCCAATGATAAAAATGTTCCAACCCGACATAGAACAAGCCATCGTACGAGAGGATGTCCCAATAAGTGGGGAGAACAGCCCACCTTCTATTCACGAAATTTTAACAACAGGGAGTTATCAATTCCACTCTCCCCTTCCATATCGCTTCAATCGGGTGCCGTGATGATCCCATTCCTACTCAATGGATTTATATTTTTATATAGAAATATGTAGAAAATAAGAATATAATACTACCCACGATGTTCCGCTCAGTAAGCAAAAACGATCCCTTCAGGGTAATCGAGCATCTTAAAACCACAACACTCCACGACAAAATATGATTACGTTTCCGCTTGGTATGTAATGAACAACAAAGATACGCGATAATTTATATAGTTTCTGAAATTACCTGTGTGTGATACAATTTTTCTTGCATTGATATGGTCATCTGGTCTTAAGCAGCTGGTCAACCGAGCACTCGGAAGGAGCGGTGCGTGAAGTGAAGTATGTTGGGACGTGATGCGTTATATTTCTCAATGTTTTGATTTTATGTTAACGTTACCTCAGACACAACACATTGAACATTTATTACTGTAAACACTACCGCCATCTGTCGCATAAACTCAACAGATGACTGTAGTGTGTAAACGTCAAATGCAAGGGAACTGATTATACGCGCCACAAGTGGCGGTACTACCAACCAAGAAACATTTTGATAGTGCTGTATCTGCTTGTCTGTTACCATATCTTCACCATTGCAACTTCGGGTAATCGGCAAAAGTACTTGCATTTATCTCATGCACTTTTGATCTAACTGCAATCACTCTCTCATTCTTGAAATGTGCCACGACCAAATTGGCACAACGACACCCTATACACTTTTTGACCAAAGTGCAGCGCATACATATATTTTTTTCTCTTTTATGATCTAAAACACTTTCTTTATACATTCGTAGCCAATTGCACTCCTATATTTGGGCAAAATGATCATTCAGCAAACAGGCTTTATTTACGTTCTGTTATGGTCAGCAACGTTTCTAAGTCTATTAAACGGTCATGGACCTTTGAACAACTACGATCGGAATGGGTAGCTGTCAAAAACGAAGACGATCTTCTGCATCAATTTTTCATTATAATTCATAAGACAGCAAGGAAAGCCCTATTACCCCATTATATAAGTGCATTTTTCTCCAAAATGCCTACGAAAGATGCGGTTTGCGGAAAACTGCATAAATTAGGCAATTGCTATGAATTTTTCTCTTTAAATAATTTGCATGTTACTATATTGGAAGTTTTAAGTAAATCTGATATCAGATTTGGTTTCAGCGATCCAAAATTAAGTAAAATATTAGATTTAGTCGAACACAGCACTAGAATAAATGCGGATGATGATCTGATTTTGAGGGAGAGTTAAAAGTTGCATATTTCCTCACAAAATTGTACATTTGGCGTGCTAGAATGCATTGTTTGTTAGTTTGTTATTATTGTTGAGAAACAAAACTTGAACGTGTGTAACAATCAACCTCACCCCGATTGACGGAACCGCCCCTTTAATGCATTGGGATATTACAATAATGGGCCATGAAAAAGCGCAAGACTACGTAGAACATTAGAAAAGATTACCGAAAAGGGGGCTGGCAAAATCGGGTCATTGCTGTATTCTCATTTTTGATCATATTATACTACCATGAGGCATAGTTGTTGTGCAAGCACCGTTTGTAGAAAATAGCACAAGGAACATTTTTCTAGAACATTTAAAAATGCTATCTCTATGCTATGAGATTTTTCTAATTTACTTAGGCGATGTCTTCGCGCTGCAAGCCACTGGTCTCATACACGCTTATAGGGCGGAACAACCTCATTAAGAGAGCGGTACCTAGAAAACGTGATATGGCAAAAGTATATTCTAGACATTGATTCAGGAGAGCATAAGAAAGTTAAATAAGGCAAACAATTCCATCCTCGAGAGTCGTGTTTTCGTTTGATTTTTTTGTGCTCCCAGTCCAATACTTCTTTCCAGAAGAGGCAAAACTTTCCACTTTAATCAGACTGTCCAGTGATACCGTGATGGTTCGAAATCAGGACACTTAGGCCATAAGTCCGTGCACATTGAAAAGTTGATTATCACTGTCTAATACGCTCAAAATAGCACGTAAATTTTACCATGAACTTCATGAGAATCCTAACCACTAAACAAAAATTTCGAACTGGAAAATTCTTATTTTTTTTTAATATTGGAAAAAGACTAGTTGAACTCTAACCAAACCAAGAGATCAGTTTTTGGGGGGTTTTATATCTAACATTGTGTCATGATGAAATATGTAGAAACAATTTTTTTAACACGTTAAAAATAGAAAAGAATCCAAATTTTTAGAAAAAAATCAAAACTTAATTAATTTTTGAAGCCATAAGTTTTCTCTTAAGTATTGTTCAGAATCATCACACACAGTTATTTAGTTTCAAAGTAGAAAATAAATGTCCTGATAAACGGACCTTCCGGTATTGGGTGCATTACGGTTCAACGCTTCTGGTGATTTCGAGAAACAAACTTGTCAACCAGCGTTGCCAGATTTACCGATTTATATCGATTTCCGAACTAGATACCGATACACAGATAAGATTCCTCAGAATACCGATTTTTAAAATTGTATACCGATTTCATGATCATTTAATCAAAACTTATATTGCCTACCCGCGCTCGAATTTCGGAGAAAATTACTGTGAAAGACTTATATCCTTTTTGAATAACCTAAAATTTTGGACAGGCTTGATGGAGCCTCACGAGTTTGAAATGAGCCGAGCGTAGCATTTTTCTGAGAAGTAGAATGCCTACTGCCAAATCATTTCATTGAGCTTCAGAGCTTGTGAGCAAAGGTGGATAAAATGAGAGTGAGGTTTGCTGCCATTCTTGTTCATGTTGTCTATAACACGCTCTTACTCTCACTCTGGGTGAACTATGAGCTTCTTGCGTCGAACAAAAAAGTCATCCGGAGTCTCGAAAAGTGTCCCTCACGTCAAATCATCCTCTCGCTGATGTTTTTATATACTGCTTCAAAATTCCTGCCACCACTCACTCGAGGTGAGGGCTGGCTAAACTCGCAGGACATGAGTGTTTTAAAACCTCCAGTGAGTTTGAAGAGTTTCAGCAAGCCTGATTTTGGAGCCGTCAAAATTCTTTAAAAAATCATCTTATGCTTGATACTCTTTTGACTAATGTTTCCATTTCTTAACCGTTTTTTAATAACCCATGAATCGAGAAACTGTCGATGGCTCCTTCTGGTTATTCCTAGAGAATCGCGAAATACTTTTAAAATATTATTTAACATCCTAAAGTTTTTGTTTAACTTCCTGAATTTTCTTCCAACTTTCGCTCGAATATCGCTCAAATGGTTCTTCCGTCTTCTTCCACCAGTTTCTTTTTTCAACTTCCCCTGAACTTCAGGAATGTTTCCAGATTTTTATTGCGGATGCACACTAGCTGCAAAAACTTTTAAGAAGTTCTGAAACATCAGAAAAGTCTAGGCTTTTGAGCATGTTCCGATAAATTAAAAATAGTTTCATTAACTTCTGTTCGAATTCCAAAACCCGAAATTTCAGGAAAGTCCAGCGAACTCTAGTGAACTTACGAAAACATCAGAAATATTATGGAAACTTCACAAGTTCAAAGAACTTCAGGGAAATTTAATGGTTTTCAGAAAAGTACCATTTGCTTCAGAGAATTGAGAGAACTTTAGGTAAGCTCCGTTAACATCAGGACTGATCAATTAATTTCAAGGAAATGCTTATATTTTAAAGGATTTTCGAGAAACTCATGCAATGTTCCACAAATCTAGGAAACGTAAGAGAAGTTACGTGAACATTACAACATTGTGAGAAAATTTTATGGGAAATTTCGTGCTTTTAATGGCAGTGCCAAGAATTAAAATTTTAAAAATCGGGAAGAGATCTTCAATGCTAATGATACAATTAATTCAAGGAAATTGTTAGAGCACTTAAGAAATTTCGTAATCTTCAAGAAAGTCCAGATACCTTCAAAGATATTATATATAGATATTCAGGTAGCTTCATTAAAATCAGGGAAGTTCCGAGTACTTGGAAGATAATCAGAGAACTCTAAAACAGCCCCATTAAGTACAAGAAAATTACAAGAACTTTTAAGGAATTCCGTGGAATTATGGAATATTCCTAAGTGCATATCAGTAATGTTCCGCAAACTTCAGGTCCATTGCGGGGTCTTAAGGGATGTTTATGATTACCAGGAAAACTTGCTGGATCATTAGAACATTCCCCAGAAATCGCTTTCTTCCGGAATTATGTCCTTGTTTCTTTCGACTGTTCCGTAGGCACTATGGCTTCCAAATTTCTCCAGAAGTTTCTTGCAATCTACCTTAGGAAATGTCTGCCAGCGTCTCCAGGAAGTTTCTTCCGTTTTCTTCTGGAAGTGTGTCCATAAGCCATAGGTTTTCGACTTTTATTGGAAGATTTTTCCGAACTTCTTCTGGCTTCCCCTAGAACTGGGTTTTTCTGGAATTTACTTCCATTTTCCGAAACTTTTCTGGCTTCCTTAGGATGTGACATCCGATTTTACTTTCCAATATTTTCTTTGAATGTTCACTAGAAGTTTCTCCAATTTTTCTTAGAATTTTCCTCAAATTTCGTCCAGAAGAGCTTCTTTCTTTTTTCTCTGGATGTTTCTTCAGAAGCTAATTCAAACATTCCCGAAGTTTTTTTTTCAGAATTTTCCGATCATAGTCCAAAAGTTAAAATTTTCGTTTTCAAAAGCAGCTAAAATATAAATTAAATTAAAATAGTAATTACCGATAAATACCAATTTTTTTAAACCTTTGATACCGATAAACTTTAAAACAATCTGGCACCGCAGTTGTCAGCCCCCAACAAATCAACCATTGAACGTTGCATGTTGTAGCACTAAAGTCAAACATCGGAGGCCAATCACAATTTATGTTGGTCCATTTTCCTCCATTTAATCATCATCATCATCATCAGCTCAAAGCAGTCGCTGAATATGGCAGCAAGGTGTGCAATAGTCTTCCTGGTCGTCATGATCGCACGGTACGGACCGGAAGCAGTGTCATACAAGTTGTCCATTTTCTTCGATTTGTCAGTTAACCACCACCATGACCGCCACGAGAGCCAGGTATGCACTACGGAGCTGGACATCAAATGGACCGTACACCGACGCGGAGCAATCACAATTAGCCTCTGCTATTTAATGGCCTGGAGATGTCAAGTTACGTTGTCCAGAAACAAATTACTAACATTAATTAATTTGTTTTCCCAAGACCGAAGTTGAGCATACTACTGACGGATGGAACGGGGAAATAGAACAAACAATCTGGGAAAAGGCAAACGCTACATCATTTTCCTTGATGGGAGAGCACATGTTCCCGGGTTTTTTGCAAAAGGCTGAAGATGCACTTGAGAGCTAGTGGCAATTGAATGAAATCTACTGTTTTCGCCTCGCTTTTCAGCATCATCATCCTTCGCGGAAAACAAGGAACATACTGCACTCAATCTCATCCCTCCAACCGCCATCTGGTGCAGGATGCGGAAGCAATAACTGTGACGAAATTGTACCCAAATTGACGAAAACAGAGCGTTTGAACATAGCTCGCATTGCCTACGGATAGGTATGTAGATGGTAGGATACGCAAGAGATAAAAGCAAAATGGATATGAGTTTTTTATAGCTTCCAGTTTTCCTCCCCAAAACACACAGGCAGGCGGAGCAGCAGATCGTTCGTTTCATAAATTGGTGACCATTTCACAGCATGATGTGATAACAACAAGGACGACGTTGGGAATCGATTGGTGCGAGCTGCTTTCAACGATTCGCACTCTGATGCCCATGTAGAAATGCTGAATATTGAGGCAATGTTGGAGAAAAATGTCCCATTATTTACATACGTCTTCAATCTCATTCGCAGTGGGAACAAAACACGGAATCCTCTCCCCATGCAATATTCATCGATTTGATCATGCCTCATCTTCACATCCATACCCCGCCCAGTAATGCCGCAAATTTCCCGTAATGCGAAATTTGCGGCATTATTCAACGGGGAATGATGTGAAGATGAGGCATGATCAAATTGATGAATATTGCATGGGGAGAGGATTCCGTGTTTTGTTGCCATTCGGAAAAGAATTTCAGTTTTTCATTTTTGGTAGAAAATGAGAACAGCAGTGGGATCACTGTATTGTTCTGTGCATTGCCGAAATATGCATCATCTGAATTAAAAATAACATGAAAATAAGCTCAATGCGATAAAACAGTTTTCGAAAGCGCATCGATTTTGACATCTCTGTCAAATCAAATGTACTGAAAATATTTTGTGAATATTATATTCCTTTGTTTAAGAATACTCTAATTTTAGCGTTATATTTATATTGTCCAGCTTTTCTCAAATTGGCTCACTACTTGACTAGCCTATTGGTCCCAAGCAAACGATTAACGTACCCCATTCTAGTCGCAATTCTAGTACTACGCAATGTTTGTTTTGATTCGCTATGAAAGTTTAACAGATAAAATGAGGGGTTATTGGTTTTTACTATGTTTCGAGGGGTGAATCGATTAGCTTGGGACCGAAGAGAGTACCAGAGCTGAGCCAAAAAGTTGAGCACGTTATTTCGGGACCTTCTAGTCTTAGAGTTACCTCTATGGTAGCACTTTGGGACCACTGCTCTTTATTTGTGAACGATGTAACGTTTATTCTACTACGTGAAGGTAAATTGTTTTTTGCCGATGACTTGAAGATTTACATATTCGTTTGAGGCTATGCCGACTGTTTAGAACTACAAAACCTTCTTGAAATCTGTAATGGTTGGTGTGAACGTAATTTTGTGGTCCTGTGTGTCTCAAAGTGCTGCGTAATTAGTTTCCGTCGAACTAGGACTGCCGTTTTGTTTGATTATAACATTGCTGGGACTGCAGTTTAACGTGTCGATCACGTTAAAGACCTCGGTGTTGGATGAAAAGCTCACAATCACTCACCACTTCTCAACCACGATCGACAAAGCTAATCGTCAGCTTGGATTCATGTTCAAGATATCTAAGGAATTTCGAGATCCTCTGTGTTTTAAAACCCTTTACTGTTCATTGTTACGCTCACTACTGGAAATCGCGTGTGTTGTCTGGAATCCCTACCGAGCAGTATAGAGTGGATGATTCGAAGCTGTTCAACGCAAATTCGTCAGATACGCACTGCGCTATCTTCCATGGAGTGACCCGCTGAATTTACCACCGTATGCTGAACGCTGTCGTTTACTGTGTTTGTACCAAGGGGTAGGTCACTCCACACACCAATCTTTCGGCATCTTTTTTGTCAGTGTACCGCATGCGTGCCGCAGGTGTGCCGATGTTGCCGGTCAAAGAGCAAGCTGCAATTGTTTGTAAAATACCCATCCCGGCAACCCGGTATTTTTGAAACCTTGAATGTTTTGGTTTGAAATCGCAAGCATAAATCGGATTGAGGATGACGCGGGAAGTGGCAGGTGTGCGACATTTTGGTGTTTTGTGTTCATGGGATAATAAAAGTCCTGTGTTATAGGGTATCATAATGCCCTCAAAGGCAGACCAGAAGCCTAGCCTTTTTTGATGCGAAAAACAACGGTCTATCAGCGGCCGAAACCGGTGGGGAACATAGTTGGAGACCTACTATAGAGGATGATGAATATGACTTCGGTCGTTTGTTTAGTGTGAGTTGCAGTATTATTTGAATTAAGGGTACTAATGGGGTCTGATTAAGTCCTCTTGAGCTCACTCTAGAACCTACATTTCGTATTTAGATCAGCTGGTCTGAGTTCCTTTAGTAAATTCAACTAAAGGATGTTCCTGAGCATACAGTCAAACAGCACGTAATGTTGTGAACAACTTCAATGACAGTTGTCCAGCAGTGCTAACATTTTATTTACAACAATCCAATGTGTACGAGTCCCGGAGATGAACCAGCGTCTGGCTGAAAATCTTCTTAATAAAGACAACCAACCAACCAATGTCTACGAGATTGTGCCGAAGCATCGGCAGAGCTGTGCCCAAGCAGTGCCGAATCTAATTTTAGCATAATGTGCTGAGTGACTTACTCCTTGGTTTGGATACTCTTGCTAATCGACGAAACATATCGCAGGTCGTCTTCGTTGCTAAAGTCTTGCTCGCAGAATTTGATGTTCCTGAGTTACTTGTCAAAATTAATCTGTATGCTCCTGCCCGAACACTCCGTCCGAGAGCCTTGCTACATGAAGAAGTACATGCAACCAACTATGTTGCAAGCAGTTCCTTTGTCGCCATGATTCATCAATTCAACGAAGTATCTGACCTATTTGACTTTGATATCAATGCCTCCAGATTTCGTCATCGTTTGCTGTCGGCCAATTTTTAATTTTTAATGAGTGACTACACGCTTTTATGTCTTCGGTAACTTTTCATAAAATATACGTTCTACTACTTTGCCGAAGACCTCTATCAAGCAAAAAAAAAAAAGTTTGTACCACTGCGCTATCTTTACGTCAAAAACTTGAACTATTTTTATCCACCAAATTGTAGTCCTAATTTACACGATAAACTTGACTCAAAACTTTAACAAAATTTGATGCAATCCTAGAGCGTTATTACAAAGCGTTATTATTCCTGCTAGGTGTAATTCGTGGCTCATTGTGCACATAAAAAAAAATCTCATTATAGTAATACATTGAAAAAAAGTGTACCAACGAGGTTTTGATGAAGTTCATCCCAATCATCAGCATCCCTCCAAATTATGATACTTGATTTCATGTTGGTATCATGTATCAAATAGCAAGAATCGTTTTATGAAACGATCTAACAATCTTCAACAACAGATACTTCCTCTACCATCTGCTGGATATTGAACCATCAATCTTTAATCATCTCACCAACCAGATACTGACTTTCCACCCTTCTTGAAAGCAACAGGAAGGAACTCGTCTTTATACCCCCCCTATACTTCACAACGTTCGAAAAACTTTTAATTGCTCCCAAAAACCAATCCATCGTTTATTGTTGAAGCCACCGGCTTTACCTCATCCTCCATTGCGGTGTAATTTTTTTAGCTTCCCGCAAAACAGCTCAAAAGTCATATCTTCCATCACATCGTCACCATCAAGGACAAGTCAAAATCGGCTCCAATTACATTGAACGAGGAAAACAAAAGTTTGTCCTCCTCCCACATTGTTGAATTTTCCTCGTTAAATTACTGGCGGACTTGCGTGTACCCACACTTGTATTTCGTCACCAAAAGCCAACGAACCGTTTTGCTGAAATTTGGCTTTCTAAGGCCCAGGCAAGTTGCTGCCAACAACATGACGCATGCCAATTTCGCTTGGTTTTTCCCTTGTCCCTAGTGATGATGATGAGGGAGCAAATGGTCTCAAATATTGTCCGTGTAGATAACTATTTTTCTGAATTACCCCCCAGCTCCTCTACACGGCTGAAAGGGATTGAATATTCCCTGGTGAGCAACTTTTTCGACACAATAGTGTTTCGCCTTCTTCTCCTTCTTCTTAATATCCTGTGTGGTAAATGTGTGAAGCTTGTTTCGTCCTACTGTCATCCCTGTTGTTTGGTAAAAGGTACCATTTGCCGTCAGAGAAATTCAAACGGACGTAACGAAGGAAAAGTTTGCGGTTTACCAGAGTTCTGGCAGGGTAGACACGTGAATTGACACATCACTAGCAGCAACCCAAGCTTCAATCAATTGAAAGTTACTTTCAGACTCTGATGCGTTAAATGAGTGATAATTTGATGCTGTGAAAGTTTGCTCTCGTGTTCGTTTTGAAAATTTGGCTACATCGAACCATGCTTGAAAAGCATCTTAACTTTGTTACATTTAATTGAAATCACATTGTTCCTTTGAAACGATGGCGAAGGGTCACTTGAACTTGTTCGGTCAATATGTATCCTAATACTACAGATCAAAGACAAGTTATCCCAACACATCGTACCAAGTGGTCTCGGTTTAAAAATATCCCATTCATCTCAAAACGGAACAAGGTACGCTAGTGGAAAAAAAAAACCACTCTCAACCCCAACCAAACGACGACAGGCTGCGTGGTGAAATCTCATCCACCTGCCGGAACCTCTCCGTCTGATGCCACTTCACTCCGGCTGTATGGCAATAAGGTGGTTGAAAATAAAAGTATTCAGTTTCAGCCAAGTCTCGTTCGATGACGCTCATCCATCACTTCTCTTGGTCTGCTTTGGCGGTCGGTGGTTCATCGAAACTTTTGTGTTGTGCCCGGGTCGGCATGTCAGAGCTTGACGTACCGTCCGACAGCTGTGGTCGGGTCCTAATCTTTGGAAAACAAAAAAAAAATGCGTCTCAACTTCAGCTCCAGGCATCGACGTGCACAGCAAAAAAATAATTTTGATATCACGTCAAAGTGGATGCACTACAATCATGTCGAAAATATGGTGTAATATTACTTGCTAAAAAGGACAAAATTATCATTAATGCAATGCATGAACTGACATTACGCTGCTTTTACTGCATTTTTTTATTTATGTGGTAATAAAAATTACATGAAATTTTCGACATGATTGTAGTCCATCCACTTTGATGTGATATCAAAATTATTTTTTTGCTGTGTGGGTTATTTTGAGACTAACTTTTTCCCGCTCGGTTGACGCACAGATGAAGAGTTTGGTTGTTGGTGGTGAAATCAAGAGCTGAACATGTCTGATGGGGAAGGATTTCTTCTTTATTTGTTTTTTTTTTTGTTTTAAAGAATCCCTCCGTTCCACACGGGTACTTGCCGTTAAAAAAGTTCTTCGTCGGTCCTTTTACTTTTTCCGGGTAAATTTGAATTGGGAAAAACTGCTTTGAAAATTACCTGGATCCGTATGTACGGCTACCATTCTGATATCAAATTTTGTTCTGTTGTTGTTTTTCATCGTTTTTTTTTTATCTTGATCATGTTGTTGCTATCCTGGTAATTTCCGGGTCACTCAATTTGGGCAGGAAATCATCATAAGAAAAAATTGCTTTTTAACCCGTCAATCCTAGAGGGGGTCTAGTATTCTAGACCCTCTCTAGTCAAACCACTTCGGTGGCACAAAAGTCATCCAAGAACACTTTGCTTGAAGCCGATTTGGTTAATTCTTTGGTGCGATTATACGTCAATTATTGACAGCTGAAAAAAACACTACGCTTTTAAGTTTCGGTTTGTTTGCCATGGGAGCGTTGCGGCATAGGAGTAAATTTATCAAGTGCTTTTGGTTTGGTTGGTTGTTTCGGCGAATTCTAACTGTTTATCATTCGGTGAATATGGAAGGATATAGTCAAGGGGTATTCAACTCTGCACACTTAAATCTGTGCCGAGTGATTTAGCTTTGCCATACGCTATGTCGAAAGTGCCGAAGTAGGTTGAAGTGTGCCAATATCTCATGTTAATATTCCAAGAGTTTGGCAACCCTGAAGTTATAATGACATTTGTGATTGTGTTTGAATTTTAATTTTCGGAGCGGGAGGTGAAAGAGAAACTGAAAATTATCAAAATGTATACGGTGTTCAACCAACCTCGACCGATCCACAAGATTCTGACTCGATGTCTATTTGAATTACTGATTATATTCAGCTGTGCAGAATTCAGCAGGCTTTACAATTGAGAGATCGGTAGGCCACCCATCGCGATGCCTCTTGCGATGAACAAGTTGAACTAGTGAGGAAGATCTCCGTGCACATCAAATGGAGAGTCACCTCACTAGTGACAGAGAGTCACACGACTCGTAGAATAGGCCTGGAAGAGTCACGTCACACGACGTGACTTCTATCATCTCACGATCCATACCGGAAGATCCTCGGCCAAACCGATATTCGAACCTGGCCGAAAACCCCTATGATAATCGTTTTGTCTTTATTGGCTATTCGGTGCTGGGTCATGAAACCGAAGTACGTTAGGCTGATGTACATTTATCAGTTATTCCACATAACAAACTTGTAAATGTAGCTCGACTATCATAGAATATCCTGCCCTATCCTTCGTTGCAAATGTAAATTTGACCATCGCATGATGCAGGATATTTTTCCGGTCGTTCCTGTTTCGGTTATGGCTTTGTTGTACGTTTTGCGCACCTGTGTCAGGAACATCTCCACTTGTAAAAAATCAGCTGCAATGAAGAGCAATATTTTCAAGGGCTGTTTTGAAGAAAGAATATAATCTATTTAGGCAAACAGTCACTCTTTCCGGAAGTATGCTCAAGTACCGTTGAAACAAACTTTTTCAACATTTTTTCTGCAGCCGGCACAATTAGGCACCGTTCAGAGAAGATTAGTCCCTTCAGAGATATGTACCTACGTACTGCGAACATGCATAAACTGACTTTCAATGTCTACCGGTTTGTTTTTTTATGTTTACACCATAGGAAAACTCAACGATTTCGCCGATCGCATTCCGAATCAGATCTTCTAGGCATTTCACCAACCCTCGTTGGAGTTAACCCGTTACGGTCGTCTTGACAAAACCACAAGCCGCAAGAGATTTCACTGCGAATCAGATTATGGACTGAGTTTTGTTATTTTGATTGGATTCATGGTGCATAAAATACTTACAGATGTTCGAAATGTGGCATGCCACAATCCACGAACTTATTGGGCTTTACATTGCAGTAAACAAAGTATTCATCCTAAACAACGATTGGCAAAACGTCAACGATCGACAGTGATGCTATTTTATATTATATTTTTTTTTGTATTCTACTTGTCAACGTGTGCTCTAACGTGCCGAACAGTGAGCCATGCTGTGTTTCGGCACAGTGTGCAGAGTTTATTACCCCTTGGATATAGCGCATTATATTCACGGTGGGTACAGACATTGATGACCTTGCTACAGGATAAACATAATCGGAGGTGTGGAATCCAATGGATAAACATAGCTTAAACTCAAATCAACTACAACGTCACCGCTATCACCGACGGTGGCATCATGAACCAATTACCATGCCACAGGATTGAGTCAAACCCGTCGTTTTCAGAATAAAATTCCTCTACAACTGCGTCTACACGGCACACTCCTATAACTCAGGGACTGAATTCAATTGACTCAGAGCATTTTCTTTCCAAACGAAATTTACTCATATTTGGAGAAAAAAAATGCATTTACTCAATAGCTACGAGTAACTGCAGTAGCAGGCTCTGTCATACGACACTATCGCCGAAGACCATCACGAACAAGGGGGAGGACGGCTTTCATTTGAGTACCTTTCAAATTCTCGTTAACTCAGAGTTGCTCAGGGCTACTCTGGTTTGCTCTGAGATCTGATCTTATTTACGACGAAAACAGAATTAGTATGGCCTATAGTTTTGAAATCTGACCATGTAAATGTTAGTTCGGATGCAATATTTAAGGTTCATGGGATTCCAGCACTTCGCGTTTTCACTGGCACTTGCCATTCAGAAGCCATATAGATGTAAAAATTTAATGAGATGCTTGCATCTCTGCAGCAGATGTGTAGATTAATTGTGAACTTTGTCCATTAATTAGATCGCTAGATGTGTGCCCGTGAAATTGCGACACAATTTATTCAGTATCTGAGCAGCAATGTTCCAAATTTCGAAAATGTGATTGCTTGGGCTGAGCTGTCAAAACAATCGAGATAATAAAATCGTTCATGAGAGAGCAAGAGAGTTCCTCAGAGCTACTCTGGATTGCCCTGAAATTCTCACTGTCTTCCCCCTCGGTCACGAATGTATGTATTTTAGTTTTTCTCATAATAAGAGCTGCTTGTGTGCATTCTGAAAATATCAAGCAACGATGTCATAGTAATAACATTTCTGATCAAAAATGGTTTGATTGACACCAAATTGAGGAATTGCAACGAAAGCACACATTTCATATGAAAGTTATTTAATAATTATCTCATTGCAAATACTCATTTCAGCTAAAATAATGTTTTTCGGAATAATTAAACCAAAAGATGGTATGATGACATGTTTTACTTGTAACTTACAAGAAGAGGTTACACAGTATGCGTTTGAAACATAAAACCTATGCTTTCTATGAGTCACAATCAGCGATTTGTTGATCGCTGAGTGAGTGAGTGAGTGAGTGAGTGAGTGAGTGTGTGAAAAATCGCTGATTGTGACTCTCATGAAGTGAAATAAACAGGTTTAATATGTCAAACACATTCTTTGCAACCTCTTCTTGTATCTTACCTATTCAAAACATGATCATAGCATTTAATTATTTCATAATTGAAAAAAAAAACATTGTTTTAGCTGAAATGAGTATTTGCAACCTTGCTTGAATGTTGTTCTACTGTTTGTGTTGTGTAAAGCAAACCTCAAACGGTAAGAAATATTGTCAATACTTACAAGAATCGACAATAATACATAAGTATTATCAATAACGATTTATTCACGTCAATATGGAATGTATTGACAATACGGTTATAGTCCAAAAAAAGTGCAGACTGTCGCGCCTGACAACGAAGAGAATGTAGTCAAACACGTCAACTGTTTCAACCCCTAGATTGGACCACTCGTCTGTCAACGCTTAGAAAAATGTAATAGCTGAAGGCGTATAAGAGGTACCCTGAGTACAGCGGATTCGATCGATTTTATTTTGCAAACTATTGGAAAACTGCTTTTTTTTCAATGTTTAAATTGTTTTGCTCTTTTTCAGTTGATTCCGAGGGGGAAGACAGTGAGAATTTCAGAGCAATCCATAGCAGCTCTGAGCAACTCTCTTGCTCTCTGATGAATGATTTTATTATCTCGATTGTTTTGACAGTGCAGCCCAAGCAATCACATTTTCGGAATTTGGAACATTGCTGCTCAGATACTGAATAAATGGTGTTAGGAGGGGGTGTAGATGAAGGTATGCTGGTATAGCCCTGTTTGTTTAAACTCGTAGATGTATTTTCCTGTTCTAGTAACATAGAGCCTCGCAGGACTTATCCTCAAGTACATGTTCTCACTGGAAGGGAATATCTATTCGATTACTCGAAGCGTCTGGTGCCAAGATCCTGATCAATTTAATTACCACTGCAAAATAAAATGTGTCCTGCAGAAAGCAATCGCCACAAGGATTTAAGAAAATATCCAAAACCTCTATGAACTGGTCGAAAATGAGATCATTTCCTTATTTAATGACACTATTGATGGAATCCATGTTCCATACAATTTGTTTTACCACTTCGCAATTTCAAGGGCACACATCTAGCGATCTAATTAATGGACAAAGTTCATAATTAATCTACACATCTGCTGCAGAGATGCAAGCATCTCATTAAATTTTTACATCTATATGGCTTCTGGATGGCAAGTGCCAGTGAAAACGCGAAGTGCTGGGATCCCATGAACCTTAAATATTGCATCCGAACTAACATTGACATGGTCAGATTTCAAAACTATAGGCCATACTAATTCTGTTTTCGTCGCAAATTAGATCAGATCTCAGAGCAAACCAGAGTAGCCCTGAGCAACTCTGAGTTAACGAGAATTTGAGAGGTACTCAAATGAAAGCCGTCTTCCCCCTCAACATTCCCGCCTAAAAGCTCTGAGCCAGGAATGCTCGTGCCCCATGACTTCATCAAAGCTTGTTTACATACATATTTCACCAAAATATGATGTACTGCATTTGAAAACTCAGAGCTGAGTCATAAAAACCTGGGAGGGATAAGCAGATAGCACACACGGAATTTATTTTATAGCTTGTTCTTCTTGTCATGGAAATTTGTGCAATTAAAACCAAATCAAAAGAGGCGTACCAAAATAGTCTGTTTTGTTTTGAGCATGTAGTGATTGTTTGAGATTGTCCAGTAAACCTTGGTTGATGGTATCTCTCAATATTAATTTGAGTATATTCAATGAAAGAATTTAAAAAAAAACCGATGTCCCATTGAATAAGGTAGCTGGAAACGATAGTTTGTCATAAATTATTTAAGGCAAGATTTAAATACTACCTTGTGTATTATTGTTCAACTGGAAGAAAAGCATCATCAAACATCAAATTGCTTGGCTCCTTTATTCTGGTCCCTTTTGACGTTCATATTTTTTGAGTCTGGTTCTCCCTCCTAGATAAAAACTAAGCTGGTTTTTATACTTTCATCATTGACCCTGTTGGTTTTTGCCTTTGAGCTTATAATTAAGAATGTGTTACGAAAAAGTATGGATCATTTGTATGAGATTACAATGCTTGACGATAGATAAGAACAGTAGCTGCATGTGTTGCTTCTGAATTTTTGGCTCCCGTTTGACAGTTCACACTCGCTAACAAGTGATAAGCAAGGTGTCACAAAGTCAGGTTCAATCAACCAAATCGATGCAACGAAGAGACTGCTGGCTTGCTTTTTTTTCTGTTAAAGTCGAACAGCTTCGCAGCATTCTAGAACCTCAGTCAGCGTCCACAAACAAATTTTCAATCGTTTGTCTCTCTTTCTCCTGTCACTCCATTAGTCTTTCTTTCAAGCTTCAGTGAAACGGATGAGCGAAGAGTGCTCGTCTGTGATAGTTTCGTCTTTCATGAAACACATCAACAGAGGTTTCATGACGTATATGATGGAAAATGAAAATATATATTTAAAGCATTTCTCACGTGAAAACACTTGAAGATTACACGTTACACGTTCAATTTATCTTCCATTCACATATTTATCTAAAAATTCCGCATTTTCAAGAAATTGAAAGAGCGGTGATAGAGTGTTCGTGAGAGGTGATTGAAAGCCATAATGAGGTTTCGTTTAACTAGAAAATCGCCGTTACTTACATTGAAAGCGATGAGTAAAGCAACGACGATTTTCGTTTCTTGCTGCTAGTCTAGCTAGGCGCCAGGCGAGTAAGAGAGGTGCCACAGTCGCAAGAAGTGTTAGTTTGTTTACTTAAATGAACCATGCCCATTTTGTTATGGCAAGTTTGCTATAAGAAATGCTCCTCGTGTTTATTAGCGAAATTCACATCAAAGATTGATTAATTGCGTAGGAAATTAGTTTGGCACGGCATTTGTGACCAGCATACACCTTCCGGTCGTACGAAACAGGTCAAAAACAGTCCAAATCCGCAGATAAAATTTTTTGTTTTGAATTTCTGTATGGCAAAATAGTGAACTTTTCGTGAACATTAACGGCAAAGAACTCACCAACACTGGAAGACCATAAGTTCCTGCCCACCTGTCTTAAAAACATCTCGAGCTAGGCGTTACAGAAATGAAGCGTTGACCACGTTGTATGAGCGAAACAAAACTCGAGTTCATTTTAGAGCTTCGAAAATGTAGAGCCCTGGTGACAAGCGCGTTGAGTAAGTCCGCAGTACCCAGGAGATACCTCATGTTAATTAGAAATCTTTCATAAGGCGCACTTATGAAATTAAACACTAAGATTATTTTACCGAAATCTCAACAGCTGAACGTTCGTAAACAGTGCGGTGATTTTTCACAGATTTTCTGTGGTTTTTCACAGTTATTTGTTGAAAAATTACAGGAAAACTGTGAAAAATCACCGAACGTTCAGCTGTTGAGATTTCGGTAAAATAATCTTAGTGTGTAATATGTGTCGTTCAAAAGCCTTATGAAAATCTTGCCTTTATTTGCCTCAGTGTGTGACTGCAGGAACGTGTCTATACAAGGTGTGCACATCTATCCCTCACGTATGTGTTGGTAGAAGGAAAAAGGTAAACATTGCGGGAGAGGATGGTGACGACGTCATAACACTCGAAAGCAAATTTACGAAGCATGAAATTTAGCAAATCCCATGATGATTGCGCTTGATTTTATTCTTTGTAACGTCTCCGAGTAATATCAGCAGGCGTTTTGTATTTTTAGAATAACTGATAATAAAATAATCAATAAATTATCTCAATACTCCGTGGAAGAACATCCATATTAAATTACCTATGTAAAGCATGATTGAAGCAATCGTGTTTACGTCACTACGAGTGTTCGAAAGAAGTGAATCGTGCGAAGCCGAATGTCAGCCGAGTGAAAAACAAACTTGCACCAATAGGCTTTTTTAATGCACCACCAATTAGATGGCAACAGACGAGTTCGAGATGAAACGTCAACCAAGCCGTTTGTTTACATCAAAATGAGGATTTTTCACAACGTAAATTAAAGCATTTGTCATGGAACATCTTACCAATTTCCATCGGTAATTGTCTTACTTTACGATTTTACCCCGATCTGAACTGATTTGTACTTCAACTATTCACACACTAGAAATCCGGAAGATTATAACCACAAAGGCACTATTCTAATTTTACATTTTTCTCGACAAAAATATTCCTGAACACCACCAGGATCCTTGCAAAAACCGATACAGAATTAAATTTTTCGACTGTAGATCAAGTTTTGGAGCATCTCGGATGAATCTATTTATGAAGGAAAGTTCAAAAGTGTTCGACTTCCTATTTCTCACGACAGCACATTCTGCTCACAAAACTCTTTTCGACGTTCTCCTATTCATCACCAGACGTTGAATTGATCGCTAAGTTTCTAATAAAAAAGCGTATAGCCGAATCCAATAGGCCTTTTTAATAGAAACTAAACGATCAATTCAACCTCTGGTGATGAATAGGAGAACGTCGAAAAGAGTGTTGTGAGCATACATTTTTGCCTTGAGGCATAGGAAGCGGAACACTTTTTTACTTTTCCTGATAAGTTGATTCATCTGAGATGCTGCAAAACTTAATCTACAATTGAAAAATTTAATTCTGTAACGTTTTTGAAAAGATCCTGCTGGTGTTCAGGAATATTTTTGTTGAGAAAAATAGAAAATTAGAAAAGTGCCTTAGTGGTTATAATCTTCCGGATTTCTTGTGTGTGAATAGTTAAGGAGCAAATCAGTTCAGATTCATGGAAAATCGTACAATAAAACAATTACCGATGGAAATCGGCAAGATTTTGAATGAAAAATGCTGTTATTTGCGTTGGGGAAAATACTTATTCTGATGTAAACAAACGGTTTGGTTGACGTTTCTTCTCGAACTCACGTGGCGCACTCTACGTATGTGGTGCATTAAAAAGGCGTATAGAAGCTAAGCGATTGTTTCAGCCTCTGGCGGTGAATAGGGGAACTCTCAAAAGAGTGATGATAGGGAAAATTTTCACCGTGAAGCATAGGAAGAGAAAAATATTTTCACCATTCCTGATTAATTCATCCACCGCAGGTGCTTGAATTCATCATCCATGTGGAATATTTTGTTTTCTGTATCGGGTTTGCGGTGATCCAGCTGGTGCTTTCATAATTTTTTTAAGAGAAAAATTAAGATTTATAAAATTTTCCCAGCGGTTATGATCTTCCGGATTTTTAATATGTGGTTATTTCAACTGTAAATCAGTTCAGAGCTGTAGATAATCGAAAAATAAGACCACTCCCGATGGAAATTTGCTAGTTGTGCGATAAAATGTACATTATTTTGAGGTTTGGAAATCGTCATTATGATGTAAACAAATGGATTGGATGACATTTCCTCTCAAAATCGGCTAGCGCACTCTACATTGATGGTGCATGAAAAGAGCCTATACATACAGCCCATCAATTCCAAACCTTGTATTGGAAAATCCAATTGTATGCCCGGCACCGCGGCGCTGTAATCGTAGCGTTGATGAACTTGAGATTATCTGCCAAATTGCATTTCAAGTTTGTGATAAGAAAACTATTTTTGAAGTGTTATTGTAATAGCATTGAAATAAAAAAAAATCGTGGAGCAAAATCCGAATATAATCATATCGGATTGAACCAACAACCAGCATCGAGTACCTGCATTGGAATACATTTTAAAGTATTTTTCATTGAAAATCTTGCCAATTTCCATCAGTAATTGTTCTATGTTACGATTTTCCATAGATCTGAACTGATTTGTACCTCAACTATTCACACACAAGAATTGCGGAAGATCATAACCACTAAGACACTATTCTAATTTTCCATTTTTCTCAACAAAAATATTCCTGAACACCAGCATGAATCTTGTAAAAACGATAAAGAATTAAATTTTTCGACTGTCGATCAAGTTTTGGAGCATGTAAGATCAATCAACTGATCACGAATAGTAAAAACGTGTCTATGTCTCACGGCAGAGATTTATGCTCGTAACCAGGGTTCTGCATTTTCGAAACAAAGAAAAGAAAATGAACTCTCCGCAGAATCGCTTCATTTCGAGCAATATCATTTTCGTGTAAGTCATCGTGTTTCTTGTTATCGAATCACGATGAACATTCCTCTTTTCAAACATGACTGGACTAACACTTGTTTCGTTGGTCAAGTGCTTCAGTTCATTTCATTTGAAGCAAAGACTTGTTTCAATTGACGCAATGAATGACTCGAAAACTTCTTCCTTCGATTTTTCCACTTTCACTTCAATTCGGGGCTCATTCGACTTTTCTCGACCTGACGACGCAGGCATCAAAATAAAGTATCCGGATAGTATCCGCACAATATCGGTTGCCGATACGGATGGCATCCGGATTATATGTAGTATTAATATATTATTTTATATTAAACGAAAATTAAATTAACGAGGCCATTCTGGAGTCCAAGATGGCAGCCATTGGGGTCGGGGAAAGTCTTAAATACCCTACAATACGGGTATTTTCGGAACGGGGACGACGCGAAGGTGCCAAAAATCGATATTCGACGTTATTTTGGAATCCAAAATGGCAGCCATCGGATATCAGAAAAGTGTCAAATACCCTACAATATGGTTATTTTCGGGACAGGGACAACGCGTAGATGCCAAAAATTGATATCAGTTACCACTTTGGAATCCAATATGGAGGCCATCAGGGCTCACAAAAAGTGTCAAAGTGTATTTCGGAACGAGGACGACGCGTAGATGCTGAAAATCGATATTCGATGCCATTTTTAGGCTCACTTCTTTTGAAATCGGAAGCCACCATCTTAAATCGCCATCTTGACATCGACTTCTTTCTTCTAGATGTCAACCCGATTCCATAAAACCCACATTGATCGGTATCTAACAGTATTGTACAGTTTTTCTGAACCAAAGCCGCCAACTTGAATTTAAAGACGGCGTGACATCAATTTTCGGCATCTACGTCTCATTCCCATTCTGAAAATAACCATATTTTAGGATATTTGACATTTTTCCGCAAATCGGAAGCCGCCGTCTTGTATTAAAAAATGGCGTCGGTTTCCGGCGTCGATTTCCGGCTTCTAGAAGTTACCCTGATTCTAAAAAAAAAAACGTTTGTATGGGTATTTGATAAAAATTACAACTTTTTATCAAACCGGAAGCCGCCATCATGGATTTTAAAATGGCGTCGGATATTCTTTTTCCAATCTCCAGACGTCACCCCGATTCCAAAAATACCCATAATATTGATGGGACGGCATTAGCATTTCCCATTTTTTCTGAAATAGAAAGCCGCCATATTGGATTTAAAATTGGCGTCGGCTATCGATTTCCGGCCTCTAGACGCCATCCCAATTCCAAAAATAGCTATATTGATGGGTATTTGACAGTATTTCCCACTTAATCTGAAATCGGAAGCCGCCATCATGGATTTCGAAATGACGTCGCTTATCAATTTTCTATCTGTAGACTTCATACCGATTACAAAAATACCAATATTGATGTGCATTTGACTGTATTTCCACTTTTTCGTAAATCGGAAGCCACCATCCTCGATTTCAAAATGGCGTCGGATATCGATTTTCATCCTCTAGACATCATTCCGATTCCCAAAATACCTTTATTGATAAGTATTTGACATGTCCCACTTTTTCTTGAACTGGAAGCTGCCATCTTGGATTTCAAAATGGCGTTGCATATCAATTTTCGATCTCTAGACGTCACCCCGATTCAAAAAAGTACCCGTATTGATGGGTAAACAAACAACAAACCACCCGACAATTATAAATTTGGCATCCACGTGTACAGATCTATGCGCATACGCTTAAGGAGGGAGTACACTTTGATTTTTCAAATAAATGCATTTTTTTTGACTTAAAATGTTCCTTGGGATGTATACTTTAATTTAGTGGAGTCTTTGCCAGAATATTCCTTACCGCTTTACGAAGCGATTTCCTAAAACATGTACCGGCGCGCTGAGCGAGCATTTTTTATCTATAAACGCGTTTATCTCGAAACGGGGTTTTTCAAACTGGCGTGGGAAATAACTCTAACCAGTTACCATGATTAGGTCTTCTTGTTCAGAATTAAATTCTGCTTAGAAATACGTATCCACATTTTCGATTTTGTCAAAAATGGATTTTTAATCCACGATTTTTGTAAGCATTTTTAGGGTGAAAAAATGGATTTTTTTTTTTCCTAAGGGTACAACTTTTGAAAAAAGCTGTGGCCTTAGCGCGCCTTAGCGCGACCACGCCGTTTTCCGACTTCCGCGCGAGGACGCCCGCGCGACCTGGTGCACCGGCCACGGGGAGACGCCAATCGAGTTCAAAAAAATACAAATTGTAGTTCGAAGGATGACTAATAAATGGGTTATAACATATTTTCCCTCCCTGAGTGAGTGTTTTATTGCTTAAAAAAATTAACGAAAATGCCTTATTTTTTGGACGTTCAAAGTGTACTACCCCCTTAAATGAACCGAGTGAACAAACAACAAAAGTCATAAAAACTGCACGAATTTGAATCGAACAGCTTCGCTTCAATGCAAAAGTAAATTCATTTGACAATGAAAGAAGAAATGAAGACTAGTCAAACCAAAACAAACAGCATGAAAACTGATCGAAAGTGGTTCTGTTGATGTTGACGGGGATCTGCTCGAAGAGAAGACAGAATGACTTTCAATTGAAAGTGATGGTCGACAGCTTCATCGTCGCTTGACGATTTTCGATTGAAAGTGACTTTGTTGGGCCCCGCTCACAACACTCTTTTTGATGTTCTCCTATTCACCACCAGAGGCTGAATCGATCATTTAGTTTCTATTAAAAAGGAGTATATCATCATGAATCGATGTGGAATGGCTGTTAACATAACCATGTCCATAACCTTAGCATGTTTTTTTTTCAAATTTATTTGAAAACTAGTAATACAATAATCAGTTCCGGCTTGGCAGTCTGGCAATCACTCATCAGAACAAATTAATTTTGTAAAACTGGGACAAATTACAAAACTAATTTGATCTGATGAGTGCCAAGCCGAAACTGATTATTGTAAAACCTCACAGTCGTACACTCCAACACAATATAAAACGAAAACTAGTAATTACACGAAATAGCACTGTAATTTAATAAATTTTCCAAAATAAAACAATGAAAGCGGTACCGGTGGTGTAGTGGTAAGCGTGATAGCCTCTCAGCACAGCAGGCCAGGGTTCAATCCCAGTCGGCGCTGCTGGGGGGAAGTAAAGTTCCCGATTCACGAGTTGATGGGTCGATAGGTAGGGTTTAAGGGGTGTAGAAGCTGCCTCCCTGGCGTCGGTAGCATCGGTGCTCAGCATGGAAAACAATTATGTCACACATTTAGGGGGGAGGGGGGTTTTGAAAACTGTGCCGAGCCATACAAAAAAAAATTAAGGTCCATATGAAAAAATTGGCCAAATTTGCGTGACATAATTAATGGACCATCCCTTATCAAAAAAAAGTGAAAAAGTGTTCCGCTTTCTATGTCTCACGGCAACTATTTCTGCTCACAACACTCTTTTTGACGTTTCTATTAAAAAAGCGTATCGCAGCCACGTGATTTTCGCTTTCCCTCAAGAAGTCGAGAAGCAACCAGACAAAATACGCCGTGGCTATTTTATCATCATAACTGGAAAATAGTTTGCATCCAAATTTGTCTTGCCAAGCAACTGAACGAACTTACGAAGATAAAAGTTGGTAATGGAATTCTTTAGTACAAATGGATCATATTTTCATGATTGTTTTCTGTTTGTAGGTGTAGAGTTCAGATTATCAAAATTAGATTTAACCCTTCTGATGCCAAAGTTCATCCGCCAAAGTGAGGTCAGCACTTTGTTTTTTTTTTTAACACGGGGATCCACGCTCGATGCGTTAGCTCTACTTAGACTGCAATGGGTTGGTGACCTTTCTCTGGCAAAAGTGGTCTGACGATGGCATGGGATAATTTATGCGGTTAACCGCTTGGTTTTTCAAAATGATGTGTGAAGGGATGGGTAAATATTGTTTTACACCTACGTAACGAGATTCTATGTTATTACATGCATAGAAAAGGGTGATGGAAACGAAATGAGAGAGAGCTTTAATGAAAATCAATGGTTTCAAAAGTACCACAACAGATGGAACGCATTTTTTTCACGTTTAATGTTTGATGAGTGTTGGCCTGCCTCTAACGTTAAGTATCCGAGCAAATCTGAACACACAACTTTTTCCGCAAACTCGATAGCAACGAATGGGATAATTTTCTGCTCCGGAAAGTTGTTTCATAACTTTAGCGGATGCCTTTTTCACATTATTATTTTTAGGTTGCAACGGAACGTACAGCTGAATTGGTCTTTGCTCGCGCTGCATTTCATCCAGCCCGGTTGATGTTGATTCCGCATTATTGAAAGGATGCATCTCTCATGGTTGTGGTCGTTGGAGTCACAGTTGGTGCTGCTTCTGCAGTAAGAGTTACTATGCAGCAGTTCACCGACGATGAAGGCAGCAGTAGTTTGTTGAAGCCGTAATTTAATTACATTAATTTTCATGAAATTAAACTGAATTTTCGAGATCCCCTATCCAGACCAGGAAAAAAGTTTCTCTTTTTGCTTGCGGAGGGAGTCGATCAAATTAATTTGAAAAAAGTTAGTGCAAGGAGCTATGGACAAGTCTTTCGATTAGGATTAGAGTGTCCAGTGTGCTGCAATTGTTATCTGCAGCATTGGTACTTCCCTGCCGGAAGTTATGCTTGTTCTCAATTTAGTACTTTGAGCATTTTCACCGTTGATTATTGAGCGCGTTTTAAACCAGTACCATTGTTGCATTCTTAGGGTATCTTAGCTTTAGCGCCTATTTTCGCCATATCGATCAAATAATATCCAATAAATCAATTATTAAAACGTAAGAGAAACAATCATACATAAAATATAATAAAAAAAAAATTTAGAAACACTTGGTATGGATATGTACACTAGATTAATGCAAAATTTGTAAAATTCGCTCCACAGTGCTCAAACTAATCCCAGTCAGCGCCGTTGAGATTTTCTGAGGCATACAAATCTCTGATCACGCCTTCCTTCGGAAGGGAAGTAAGGCCGTTGGTCATGGGTTCATGAGCTGATGGGTCGATAGATAGGGTACAGGTGTAGGAGCTGCCCTATTTTGTAATGCTGACTTAAAAGCGGTGTGAAACAGGATCGAACTACTACTTTTACTTGGATTACATTAATTTGCACCGATGAAACCAGAACCATAAATTTCCCGCGAAAAGGCATACATTTTCGAATTACTTGCAGGGTCTGCGTTAAAAGTTTTTGGGAGGGCATTTTATGGCACCCCTTACCAACAGCACAGATACATAATGGAAGAAGAAACATTTTTACACTCTGTTAGTCTATTGAAAGAGAATGCAAAGAAAGTTAAATTCCTACACCAAATTGAGGGAAACTTTTCTTAAAAGTAGCCCTAGTAGCACAGTTTCGTCACGAAAAGATTCAAGAACTTGTGTCCCCAAACGATTTGCGAAAAACATGCTACTAGGGAACTGGAGTGAACCTTCCAAGAATATAAACCTAGGTCTAAGAATCATCTCAAAGTTAATCAATGTCACCATTCTTCATTTTGTTAATCACCTTGCGATAAAACAAGTCAATTTTATCTATCGTCGTAAGTCCCACTTTACAGCGCGCATTACACTGTTGACATTGTCATGCCTTGCCTACGTTTGCGATTATAATAATCATACTACACTTCTAAAAACACTCGCGGCAATATCTCCAACTCAGCTGCCTACCACGGCCAACGACGACAAGCGGATGTAGATAGAGCTCAAAATTCAGCCCAAACAACATGTCTGCGGGACCCAGTAACTTCCGGCGTGGAGACCGAAGGGCAGCAGACGGACGAAGACGAAGGTGGTAGTGCTACTCACGGGAGTGCTGTTTTATTAATCTCAACAATGTAATTATTCTTCGCTGATTCTGCGAGCAGAGCACACGCGAAGGGAAAAGGAACGAAGATTTATCACACAATCAGTGGCAGAGTGACGTCTTGTGCTGGACAAAGCGGATGGGAAACAAAATTACGCAGGCTCAAGTGGAAAGTCAAACAGGATGATCATGAAGAATTAAATTTTTGCTCTCTCCCTCCGAGCGATGCTTCATCACTCAAATGATGCGATGTGTTGGCAAGTTTTTTTTTTTTTCCCCGGGTTGGCGAAAGAAACAACCGGATGGGTGGAAGTTGGAAGGACACAATCAAAACTTTCCGGGTGGACTCTGCTGGTGTTGGCTTCATTGGAAAAGTTGACGGTGGTTCAATAGGGGGGATGAGCGAGCGAAACAGCTTGCTTCGGTGTCCATTTTGGGGCTTCTTCACATGTCCACGCTTTTTTGCTTTTGGCTTTTAGTTAAGGTTCCTTTTTTTGTGGCGCTTTTCGACCACGAACCGAAGCTTTTCTACTGTCAGTCGGTGTTTTTTTTTTAACGATTTGGTTTAGTTTGAGCCGGGCCGTTGCCGGCTGTAAACTTGAAGGAAAACCCGAAAAAAATAACAGGGGTTTACTTTCAACTTTTCCCGGGTTGGAAAAGCGGTTCAGAACAAGTGGAAAGTTTTGCTTTGGTCCCTTTGTGACAGCGAGCTAATTAAACGAGTGGGGAACTTACCGGGTGCTTTCGTTGTGTATGTTAATTCGTTTATTTTTTATATCTGTGGCCCAGTCAGTACAGTGGCAGTTCGTTGATGCTTTAATTCCACTGTCGGGTGCAAGACGATGGACAAAAGAAGACCTACCGTTCATTACGAGCCTGCCATTATGAGGTGCATTCAAATTAATTACAGTAATGAGCGGAGTTAATTCCATTTCGTTGTCTGGCTGGAATAAGAATGGGTATTGTTATGCATATAAAATAAAGCCACTATTTGTTCAGAAGCACTGCAGTAAGGGGGTTTTCCAACGTTAAGTATTCTCTGATTGTTATATAATAGGTTTACCATTTTCGACAAGGCAACTTTAATGCACTAGAAGGTACAGTACAATTATTTATCTGAAGAATTTAGAATTTTTTTGGCATCAAAGCTTATGATGTTCCAAATTCGCGTCAAGGTAATTTTATGAGTTTTGCGATATTTTTGTTTTAAAGGGTGTCCACAGTTAAATTACATCATTTAGAATCAATCGCAAAAAATAAGTCTCTCAACTGATTGTCATGAAATGTTCAGGGACTGTAATATATACTATACAGGGGAAATGGATGTAATGTCGGCCTAAATGCCCCTAATATGGGCACATACATAAATTCAGCATTCGACTAAATTTTCAATAGCGACCAAAAATATCCATTAGTACCGTCCCAATGACGTGTTCATCTAAATAAAATTGATAAACAGCAGATTTTTAGCGATGGGCCCAATTTTCGATCCATAGGCCAACATTAGAGTCATTTCCCTAATAGCTTAGTACACGTATCTTTATTTGACTCCAATTCTTCACCAAATCCAAATGCCCGAACTTTCTTTTAAATTCCACCGATCAGTCTTGTACAACGGTTCAATCGACATTTGCTTCAGCTTTCAACCATGATTTCAACATTTCCTGCTCGGTAGTGACAACTTTAGCATGCTTACGGAGTATGTGCTTCATTATAGCTCAATATCTTTCGATCGCCGGCAACTCCGGTGTGTTTGGGGGATTAAGATTCTTCGACACGAATTTGACCCCATTCGTCTTGTACCACTCCAAAACGTCCTTGGATTAGTGACAAGAGGCTACATCCGGCCAAAACATTGTAGAAACGTTGTGTGATTTCAAAAACGGAAGCAGTCGTTTCTTCATGCACTCATTTGTGTAGACTTGGCCATTAACGGTTATAGTTGTTACGAAAGCCTTGTTCAGTTTTCCGCACGCAAAAATCTCCTGCCCAAATCATGAATTTCTTGGTGAACTTCCTGAGGGACTCTGAAACATCGAACTTGTCTTTCGCAGTCACATACTGCTTTCCCGGAATTTGATTGAAGTCCACTTTTACGTTTGTTTCATCGTTCATGATACAGCAGTGTAGTTTTGGTAACATTTGTGTGTACAGCTAACGTTCACGCGATCTAGTTTGGTGCTTTCTGAACCTCGAATGAACGTAGTCTTGCTCGTTTCTTGGCTTTCTGCCGGAAACTTTATGTCAGGTGCAATTTGTTCTCGACATCCCGAACGGAAGAGTTGAGTTTGCGTTGGAAGGCAGCAACCACTTGCTTGTGATCTTCAACGCAGTATGGAACACTTTTTCTTGCACTCACTTGCTTCCGATGTACAGTTAAACGTTCGTCGAAACGTATTATTATACGAGAAACAGTAGATTGCTGCATTCCTAAAGGAATCCAAAACCCCCCTCCCCCTAAAAGTGTGACATAATTAATGGACGATCCCTAACATCCAGAGTTGATAAAAGAAGAGTTACGCAAATTGAAACCAAAATCTACCTATCGAACTGTCACACCGTCTATTTTTTTTTTTTTCCTTTGGTTTGTTTTTTCCGTCGATCTTGTTTTCCGTGCTGAGCACCAATGCTACCGACGTGCCAGGAAGGCAGCTCCCACACCTGGACCCTACCTATCGACCCATCAACTCATGAACCGGGGACCAACGGCTTTACTTCCCATCCGAAGGAAGGCGTGATCAGAGATGTTATGCCTCAGAACATCCCGGCGGCGCCGACTGGGATTGAACCCAGGCCTGCTGGGGTGAGAGGTAATCACGCTTACCACTACACCACCGGCGCCGTTGTCACACCGTCTACCTATCAAGCATAGTAGACAAGCTGACTATGTTGCGTGGGAAGTATTGTTTGCACAAATCAGGATAACAGAGGAAACTTTCAGGTTTTAAGATAATCGAAAAAGATATTCGAACTTCGGAAAATTCCACGAAATGTTGAAAACATATGCAATAGTCAGAGGTGCTACCTATCACAATCACGATCGTCTAACAGCTGATGGTAGTAACGCTTAGTACATCCCTATCAATGTGCTTATCGAAGCACTCTCCATGACCATCCACCAAGTTGACGAAAGAAGTAAGAAGCAACCTGTGAATGTCGTCCTAGGTGGTGGTCCATCACCGATTTGGTCATTCCCGACAATCACGACACTCATTTGTGCTCGTGTTAACTGTTTTCATTTTCTGCTGTCGTTTCGCTTTTTCCCATCTTCGTACTGCAGAAGTCTACACTGTTTTCGTTATGCTTTACATCATCACCATAACTCATGATTGTTGTTTGCCATGGCTCTATCTCTCACTGCTTGATAAAATGTTCTGTCAGCGATAGTCGGTTGATGCGTTGACGAGTGTCGAGTGAGTGCCATGATATTTTGCATGTCTACCAATAGTCATTTCTGAAATCAACGATCATCTGAAAAACCTTTGAATAAGTCCTAGTACAAAACATAATCTAAAAGACTTTATTTCAATTTTGTTCAAATGGGAAGGTCCATTAATTATGTCACGAAAATTTGGCCCATTTTCAACCCCCCTCCCCCCTTTGTCACATTTTTGTAAGGATCCTAATTTTTTTTATGGCTCGTCACAGTTTACAAAACCTTTCCTTCCCATAAAAGTGTGACATTATTAATGGACAAGCCCAATAAAGATTTTCAGAAAAGCTAGTTCAACATGAAGAATTGAAACATTTCCCAATGAACTTTACTGAAATCTTCGACCAGATAATTTTTATTGTTTATTATTTCCTAATCAGCCTGTCATATTGGAAGAATATCTGAGTGTTGAATTCTTGGAGATCTGCTCAATGAAACGTAATCTTGGGAGGCTGACAAGGGGCAACATTAAAATCATGGAAGAGGACATGCGTAGCAATGAGGGAAGTTTTCTTTGTCTACTATATATTATGCATACTTCTTCAATTTCCGTCAGAACAAACTCCATTACCGATTGGCTCGGAAGCACGTCTTAAATACCGTAATATAAACTCAAAATCCTCGCTAACCACTCGTTCTTCCACATTCAGATATGCCTAGAATGCCCTCGACAGGGCCAAATACCCATTCGCTCTAGGAGCTGTCCACATTCCACGTGGACAAGTGTTGAGAGGTTTTAGACACCCCCTTCTGCTGCGTGGACAATCGTACATATAAAAATTTAAAAATTTGTAAGTACCGTGGACATTTGCAAAACCCCTCACCACCCGTGTAATTTTCTGAGAAACATGGTTTGAATTATTGACCAGTTATAGATCGTCAGAATAATACCTGGTCATTGTCTTGATCAAATATCCAAAGTACTTTCCGCTAGCCTTTGAAAAAATGAAGGTCTTAGGAACCATTTCTGACCATCCTGCTATTTTGCAAAAATATCTCAAAAACATTATTTGATCTATTGAACAATTGGAGATCTTCCAAATAATCCCATATCAACCTGAAGTCTTGAGAAATGATCCAGAAAACAATATGCGGAACTTTGATCCACTGAAGTTTTTCCTAATCATCCTTCTATCTTGAGATAATGTCTAAGAAATTTGAATTATTTATCGAACAATTGGAGATCTCCGCAATAATACCAGATCAACGAGAAATCTTGACGGATTATCCAAAGATTTTTTAGGAGATGAATGATTAATTGAACTTCTTTGGAATAATTCCTGATCAACCTGATGCCTCGACAAAATATTCAGAAGACTTTATGCAGTTCTTTGACAATCGAAGGTTTTAGAAATAATCATGGATCAGCCTGTTTTTTGAACGAAATATCTTAGAAACAAGAGCATGAGCATGATTGACTGCCCGCGGATGCAACTCCGTTATTGCCAGATCAGCTGCAAATATACAGAGAACCAATCGACGATGCTTGGAACTAGCAATCATCCTCAATGTGTAAATACTGGTGATCTAAAACTGGGCAATACCAGCGCCGGCCACGTCCGAATGGGTAGGATTGTATTGACGTAAGACTCGTTTTAATGGAAGCCGAGAACACCTCTGCACTTCCACGAGAAATCTCTAGAATGCTGGATAAAAGGGTTGAAACTGCAGGAGGATTCGTTTTGGTGAACGATATGCTGAATTGATGTCCTTACGATTCAATAGCGATGTCCTAGTGATGTCCTAACAATTAAAATGAGCGTGGGACTTAACCCACGGTCTTCTGCTCAGTAAGCAAAATTTTCACCACTTGGCCACCGAGCTCCTTATTTCACAAAACGACGACAATAACTGTTCGTGAGAAGATTTTGATATGGATATCTGACCAACACGTTTTTATTAAAACTCAAATATTAAACATTTCCCTCCGAACTTCTAGACGCTTTACATAATATTAATAAATAAAGCCGATTTAAAGCAAACATGAAGTAGCTTGGGACTGAACCCATGATTTTCTTCTCAGTAAGTAAAATCGGTCGCCACAAGGCCACCCAGCTCCTTATATTCACGACGACCTCACAGACGACGACAACAAGTGCTCTTGAGAAGGATCTTAAACATAAAGTGGCATAACGACATGGTGATCGGAGGGTCATTCATTCCTCATCGACCAGTGCATAAAGTCACGTGGCTTTCCCGTGATGGATATACGGAAAATCAAATTGACCACGCCTGCATCAGCCGAAATTGAAGACGGAGCCCACATCGCATCCGACCATCACCTTCTAATCGGTGAGATCCGCCTACGCATTGCATGGATCCAGCGGAGGGAGGAGAGTCTTGGACGGAGATTCAACACACGCCGACTAGAAAATCAAGCAGTGAAAAGATCGTTCGTTGAAGAACTTGAGACCCGAGCAGCGTATGTTTTGGAAGGTGGCAGCGTAGAAGAACAGTGTACGGCCGTCTAGAATGCCTTATCGAGACAAGTGAGAACAATCTGGATGATCTGCGTACTGAGCAAAAAAAAAAAAGGATCACTGGTGACACCTGGCGGAAAATTTAGGAGCGTAGAGAAGTAAAAATCACGATAGAGCGGGTGAGAACCAGAGAAGCCAAGGATGAAGCCCGTAATCGGTATGCGGCTCTTGAGATAGACGTCAAACGCTCTTGCAGGCGGAACAAGCGAGTGTGAGTAGGTCCCTACACACTAAGATTATTTTACAGATTTCTGTAAAATTTAACCTAAATCTCAACAGCTGAACGCTCGGTAAACAATTTTTTGGAATTATTTACAGATATCTGTGAAAAATTTACAGATATTTGTGAAAAATTACAGGAAATCTGCGAAACTGTTTACCGAACGTTCAGCTGTTGAGATTCAGGTAAAATTTTACAGATTTATATAAAAATTTCTAAGTGTGTAGCTGAAGAAGGGGAGAAACAACTGGCGATAACCACCTCCTCTACGATATCTCACGACGCCTGGATTATTTCGAAGATGCCAGTGAAAGAAGCGACGGGATAGTTAATTACCGACCCACTGACCAGCTGAAACGTTGGTTTGAACAATTCAAACAACCTCTTGAAGATTTGACGGCTAACCAGCCATCAATATCTCGGCATGATCCACCAAGGGTACGGCACATCACTGCAGGATATTGACACAGCTATCCGAAGTATGAAGTCCAACACAGCTCCCGCACATTAGCAGAGATGCTCAAAGCTGACCCAATGCTACCCGCACAAATG